>NC_063050.1:35825483-36510660 GCF_018812025.1 Megalobrama amblycephala
GTGACAAGGGAAATATACAAGAATAATAAAAAGGGTTGGTCAGCAATTACACCCAGCTAATGACAGGTTGCCAGGTTTCTGTCCTACAAATTAATTCACATAGTAGACGAACATGAAATAATGAAAGGGGAAAGCAGATGAAAAAAAAAAAAAAAAAAGATCACACACGACTCTGTAATGAGAAAGGAACACCTTTCTTTTCAAATTCAAATTGCCCTCTCTCCACAACACACACAAAGAGAAACACAGACAAACAAACGTGGGTTTAAATTAGATGAACCGGATAGTGATACTCTATCCAGCCTGATCTCATTTAATACAATGAGAGGAAGTGTTTTTCAATGATTAACATTTTATGTTTGTGCACAAGCAAACTAGTCAGCTGTAGCAGGTTTAGTCATTGTTTGTATTTGTGTGAAGGACAAACGCAAATGATATTCATGTTTTCAATGCATGCTTAGTGTTTTACCTGTGTATGGACCCACTTGGACCACTCCCTCAGTCATTGCATAGTTTTCAGGTGAACTGTGGGAGTGTGACATGATTGGTCCAGAGATATTATGTGGCACATCCTTGAGAGAAATAAAAGAAAGAAAAAACAAGAATAAAAATTAAATGACATTCAAGAAAGACATCACAACAAAGCAATTCTCGAGTATACTGTGTTTTCCATCTCAGTTTTAGCAATCAAAATTTACTTAATTACAAAAGTTACTTAAATTTCAAAACAGAATAATTTTTGGTTAATTTCATGGCAAAACCAAATAAAAACACCGTAACTCAGGGTTAATGTTCTTGTTTGCATATTTATGAGGTTAATAACAAATTCGAAAAATACAACGTGCAATGGGCATATTATTGGTGAAAAGTAAATCTGCTCTGTGTGTTTTAAGTTACCCTAAATTATAAGGTCTCTCCTTTACATCAAAATGTTCTTTGTTTTTTCAGACACTGAAACTAAATACATTATACATGTGTGAAAGTTTCTGTGACTGTACAAAGTTAATGAATATTTAATGAAGTAAGCACTAATTAATTTATCATTGGCTGTCTGTTGCTAAACAACTCGCTGTATCATTCTAGACTAGAACCATTGTTTCACATTATATGCATTTGGCAACACCAGGGTTAAAAGCAATTCAGAATTACTTGTGTGAAAAGTTTAAACAGGTACCATAAGTACAGTCATGGCCAAAAGTTTAGGCAGTGACATAAATTATGTTTCAGAGTTTGCTGCTTCAGTATTTGTAGATTCTTTTTTCACGTTTCTATGGTAAACTGGAAAACCATGATAAACTTTTCATAAAGTTTTAAAGGTTTTTATCGGTAAAAAGATTCAATATATGCAAACAGTCAATATGTAGTGTTGACCCTTCTTCATAACCTCTGCAATTCACTCTGGCATGCTGAATATCAACTTCTGGGCCTAATCCTGACTGATGGCGATCTATTCTTGCTTTATTAGTGCTCGTAGTTGATCACAATTTGTGGGCTACTGCTTGTCAACTCGCCTTTTGAGGATTGACCATAGCTTTTCTACTGGATTAAGATCAGGGGAATTGCCTGGCCACAGATCCAAAATTTAAATGTAATGATCTCCGAGCCCCTTCATTATCACTTTTGCCATGTGACACGGTGCTCCTTCATGCAGGGAAATGCACAGATCATCACCAAATTGGATGGTTGGGAGAAGTTGTTCTTGAGGGATGTTTTGATACCATTATTTATTCCTGGCAGTGTTTTGGGCAGAATTGCAAGAGAGCCCACTTCCTTTGATGAAAATCAACCCCACAAATGGATGGTTTCAGGATGCTTCACTGTTGGCACGACACAGGACTCATGGTAGCGTTCACCTATTCTTCTCCAGACAATTAATTTTTCAGATGTACCAACAGGTGAAAGGGGACTTCATCAGAGAAAATAACTTTACACCAGTCTTCTGCTCTCCAATCCTTGTACTTCTGCAGAATTTCAGTCTGTCCTTGATGTTTAACTTGGAGAGAAGTGGCTTCTTTGCTGTCCTTCTTGACACCAGGCTGATGTCCAAAAAATTTTTGTGTGTGCAAGTTCTTGATCTGGTAAATGGGTCTTTCAGTTGCAAAATTCTTTGCAGCAATTTCCTTGAACGCAAAGCTTTTTTGATGCAAGTGATGATGGTTACACATCTTTCTTTGGAGGGAACTATTGCTAACACAAGAACATAATGATTGGAAGCACTTCTCCCATTTTATAGTGCTGATGATATGATTAGTAAAATTATGTTTTGTGATTAGTGAAATGATGAAATAAAAGTTTTGGCCATGACTGTGCTTTTAGAGATGTCTGGTGATTCTAATTGTTCTGTTTAATGCGAATAATGCCCACAGTGAAGACAATTTCCACACAAGGATAACAAGACCACCACTATAAGCAAGCTAATCAATGGCTTTGCTGTTGCTGAATTGTTCCTCACAGTGTTTAAGTGTGACAACAAATGTCAGAAAGAGTATATAGACTGTTGCTACATAGACATGAAACACTTTTAGTTAAATACTCAACCATGAACTCACTGGCTGGCTGGGATGCTGGCAAACATTTGTAAAGCTAATAGAAAGAAGTCAAGCTCAGAGTAAATGCCACCTGGATGCAAGAAACTTAAGGTGGGACTGGGCAAACCGACATAATCCATTAAAATAACATATACAATAATAGCAACTATGGTTCAATCCCTTTGCATTGGTTGGTTAAAAAAAAAAATCAGAGCAGTGCCGCATTGATTTGTAAAACAAACAAATATAAATATTTATTATTACTGCTGATCTATATGTCAAAATATAATAGTCTGTTCATCCTTTCCAATAATTAGGAACGTAACTACAGTCATGAGACAACTTAAGTCATTGTCATTATGTGTCATCAGTACATAGTACTTTGGAAACATTCATGTCCAAACATTCTGTGTTCAAATGGCACCATTGTTAGTTGACTGTTCAGGACAAAAAATATCCAGTGGTGCATGATGGGTGGTTTTGCATTATGCAGGATATCTTACCCTCTGAAACACTTCCTCGTGACTTTTGTCTGCTTCTCCGTTTCTGGTGACTGAGATTTGGGCAGCTGGGCTTCTGTGGGCCTCCTCTGCCATAGCCACCTTCAATACACATTATACACACAATTACTAGGACATGAAAACAACATTAAAGCTGTCAAGCTGAGAGTTCAGATGCAGAGCGCCTCCACCACCAAAAAGCTTTGCACAACCGTGGCTTGTCGGGGCAAGTGAAGTTATAACCGCAGCACCATAAGCAAAGAAAATACAGCTATAAAGAACAAAATGGATCAGGTCAGATGCTGTTTTGGAATAATTATTTGACAGCAACAAGGAAATAGAACTAGTAAATAAGAAACTCGTGACATTCATGTCACCCTGTAGCCCAAGACTGGTTGCCCACTGAAGCCAAGCAGGGTTGAGTCTTGTTAGTACCTAGATGGGAGACCTCCTGTGAAAACCAGGTTGCTGCTGCAAGAGGTGTTAGTGAGGCCAGCAGAGGGTGCTCATCTGTGTGGGTCCTTTGAATTGGCTCTATCAATCTCTCTCTCCTCTCCACATTTAGCTGGTTTGTGGAGAACGCACTGGCGCCTTTGTACTGTGGCTGCTGTTGCATCATCCAAATGGATGCTGCACACTGGTGGTGGTTGAAGGCAGACCCCCTGATATGACGCTTTGGGTGTGCAGTAGTACATAGTAAAGCGCTATATAAATGCCCCATCCATCCATCCATCCATCCATCCATCCATCCATGGACAATAATAGCTAAGTCTATCTACAGTGCTATCTGGTGATCACTGTTATCAGTTTGCGACTGAAATCTCACATTAGGCTATAACTAAGGAGCCACACAAAACAACCAAATTTTCATATACACTATCATTCAAAAGTATGGGATCAGTAAGAGATCTTTTGTTCAGCAAGGATCTTTTAAAGGGATAGTTCACCCAAAAATGAAAATTCTGTAATTTACTCATCCTCAAGTTGTTCCAAACCTGTATGAATTTCTTCTGCTGAACACAAAAGAAGATCTTTTTAAGAATGTCAGTAACCAAACAGTTGATGGGCCCCATTGACTTCCATAGCATTATTTCCATATAAGTCAATGGGGCCCATCAACTGTTTGATTCCCCATATTCTTCAAAATATCTTCTTTTGTGTTCAGCAGAAGAAATTCATACAGGCTTGGAACAACTTGAGGGTGAGTAAATGATGAGAGATTTCTCATTTTTGGGTGACAAAGACTTTAACAATGTTACAAAAGAGTTATTTTTCAAATAAATGCTGTTCTTTTGAACTTTCTATTGATACAAGAACCTTGAAAATAATGTGTCACAGTTTCCACAAAAATATTAAGCACATCTGTTATCAATGTTAATAATGATAATGTTAATCATAATGTTTCTTGAGCAGCAAATCAATAAGAATGTTTTCTGAATGATCAAGTAACCCTGATGATGGAGTAATGACTGCTGAAGATTGCCATCATTCCCACACTTGAAATAATACATAAATTTAAACACATTAATAATATCTCTCTTGCTTCCCTACCTTTCCTGTCATCCAACTCTGTCCCATCAATAAGATAAATTATGAAATAATTTTGATAATATAAATACCTTAAAATTTGAAATAAATTAGAAAAATAAGTAAAAGAAAAAAAAAAAAAAAAAAAAACTTTTCAGAATGTCTATCTACAAAAGATCACACAAAGAAAGAAGTGATTACCTCAAGTCCAGCTAAAATACTTGTAAGGATAAAATATCCTAGCGACTAAAGCACAATGTGACGAATGATGGAGTTAAAGCTGCAGTCCGCGATTTTTCCTCTTTGTCGCCATCTCTGTTTGAAACCTGCAATTGCAGTCATATGCGGAACAGTTATCTGTACGTGCGTTGTGCCTCGGCACAGCTCGTCAGCGCAGATGAATCTAATGCTTGCTGTCAATCACCGCCCCGGTGTGGATACTGTACTTCAGAATCACAGATTCTACGTCTTGAAAGTATGACAAATATAAGAATTTTCACTGGAAATTATCATCTGAACAAGTAAATAACATTTCTGCCACTTTTGTTCTGACCAACTGAGGAAAAAAGCATTAGGCCTACAATACATTGCGCTGCCAATGATGATTAAATCTAACGATCGCTTAGCTCGGATCATGCTAAACCGTGCAAATTATTATTACTGTTATATTGTTCTCAAATTGTTAATGTTAACAACATCAGCATTGCTATGACTGTGTATATTAGCGTTACCTGTAGATTTCAATTTCTGTAGCCACTCCGCAGTCTTTTGCTTTTTGATAACGGGTGAATCTCCAGTTATCACTGATGATTGTCATTTGGGCCTTTCTGGATTACAATCCGCCATCAAAATGATAAGTTTAATTATTCCAGCTGCTGTGAGAAAAGGCTATAAATGATCCGCTACCTACCAGCAGCATCCTCACGTGATAAAACCGAGTTGCCTGGACTCCTTCCTTTCTGTTTACGGACATGACATAATGACACACAGACGAACTGCTGCATGTCGCTCTTATTATAAAACATTATTACAAGCTTACCATTGTGAATCGAGCTAAGATAATGAGATAGTTTTGAACACTGGTTATGTACTTGCTCAAAAATTGATTTTGGATAACTTTTAACCAAAAAAAGTTACGGCTTTAAGCATAACTTTAAGCATAGGCTAAACAGATGTCCTGGGATAACCTCAACAATTCAGCTTCTATCTGCATTTGAATAACAAGCTGAAAAAAATTCTAAATCAAAAACTGCAAGTGACAACATTGTAGGGGGGAAAAATACATAAAAATAGAGAAAAACAAATAAAACAAATAAATGGTAACACTTTACAATTAAGTTCCATTAGTTAACATTGGTTAATGCATTACCTAACATTAGGTAACAATGGTCAAAACATTTGTTACAGTATTTATTAATCTTTGTTAATGTCATTTAAGAAAAATACATTGTTCATTTATGTTGCCTCAGGTCCATTAAATAATATATACTGAACTTTTGTTTTTAGTAATGTATTAGTAAATGTTGAAATTAACATCAACTTTATTAAAGATGAATAAATGCTTTAAAATTATTTTTCATTGTTAGTTCATGTTAACTTATGTGGTTAACTAATGTTAAAAAATGGAAACTTACTGTAAAGTGTTACCAAATAGATAAATTCTAACCTGACTTAACTCCTCTGTACAATAACAAGAGAATGTGAGAGAGATGGCAAGCAAAAACTCGATTAACAAGATAAAGTCTACGTGACATTGCATTAGAAAGTTGTGCCAAGTGGCTAAGAAGATTGCTGATGAGCTTTGTGGACAGTCTTTAAACGCTCTGATAAAACGCTGAAGTCCACTGCATTACACTAAGTCCACAGGCTGTTTTTACTAGTTAGCCAAAAGAACTTCTAAGGACACTTAGTCACTTCATGCACTTTTACTGAAAAAGAAATGAGAAGACACATTAGAGACGCGCAACAATCCGATGACTCAAACCAGGTACACATGAGCTATAGCGACCATACCCGATCCGGCAAACAGCCATGGACACGATACAGGAGTGAGAGTGGAGACAGTGACAAGTGAACCGCCTCATGTTATACTGTGGAAGAGTAAGAAGATCTACAACGATAACAGATAAAGTACTGAATATTTGATACATTAAATATCAGTCAAACTAATTATGACTATTTTGGAAAGAGGACATGTGGTAGAAAGGATGGGCGTTACACAACTAAATAACCAATACGGATTTTGGCTAATACACAGATTTACCTTCCTACTACAACATCAATCATTTAACTCTCTGGTCCTCTTCGTTTAGGAGTACACTTGGCTTCTTCATGGTCAAAAATGGGTCTGGTCTGATTTCACCCTTTTATTTGAGTCTTTTGGCTCAATTTTTACCATATTGTTACAGCCACACCAGTTCATTTGTGTGTGTATGACAGTGTGTTTTGTGTGTGTGTGTGTGTGTCTGTGAGTGTGTGTAAGTGTGTGTGTCTGTTTTGTACTCTCAATGTTTTTGAGTGTAATCACTTCCTTGTTGAGTTTTTACTGCTTTGTGGCTGAATTATTGATTTTATTTTACACATTTGCAAAAATTGCTCTATTTTATTTATATGTGTGTATGTGTGTGTGTGTGTGGGGGGGGGGGGGGTATTTTAGAGCAGGGGTCTTTAACGTTTTTCAGGGCGTGGACCCCTTAGGCGAAAGAGACATGGAGTGAGGACCCCCGATATAAAATGTGTCAAAGAGAGCTACATATTAAGCATATAGCATCTGTTATTAGTAGAAACTAACCATATTATGATTAGAATAACTTAGATCAGAACTATGCACATTATTGTTGCTGCACAGGCATCACTGCATGTATACTTAATATTGGCATTTAGCCTATGCATCAAACAAACATGTTGCAAAAAAAAAAAAAAAAAATCACAATTCATTAGCTGTTTGTAATTGTTTTAAATTATTTTAATGGATTTGAGTCATACATTTTAATCTTACAATCAGATGGAGAATTTGGACAATGGATATTTACCTGAACTTTAGCTGCAAGTTTATTAGAAATTCACATTTGAATTTTTCTGTGAGATGGGCAATTAATCATTTACTTGAGCTTTAGCTTTAAATTTAGTAAAAGATCATATTTTAATTTTACTGAGAGACAGACAATTAAAAATCAGATCACTGCGTATCAGAAATTAGTGCAGGTTCTCTAATAAAGTGCAGATGTAATGTGTAAGCAGTGGCTCCACCATAAGAATATTTTACAGTGGGACATTTAAGATTATTTATATACAAGTCATTACCTTCACAAATAACTGGAATGGAATTTAAAAATTGTATTGATACAAATATTTTTTAGTATAATAGTCTGCATTTAAATTGCGCGCAACAATTTTGACATGCCATATTTTTGTCCTGTGCTAGTTTGAACTAGGCCTGTACAATTGACTATATGCACGGTTACTTCCTGGTTGTGGTTAAGCCAGCTCGGGCATTTCCGGTGAACTGTACGGTGTTCGTATTAGGACTTCCTCACACCTCAGTCATACAACGAAAAGAAGTCATGCCTCAGACTAAAAGGCTTCAGTCATCGGACAAAACGGCATTGCACCTCAGACTGAAAGGCTTCAGGTCTCAGGAAAAACAACGTCAGGTGTCAGGTTTCGTACAATTAGGCATCAAACTAAACAGTCTCAGACCAAAAGGCTTCAGACGAAAAGGCATCGGATGAAACGTACTCGGACCAAAAGTTTTTTTTTTTTTTTTTGTATAGCCTAACTTTCTATTGGCTTTTATCACATCATAATGCCGTCCTTCAGTTGTCTTTTTCTTTACTGTTACTATTCCCAAATTAATGTAAGGTGTGTATGCGTGGATGTTAATTATGTAGAATCTATCTGTTGATGGTATTCATGTAGGCTATTTATGTAATCCCTTGGCGAATAAGAAAAGAAAAGAACAAAAAAACAACATCCCGATTTTCACATTGGTCTGCAGAAAAACAGCAACGGGCTGAATGACTCTTCCAACCAGATAGTGGTATTCTGTTTTTATTGTTATTTTTTATGCATTCCATTTTTATTCTTATGTATTCGTTTCCTTTTTATGTAAAGCACTTTGAATTACCATTGTGTATGAAATGTGCTAAATAAATAAAATTGCCTTGCCTTGCCTAATAGAATCTCTGACAGTAGGTGGCGCTGGAACAGCAGAAATAAAGCCGTTTCCTTGGTAACTCTGTACACAAAGCAGCTGTGCTTATAACAACGCATTCAAATAGCTCTAAATATTTTTTTACCTCTCATGAAAATGAACCATGGGTTTACTACAAATAAAACAAAATGGTTATTGTAGTTAACCATGGTAACCACAAATTAACCATGGTTTTGCTATACTATAGTTTAAGGTATTTGTAGTAAAATAATTGTTATACAAATAGTAGCCTATCAATCCGACAAAAAAAAAAAAATCATAATTAACACTTTTAACAATGGTTAATTTTCGTATGTGTTCACGATAGTTTGCAATGCAAGCTAGTTGCAATGTGTTATTTTGCTAACTTTTTATAGCCTACATGCAAATAAAACTAGTGAATAATACAAATTTACAAAATAATCTCAGCGGGATATGTTTTATACAACTTAGTGTAACATTTAACAGAATCACAATCACAAACCTCCTCGGGTCAAAGTATGAACTAAATTCTCATATACAATATGCTAGTGCAAGTATATAACAATTAGTTAAAATTTTGACCTGTGGAGGGCAGTAATACACAGCAGTGTCTACACTGCCAGAATTCTAATAGAGAAGAAGAGAGCTAGTTCAAGATGAGCATTTATGGTTAAAACGTATATAATTTTTAATTTTTTTTTTAGAAAATGAGTGATGGTTTCTCTAGACCATTATTTCTCGTCTGGGAACGTGTAGAACGCTTTAAAGTTGCAATGAAACTGTAATTTTGACCTTCAACCATTTGGAGGCCATTGAAGTCCACTATATGGAGAAAATCCTGGAGTGTTTTCATCAAAAACCTTAATTTCTGTTCGACTGAAGAGAGAAGGACATGGACATCTTGGATGACATGGGGTGAGTAAATTATCAGGAAATTTTAATTTGAAAGTGAACTAATCCTTTAACATTTTCAAATCATGTCCATGATTTTTTTTGCGTGTTCACATAGCTAATGCAACAAAAGTCATCAGTTTCATCACATTCTGACGAAACAAAAAATAAAAAAAAATTCAAAACGTAAAAGTTTTCTGTCATTTTAGGTACTTAAAAAGTACCTAGGCTACTTTAGTTACAAATGCATTGCAAAATACAAATGCAAAATACAGTTTGCTGTCACTATTTTGTTTCGCAATTTAATAGGGGTGCAACGATACCCTCATGTCACGATTCGATACATATCACGATACTGAACGCATATTGTCACTATCCATGATACAATATTGTTGCATTTTTGTATTGCGACATATTGTGACACGATAAATTGTTACACCCCTACAATTTAGGCAAAATAACACCTTATTTACAGTGTCCTTGCATGTGGCTTAATGTGTAACTACGAAAAAAGGCTATTAAACTTTGTGTTCTAATGAGAGGCTCAGTGATTTGAATCTTCAAGACAGAACACTTGTTTGTCTGGCCGGTGAAAACAGCACACAGTGTCCAATAACAGTGCATGAATCTTTCAAAGCCACCTGATGCCATCATGCCAGGAGGTCAGTGACTCTAAACTCTCTCAGATGAATCAAATGGTGACTGTGGTTCTCACCATTTTTTTTAAGCAACTCCATAAGCGATTTAAATCTGGATTGTATTTTGCAGTCACAACTCTACAAGACCTCATTTCCAAACACTGCACAGTTTGTCATCAGATCAGATTTGATGATTAAAGCAGCATTGATGAACAGTGCCTTGGTCAAGCCCAGCAGAAGAGTCCCCTAGAGTTCAGTTGCTTAGAGACATTAACAAAGAGAGCTACAGAAACAGCAGCAATCTGATCAGACATTCTGAAGACAGAGACGTTATCATGATTTCTTCATAAGTGACATAGGTGTAATAAATGCTCAAAGAAAAAGAAAGATATAGGTTTCTTAAGCAAACCTTTCAGTTATCAGAATGAATGCAAAGGCTTTTAACAAGATAAAGCATTCAGTTAACATTTCCTTATCAGGATAGGCTGCAGAACAATTTCCATCATGTTAACTGATAAAAAAGTGCAGTAATCAGGCATGTGATCGGCTAAGACACAAGACACACACACAAAAGACCAGGGAATTATAAGTGACAACATTTGTAGAGTAGCATTTACTTTGAATCGAAACTTGAAATCAACTGTGCAGTGCTGAAGACTATTTAATACATCACAACCATTGATGAACCATGATTTGATGAACTCACCTAAGCCAGATCACATTCTCACAACCATGCATTGTCAAAATGAGTGTACTAACATTACGTTTGTTTCGACATTTAATTTGTTAAAGGGGTACTTCATTGCTGGCAAAATAGGATTTCAATAACTTGGCTGCCAATACAGTAGAAAGGCAAAAAAAAAATGTTTAAATCTATGTTACCTGACTAGAGAAAACAGTGAAAAAAGGCTTCCCTTTTGCCAAATAAGTAACAAAACTTCAACACCCACAATGCACTGGACATATTGCCATCCAAGGCCACTCCCAAAGTCAAATACCACCTTACTTTAGTAGGAAATACTTCTTAGCAAACTTTTCATGATAACCGTGTCGACTTGTATTGTTCCAGGGTGCAAAAATTCAAAGAGTAAATGTTTAGCGGGAGTGAGTTACTTTCGATTTCCAGTGAAGGGTCCAGCACGTGGTAGGCAGTGGCTAAACGCTGCAAAGAATCATAAATACGGAGAGAACACTGTGACGGAAAATCTAAAAAACCTCCATGTTTGTAGTCAACATTTCAAACTGGATGACCACGAACAGTGTTTTAGGCCAAACAGAGGGGAAAAACTGAAAGAAACTGCCGTTCTGTCAGTTCCGCCGGCCAAACCCCCAAAGCAAAATGCAGCCACGTACAGGTAAGAAAGCTGTTGCCATAGTGCTCCATTTTACCATAATGCTGTTTAAGGAGTAGACCAAGTACGATACAATTTGAAGTTATAAACCTTACAATAACTGTTCCGTTATTAACCCACTGTCGATCTGCTCTGGAGCGTTTTGCGTCATCTGGCAGACTTTTGCTGATAAATAAACGTGAATTTCTCGGTCCAGGTAACATGGAGAACAAGTAAACACCGTTCATTTACATATACTACCGACACTGTAAGAATACAAAGCGGGTTGAAAAATGGAGAAGTTACACTTTAACGTTTGACAGTTTTGATTTATATGCTGTTAAATGTTTGATGATCACATAGCTTACTTGTGTATAAGCAACACTACTTCTGGTTTACGCAAATCTTTTTCTTTGGTTCTTTTTGGATCCGGAGATGCTGTACTATTTCAGAAGGTCCGTAATAGTGCCACCTCTCTGCTAAGTTTCCACTGTAAATTTTTAGTGTTACATTTAGAGGAATGTACTAGATTGGTTCACTGACACTGGACTATTACAAAACATTAAAATTCTGTTATGGATAAGTTGATAATTTTTTGTTATGGCTGATGACCAGTAATGGTTGAATGGGTTCTTACACTGTACTGTATAAAAAAAAAAAAACATGCCAAACTAGAATGACATTTTGCAGTATATATACCTATATATTGTATACTATCATATAGGCTCTCTTTGTCTGTCTGTCTCTCTATATATATATACATATTTCTGTTGAAATAAACAGTGCATGATCTTATGCACAGGTGAATTTGATTTTCTAAATATAGCTGCGAGCAGCGATGGCGGGCCCAAGCCCGGTGGCACCGCCACCCCGGTGGCTTCAGGGCAACTGTGCACAGCGGGCAATAGGCACTTAAAACGGTTAAACATCAAAGGACTATGTCAAATTCACTCCACATTTACTGCACTACAAGGTGCCGCTATAGAGCCCCTCCTCCCTGCCCATTTTCAAAGGATTACATGTGCCAAGTTTTAACATTATTCTGATGAATTTTGAAGCAAATCAGGTAAAAATAAGAGGGTGATCTCAATGTATGCTGAAAGTGACACATTTTCTGCTTCCAGTTGGTGGCGCTATGACTTTGAATCACAATAGTCACATCCATGTGATCAGCCTTGTACAACGAAGACTAAGCCGAAGTTTCATCAAAATCAATTAATGTATGCAGAAGTTATAACACTTTGTTTCCCTTTTCTTGCCATAAATTCGTTGCCTCGCCACGGCCAAACCGTTTGAGATATCCAAAATCCGTTTGCAATTAAACAACTTCAATGTGTTAGCAACAAGTTAAAAAAAGTTTGGTGTAAATTGGATAAACCCTGTAGGAGCAGTAGTATAAAATTCATAGCCTGTTTTTTCAAAAAATTAACATTCAAACCAAAATAGCTGACTTCCTGTTGGTCGGAGCTAATGAATGTAAATTAGAAAATTGTCCGGCTTGATGAGAACAATATGTGTACCGAGTTTGGTGATTGTAGGAAAAACTAACCCCCCCACTTTTGTCAAAAGGTGGCGCTACTGAGCCCCTCCACCACGCCCATTTCTATGGCTTTGTCCATGTCTACTGGTTGACAATATTGATGTGTGTGTCGAGTTTCATGCAATTTGAAGCATGTTAAGAGCCTCAAAAACACTCAAGAATATTATTACAGTTTGACCTGTTGCCATGGCAACAATATTTCAAATATCAAAAATCCTGTCATAGGTCTACATCTGCTGTGTATTGACATTACACTGATGAAGTTTGAAGCAAATCAGGTAAAAATAAGAGGGTGATCTCAAAACATTTCAAAAAGTGATACACTTCCTGCTGCCAGTTGGTGGCGCTATAACTTTGACTCACAATAGTCACATCCATGTGATCAGACTCCTATAACGAACACACTCGTGAAGTTTCATAAAGATCAATATATGTATGCAGACGTTATAACACATTTCCTGTTTCCTTTTTCTCGCCATAAATTCGTTGCCTCGCCACGGCCAAACCGTTCGAGATATCAAAAATCCCCTGGCAATTTTTAATCATCAGTGTCTTGACTTCATGCTGACCGAGTTTGGTGGCGATCGGATTAATCGTCTAGGAGGAGTATATCAAATTCCAGAGCATGCGTTTTTCAAACAACCCTTAATAGCTGACTTCCTGTTGGCGTGGTGTTTAACTTAGAGCACGAAAGTTGTTCGGCCCGATGAGGTCTATATGTGTACTGAGTTTCATACTAATACGTGCAAGCGTGTTTAATATATGGACCAAATTTTCAGACTTTTTTCAAGGGGGCGCTGTCGAGCCCCCCTGCCACGCCCGGGTACCAGCCTCTCCGGCGTCCTAATGGCCGCGGATTCCAATGTGTGTGCCAATTTTCAAGAGTTTTGAGCATGTTAAGGCCCCCAAAAAGCCCCGGAAGACGGAAAAAAAATAAAAAAAAAAAAAAAAAAAAAAAATAATAATAATCCTTAGAAGAACAAGAGGGCCCTGCGCGAATTTTCGCTTGGGCCCTAAAAAGTCTGTAAACTAAAGAGCATGAAAAAGTAAAATATATAATTGCAATAAGAGCAACAACCAAACAAAATTTACCAGTATAGGCTAAAGGAATGCACCATCACCCGCAAAAAAAGGAATAAAGGACACCTCACAAAGACAGAAAAAAAGAAAGATGCTTCATATTGCTGTAGCATTCAGGCAAAGGTCCGGTTCTTCTAAATTCACAGACAATTTGGCTGATTCAAATCATATTTATCACTTATGAAAATGTCATGCCTGAAATCACAGCAACATGTATGAGCGAGATTAAGCATAAGCCAAGCTACAGGTCTCACTATATCATTACAGTCACCTTCACTTCAGCTTCTGTCGCCACACGGCTCATTCTTTCAGAATCAGGATTATCCTGAGTGATTCCACTAGTTTTACTGTGGGCCTGAGAATCCTCATCTTCATCACCATCCTCACTAGGAGTATAACTGTGGTTTCCAACTTCATTGTTCTCACTGATGTCAATTTCAGTCATGTGCGATTCATCCAGGCTGTTTTTTCTGGCCTCTGATTGGCTGAGAGATTCAGCAGTATTTTGGAGGCCCTGTTCTTTAGGGTCCGATTGATTATCCTGTGAAGCATTCTTCTCCGAGTCAAAACTAGCTTCTGACATTCCTGAAAGTAAACATACATATGAAGCAACTGACCAAGTTTTTTTCCCCTTCTCGTGCTGAATTCAAGTAAATGTTAGAATTCCATAGAGGCTGATGTTTCAGGAAGGGATTCTGCCATTATACATCACGGGAAAAAACAACATCTACTTGAAGTACATATCACCAGTTATTTTTACATGTCAATACCCAAGATCCAATGGTGAACGCTGAAATTCAGACCTGGCAAAAGATGGGTTAGTAAATCGAAATACAGTGTACAACCTTTCTGATCGAATGTTAGTTTCAATTGCCTTTTCGTTAATGTTTTTGACAGAAATCCAAATACAGTCCTTATAAACTGCTTCCTGCATTCCTTTACACACACACACACACACACACACACACACACACACACACACACACAAAAATGCAAATTCAGGCCTTCAGTAAATAATGCATCAGCTAAATAAAAAACATTTTATACATTTTCAGCACTTTGTACAGCACATCACTAGCAACTAAGATCTACCATCTACACTACTCAAACCCAAAATCGTTAGTTTAAAGGTGCCCTAGAATTAAATATTGAATTTATATTGGCATAGTTGAATAACAAGAGTTCAGTACATGGAAAAGACATACACTGAGTTTCAAACTCCATTGTTTCCTCCTTCCTATATAAATCTCATTTGTTTAAAAGACCTCCGAAGAACAGGCGAATCTCAACATAACACCCCCAATATTTGCATATGCCAGCCCATGATCGAGGCATTACACAAGGGCAGAAAGTCTGGATGTGCACAGCTGAATTCATCAGACTAGGTAAGCAAGCAAGAACAATAGCAAAAAATGGCAGATGGAGCAATAATAACTGACATGATCCATGATAACATGATATTTTTAGTGATATTTGTGAATTGTCTTTCTAAATGTTTCGTTAGCATGTTGCTAATGTACTGTTAAATGTGGTTAAAGTTACCATCGTTTATTACTGTATTCACGGAGACTAGAGCCTTCGCTATTTTCATTTTTAAACACTTGCAGTCTGTATAATGTATAAACAACTTCATTCTTTATAAATCTCTAAAACACAGTGTAGCATTAGCCGTTAGCCACAGAGCATAGCCTCAAACTCATTCAGAACCAAATGTAATACATCCAAATAAATACTATACTCACATGATCCGATCCATGCACGCAGCGTGCATGACGAACATCTTGTAAAGATCCATTTTGAGGGTTATTTTAGCTGTGTGAACTTTGTGTTTACTGTTTAAGGCAAGCGCGAGCTCCGGGGGCGGGGAAGCACGAGATTTAAAAGGGCCACAACCTATATATCGGTGCATAGTTAATGATGCCCCAAAATAGGCAGTTAAAAAAATGAATTAAATAGGGGTGACCCTTAATAGTCGACGATTCGAATCTTCGATAGGAGGAGCCTGATTCGACTACCAATCTCACAGTCGAATCGTCGCAGAGGTGTTATGAGACGAGATATGGATGCGCTCAATATCTGATTTTACATAGACATACCGGTTCTTTCCCAATAGGTTAATATACAGCCTATTATGTTAATACTATAAATAAAAATGTGAAAAGAAAGAAGCTTTTAATAAATATTTTTAACACATGCCTCACGAGCAGCGGACTTTTTATTGTGCCACAGTCGCCGGCGCTGCTTCTCGCTGTTCCGGTCATGAGTATGAGGTAACACAGCTCTGTTTATCATATCAGATACATTTGAGTGTATTGAAAATGTTATAACGTTACTCTGTGCGTTCGCTCTGTGGCTGCTGTGAGACACTGCAGTAAGATAGATCGATTTTAGAAATATTGGATGTCTTGTGTTGATAAATGGCATGCAATTCATTTTAAAACGTATTGTATGATGAAGAAAATGCTGTATTACTGTTAATAAAAATAAAGCTGCATCTGATTATGCTATGTTAGCTACTTCACAAAATAGTGTTTTTCTCTGAGGCATGGTAAAGCATGGTACTCGCAAAAAAAAAATCAAGAAAATTGATTTAAACAGTAAGACTAAACATGTTGAGCTATATAACAACAATTCGTTTTCTGTCTATAAATATATCAAAACAGTTGTTCCCTTGTCTATTAAAACATGTAATATTTTAAAGTGTCTTCGGTGTTTCTATGGTTTCAACTAAATAAAAATAAAAAACATCTGGGACATTGTAAGTACTTAAGTGAACAAAATGCATAACACTGGCCTAGTGGTTTTTGGATATTTTACTGCAAAAATATTACATATTGTACCTTAAGGGAAGAATTACTTAAAGCAGACTAAACTCACAATAGTGTGTTTATGGGTGAAGAATTAGCCAAACTCTTATGATAAGCTATATGATTGAATAATTAAATTTATGTATCTATATCTGTGCACACAGAGACTCTCCCATGATGCTCATGTACCAGTAAGAGCTGAATTAACATAAAATGGGGTTAAAGGTTTGTATAATGAAGCTCCAGTTACACATGGTGAAGGCTCAAATGTCCTTAATTATTGATGTCTTGTCTACATATTTTCATATCCAGCAAACAATATAAAACTTATATTCAATACCAAAAGCACCTTCATACCATTATCATGCTGCCTCACCAGGGTCATTTACATTTAGTCCAAGTGTATAAGTTTATCGCATGCAATGAAAATGTGTTCTAGTTTTGAAGATTGTTCATCCACCCTTATGTAAATTAACCATGGTTTTACTACAAATAATAATAATAAAAAAATCAGTTATTACCTATAGTTAAGCCATGGTAATCACAAATTAACCATGGTTTTGCTACACTAAATATAGTATAACCATGGTATTTGTAGTAAAACTGTGATTATACAAATGGTAACCAATAATAAAAAAAAACAGGCTTTACTACACATTTACTATAATAAATCCATAGCTAATTTTCATAAATGGTGCAATTTGTGATGATTTACTCATTCAGTAATAGAGTTTTTAATAAAATATTCATAATGTTTAAGCATTTATTTAGTTTTAATAGAAGGAGGGTAAAAGTAGGCCACAGACAATTGCAGGAAGAAGCAGCGCTGTTCCTTCAAAAAAAAAAAAAAAATAATAAGATGGACAAGAAATTAAGAAACCTACTACAGCGAAGGCTTCGCAATTGGAATATTTTACTTAGGTCACGCTAGTTTGAACTCTTCATTGGACCCTCGAGTCACATGACGTTATTAATATTCATGAATAACTCCTTTACCATAGTAGGATTCGTTATTTAGCGTCGTGGACACGTAAACGCTTTTCTACCTTCCAATGTTAAGCAACGGTACAACACTTACAAACCAAACGCAAAAACAAGGTGTATATTTAAAGCCACACCCTTTATAAACACAAGTTTTGTTGTTTAATTACATTGTCTTATTCCTTCCTGGAATTCAATCTCTCACTGTTGCTTCATTGTTGCACCCGCACGTCACAAAGTTGCGATTGAGTTACTTCCTTTGCCTGAAGCACTTCAGTCGAGTTATGTGTTACAAAACGCAAAAACATGCCATTTTACTCTCTACACGGCTTTTATATCAGTGATGAGTCCTTCATTAATCATGAACATATTTGATACAATGAATATGAATAGTTGACATTCAGTTTTTTCGCCCCATCTCCTCTCCTCGTCTAAGGCGTGAAATGATCTGAACCGAGTATAAAATAAGTCAGACAGTCCTGTATACTGAATTTCCTAAAGTCACTTTTCCCCATGGCAGAGGAGCAGAGGATCAACCCTGCATACTGAAGCCATCATGCCTGCCATCATACATACATACATACATGAACACCGATGCAACAGTTGATTCTGTTTAACAGCACTCACCTGCACAGAGATTACAACAGTTCTCTTTCCTGTTGCACAGCTCGTTTCATTAAAATGATCTTAGCTTGAGTTTCAGTTGCTGTGTATCATTCGACACACAGCGAGTCCCTCCACAGCTCAGTGAAAGTCTTTTCAAACACACCCGGAAGAGGACGTGTGTGTCAGTAGATATACTGGAGCCACAGCACGTCTGTCTCCTAGCGGTCAAAACAACAATGCCAACACCGATAAACAATACATCGTACAGTAGGCTAAACACAGAACCAACTCAAATATAAACCATAACCATATTTTATTATGGTTACAATTTTACAATTACAATTAGATGTTATTTTATAATTATTTATATACAGTTTATTCGAATTTTAAATCAGCTTATTTTTTATATACATTTAAAAATATATTTTTAAATGTATATTTTTATATTTTTAATTTACGTTTTTTTTGTTATGTGATTATTAGTTGTTTAATATTTATATTTAGTTTTAATTTGTATTTATTTTAATATTTTAATATTTTTAGTATTCAACACGTTTATTTTATTTCAGTTAATTGCCAAGGCAACATTTTTAATTATTTTATTTTATGTCAGCTGTCTTCAGAAAAGGCATTGAAAACACTGACTTTACATTTAGCTCAAAAACAATGGTGTGCTGCAGTTAAACTGATGACTAGTAGCCTACAAACTAAATGAAACTAATATTAGCATTGTGGTCTCCTCAATGATCATTCCGAAACGTAGTATGAAAATCACAATAATGTGTGTCTTGCTCTACCTTGGTAAACTGACACTATTTTCTTATCAAATTAGCCAATTTATTTTTAGAGTGGGATTTCTACAGTATTTTGAGTGCAAGTATGTAAATAGAAAATTACAGCCACTAGATGGCATGGTATGTCTGAAGTGTACAACAGCCCAAACTCTAGAGCAGACAAATCCAAACCAGGGCCTGCAGGGCAAAGTGAATCACTGCCAGTGATGACATTTGATTATGCCTGGCATGCCATTTCACAAGATGGGGGAAAAAAAATAAAATAAAAAATAAAATAAAATAAAATAAAATAAAATCTAAGCATATCTTCTTTTCTAATGTATTTATCTATCCTATTGTTTTAACATGTCGTCTCCTTGGAATTATAAGGTTCAATCTGATATTTTTGTCAAAATTTAGTTATTCACATATTCTTATTCTGTGGCATATTATTTACATTATGTGCTTTTTTTAAGTTGTGTACATTTTGGGACTATTTTTTATTTAGAAAACAAAAAGGTTCTGTCTTACAAAGTCAAATGGAAGCAAAAACCTTGAAGCTCAATATCTCAAAACTGCTCTGAATGCACATACAACCTTATAATTCCAAGGCGATTTGATTTTTTTTTTTGCAAATGTAGTTTATTGGATTTTATTTTATTTTATTGTTAATGGATGGATATAATGTAACATTTAGTTTTGGCCCAGAGCTGAAAAATGAAAAAAATCTCTAGCAGTTTTCAAATTAGGGTTAAAAGAAAGTGTTATTTTTAGGGATATCAAAGTTAACTTGTTAAGTTAAGTTTAAAATAAAGTTACTATTATGTAAATTATGGTAAATAAATAAACATGTTAATTTAATTTTATTTAACGCACATGACACGCTTCATTCTCCTTTCTAAAGAAAAAAATCATGAGATTAATCAAGATTATTTTATTCTGCTGTAGTTTTAACAGTAAGCAGTAAGAAAGAAAGAAAGAAAGAAAGAAAGAAAGAAAGAAAGAAAGAAAGAAAGTATATAGTTTTCAGTCAGTTTAGTCATAAAGCACTTCTCAATTCAGTGCCATCACTAGGGGTCACTAAAGAACACAAATATGCACCTAACTGAAGGTCTGTTTTACAGTAGTCTGTTTATTGGTGTGGTGCCTATAGGAGTAGAAAAAGTTTTAATGTAACCATAAGTCAATCTTCGTATACATATTGAAAATTTAGGAATAAAAAAAACAACATATGATTGTCTTTTCTTAAATTTATTTGTTCTTATTTTGTATTGTGTGATGGCTGAAGAAAAATAATACAAATCATCAATGATCAAACTACATTACATGACGGTGGGTGTTAATAAATGCACTTAACACGAATGAAATGACAACATATTGCTACTGTGATGAACAAATAAAATGCTACATGTGTTGAAAATATGTACAAACATAAAAACCTGTATATTTACAGAGTATGGCAAAATTTTAAAATTACCATGAGACAATGTCACTAACCAACTTCTGTACATAAAGTACAACTGAATCAACACCGCTCTAAATGAGCACTGAGACAAGAGAAAAGCATGTCTCTGTGGTTTTACCAACATGTGACTTTACTTTAATACTGGGTATTCATAAGCCAAAACAAAAGAAAACAGCAAACAACTTTGTGAGCATAACAAGAAACAGACCCATACAGTACAACATTATTAATATAACTGACACAGAAGAGAAATAAACCAATATTATGTATATAAAATTGCTGATTGAAATTCAAAAGATGCAACATAGGAACAGTGCAGTATTTAGGCTCAAGTAGAAAGGAGACAAGAACACTGGGCTAAAGAAATCATGCATTTGTTGGCCTTCTCATAACTGTCAGGGGAGAAATTAAAACATTTACATTAATATACATGATCATGCTTCAGAGGCTAGAGACATTGAGAATAGAGCCAGCTATCTCATTGTGCTCATAAAAGTACTTATAGCAAAACTTACTTACTGCTGGCAGATTCAAATGCATGTAGACCATGCTAAAAAAAATCTTAACCATATTAGATAGAGGGAAACAGGAACTGCACCCCCTGAAAATTGTTTGGGATATGGATATACAATACATGCTTCATGGCCTTAAAATCTTCACACCTACCATTTTAACATCTCACATACACTATATTTCCAAAATACATGATCAACCATTTCTAATTAATGGGTCTGGTTATTCCAGTAATTTCTGAGAGGAGAATTATTGCAATGACATACAATGGCATTCTATGGATTTTAACTTCATTGCAACAAAAGTCATCATAAAGATTTTCAGTAGGGTTCATGTCTAGGCTTTGTGCTGGCTGGTTAAATTCTTCCACATCTGACTCAGTAAATCCATTCTATATGGACATTGCTTTGTGCAAAGGGGTACTGTCATTTAGAAAAAGAAAAAGACCCTGCACAAACCACTGAAACAAAGCTGGAAGCACAGAATTGTCTATGACACCGTATAACGTAGCATTACAGGGATAGTTCACCCAAAAATAAAAATTCTGTCTGTAAGACTTTTCTTTCCCTTCTTTTCTATCCCTCCATTTCAAGTCTGTTAAACCAAGAATTTGAAGCTTCAAAAAGTTCATAAAGACATTGTGAAAATTAATCCATATGAATTGAGTGGTAATTCCAGAGACACAATCATGGTGAACAATGATGAACAGATTCAATTTAGGCTTTTATTCACATAAAAACAGTGATCAACACACATGCATAGAGCAAATCAAAGATGGTAAACGGAAGCTCAGATATGTTCGCTTGATAAGCGAGAATCAATTAAGTTTGTTTTTGCGTCTCACAGAAGCACATCCGAGCTTCCTGCAAGAACCAGTGAGGTTTGTTCTTGTGCTTCAAGCAAGTACTGTTGAGCTTCCAAGTTTACCATATTTGTTGAACACATGTGCGTTGATCAAGGTTTATATGTGAATAAAAGCCTAAATTAAATCTGTTCATCATATAAAGTGATCATGTCTCTTCAGAAGACTTGGATTAAACCATTCGATTCATATGGATTACTTTTACAATGTCTTTATGAACTTTTTGAAGTGTCAAAATTATGGTTGAATTGACTTTCAATTGACTGACAGCAGGTTTCATGAAAAAAATATCTTCATCTGTGGTTTGAAGATGGACAAAGGTCACAAAAGATGAACATGGATTTGGAACGACATGAGGGTTTTTGGGTGAACTATCACTTTAAAGTTTGTTTTCACTGGAATTAATGGAATAACCAAACTCATTAATTATAAGGGGGTTTTACATAATTTTGCACATACAATGTAGCATCTCATTAATTTCAGCCAATTTTAAAATAATAACACTGAAAAATTGAGACTTGAAGATATAAAACATCTCTCTGGAAATTGTTCTGCAAATGAGCATCATCGATAGTAAATATGACAGGTAAAGTAAATTGACAAAAGTCATGAGGGGAAATGAAAAGTTGGAACTGTGCTGAATCTATGCTAGGTACTTTTTGACAGTTACATTTGACAGCTCCACCAGCCTCAATCCTGAGATCTGAATGGCCAGTTCTCAAAATGGCACTGGGAAAGCAGACATTAGAGTTTTGAACAAACTTTGGCATCTACAGTATCTATGGTGTGACTGTTACAGGTCTTCATTTTCAAGATCCTTTGAGTGCTCTGCTCAGTGGACAATCCTAGCACTGAAGTTTGCGAATACTGCGAGAAATTCTCTTAAACTCCCGCTGACCCTTCTGCCAGCGCTTCAGTGATGTGATAACTAAATGTCCATCCATCTTCTGGCCCATCACCAAATAAGCAGCGTTGATGTCATTCATTTCGTCGCACACACACTGAAGACCATCTTTCAGCCAAAGCACTGTCTTCCTGAGATCACGTTCAGTGACGCCACCATTCAGCTTGTAGATAGTCTTGCTCTTGGATTCTGGAATGATCTTGGTGTCGCCATTCATGTAGGAGATCTCCTTGACTTTGATCTTTAAAGCTAGTGAGTGAAAACGATTGAAGGTTGAGGACAATGGATACAAACATCTGCTTAAATGCAGGGTAATCTAAATCTATAAAAAAAATTGGTTTTTCTAAACACTTAAAAATAAATGTTCCTTGATTCTTTGAAGATTATTTTCACTCTATATTCTGCTGAAGAGTAATGTTTAAAGAGATATGTTAGTTCACCGAAAAAATTAAAATATTGTTATGATTTACTCCTGTATGCATTTTGATCTTTTGTGGAACACAAAAGATGGTATTCTGAAAAATGTCTCATGGCCAAGTTTTGTTTTTTCCTTCCCCATACAATTAAGTCACATCCAGTGTTGTTATGGACACCAGTTACTTTCACTGTATGGGTAAAAACAGTTGAAATGTTATTCAAAATATCTTTTTTTGTTTTCTGCAGAAAAGTCATACAGGTTTGGACATGAGGGTGAGTAAATGATCTTCATTTTTGGGTGGATCATGCCTCATTTGGCTTTAGGCTGTATAATTCATTTTTGGTAATAAGGAACATTTATTTTTTAAGAGTTTAGAGGAGAGATACCACTACATTAATTCAGATGCATAAAGCAGACAAAAACGTACTGCAGCCTTACCAAAGTCATTTTTGCACAGGCTGTCCACAATTTCATTGTCATTCTCGGGCTTTTCTTTGCAGGCATCACACACCTTTGGAACTGGGTAAAAAGATCAAAATAGCAATGAAGGTAAAGAGTGAACGTACACCCAAAAGTAACTTAATAAACTTTCCTACCTTCCTTGGTAACTGGCACTAAAGCATCTGCACCAGCAGGTGGTATGCACAGGTCATTATCCAGAGGAAAGCGATTGCAGTCCAGCATGTCGGGCCAAGGGAACCCAAAAGCGGCCATCACTGGAGCGCAGCCGCTCTTCACGCTCTCACATAGCGACCTGCACGGCTGAATCGGCTCGTCCAGATCATCCAGACACACCGGCGCGAACAGAGAGCAGAGAAACTTCTTGGTGTCCGGATGACACTGTTTCTGCACCAGAGGGGTCCAGGAAGATGCCTGTTGCAGAACCTCGTTCATGGTTTCGTGTCCGAGGAGGTTAGGCAGACGCATGTCCGTGTACTCGATGTCATGGCACAGGAGCAGGTTTGCAGGTATGGGTTTGCAGTTGCTCTTTTTCTGAAAGAGCTCGGGCTGGTCGAAGGCGTATAATCCGTGAAGCGCATCCAGATATCCAGGTAAGGTAAGCGTAACCAGCAGTGCCAGATACGCGCGCATCTTTATTTCGGTTGTGCGGAGACAGAACACACGTCTAACGAGGTGTTAAGGATAACTGAATTCTCTTTTGTGCCAACCTGTTCTCATAGGAAAGTCTGGGCGGAGCGAGAGAAGGCGCTCAGATGTCCACAGCTCTTGTGCTGTTCAGTGCATGTTTGATTTCACAACCTAGTTAGTTGCACACATACACAGACAGCGCTATTGGTCATCGAACCTACGAACGGTGAAATAAATTCTTGAATTTGTGAAAAATGTTTCTTCCCAAGTAACAAAATCATGTTCTAAGAACGTTTTGCGAACGAACGTTATGAAAACGTTATTTCTGAATGTTCTCTGCTTATTCAGTATACAGCTATTATTATTTTTCTTTCAAACTAAAAATAAGATTTGTACTTTTTATGTACTTTTCAATTATATACTTAAAATTATGCAATTATACTTGGCTTGCTGACCAGTTTACTTTGAAGTCCAATTATATTTGGCCTATACTTGTAGGCCCACTTAATCCACTTAATCTTTTGATTGAGATATACCAAAGAAAAGTATAATTAAGCATTCTAAAGAGAGCTAGAAGTACACCTAACATTATAAATTCACTTTGAAGTGTAGTTCACAGTATAGTTGCAAAGTTCAATACAAAGTAATAACTTGAGAGAATAACTTGAGCTGTAGTTAAGTAGTTGTGTACTCAAGGTTTACTAATGTTAAACTTTAACAAAGTGCATTTAACAGTATACTTTTATAAACGAAGTGCCAATTTAGTCCCAAGAAGTATTGTATCGCTTAGTGTAATAGTACAGTTACAAGTATACTTTTTTAAATACTGTACTTATAGCTCATAAGAAATAACACTTTAAAAAAAAAGTTTTTTTTTGAGAACCATTTCAGTGAACCAAAGAAGGTTTCAGTGAACAGTTCTTTATGGAACCAGATGCTTCTTAAGATAACTCTCAAGTGCAATGAATGCAGATTGTTAAGATTTAGACTTATATAAATATCTTGATGATGGTGATGATGATGAGGAGGAAGAGGATTATGATGAAGCACTTACACCATCATATTAGTATGATAATATTTTATATGAAAATATGCAAGATATCCATTCTCTTTTTTTCAAGTGACCAACTGATTTATGAGTTGCTGTAAGGCTTTCCTTTTGTAGCTGGATAATTCATATTCTTTGGTGAGTGATGCTGTGGTCTTTACCCTTTTCACACTCACGGTCATCTGTCATCATTAAGGCACAATGTGAAGTTCATAAGTTTATACAATATGGCTACAATTTTTCATCTATACATGTGTGTGCATGTGTGTGAAGTGAGAATGAGAAAGAATGAGAATGATGGAGAAAATGAGAGGGAGAGCGAGTAAGAGAGAGAGAGCTGTTGAGTGAAACTGAACTCCTGCAATAGATCTGGTTCCTGCATCATTCATCACTCTGTACGGTCCAGTTTTAAGCCACTGAGTGGGTCACACAAACAAACCCTTTCTCATCTCAAGAAAACCTCCCACCTCTTGTCCTTCTAGAGTTAAAGGAAGCTTATAGTTGACAGCGACAAATCTGAACCACAAAATTCGTTGAAGTTCAAAAGGTACTTTATAGTGGAAAAAGGGTTCTTTAGATTATTAAAATGTTCTTCACACTAAGAAAAAATGACCATCACTAAATCAAAATCAAAATGCCGTCACTGCAAAAAAATCCTTTTCAGTCCTTTTTAAGAGTGTATAAAGAACCTTCTGTGGAATGGAATGGGTCCATGGATGTTTAAGGTTCTTCATGGAACCATTTATATTCCAATAAAAAAACTTTACTTTTAAGAGTGTATGTAGTAATGTCGAGGCACATATTGGATTTTTTGGATCTTTCTTGTCACCAGGTTTACTGGGTAACAGTTTCTCCTGAAGTCTTCATGGAGAAATTCCCCTAAGGCTTCTAAAGGTCATAGGTTCAGAGGCCCCCATTAAATACAGGTTAGCTGCTGGGGTTTCCCATCTTTGGGATCCTGCTGGGAAGAAGTAGTCATTTAAAGACTTGTTTCTAGCTGTAAAGTGATAGCCTTTGGTCTCTATGACGATAAGACAAGTTTTGCTCTCTAGGAGATCTGTGTCCTCCATTTGCCCTTTTGTTGTGTTTATGTTGTGTGTATGTGTCAATATTTGTCTGTCTAGCCAGGGTGGAGGGGTTACTAATATTGATTAGATGCCAGATGGTGTCTTCTAAAGTTTGCATCAATCAGGGTCTCATTTTATGGGCATTACAGACAATGCAGTTAAAAAAACAAACAAACAAAAAAAACAGTTTTTCAACTCATTTATCATCAACTGTTCAGCTGTTGAACAGTCAAACATCAACTGCTGTAACTTATTTCTTATGATTAACTTGTGTCAGGCTGCATAAAAACTGCTTTATACAAATTGAAATATCAGTGTTGCTGTTTTTATTAAATCCTCTTTCACCAAAATTATGTTGTTTACAAAAATCATGGTGAAATTTCATTGTGAAGCATGAGTTTGATTTAAAAAATGGTTTCCTATCAGATTTACTTAGTGCTTTTGACCTTTGAGCCATTCAGAATTGATTTGATAATATCTTTTAATGATGTTTTATTAACAAAATTCGGGAGGAGCAAGTTCAGATAATTAACCTAATTAGCACAGGTGGAGAGCATTCAGTTAATCAACTCAACCAATGTCAAAAGGTATAAATTCAGCAGACTGACTTCTGTTCATCTGAGAGTTTATCAGCATCCCTCCTCCACTCCATCTCCTCACTTATAGTTCTATCTACTTTTACCACACCGGGGGGAGTACTCTGGGTTCGGGCCAAAATTCTGAGCTCGGAGCCCTCTCCCCGGACAGCACGCCAAATACGCATAACTTTACTCCATTTAATTATATGGATATGTGAACTTGTGAAACTCTTTCCCAATCATTGATGGAATTTTCCATGATTTATGAGACAACGCTTCCCTGGCATTGATAGAATTTAACAAGTGGTGCTCACTGCAAAATCAAATAATGTCCAGCTCCACCTCTCTAGATGTCATGGGTTGAGCTTGAACTAGTCCAGCTCCACCTCTACGGATCTAATGACTGGTGAGATAGAGTTATGGGTAGGGTTAGGGTGTGGTTGGACCTTCTATAGTTCCACCCATTACGCCCAAATTACATCCAGCTGGACTTCATTCTTCACCAATGGCTCTGCATTGAGCAGCCTCTCACATTTTCCAGCTTTTCCATGTTTTTCACCGTCTTACATTAGGGGGCACTATTACACATATTCTGAAAGAGTAGAGAATCTCTGGATCAAAACACAGGCTAAAAAGGAGCACAAACAAGTGATAAAAGCGTTGCTTATGCATGCGGTAATCTCGATTATATCGATTTTCTCAGCTTTTTGTTCAAAATGTTGCTCTTTTTAATGAAACTTATCCACATTCAAGTGTTCAAGGCTTTTTTTCTTTCTTTTGATATATTGCATGTTCAGATATTCATACAACAAATACTGGGGGTCATGAAAGGAAGTGAAGGTGAGTACTTCATGACAGAATTTCATTTTTGGGTGACCTAACCCTTTAACGACTGAGTATGTTTTAATAATGAAAGTATGGCTAAAGCTGCTTAACACAGATGCAACCATCTGACATGACATTTTTAAATACATATTTTTAGATAAAAATGTATGAAATTTTAATTTCATATGTGTAGCATTAATTGTATGCATTTTCTAGATCATGATCAGTTGTGTTTCCCCTAAGAGTCAGTGCAGGGTTAAAAGCTGTCATCACACCAGTTTTGAGATATAACCTCCACCTTCAGCCTTCATAGCTGACAGCAGGTTCTCATTAATGTGCCCATGAGAAAATGAGAGCCAGCTTGCAGCAGTTCAGCATCTTACGTCTGTACTTGTCTAACCTAATGTGTCTCTCTTTCTTTCTTTCCTAAACTTTCATCTGCATTACTCCTTACTATTTCCCTAATACTTTTTTTTTAAAATCGAGATTCACATGTCAGGCCAGTGTCATAAATAATGAGAGAATGCATGCTTTCTCTGCCTGTGACCCTGCAGAGGATAAATTGGTTTGGAGAATGGATGGATGTATTCTCTGGCAGGAACCAAGGGACCTTTGATAGTTAAACATCTTCTAGTGTAAGTTCAGTTCTTCAGCACATTTATTTCTTGACATTAAAGTACTTTTTCTTTTTCAAATAAGGTGGTCAAATAACAGGAAGGTATGCTGGCTCATTCAAACTGTAAATGCTGCCAGCAGTTGTTATTATAGGATAAATATTTTGTTTCCCAAAGGGCACACTGCAATCATAATGTCACAACTGCACATTTTTCTCATAATTGTTTCTTTGAAATTAATATTCAGTCTAGCTTGTGGTAAAAGAGTTAAAATTTCTGGTATGATAAATCTGTTTTTACTTTGTAAAATTAAAGCAAGTTATGATTAAAGTAAGGTGATATCTTCAAATGTCTGAGATCATCAAAAAGAGAAACTTGTTATTTTCGAAAAACCCAACGAAAATACTTGGGTCATTGATATGATACCCTATTTTCGTTGTTGTTTTCTGGATCTTTAATTTATTCAAAATTTCACACATGTACTAACTTGAATACAGATCTTCTATTAACTTCTGATATTTTAATATGTGTCATACAGTCAAAATTTTCAGGGTGATAGAAAAGGAAATCATAATGAAGAAAAAGACATTTATACCATTATTTTATTATTACAAAAGAAAATTGTTTACTCTTTCAATAATATTTTCAGAAAAAAAAAAACATTTTAACAAAACATACTCACTGATTAATATTTGAAAATTTTTGTCTGCCAAGGTCTATTAGATATAAGGGCTGCGTTTCTCAAAAGCACCATGAGCTACAGTTAGTTGATCATAGAGACCAATGGTGACAATGGTTCTACATTCTACATAGGCTTAGGATGCTTTTGGTAAAGGCAGCCCAGATTATTCGACCATGGTGTAAGAAAAATATGGGTTGCACTTTATTTTACAGTACAAGCACTTCCCAGTAGTTCCCAGTAATATAAGATAACTATATGGGTTAAGGTTAGGTTTTGGGGTAGGTTCAGGGTTAGTACCACTCTGTTATTGTAATAAGTACATTGTATGTACATGGACTAAAAAATAAACTGCTACCAATATTATAACTTTTTACTTTTGACACTACCTGACATATTTAGTCATTATTTATGAAACCAACATAAATACAAAGATTACTTTTCTAACAAAGTGCAACATGTTTTAAACTAGATTTAAAAAAAAGTCCCTTTCCTTATTGTGAACACTTTTAATTGTCATTCAGAGAATGTGGGGGATTAACTGAGGATGAGGTCTAAAGATTCAGCAGAGGGCATTAGCACTCATGTGGACTGTGTCTCCCCTGCTGTGAAGAAAAAAAGGGCAGTTTAGAGAGAGAAATAAGCTGCAGACCTAACAAGCTTGTTAGTGTCAGTCTCGGCTCTGCACAGCTTGAGCTGAAGAATTCAATCACACTGCAAACGTATTAATGCAAGTGAAGTTCCATGTAGTCGTAGAGGTCGTGCTTACATGCTGAAATTCAACAATAACCCACAACAACACATTCAGAGAACTGGGAGGTAATTGAGTCAGCATGTAACCAATGGCAGCATAGACTGAATGACTAATGTGGGAAGACTTTGTCTGCATGCATGAGTGAATGTTTTCTATATATATATATATATATATATATATATATATATATATATATCAGTGGCGTGCAGTGGTGTTCTGAAATGAGGAGGCACATTTTTTTATGAATCAACGTAAATTTATGTGCATTACACTTAAAGGTGCTAAAGAGGATGTTTTGTTTTATACATTTTTGCAATATTACTTGAAACTGTCTTTACTAACTGATAAAAGACTATTTATTAGGTGCACTGAAAGGAATAATATTAATATACATCATCTGTGCACGAGGTAGGGCCTTAAAAACATCAGCCAATCGTTTACGCGATCATCGCGTAAACAATTGGCCCTCTCGCTTGTCAATCACTGCCGTGACGTTCCTTGTGAGAGACGTGCGCGGATTGGCCCTCTGGCTTGTCAATCACTGCCATGACGATCCATGTGAGAGACGCGCGGCTGCGCGCTCCAGTAACTTTCCACACTCCACAGGCGCTGCATGCAATGTTTTTGTCAGGAGACAGGAGTAACAACTGCAGATTATGAGTTACCTGCGGTGAGTCCGACATAATGAATCCACTAACATGACACAGCGAATGCCGGTGGTAAACACTCATGTTCCAATACTCGTGCACGAGTTTTGGGAGGCGTTCCTTTGAAATGAGCTGTGAAGGAGGGGGGCTGTTCTTACGCATGCGCTCATTTCAAAAACTCAGTAACAGTCTTTGGATTCTCAGTCGATGAAAAAATCCTCTCTATCACCTTTAAAGTTGACACATTTTCCTTGTTAAATGAACATTACAGTACATCAAAAAAGAAAAAAAGAAACAAATACAATTCTATTTTGTAATTTTACATTAACAATGTAATGTTCTATTTATCAAAACCAAGTCAATCTCATCAAGTTAGTGTTTTAAGCATTTCTACATTCATTCCATAATAATAACTAAAGGCAATACTAATTTAAACAATATATTTTATTTGTGTATTGCGGTTTTTCTTTTTAATTGTCAACCTAGGATATTTTATGATTTTATATGGTTTTCTATGAGAGGAAAGGGAGGCATGACTCCTCTGTGTAACTTTTCCTGCGGGTGTCGCTGTTGGGCAGTGTTCCTTAAGAAATACGCGTGACTTGCGCTCTTTTTAATGTCATAATTTGTAATATTTGTGTTGTTTTATATGTAATATGGATTATTTTCTCATCCTATTTTTTTTGAGGAGGCACTGCCTCACTTGCCTACTCGGAGGAAACACCCCTGATATATATATATATATATATATATATATATATATATATATATATACTGTATATATATACTGTATATATAATTCAAAAGGCCTATATGAGAATAATTTTATTCTCAATGTTCTAGTCATTTTTTTTCCGTAAGTTAAATCTGTAAGTCAAAGTCTGGTCCAGACTGAGAAAAATAAACAAACAAAAACTGTGCATGTGTTCTTGTTCACTGGCTAGTGAAGTTTGAAATCCAGAGGTGCTTAAATGCTACCAACTATTTGTTCTTGGCCCACAGATACAGTACCATCAATAGAAAAACATCAACTTTTTACAACATTTAATAATCTATGTTAATGTTAATCTATAAACAGTTGCAAAAAAGAAAGTGAACTGTTTTCAATTTTCTGGTTTTCTGCATAAATTGGTTATGAAACTAAGCTGATAAAACACAAACCGTCATGATAGTTCATGTCTTTATTGAGCACATAAAGTGATGGTGGAAAAAAAAAAGTGAAACAGTGTTTTAATAACTGCTTGAACCACTTTTGGCAGCAATAACCTCAAGCAAGTGCTTCCTGTAACTGTGAATTAGACCTGCACAACATCCAAGAGTAAATTTGGACCATTCCTCCTTACAGAACTGCTTCATCTTACCCATATTCTTAGGATGTCTGGCTGTGAATGGCTCTTTTGAGGTCATTCCACAGCATCTCTTTTGGGTTCTGGGCTTTGACTGGGCCACTCCAAAAGGTGGATTTTATGTCTCCGAAGCCATTCTGTAGTAGGTTTACTTTGGATGTTTGCATTATACTGCAGCATCACCCATCTTCTTCTGAGCTTCACCTTGTGGACAGCCACCTTGAGATTATCCTGAAGGATATCCTGATAAACTTGGGAATTCATTTTCCCCTCCACAATGGCAAGTGGTCCAGGTCCAGAGGGAGCAAATCATGATACTCCCTCCAACATACTTCACTGTTGGGATGATGTTTTCATGTTGGTACGCTGTTTTTGCTTACCAAGACAATTCTACTTTTGTTTCATCTGTCCACAAGACATTTTCCCAGTAGTGTTGTGGAGTGTCAAGGTTGTCTTTGGCAAACTTTAGGCCTGCTGCAATGTTTTGTTTGGAGAGTAATGGCTTTCTTTGTGGTGTCCTTCCATGGATACCATGCCTGATTAAAGTTTTATGTATGGTTGACTCATGAACAGAGATGTTAACCAGCTTCACAGTCTTCAGCTGTTACTCTAGGGTTCTTTTTCACTTCATTGAGCATTCTGCGTTGTGCCTTCGGAGTGATCTTGGCTGGGTGCCCACTTCTGTGGAGAGTAGACACAGTACCATATCATCTCCATTTATAGACAATTTGTCTAACTGTGGACTGATGAATATCTAGTCTTTGAGATTACTCTGTAACCCTTTCCAGCTATGCATATCAACAACTTTTGATCATAGGTCTTCTGAGATCTCTTTTATGAGAGGCATGGCTCACATCAGCTAATGCTGCTTGTGAATAGCACATTGACACTGTTTGGGTGTTTAAGTCAATTTAGCTCTAAACCACACCTTTATTCTCGTTCACTGACTTGACTCCTGGTTTGCTAACATTTGGCATTTAGTGACACCAGAAGCCTAGTGTTTCACTTACTTTTCCCACCATCACTTTAATGAGTGTGCTCAATAAAGACATGAAAGATCATGACTGTTTGTGTTTTATCAGCTTAGAAAATAGTGTGTTGGTTGATTTTTGTGATTTTGTGAAAATCAAATCAAATTTCATGACCAATTTATGGAGAAAACCAGAAAATTGAAAATAGTTCACTTACTTTTTCTTGCAACTGTATATATACACAGATCATTTACGGTGGAAAAACAGTAAAAGGACAGTTCCAGATGTACCTGTGTGACACTAAAGACACAATTTAGTTTCTTCTTATTTTTGTCATAAGTAATCTATTACGGTGTTTGTGTTGCATTTTCTGTTATTTAGTTAATTTTTATTGTAGTATTTTAGTGTTGTGTATTTACTCTGATGGAGTTTTGACCCTGTGCACCATCTATATAACCACTGACCATGTTTTGTGACAGGCCACTTATGAGGAACTCTGATTCATCTTTAGGTTTTCTAACCACCTGGTGGTTATCCATACATTTTAAGGTAATATTTCAGGTAGACTGATAAGGTGTTAGCTCAAGTAGACTGGTAAATGAACAGTAAATATATTTAAATGAAACATACACTACCCTGCCAAAAAAGAAAAAAAAAAGTCGCTGTTTGGATTTAAATAGGCAAACCTTAAGAGTCTATGATTAGATCATTATTGCAGTGATTATTATGTTTCTATGGTATATGTTTGGCAACAGTTCTTCTAACCCTAACTGATGGAGTCTGTAGCTTTTCATTTCTTAAACAATCATGTAGGAAGACATATCATGGCCATATTCCAGGATGACAATGTCAGGATGACAATGTCAAGATTCATCAGACTCAACGATTCGTTCACATCAGGCTACATTAACGATTGCATCAACTAATGCCAACATATATAATCCTATAGTATAGTTTCACCAAAAACATTTATCAATGAAATGATCTTTGTCAACTCATATCATAGTAAAATGTTCTGAATGTTTAGTGTATGACATGCCAATGCACAAATGTCTGTGACATCTCACCTGTGAGTCTTCAATGTCTAATAAAGTGTCTTTGTGGATGCCTGTGTACCCTAACATCTGTTTTACTTGAGATGTGCTCTTGGTAAGTAAATCAGAAATGTAACTTAAACAAAAGCTTACTTTCTATCTCCTCAGAACAATATAAAAGGAATACAGACGTTCTCTATTAAAATAAAGGATGTGTCGCAGTTCCTCCCTTTTCTGTAACTACTGTTTCCTGGGGTGATACAAGAAAGTATTTCATAGAATAGTCCGGAATAGCGAATGTCAAAGTTCAACAAAATCATCCACTGCATATAGAGTGTTACATGGGCTGCAATGTGACCCAAGGTGACCTGGGGCATTCCAGAGAATCGCTCTGTGGGTAAATAAAGCCTGGCATCCATAAGAGTGTGCCTGGTGGCAAAAAAGGGTTTACAGGCATCAACCAAACGACCTGGTGATACATGAGGCAAAACAGACACTCAGTAACCCCCACCTACTGTCTCACACATGTGCACACATTTATTCGTTCTGCATTTTTTTCAATGACTGTGATGAATTTAAACCAAAGCTACACTACACAAGGCATGCAAAAAGAAAAGTATATTCATCATTGCATGGTCATTTGAAAGATGTATTGTTGAATATTTTGTTTGGTTTTGTTGCTGTAGACGGGAGTGTTGGGACTACATTAATCAGACTGATATACAAAGATTTTAATCTGTTATGCTTTGGATTATATTGTTTTAACAGGTGAAAGTTGAGTGATTTACAGAGAAATATCTTTAACAGAAGTGGAGGTAAAAAGATAGAAATCTATGTGGAACCAGCTGTATCAAGAAAGAAGGAATGCCACACACTCTCTCGAACATAAAATAACAGACAAGATTGTAATCAAAGAAATTTTGAAAATAAATGATTCTCTACTAAATGAAAGATGTAAGATACATGTAATATTACAATGTTTGCAAAGGGGATAATTTTTCATCTTGGCAAGCAAAAAATAAACATAATTTCTACTGTAATTTTGCTATCATGCGAAAAACAAGTAAAAATGCAGGCTATATTGCTCCACAATGTGATGAATTTAGTTGTAGAAGAGTAGTGGGTGACAAGATATATTAAAAAAGTCAAGGTTCATTGCAGTTTCAGAACTTGTGGGCCAGACTGAACTAGTAAAATGACTTTTGATTTATGGGACATTTTCCTCTAATCTTGTGCAGTGTTTTGTAATCAATGTTCATGCTAAGTGCTATCACAAGGTCACCCTTTTCCCCTTATGTATCATTGCAAGTCAAGTGTTGCACATAATGAAACTTGCTTTCATCAAGTTGCTGCTGCATGTTTAAGTGTTCGAGTTAAAGTGGCTGTTTGATTATTTTGACAAGGCATGATGAATGATTTTGCAGTGGCTTGAAGTCCCACAGCATGAAGGCTGATGGGAGTCAGGGTAATTTCTTTGTTGTTTTTCGTTAGCCAGAAGGCTTTTCCTCTGACTAACTAAACTTAGTACATTTGGGCAGTATGACAAAAAGGAGATTATCATCTTTGGCCCTGTCCCAAATGGCACACTTCATGTGCACTTGCGGTCTTGTGGACTTACAATGACCACTGTGTGCGTGTGTCCATTAAGTCCACAAGACCCTAGGGTGTCCCATTTGTCATTTTAGGTTTCAGAAAGCAGAGCTGGAAAGTAACGTATTACAAATACTTTCGTTACCGTACTTGAGGACATTTTTCAATGTTTTCTACTTTCTTGAGTACAGTTAAGTTGCGGTACTTTTATTTTTACTTGAGTTAAGTAGAAATAAAGTATTCAACTTCACTACATTTATTTTTCACCAAAATTACAAAGTACAAAAAATACAAAGGTGCCGACAAAGCAACAGGGCGAGCTGCCATTTGACAGGCACTTTTCAAACTACTGAAGTGGAGCCCTGCACTTCAGGCAATAACAAATAGGTCTGACTCGGGTGCAAAACCAATCAGAACTTCAGCTGGGGGGCGGGGTGTTTAAACCGTGCTTTCACGTTCAATCACTGGCGTTGACATTTTGAATCAGTAACGTTCCAATATTTTAGTGAATGTAAGAGCTATGATCATATTCTGATTTTAAACTGTAATTTTGGCAGCTCCTGAAATACCACTGATATTGGACTGAGCACTGAGCAATTGAAGTAAATAGAAAACTCGGCTCATGTAAGGACACAGTTATTGCATGGACAGAGCAAGAACAATGTAAGTGTCTAAAATGCATGTGTACAGTTCAGTTGAATGGTAAAGCTTGCCCTCTTAATCAATTCAGTTAAACTAAATATATGAAGCAAACTTTGTACAAAGCTGAAATAGCCTCACCATTATTAACAACAACACTGAAATACGAGCGCATGCATTTTTACATGCATCTTATTAAGTGCATCTGTCAATTAGCTATAGCAAAAGTGGACTCATTTTCAGTAGAACAAAAAAGAGCATTTTATTTAACATGATAACCCATTCCCCACTTTATTTATTTATTTATTTATTACTGGCACCTTTTTATTCACACTGTTTTAATCCGTTATTTCTTTGATCAAACCTCTCACTTACCCTTCGTTTCTTTTGCCCTTCATAAAAAAAAAAAAACATTCAAATGATCTTACTTGGACTTACTTTTCAAAATTAGTTATAAAACAATCGCTCCCTGGTAACAGGAATAGCTTGTATATTTGCTTAGCATAGCGTCAAACATGACAATTTATGAGATTAATATCATGTTTTGCTCCAAAATCATTATATAATGTCAGTCGTGTTTGAAATAACTTCCTTCTGTGGCCCCATGTTGCTTCTTATCACAGAATGAAACAGAAAATATATATTATTTTATAAAATTCTATACTGTGATACAGGCTGTGTAGATTAGTGTTGCATTATAAATATACATCATTCTTTTGAAAATACCTGAGATGGCTTGAAGAACACAAATAAACTCAGATATATCATTGCAGTCGTTTATGTTTCATCAGTCAAAATGTCTCTATCTGCATGTTATTCAGCTATTAACGATATCTGATACATTTGTCCTTATGTCACTTGTGGACGTTCCGTGCGAGGGCACCCTCCAGCTTCCAGTATGAATGAAACAGACATTACATGAGCGTGTTTAGCTTTCAATAATGCTCACATTGTCGTATTTTGGTTAAGTACTTTGTAATGTAGTAACTTGAGTAGTTTTTCAGCAAACTACTTATTTACTCTTACTTGAGTCATATTATTTTTCAGTATTTCTACTTGTACTCAAGTAAATTATTTCTTAAGTAGCAATACTTTTACTTAAGTACAATTTTTTAGCACTCTTTCCACCACTGTCACAAGGGTCTTTTGCGGCTCTGAGGGAATGCCTGCCTCATTAGCTCTGCCTGTGCTCAACCACAATGGGCATAGCATTATTGACTCTACGTACTTGTTTAGTCAGAGTCAGAAGCTTTAGTCATACAGGGCGCATCCAGGACTCATAGAGCATAAAATGGTAATATTATCTCGACTAAAACCCAAGCTCATATGTGTGAATTTTTTAATAAATCATAACTAACATTTCTTTTTCCTTGCAGGAATAACATTTATATGCTTTTGGAACCTAAAGGTCCACAAAACTTGGGCCTCGTGTATTTCAGTACAGTGTGTATTTGAATCATGTCCAAAATTAAGAAAAGTGGAAATGACAAAATAAATCTAAATATAATAGCCCCATGATATTAAGTATCCAACTAACTAATAAACAGATCTTGCTTTACCTAGTAACAGAAGGGTTTGACATATAAAGAACCAATCATACTGTAGAATGTTTTACCATGCTCCTATCCTATATAAACTGTTGTATTATTTTTGCTGGTGGGATTCTCTGCGATTGATACGAGGTCCTTCGGCCGTGATTAAAGCAAATTCTGAGGCATAGTTTGGAGTCTGTCTGGTTATTGCTGCACAGCAAGTTAGGGAACACTAGAGACCTTATTTCCAAGTGATAGTGTTCAAAAAGGGTCAAGACATTGACCGACTCAGTCAACATCGATTAGGAGATGCGCTAGAGTATAGATCATTTAAGCGTCGATTAGGAGACGTTTAGAGGTGTCGATTAGGAGACGATCCAGGTAAACTTAAGTCAGGTGCCTAGGGGAAAATCTACCACATATGCCTCATGACAAGGAAAGTCCTGGCCTTTTTCAACCTTGCTCCCTTCCTTGCGGGTCCCGCCTTAGCCACCTTAGGCCAGGAGCAGAGCTCTACGGTTTAGCTATGTCAGCTTCTTTAGCTTGTCACAGCTATTTGGGAATACTGGCCCAGGGAGACCACTTTAATATGCTACCCTAGCCTTCTGCTGCCACTAGAGGGAGCAAACACGGGTGTTTATATTTAGAATAACTATTCACCCTCCTCGCTACAAAGAACTCTCACTGCTACCCCAAAACAATCAATCCAGGGCCCCAAGACTCCCAGCACCTGACAAAGGTGCCTGATAACAAAAAGAGCTGCCAGAAGGCAAATTAACCTTTACTTGCCAGGTTCTAAGGGACCAGTTTAGGCTCCAACGGGGAGTGGAGGACCCTACTTTAAAATCCAGACAGTAGGGGAGTGTTGTACTCTACACTCAACTCAGAAGGACTGCCTGGACCTGTCCAGGTTCCCAAGACTCCCAGCACCTGACAAAGGTGCCTGAATACAAGAAGCTTAAAAGGCAATTTAACCTGTATTTGTTAGGTTCTACAGGACCGATTGAGTCTTCAACAGGGAGAGGAGGACTCCACTTTAAAAACCCAGACAGTAGGGGAGGGTTCTACTCCACACTCAAACCTGTCCAGGGTCCCAAGACTCCCAGCACAAAAGGTGTCTGATAACAAGAAGAGCTGCTAAAAGGCAATTTAACCTATACTTGTTAGGTTCTACAGGACAGGTTGAGGCTCCAACAAGGAGTGGAGGATCCCACTTTAAAACCCACACAGTAGGGGAGGGGTCTACTCTACTCTCAAACCTGTCCAGGATCCCAAGACTCCCAGCACTTGACAATAGATGCCTGATACCAAGAAGAGCTGCTAAAGGCAAATTAACCCCTACTTGTTACGTTGTCCTGGACCATTTGAGCTTCAAAAGGGAGTGGAGGACCCTACTTTAAAACCCCACAGTAGGGAGGGTTCTACTCTACACTCAACCGTGAAGAACTGGGTGGCTTAGGAAGAGGGATGTTAATACCAAATCGCTTTTCTTCAATTACTTCCTCCTAGCGTCCCACCTCCCCCGCGCTCTACTCCTCGTCGGAGGAGGAGCACAAGTGGCCATGATCAGCCCGACCTACTGTCTTATTCATCAGAAAGAGTCGGAGCGGGTCGGTTATGGCCTGATGGGAATCACTTGTCAAATGTGCCATGAGCGACTTCCTGTCTCTTGTGCCGTTCACTATTGTCAGTTAATGTTGTTAAATAGAGAAAAACATTTTACATTTAAATAACTTGTAGTGTATTCTTGGACCTTATGAAACACAAAATAACCAATAAAGTCTCAAGCACCAAAAGCAGCCCATCCTCTCTTTAATTGAAAAATATGCATTTTCATTGATCCATATATGGTTGCAACAACATTTAGCCTAGTTTAAAATTTTAAGTGCCATTGTTTAAAAAAATGATTTATTGGCTGAAATTTAAAAGTCGTTAATTTATTATGCTTTCAAATTTAATGCCATCTATATATCTTCCTCACACACACAAACATTTTTAAGTTTATTGTTTTGAATAGAGGTTGATGATATTTAATATCTGTAGGTGTAGCTATTATATATAGAAAATGTGTAAAATTCAACAATTTGAACATGGAGCCATATATCTACGGGACTGAACCATATAGAGCCTTTAAAATGAAGATTACAAAAGAAAAGTTTATTAAGAATGAGAATATAGAAGGATATTGAGATATATTTTTTAGAATGACAGGCACACAAACTGGAAAAAATACTAAAATACTATGTATGGTACTCAATACAGGAATGTTCAATTGTGTTGATAGAAAAAAACGAGATACAATTCTAGTTTCAACATTATTTGTTTTCAGAAAATGTGCGACCATTGAAAATGAGTACCAATTTACTCAGAACCACAGTGAGATCCCTATATCTCTGGAAATTAACCATATTGGGTCTTAACAATTAAGAAAACAAAAGAAAAGATTGTTAAGAATTAGAATCCAAGGATATTAAAATACCTTTAGTATGAATTACAGGCATGCAAACTTTGGGCAAAAAAACACAAGAAGTGTGTTACAACACAGAAGGGACAGAGACAGTCTTTCACAGGAGATGGAGCTTTATTGAGAACCAGTATGAGTTGTGGCAGAAGTGCAGGTGAGTAATGCGTGATACAGTGCAGATTCTTGAAGTGCTGGGTGATGATGGATTCCTTTGTGGTTGCAGGTGGAGTCGAACTAGGAGTTGGAGACGAAGGAGATGCTGGAGACGAGGAGCACTCACACAGAGAGGAGATAACACACAAGGAGAATTCTGGAGACAGGTAAGTAGATCACGCATACAGGTAAGTTAATGCAAACGAGACCGGACATCGAGTGGTGTGTGTGAGTGCTCTTTATGCTGGCTGTGATGAGGTGCTTGATGAGGTGCAGGTGTCTGTGATCAGTACTCTGGTGACTGGGTGCACTGTGATTGGTGAGTGGTGGAGCCTGACGTGTCTGTGACAGTACCCCCCCTCCACGGCCCGGTCCTGAGGGCCGAGGACCCCGGCGTCGAGGTGGCCGTCCTCTTGCACGTGGGGCTGGTCTGTCGGGGTGATTGGTGTGGAAGGTGAGCAGTAGGTTGGGATCAAGGATGTCGTTCCTGGGGACCCAAGAGCGTTCTTCAGGGCCATATCCCTCCCAGTCAACCAGGTATTCCAGCTGGCCACCACGGCGCAGGGAGTCCAAGATGTCATGTACCTCGTAGGCAGCTCCGTCTTCCACGATGAGTGGAAGGGGGGGTTCGGCGGCTGCCACATCAGGCCCTGTGGAGAGAGGAACAGAGGGATGGTGAGGCTTAAGGAGAGATACGTGGAAGGTGGGGTGTATGCGATACTGTGAGGGTAGTTGAAGCTGGTAGGTGACCGGGTTGATCTGCTTGGTGATCGTGAATGGGCCAATGAACCTGGGACTCAGCTTCTTGCAGGGCAGACGCAGTCGGATGTCTCGTGTGGACAGCCAGACCTTCTGTCCAGGTTGGTAGGTGGGAGCGTGGTAGCGACGAAGGTCGGCCGTCATCCTGCGTCTGCGCAGGGCTCGCTGCAGGTGGTGGTGTGCTGAGTCCCAGACCCTCTCGCTCTCTCGGAACCAGTAATCCACAGCTGGGACGTCCGATGGTTCCCCGGTCCATGGGAACAGTGGGGGTTGGTAGCCGAGCACGCACTGGAATGGAGTGAGTCCGGTGGATGGCTGACGCAGGGAGTTCTGTGCGTACTCGGCCCAACCCAAATACTGGTTCCAAGAGTCCTGGTGGTCGTGACAGAAGGTACGGAGGAAGCGGCCGATCTCCTGGATCTTCCTTTCCGTCTGCCCATTCGACTGTGGATGGTAGCCAGATGATAGACTGACGGTCACACCTAGGAGCGAGTGGAAGGCCTTCCAAACCCGGGAGATGAACTCGGGTCCTCTGTCCGAGACAATATCCTCTGGTAATCCGAAGTACCTGAAGTCTCCATGGCAGTGGGCAAACCTCTTAGTGGAATTAGGCGGCATGACTTGGAGAATCGATCAGTGATGACTAGGATGCAGGTACAACCCTCAGATGTGGGCAGGTCGGTGACAAAGTCCACTCCTAGGTGTGACCATGGTTGGTTGGGAACGGGAAGAGGATGGAGCTTGCCGGATGGAAGATGGCGTGGGCTCTTGGAAATGGCGCACTCCCTGCAGCCCTGCACGTACCTTCTGACGTCGGATGCCATACTCGGCCACCAGAAGCGTTCCCTTAGCAACGAGAGGGTTTCATTGACCCCCGGGTGGCCAGTGCCAAGCGACGAGTGGGCTGAGTGAATCAGTGGAGTGCGTCGTGCTCGAGTGATGTATAGCAAGCCAGGTGGGCAACCCGGCGGAGGGTTAGTGGAGGCATTGGAGGAGGGGATGGTCTCCTCTGACCAGGAGATGGGACTCACGATGATGGAGCTTGGAAGGATGGCTTCTGGCTCAGTGGTGGTTTCTTCGGGAGAATGAAGACGAAAGAGGGCATCTGCCTTTACGTTTTTTGACCCAGGGCGATAGGAGATAGTGAAATCAAACCGGGAGAAGAACAGGGCCCAGCGTGCTTGTCTGGAGTTTAACCTCTTGGCAGCTCGTAAATACTCAAGGTTCTTATGGTCTGTCAGCACGAGGAACTGATGTTTGGCTCCCTCCAGCCAATGCCTCCACTCTTCTAGAGCCAACTTCACGGCTAGGAGTTCTCTGTTTCCAATGTCGTAGTTGACCTCCGCCGGGTTTGGCTTGCGGGAGAAGAAGGCGCATGGATGGAGCCTACTTGGTGTCCCCTGCTGCTGAGACAGGACGGCTCCCACTCCTGTGGTGGAGGCATCCACCTCCACAACGAAAGGGAGCTCAGGATTGGGGTGGACGAGGAGGGGAGCGGTGGTGAAGGCTTCTTTGAGGCTTTCAAAGGCGTTGGTGGCAGCTGGAGTCCAGGACAGAGACTTGGGCTGGTTACGGAGCAGGTTGGTGAGTGGATGGGTGATGGAACTGTAATTCTTGATAAACCGTCGATAAAAGTTTGCAAAGCCAAGGAAGCGTTGGAGTTCTTTGATTGATGTTGGAGTGGGCCAGGTCTTGATGGCGTCCATCTTCCCCTCGTCCATCCGGATGCCACTGTGATCTATGATGTATCCGAGGAAGTGGACTGAAGACTGGTGGAATGAGCACTTTTCAGCTTTTAGGAAGAGATGGAACTGACGAAGCCGTTGGAGGACCTCCGCAACGTGTTGGCAATGTTCGGCCAGGCTCCGGGAGTATATCAGGATGTCATCGATATATACCAGCACGAACTTGTGGAGGAACTCCCAGAGCACCTCATGTATGAAGTTCTGGAATACGGAGGGGGCGTTGACCAGGCCATAGGGCATCACAAGATATTCGTAGTGGCCGGTGGGCGTGATGAAGGCGGTCTTCCACTCGCCCCCCTCGCGTATCCAGATGAGGTTGTACGTGCTGCGGAGGTCCAACTTCGTGAACACAGTGGCACTACGGAGATGTTCCAGGGCCGCTGGGACGAGAGGAAGGGGTTAACGGAATTTGACTGTGATCTTGTTAAGTGAGCGGTAATCAATGCAGGGCCTCAAGCCTCCGTCCTTTTTTGCCACAAAGAAGAAGCTCGAAGCGGCAGGGGAAGTAGACAGGTGGATGTATCCTTGAGCAAGGGCCTCTTTGATGTATTCCTCCATGGCCTTCTCCTCCGGTATGGAAAGGGGATAGATTTTACCCCTAGGCACTGGCTCACCCGGAAGCAGATCGATGGCACAGTCCCATGGCCGGTGTGGAGGCAGCTTGGAAGCTCTCTGTGGGCAGAAGACGTCGCTGAAGGGGGCGTAACATTCTGGAATGTCGATGGAACGTTTCCCGACTGGGCTCTCTATGGAGGTGGCACAAACGGAGATGTCATGAGTGGATGGTACTCGAGGGACTGGAAGGTCAGAGAAGCAGTTGGAGAAACATGTTTCGCCCCACTTCAGGATCTCGCCGGTTTTCCAAGAGATGGTTGGGTTGTGCTGCTCCAACCAGGGGTGCCCTAAGACCACTTCAGAGGTGGATTCCTCCAGAACCAGCAGATGTATGTCTTCAAGATGGAGTACACCGACTCGCAGTTGGATGGGGCCCACACATCGGCACACACATCTTTGGCTCAGAGGCTTTCCGGTTATTGAGTGGATCTGGTAGACGGACAGAGAAGGCGTAGTCTTGAGCTTGAGCTGCTGGCAGAGGACGCCGGAGATGAAGTTGCCGGCTGACCCTGAATCGAGGAGCGCCACCACTGGAAGGGAGACACCAGCGGCAGTAAGATTGACAACAGTGGTGAGTGGATTCATTTTATTGATAGAGGGAATAATGGCACTCACCATTGGGCGAGGTGGACGCAGAGATGCCACCAGGTAAACCACAGTATAGGCAGAGGTTCAGGGTCAGCTGTCTTTGTCGCTCGGAGGGAGTGAGTCTGGAATTGTCACCGTTCATAGGTTCGTTGGCTGGTTCTGGAGGGCTGACGGGTTCAGGCCGGCAGAGGAGGTGATGGAAGAGTGACTGGTCCTGGTTTTCTTCTATACACGACTGCATACGGGAGGCGAAGCGGATGGAAAGCTGGATGAAGCGCTCGAGGCCGATGGAATCCTGGTATGCAGCGAGATGCAACTGCACCCGAGGATCCAGCCCTTGTCGGTAGGTGGTGATGAGAGCCTGTTCATTCCATCCACTTGAAGCGGCTAGCATTCTGAATTGCAAAGCGTAATCGTTAATGGTCATGGAATCTTGCTTGAGATTGCATAATTTCTCACCAACAGAGTAGTCGAAGGAGGGCTTGCCGAACACTTCCCGGAAGTGGGACACGAAGGAGGCATATGAACGTGTGACGGGACCATTTTGAGACCAGATGGATTCAGCCCACTGTAGCGCTTTGCCTTGCAACTGGGAAATAATGAATGCTACCTTGGATGTGTCGGTGGGGTAGAGGTGCGGTTGCATCTCCAGGACCAGTGCACACTGCAGGAGGAAGCCGCTGCAGTCCTCCGCCGATCCTGAGTAGGGCGCTGTTCTGGCCATGGGACTGGCGTGCGCTGGCGGAGAGGGAGAGGTGATGGTGTTTGCGGAAGTGATGGCTGGTGACGGTGGAGGTGCGCTGGAGGTGAGAGCTCGTCGGAGAACATCAACGAGCTCTTGGAACGGATCCGGGGAACTCATACTGGCCTTGCGCTGTCGAGGTCCGGTCTTCTGTTACAACACAGAAGGGACAGAGACAGTCTTTCACAGGAGATGGAGCTTTATTGAGAACCAGTATGAGTTGTGGCAGAAGTGCAGGTGAGTAATGCGTGATACAGTGCAGATTCTTGAAGTGCTGGGTGATGATGGATTCCTTTGTGGTTGCAGGTGGAGTCTAACTAGGAGTTGGAGACGAAGGAGACACTGGAGACGAGGAACACTCACACAGAGAGGAGATAACACATGAGGAGAATTCTGGAGACAGGTAAGTAGATCACTGGGAGTCCTTAAGGTAAGCATACAGGTAAGTTAATGCAAACGAGACCGGACATTGAGTGGTGTGTGTGAGTGCTCTTTATGCTGGCTGTGATGAGGTGCTTGATGAGGTGCAGGTGTCTGTGATCAGTACTCTGGTGACTGGGTGCGCTGTGATTGGTGAGTGGTGGAGCCTGACGTGTCTGTGACAAAGTGCTTTTTCCCATTTCACGAGTTCACACTTACATATAATTAGATAGAGTAAAGGTTAGAGGAGCAGCCGTAATTGGAATGACCGATTGGGAGAGCTCATGCCGCTTCTTGACGGGAGCAGCTTGCGATGTCGGACGGGGGGCCCACTATGAATGAGGAGCAACATGATTTAAGCAGCCTGACCAGGAGGGTCCATGTTGCCTCTGATGGGAGCAGCTCACAGCATCGGCTGGACAGGCCCTACTGGCCGACGAATGACGAGCAGCTTTAAAACATCTCCATGCTTTCACGTAGGATTGGAGGGTTCTGGGAGAAACTGCTTGGAGGTTGGTGTCGAGCGAGATGGCGACATGTATCAGCGTCCTTGGTAAACACCCCCGAAGCTGATTGAGGGGGCTGTGTCTGTGAATAGTTGGATATTGACGGGGGAAGAAAAAAGATTGTTATAGAAAAAAGATAGGCAGTTCCACTGTTTTAGGAATGCTATCCATAACCTGAGATCATTGCGGCACACCTGAGTTATGGAAATGAGTTCCTCAAGAGCATGAACTGAAGAGGCGAGTATAAGGAGATTCGAAATGAAAGGGCGGCCTTGTGGAATGATGCGCATTGCAAAGTTTAGGTGGTCGAGCAGGCATAGGAGTTTGTGTTTTGAACAATTTGCGCTGTGTAGGAGGGTAGATGAGATGAGGATTATCCTATCGATTTTTCCTTGGGCAGATAAGCCTGGGATTTTACTGAATATAAGTTAGAAAATCGTCTAGCAGGTGAATGAGGTGAGGAATTGCGTAATTGTTTGACAAAATCCAGCAAATGGCTTCTGATAACATATTGCAAATTTTGCGGCTGCTTTTGCATCCAAAAGTTAAGCATATGGCGAAATATAATTTTCCATGCCAGCGAACCGCAAATAAGTGCCATGAAATCAGATGGAGAGGCATCACTTTGAAAGTAGAATTGATATCGATTTTGGCAAGCCAAGCTCCCCGAACTACAATTTTTTATCATATTTACCACCTGATCTGTCATGGTATTTGAGAGAAAATTAATCAAGAGGGATCAAGCTGTTAATGCTTGAGAACAGGGAATTATGCAGAGCTGACACATCCATAAGGCGTTTTTTACCCTAAAATTTTCTTGTAGCCTCTCCAATGGGGCTAATATGAAAACTTCGAAGGCAGGATCGTCAAGAGGGCCGATCATGAAGCCTGACTCGACTTCTTTTTTAATCAGGTTCTCTACAACGTCAGGCTCTGTGAGAGCAGGTTGGAGGTTATTACAGATGATGTTTTTGGAGAGCGGGCATTCTACACCAGGTTTAAAACCGTGTTTGAGGCCAGACAGTAAATAATTAGTGAAGTCGGTGTCCGGGTGGTGAGCTAGTTCAATAGATAAGCCAGAAATATTCACAGGAGTTAATAAATAATTTTTAGAATTTGTATTGGCTGTTTTAAACACTGGGCAAACATGAAGGCCATGAGCGCTGCTGCAGAAGTAGCAGATATAAAGATAGCGTCAACACTGTCTGTAACACTTTCCAGTGTTAAAAATGTTGCAGAGCTGCCTGTTGTTTGAAAAGGAGGGGGCTCTTCTTCCAAGATCAGGATTTGTGCTGGTTGTAGCTCTTGGCACATAGCTGGTGGATTTAACTGAGGCTGTGTCCGGGCAGGGGGGAATGGAGGGGTTAATTTGTGGGCATGTCATGGTGGAATGTGTCACTGACCTGCAGATCACACATGAAAAGTTCCTGCAGTCTAGGAGACTCTGCTGTGAAGATCCGGGTCGAGTGTGCCCCAGTAAGGGCATTGGTTCCACTAGGTGACCCATACAGTGCTCTTTGTGGAGAAGAGCTTATGGTAAGTGTAGAAGTACCCTCCTCCATAGGACAGCACAAGCTCGGCTATGATTTACAAATAGTCATTCAATTCACGCCGCCTATGGGGGAAGGCTGAACAGATTATTTCTGTGAAATGGCTGAAAGCAATGGTAAACCCGGAAAAAGAATGTAATCGTGAAGAATGTGGATTTGGGTTTTTTAAAGTGACTGAGAAATTCCTGCAGTCTTTGGTAGTTTGACTCAGAAACGGGAAGCAGAGAGAGAAGAGGTGAGAGATCTATGTCTGCACCTGACAGGATCTATGCTCGGATGTTGTGAGACACTGGGGGTGTCTCTGAGGCAACTGTGTTAGATGGAAAGCTGAAAGGGATAGGAGCTGGGGCTGCCATTGTCAGCGGAGGCAACCTCACACTTGAATGGGCCTCTGGGGCTTGGGAAGGAAGAGTAGGAAGAAGATGAGACATGTGGACTTGTGCTGCAAGCGGTGGCAGCCTCACGCTTGCTTGAGCTGCTGGAGCTGTGGGCCACTTAGTGAAAGTCGAAGGAAAATGTTGAAATGCTTGGGCCTCCGTCGCTAGTGGAGGCAGCCTCATGCAACGGGTGCTGGAGGCCACCGAGAAGGAAAAGGGTTAGAAACAGTGGCACTGCAGCAAACGGCGGGTGAGGTCTTGCAGGAGTGGAATCTGGGGCTCGCTGAAGGCCTGCCGCTGCGGACTGAAGCTGGAAGTGAGCTGGATTTGGAGTGGGAAGAAGATGGTGGTGTCGAGCAAGACCAATTCTGAGCCCTGTGGGCTTTGCTCTGCCTGTTGGCTGCCTTGGGGGCTGGAGAGAGGTTGGTTGCAAGGTAACATAGAGATCATACAGTTCCGCTTTATTCATCCTCTGCGAGAACTGCACATCAGAATTAACCAGCACTTGCCTCAATCCTATTACTGTCCACTTCCCAATAGGTGGAATTGTTGGGACAGCTGAATGACAGGAAGATGCCGGGGAGGAAGTTGTAAGTCTCGCTGGTGGAGGCGAGGGCTGGCCTCTGTGTCTTGGTGAGCATGTAGCTGTTTGGGCAGGCCAGCAGCCACTCGAAGAAGCCTGGGGCTCGGGTGCAATGGGTGGAGAAGGAGTGATCCTAGTGCTGGCAGATTGCGGCTGAGGATGCGGAGAGAAATTGGTCTCGTCGTCGGACGGGAAATGTTGGAGTTGCGACATAGTAGCAAAACAGGCGAATTATATGCTGATAAACTGTCAATGAACAGAGGTAAGTCTGCTCTATATTTACCTCTTATCATTAATTGGTTTGATTATCCATTTTTGAACTGTCACCATTGGCATTTGCTACAACAAAGATGTCTAAAGTCAACAGATTTAACTAATAGACCTACCAATCTCTATTTGAAAATAAAAATAATGATGCTGTCATTGTTCAAGTCATTTTTACCCCCCTGTAATTTGACTCTAAATCTTGGTAAAAAATTTCATTCTGACCCCATCTACAAAACATTGAATTACTCAGTAAATATACATCCATCACATTTAATATTTTGGCTTTCTTCATTTATGTTCATTAAAAAATGAACAAAATCAAAAATTTGAGCCAGGAAAGTTTCTGAAATGGGGCTGATGGAGCTTCTCGACGCCGCGACTGCATCATAAACATGCATTCAACTCCCTCGAGAGCCGAATGCGCTCCATTCAAAGCTAGATTCTCATCACTCATTTGGCAATAAAGTGTGAACAGAATCTGCTACCATGAAATGAATGGATCGCTATGAGTACCTTCAACTTCCTCAAGAAGTCGAATGTGCTCCACTCGTAGTGTTTGTTTTACACGCACATACAAACAAGCATCTCCTGAAGAAAAATGAGTTGATGTCTATTGCAGGCACCCTCTTATACTCACAGATTCTCCGGTAGTGACGTCATGGACTGTTGTCAGCCAATGAAATTGTTGTGTGTCTACACATGATTCAGACACCGGTCACACTGATGGCTTTCCCCATAGCATCGATCCAGTTGCAGTGCTGAGTTTCACTTCGAAAGGGAACTAAAGATTTTGTTCATTCACTCATTAATGAGATCAGATACAATATGGTTTTATAAGCTTACTTTCCGCAGAGTCCAAATGGACCAGGAATGCAAAAGTTGTATATAGTTCCCTTTTGAAGTGGAACTCAGTGCTGCGTCCTTGAGTTGAAGTTATGGGAACAATTTGTGTGAGCCGGTTTTTAATTAATTATTAATTAATTTATTGGGAATTTTGAAAGAGTCACTTATTTTACGAGTCTTCCAGCGTTCATTTGCATGGGCTGTAACTATAAGCTCTACAGCAGATATGAATATCCAACTATCGTGAAAACACTATTTATTAGCAACACTATTTATTAGTAACATAAATTGGCTGTTTAAGACATTAAATTCATAAGCACATATAGGGCTGGGCGATATATCGCATGCGATTGTCACGCGCATTTCGTCAGTAAAGCCGGTTCCCAGATTACCGCTAAATCGCCATCACCTGCTTTCAAATGGAGCGGCATTTAATAGACAGAGCCGTAGATCACTGACAAGCCACGCAATATCGCGTTCATATGGCAGATGAATCGCCTTCGATAATGAACATGATACTGTGTAGCTTGTCAGTGAACTACAGCTCAGATTCAGGTCAAATAATGATCATGTAAAAACATAATCAACACTTGATTATTTCTCTTTACTTGTCTGGCTCTTATGATTAAGTTAACAGCCCAACTAAAGCAAACACTCATCTCCACGATGGTGGCTTAAAAATTGTGATTTTTCTCCTTTGGTGATTTTGCTTGTTCGTCTATATCGGATGTTCAGAAGACGTCAAAAAAAGACGTCATAAAAACTTTCATTCTGGCCCCTCAGTGGACGTCTTTTCAACCTGAGACAAGACCTCCACTTTTGCTATTTTAACGACGGAAAAATGGTCCGTGCGCGGGGGCGCATTTTTAAAATGGGTTGTCCCTATTCTCTTAATGAGTAATGGGCGTAACGTTCAATAAACCAATCAGAGTGTCATCTCCCATTCCCTTTAAGTCAAGTCAAGTCAAGTCAAATTTATTTATATAGCGCTTTTACAATTGGTAATTGTTTCAAAGCAGCTTTACACATTAGAAGCACAGAAAAAAGGGAAGTGGTTAAAAATAAGCTGTACAAACAAGCGTGGTAATATGTAACATATACAAGATGGTGCTACATTAAGCCAATGTCGGCTGACTCCCAGGGGTGGAAAAAACCCCCTAGGAGAAAAACCCAGCGTGCTAACACTGGGAAAAAAGTCCTAGGAGGGAAAAAACCCCTTGGAAGATATATATAATATATGTAAATGGATATGGAGATCAAAATCTGAATTATACATTTTTATTATAGAGATTAAAAATAGATTATATATAAATATATGTAAGCGGATATGGGGATTAAAAATCTGAATTATAGATGCAGCCAGAACTGGATCTGTAGGCCCATTGTCTCCTGGGCTACGTTGTAGTCAGGTCCAGACACAGGTTCTCCATCTGATCTGGATACGGCCTGGATCCAGCACCCGGCAAACCTCAGGATAAGCAGAGAGACAGATATTAGCGTAGATGCCATTCTTATTCTGATGTACAGGTATATCTAGTGTTATAGGAAATGTTCTCGGTTCCGGCCGACCTAATTATTGCAGCGTAACAATCCTTTAACGGATTTGAAAAATGTTAATGTATTGATAATAAGTTATGTGTATGCAAGAGCAAAGAGATGTGTTTTTAGTCTAGATTTAAACTGACAGAGTGTGTCTGCTTCCCGAACAATGCTAGGAAGATTGTTCCAGAGTTTAGGTGCTAAATAGGAAAAGGATCTGCCGCCTTCAGTTGATTTTGATATTCTGGGTATTATCAACTGGCCTGAATTCTGAGATCGCAATAAACGTGAAGGACTATAATGCATTAAGAGCTCACTTAGGTACTGGGGAGCTAAACCATTTAGAGCTTTATAAGTAAGTAGCAAGATTTTAAAATCTATACGATGTTTAATAGGGAGCCAATATAATGTTGACAGAACTGGGCTAATATGGTCATACTTTCTGGTTCTAGTAAGAACTCTAGCTGCCGCATTTTGGACCAACTGTAGTCTGTTTAAAAGCCGAGCAGAACAACCACCCAGTAGAGCGTTACAATAATCTAGTCTTGAGGTCATGAATGCATGAACCAACTGTTCCGCATTTGTCATTGAGAGCATATGTCGTAATTTAGATATATTTTTTAGATGGAAGAAGGCGGTTTTACAGATACTAGAAACATGACTTTCAAATGAAAGATTGGTATCGAAGAGCACACCCAGGTTCCTAACTGAGGACGAAGGTTTAATGGAGCACCCGTCAAGTGTTAGAGAGTATTCAAGGTTTTTTCGTGAGGAAGTTTTTGGTCCAAAGATTAGGATATCAGTTTTTTCTGAATTTAATAATAAGAAATTTCTTGTCATCCAGTTTTTAATGTCAGCTATGCATTCTGTTAGTTTTGTGAATTTGTAGGTTTCGTCAGGGCGCGAGGAAATATAGAGCTGAGTATCATCAGCGTAGCAGTGAAAACTAACACCATGCTTCCTAATTATCTCTCCTAAGGGCAGCATGTACAGAGTGAAAAGCAACGGTCCTAGTACTGAGCCTTGTGGTACTCCATATTGAACTTGTGATCGATACGACATCTCTTCATTAACTACTACAGACTGATAACGGTCAGATAAGTACGATTTGAACCATGCCAAAGCAATTCCACTAATGCCAATATAGTTTTCAAGTCTTTTTAAAAGAATGTTGTGATCGATAGTGTCAAAAGCAGCACTGAGATCTAATAACACTAATAGAGAAATACAGCCACGATCGGATGATAAGAGTAGATCGTTTGTAACTCTAACGAGAGCAGTCTCAGTACTATGGTATGGTCTAAATCCTGACTGGAAATCCTCACAGATTCCATTTCTTTCTAAAAAGGAGCACAGTTGTGTTGAAACTGCCTTTTCTAGTATCTTTGACAGAAAAGGTAGATTCGAGATTGGCCTGTAATTTACTAAATCTCTCGGATCTAGTTGAGGTTTTTTAATAAGAGGTTTAATAATAGCCTGCTTAAAGGTTTTTGGCACGTATCCTAGTGTTAAGGATGAATTAATTATATCAAGAAGTGGACCTACGACCTCTGGAAGCATTTCTTTCAGTAGTTTAGTCGGCATTGGGTCTAACATACATGTCGTTGATTTTGATGATTTGATAAGTTTAGATAATTCTTCCTCTCCTATAGCGGCGAATGATTCTAGTTTTACCTCAGGGACACTACAGTGCACTGTCTGAAGCGAAACTGTGGACGGTTGCATGTTTTTAATTTTCTCTCTAATATTATCAATCTTGCAAGTAAAGAAGTTCATAAAGTCATTACTGCTGTGCTCTATGGAAACGTCAGCAGTTGAATCTCTGTTTCTAGTTAATTTAGCCACTGTGTCAAATAAATACCTAGGATTATGTTTGTTTTCTATTAAGAGATTTGAAAAATAAGTAGATCTAGCATTTCTTATAGCCGTTCTGTACTCAATCATTTTTTCTTTCCACAAAAGGCAAAAAACTTCTAGTTTTGTTTTCTTCCAACTACGTTCAGTTTTTCTAACAGCTCGTTTTAGAGCCCGAGTGTGCTCATCATACCACGGCGTTGGATTAGTTTCCTTAATCTTCTTTAGACGTAAAGGAGCGACTGCATCTAATGTGCTGGAAAAGAGAGAGCCAATAGTTTCTGTTGCAGAGCGAGCGAGATGCGCTCGCGCCATGGCGTATTGCTATTTACATGGCATATACACGCGATGAGTCAGTTAATATATATGTGTGTGTATTGGCACGATTGTTCAATTAATTAGCCATCATTATAAGTAGTAATAGGCTGAATTGAAAATAGGTAGCTAATTCTAATACACGCAATGACTATTCATCATTACATTTTTATATTTATGTAGCCTACACAATAATATTCTTTTACACTGTAATCCTTTTGTTTTTAATATTAGGCATGTTTGTGTGATGCGCATCCCTGTGTGTAATAAACAAAGTCAACGCGCACTGTGGACGCGCCCAGAGGCGCAGTTTCTACCAACGCGCTCTAACAAAAAAATATTGCGCCATTGACTTTAGACTTTAGACCAGGTTTGAGTTGGTCTATGGCGCAGTCTATTTTCAGCTCCTTAAAATAGCAATGCGCCGGCAATGCGCCTGAACACACCTCTTTTTTAGACCAGCACGCCCATGGGCGCACTAACTGGCGCAAATGCATTTACTAATTTAAGGACGTGGCGCTGAACGGGAAAACGCGAACGGCGCCGGACGCAAACTAGCAAACACACTTGCGCTGCGCCTTGCGTCGCATTGCGCCGGGTGTATTATAGGGCCCAATATTTTGATTGCTAACAGCTTCACCAGATTCATCCTGTAACAGTTACAGTCATATTTGATTGCGTTCAGTACTTGCTCTGTAGTAAATCGCTGAGCCATTTCATGTTTTTCTTATTATTTCGTTTTCTGTCTGAATGAGTCGTCACTTCAGAATTGTGTATCAGACATTGCCACCTTGTGGAATAAAGGTGAATTGCACTTATTCTGTCATCTAAGATTCAATTATTGTTGTGCAGAAAAAATATACGTACACTCATACACACCTCGGGTTGTTTGCGACCCTATACAATTTTTACAAAAAATGAATATAAAAATAGGCATTCTTTTATAATTTTATGATTTTTTTTCTTGTTATATTCTTTATAATGAATTGATTGAGGAATACCAAGAAGGTTGATGTCTAACTTTAAAAAATGAACGAGGAGAAGGGTAGTGAATGACGTCCCGGGTCACTAAAGACCCGAGGTATGCATTTAAGGGTTAAGGCAATGGCTATTGTGTGTGTTTGGGCCACATACTGCTCTTCAGCCCGTGAACATGATCCAGCCCATGAGTCTGCTCCAGTCAATGAGTCCACTTCAGTCCATGAGTCCGCTCCAGGGCCCACTTCAGCCCATGAGTCTGCTCCAGAGCCCTCTCCAGTCCAAGAATCCGCTCCAGAGCCCACTTTTGCCCCTGAGTGTCCTGTCTGTCTTGATGCGACCACTCAGGTCGTCCCTGAGTTTCCTGTTTGCCTTGATGCTACCACAGAGATCATTACTGAACTTCCTGTCTGCCTCGACGTGATGACAGAGGTAGTATCTGAACTTCCTGTCTGCCTTGACGTGATCACAGAGATTATATCTGAACTTCCTTTCTGTATCATTGCAACTGCAGAGGTCGTACATGAACTTCCTGTCTGCCTCGAAGCAACCACAGAGGTGGTATCTGAACTTCTCGTCTGCCGTGACATGACTGCAGAGGTCTTACATGAACTTCTGATCAACCTGAGACACCTTGCCGGACCCGTTATGTCCATGGAGGATGCCCTCAAGCTCCCTGCCTGTTTTGACACGGCCCCTGTGGCCAACACTAACCTATCTGTGCTCTATGTTTCAGTTTCACCTTATCAACCGTGGTGGTCTCCACTTCCAAAAGCTATGCTGTGGGGATCTTGGGCTCTGCTGTGGTTGTCATTGGCTCTGCCGTGGAGGTCTATGCTATTGTGGTGGTCGTCTGCTCTGCTGTGGGGACCATCAAGCCTGTCTACTCAGCTGTGGTGGTCTTCTGCTCTGCCATGGTGGTCTTCAAGCCTATCTACTTTGTTGTGGTGGTCTTCTGCTCGCCGTGGGTGTCTTCAAGCCAGTCTACTCTGCTGTGGGTATCTTCAGCCCTTACTGCCTAGCCTGTGCTGCCCTGGTCATCTGCTCAGCTTGCTCTGCCTTGGGTTCTTACTCTGCCTTTGTTTTCAGTTCTGCTCCCATTCCATGGACCTGCAGTGTTAGTACTGCATTTCTGAGCCATTGTATCTTGTACTCCTGTGTCTTGGTTTTTGGATTCTGTTTGTTCCCTGGATTTCTCTGTTTGCCTGTGCTCTGGACTTCATCTTTGCAAACAAATTAACTGTGCTTTTAGTTAATTTACACTGTAACAAATTAAAAAAAGATCAACTTAAATTAAATACATTGGTCTTATTTATAGTTTATAAGTCTTTAAATATATTAAATTATTTAAAAATAATTTATATAAAAATAATTTAAATTATTTATATTTGTAACAATGTTAGAATGCGCTTTACATTTCTCAGAGGTAGCCATGACTGGTAGCTTGTGTTTGTATGTACGTTAGTGGATGTGTATTTGTGTGCATGCATGAGCTGTATCTGGTTAATGATCTCACTGTCTGATTGAAAGTTGGCTTGTCTTACAGCATTTCTCAGCCAGCCAGATGTGTTTTATGCTTTACAGTTGTTAAAGAAAATACAATAAACTCTTATTAAACTCCAAAACTGTTATGACTGCACTATATTAAAACTGACAATATAATCTGAAGTGGATCTATTTTATACCTACTACAGAGAAATTAGACTTATTGTGTACAGTTTTAATAATATATGACATTCCACTGGTTACAAGCTGTGCAAATATCAGACAGTTTTATTATGAAACTCTCCAACTTTTTCTTTCTCTTCTCAGTCAATCCATGCAAAAAATCCACCCACTAAATGCCAAGGAACGTAGTCCTGGATGAGTTATAAAAAGAGGTCTGGATTGAAATGTCTCTTTTTGTCTGTCAAGGACACATTTTTATGTGACCTGTTAAAATTAATTATGGCTTGAACATGCTGGACTGAGCTGACACAGAAAAACCATGACAGTGTTGGTCTGTGTAAGACGACATGACAAAAAGGCATAGTCAAGGCTGAAAGAAAAAAAAAAACTCATATAGGATGATTCAGACAATACAAATATCTTGTGGTTTTGCTCTAACTGTGACTTGGAAAGTCTTTTAGTTCTGAATCACAAAATAAATTTAAATAAATTATATATCATTCTTTTCAGCTTATCAAACCATTGGAAACAAATGTTACAAGGCACTATTCGCACTATTAAGTTGTGGTTTTGCTCAGTGCCATGTGATTTTCTATAATTTTGGCAGCAAAAAGAGTATGTTCACCACCAGCATTTTAGTGCTGGCTGGAACAAAACAGATTTTACCCTCTATATGCTGCTGAAAAATGTAGTAATTCAAATAAGAAAGAATTTTTAGCGATAATTTGTTAAATACAGACCTACTGTGAGCTACAAGGTTGTTAATCAATGGTATATGCTTTTGTTGCTTTTGTTGAAGCCATCAGCCCACATTATTTAACCTTTTAAACCTTTTAAAACATTTTAAACAGTGGAAATTCCAGGTGGAAAACTACATTACCGATGATTCAGCAAAAAAATCTCCACCAATCAGAGAATTGAAACAAGCAAATTGCACCAAAATAACAGGTGTGTTTGACTTGAAGCAGCACTGCATAGACAGATCGGTCTATGGCATCAAAGTACTGTGAGAGTGTTTTGAAAGCATACGGAGCCACCAGCTCTCTAATCACTCTTGGGGTACTTTGATGTCATATACGATCGGTCTGCGCAGCACCGCTTCAAGTCAAACACACCTAACATTGTAGAGCCTGCTCACTCCCATGAAGCACTGTGAATGGTGTAATAGGTTTAGTCTCAATACGCTCTCAAACTACTTAAATGTTTGTATATATGCATATTTTGCAACACATGTAAAAATATACTGTTTCTATATATACTGTTTTTGATCACAAATGTTGTAATTCACCTCATAGCTGGTTGGTTTGGTTTATGGCTTATAGCTCAACAAAAATCCCTATGGGAAAAACACTTCTGGAACCAAGACTGCTGAAAAAGTGGACAGACACTGCTGCATCCTATTAGTATACAATTTTCAATTATTTTTTGTTGTTAACACTATGCTAAGTGTTGTTAATAGCATAGTAACACTGTAGCAGAGATTATGTAATGCACCAATAAATAATATGTTCATGAACAATATGAAATGTCATTAAAACAGCAAAATTAGGTGAAGAATAAGTCAGTTATTTTTGTTTCTTTTTTTTTTCTTTTTTTAGTGTTCTACCACACACTGTATATATGAATTTGCATCATTCACCCATCCATCTTCTATTTATTTAGAATCATTTATAAATGATTAATGTAAATTGAATGAAAGCATACATTGTTTTTTCTCTGTCAGGCATCTGGATTTAACATTCAGAAAGTTGAGGTTTCAGGTGGTAGGAAGCATATTATTCATTCCCTAATTATTGTGTGCTATGATTCAAAGCATTTGTTGATTTAGGCTCACATAAATTGTTCTTATAACTTAGATTAAAGGAAATTAGTTCAGTTAAATGCAGCATCAGTGGATATTTGCCTTTAGATGCAACAAACCACAGCAATAAAACATTTGGACTGAAAGAACACAAAAAGCAGCACAAAAAAATCACAGTACTGTTGAAAAATTTTGGGTCAATGTGATTTTTTTTTTTCTTTTTTTTTTGAGAAATTAATACTTTTATTCAGCAAGGACACATTAAACTGATGAAAAGTGACACGTAAAGAAAAAAAAAATCAATTTCAAATAAATGGTGTTCTTTTGAACTATTTATTGAAATATTAATCAAAGAATCTTGAAAAAAGTCATGGTTTCAGCAAGCAAACAAACAAACAAATAAGAAGCACAGCTGTGATAATATTAAGAAATGTAACTTGAGCAGTGCCAAATAAGCATATTAGAATGATTTTTGATGGATCATGTGACACTGAAGATTGGAGTAATGATGCAGAAAATTTTGCTTTGAGATCAGAGGAATAAATGATATTTTAAAATATATTAAAATAAAGAAAAATAGCTATTTTGAATTGTAATAATTTTTCACAATAGAACAGCTTTTACTGTATTTTTGATCAAATAAATGCATGTCTTGGTGAGGATAAGAGAAACACACACACACACACACACACACACACACACACACAAAAAGTAAGTTGCAGAGTAACACTGCTTACATTAAAAAAAAACAATGTTAAAGCCTGTATGATTTTCGTAACTGGATCCACTGAGGACTTGTTTGCACCAAGGTATCACATCATAAAGACTGTACAGTGTAACTGAGGTGTTTGAAACTTGATCCCATGGCAGCACAAGGTTCATTGCCCACTGCTAACGTGCGCCAAAGGACTGACTACGTGTTCCAAGGCTCTGTTAGTCCTGAAGTCTTTTTACAGAATGTTTTGTGTATCTTTATTGATTCCAGGCATGACTACATATGAGCAACTCACGTTTTCAGAAATTAAGAGTAATGTTGTGAACATGCGTTGAACTTCATGGCATCTCTTTTTCAGTAAATCTGTTTTGTGTTGATAAATATTCTGAGTTCACTTTCAGTATGAAAATAATTTTCCATTGCTTAATGGAAAATTAATTTACAGCAGGAGTCCTGGTTTATGAACCAAATCAAATTCATATTATGATCAAAGTTGTTTTCTATCATAAGATTTATTGGTTGAACAGTGGTTTCTGTTGCTAAATTTACTTCCTCATTCAAGAAATATATGAAGTTGGTTATTGAGGAACAAAGAAAGATCTGGGTTTCTGTGTGAGGTCGCTAAGCCATGCTTATGTAACACAGTGCATGTGCAACCAATCAAAAAATGAACTCTCTCCATATAGTCAGGGCTCTGGAGCATGTGGTAAATTAAGCCCTTGTTTCACCCTCTCTTTTTGTTTAAGTCAGAAGCTATTAATGATTAAATACACCATGAATTGCTTACGATAACAGTGTCCTTCCTTTCAAATGCAGCTTTTTGCTTAAAATTGCACATGGTACTTCAAACGAAACCCCTATGCTGCATTTGCATCAGTGATTAATCCCGGACCAGCTGTGGTCTGATGCCTCCACATGCCTTGGGAAGATGAAACCCGTTCCTTATACTGCATCAGGTACCAATTGGGATCTGGCAAACCACGGGAGACCTGGAACAACTTGACCTATACTGTATAGAGTCTGAGAACCTCCGCAGAACATATATGGATTGTTTCCTGCTTGATTTAGGCATTGTGGGCCGGTGCACTCATTACCCTTGTCAGTCACACTCCAGCATACTGCTCACCCCAGCAGGCCATTTGAACTGTGGACTGCCAGGGTGTAAATCAAAAGCTTGCTGGCCTTGACCTGACTACCGCCCTGGCTAAAATGCATTCCGACTTCTAAAAGACTGGAGTACATGGGTCAGTCTAGGAATCCCAGTGTGCACAAGATGACTAGAATGATAAATGTTTGTGGGCCTCCTCAAAGCCAAATACTCCACCTTCCCAAATTTTGCTCCCTACTGGTTGCCTGACCCAAAAAGTTGCTCTTCAGCAGAGGTCAGTTTGACATATGTATAGTCACTCTACTCATTTTCAGTGATAGTTAATCAAGACAGAGACTCTGAATTACATAAAATTATCAGTAATCATAGATATTTGTATGGTAATATTCTAGCATACATATATGCACAGGCATTGAAACATGCATTATTTATATTTATTATACGCCAGGGTTGCATTTTAGTATAAACGGACCAAAACAGAGACTTTTGAAAGCGATGTCGTGGCTGCCCACATTCGTTCTGCATATCCTTGACGACCGTGTAAACAATAACAAGGAGACTGAACTGTAACAAAGTCCCTTTAAGACAAGTCATTTCATTCAGCGGCCATCTTTGAAATGCCTCTCGGGCATCCTGGGCATCATGCAGCTCCAAAGCTGTTTGCCAAGCTTTCGATTAAATTTCATATTTGAAATCACCAATGAAATCTGACAACAACTGTCTCATAATTTTTTTTTTTCAAACGCTCGAATCATGACAAAAAATACTGGATCAAGCTAATGTTGTTTTATATCGCATTTTGCGCAAAATTAATAAATGACTTTTCAATATCGACCAGATACAATACTGATTTTGGTGGAAACTCAATTTTTTGAAAATGGCGTTTATCACGTTTTGGAACCAAACTCTTCATATGTTGTTCTAGAACTTGGATATACCTTTCAGCATTGATGGTGCCTTTCCAGATGTGTAAGCTGCCCATGCCACACGCACTCATGCAACCCCATACCATCAGAGATGCAGGCTTCTGAACTGAGCACTGATAACAACTTGGGTTGTCCTTGTCCTCTTTAGTTCGGATGACATGGCGTCCCAGTTTTCCAAAAAGAACTTCAAATTTTGATTCGTCTGACCACAGAACAGTTTTCCACTTTGCCGCAGTTCATTTTAAATGAGCCTTGACCCAGAGAAAACGCCTGCGCTTCTGGATCATGTTTAGATATGGCTTCTTTTTTGACCTATAGAGTTTTAGCTGACAACAGCGAATGGCACGGTGGATTATGTTCACCGACAATGTTTTCTGGAAGTATTCCTGAGCCCATGTTGTGATTTCCATTACAGTAGCATTCCTGTATGTGATGCAGTGCCGTCTAAGGGCCCGAAGATCACGGGCATTCAGTATGGTTTTCCGGCCTTGACCCTTACGCACAGAGATTGTTCCAGATTCTCTGAATCTTTGGATGATATTATGCACTGTAGATGATGATAACTTCAAACTCTTTGCAATTTTTCTCTGAGAAACTCCTTTCTGATATTGCTCCACTATTTTTCGCCACAGCATTGGGGGAATTGGTGATCCTCTGCCCATCTTGACTTCTGAGAGACCCTGCCACTCTGAGAGGCTCTTTTTATACCCAATCATGTTGCCAATTGACCTAATAAGTTGCAAATTGGTCCTCCAGCTGTTCCTTCTATGTACATTTAACTTTTCCAGCCTCTTATTGCTACCTGTCCCAACTTTTTTGGAATGTGTAGCTCTCATGAAATCCAAAATGAACCAATATTTGGCATGACATTTAAAAATGTCTCACTTTCAACATTTGATATGTTATCTATATTCTATTGTGAATAAAATATAAGTTTATGAGATTTGTTAATTATTAAATTCCTTTTTTATTCACAATTTGTACAGTGTCCCAACTGTTTTGGAATCAGGTTTGTTTATAATTTTCGCAGATCTGGATAAAGCCAACCTATATCAAAATCTCCTTTAAAAACAGACAAATTATTATTACTTTCTCTTTTTTGGCACTAAAGAGAAATGTATAAAATCACTGCTTTATACAATAAAGTCCTATTGATGTTCTTGCAATGCTATGAACATTGTGACCACATTACGATACACTCCATTCCAACATATGGTCAGGAATTAAAATCTGTCAAACTAGCTGTTGCCAAAGCAAAGAGATAAATCACAAAGTAGCCACAAACATTGTTTTTCCCTAGTTTACAAGAAGAATTCTGCAGCTTTAGGGTCAAAAAAAAAGAAAAAAAAGAAAAGAAAAGAAAAGTAAACAACTGCAATATAACTACTGCAATGCATGGCAATAAAACTTCTACATAGCAAACAAGTATGAACCGAATAAATCAGAGCTGCCAACTAGGACTACTCTGAGAGTCTGAAAATTGAATCTGCCACAGGCCTTGATAATTCAGTTCCTCTATCATTGAAACTGTTGTCACCTCATCCATAACTGTGAAGAGCCAGACATCAGTGTGTTATCTAATCAGCAATGTGATTCATTGGCTGCAGTGTGTCAAGATCATAAATGATAACCCTTCACCTCTCACTCTGATCTTTTAGATCTCAACCTTAAAGAAACATATATCATTAACACAACCAATGAACAACCAGGCACAAATAGTTTCTTCCAACTGGGAAGTGTCTGTCATCAGCAACTTCATAATTTAATACATTCAAGTAAAAGAAAACATATTCTCATATTTATTCCTATAGTGGTCTATTACACTTTTATGCCTCTACAAAACATTTAAATCATGTTAAACACACTGGTCACCAAAATAACTTATGTTTTATTTACAGTGTGTAATATATATGCTTGTACTATTGTACTGTGTTAACAGATGTATAGTATACTGAACAAATTTTAGATTTTTTTGCTCTATTAGTTATATAGCAGGCCAGCATGTTTTTTTTTTTTTTGTATGCAATGTGTGAGAACCAGTGAAGTTTGATGCTAGTTGATGTTTTACATTGGCCCTACTTAAATCTAGCAGACTGCATTTTAGAAAATTGCATATCCATATGTCATATATTGAAATATATGACATATGAATAACCTTTTATTTTGTTCTTTAATATCAATCCATAAATTGTATACTTTACAAAGAATTTATAGCTTGACGTCTTAAATAAATATGAACGTTTCTAAATAAACATGAAATTTTCTGTCAACCATTTAGTTTGTGTGAAAAGCTAGAGTCTAAATTGTTAAATCAAAAGTTCTCAAGTTCAACCAACATCTTTGATGGAGCAAAAGCAAGCCTTAGAAATAATCTGGATGCCCAAATGTGCATAAAAATAAGGCATTCCCTTTGCTTTCTTCTCAAGGTCCAGAGAGTGATTTGGAACACATCTGAAAATCATAGAGCTAATGTTCCACATGGTTTTGATAAGGTCTGATGTGAACAACAGAATGTGAGGGAAGCTGAGGCTTATTGTACAAAAATACATTTAGTCATAAAGGATATGCAGAGATTTAATGCATTCTCTGTCACAAATCAAAATTACTTTAGCTTTTAACTATGTGACAATCATATATGTAGCCTATATTATATAAAAAATTAATATAAAAAACCTTTATAAAAAATATAAACATTCCAAGACCCATTAATTTACAATCTGTTTAGCATGCAAAACCAAAAGATATGCAATTGAGAGCTTAATTATTATTTTTATTAATTATGTTGTTTTAATTTTTTAAGGTATTACCTTATTAATTTCATTCATAACTGTTCAATTACACACACACACACACACACACACACACACACACACACACACACACACACACACACACACACTCACACACACACACACACAAAAAGGCTATACATATGGACTTCAAAATGAGGCCAGAGACCAGCAAGCCGACGCAATGTGTTTAGAGAGAACCAACAAAAATATAGCTCAAATGAACTTGGGGATTTTGGCGCAAACCTTTGACCCAGCCCTCATTTCCCTAAACGTCTGGTGTTGTGGAGATTGTTCAGTGGAGATGAACGTTCGGCGATCATTTATACAGTGCTCTACTGTAGTGCTGAAAGACAGTAAACAGAGAACTGGAGCTGCTGTAAAGTCTGCTGTCTGTCATTTATCTGCATTTAACGCATCACTCTAAGCTGGCTGAAATCTAACACAGATGTGAAGTCTCTTTTTCATGTTCTTTGGCTGCTTTGTCTTAAAGGCCCTGGAATATTGTCGACAAATGGCATGATTTAAAGGTTTGGGATTGCAAGGATTCATTTTTACCAACAAGTGTTGGCAAGTGGCTCAAAGCTCATGGAGTTGATGTGTAATATACTTTTGATGGCTTCTGCACAAGCTGAAATGAAATGAGAGTATTCCAGAAAAGGGTTGGACAGTTGATATATCATCTGAACTTTCCAAACTGGATACATTGGATGATTGGATGGATATGGACAATGAATGTTTGGAATCTTTGGTCTGTAGTTTATTCTATTACGGTGTTTATTTTAAATAAGCAGTATGCTTCAAATTAGGCAATATTGTATTTTCAGAACCATTGCCAAAGACATTTATCCAAGATCTGCACTGTTTTCTCTCCATGAAGAAAACCTACCAGAGGCCACTGCCAATGGACATCTTTTTTTAAAAATCTAAATACACATTTTTGCAATCACACAGATTTATGGGACAATACTTATAAAGGACTTTCAAATTCCATTATTTTCAATAAAGCAATATTTGAAAATATAAATTGAATTGATATTAATTACTTGAACTTAAAAAAAGAGATAAAACAGAAAAGAAATACAGAAGATAGTTTTGGCATGTTAAGGGACATGAGGTCGAATATGTATTTCAGGAAAGAACCAAACAAACAAACAAGGAAACACTCCCAGATGCTTTGTTATGAGGCTTCTGTATGTTTGAACTTAAAATAGTTTCTTAAGTCTGTCCAAGCCTAAAAATGATCCATGTTATCAACAGTGGAGCACATCTGCACACATTTAAGAGCTGCTTCATAGTGTTTTGTTTAAGTGCTACAAAAAAGACCCAGTATGTGAAACTTTACATATGCAAAGTAATCAAATACACGTACTGAAGATGGGCCTGCAACATCAAGCTCAATACATCAAATACACATATTCCACACTTACAGTATAACAGCTTCCTTGGTGTCCAATGATAGCATGGTTAGTTTGTTGTCAGCAGTTAGTTTGTTGTTATTAACATTAATGCGCAGATCTGATAAGGAGAAACAATTAATGGCTTAGCTGTTTTTTTCTTTTTTCAAAGTTGCTGGGGTGAAAACATTCAGAGTAGATCACATAAGTTGAAGTCACACAAAGACGGTAAGTGTCGGGGGGTGATTTGTGGGAAATGTGGTCATGGACTTTTACTGAGTTTGGATTATAGGAGTTGTTAAATTGGCTAAGGCATAGCTGCCATCTCACTCATGGTTTTAGAGCTCCTTGTCATAGTTCTGGAACTTGGAATTGGCAAACAGGTGGCCACATTTAACAACTCAGCTATAAGAACATAATTCTGCCTCTTCGTTCCAACAAAACCTTAGCTCCACTTCTTCAAAGCAACATATAAACATAAAATATTTGGCCACAATATTTTGGTCATGTGACACAGGCTTAAAGAGTCTTGCGGTTCATACTTTGCATGAGGCCTTATTTGTAATTTCACTAAACTCATTCAACGTTCCGACATATTGAAGAAACAAAAAGTGAGAAATTCTTATAGTTAGATTTTCTCATAGCAGACCTGAAAATTTGGGCAGGCACACACTCCTGTATTAAACTTCCAACAATTTGAAATAAAATGTAAGACATAAAAAAAATGTCATGCCATGTTTAATCCAAGTTTCAGGTCATAAAAGAGTACTGTGAGTGGTTCAAAAATTTTTACTGCAGTGCAGGAAAAACATCAATTTATTATTATTTTTTTTTTCCTGTATCTGTTCATTAAATAATAATCACACTATTAACTTTTTTTTTTTGTGAAGTATACACTAAAACTATTTTGTTTAACACTTTTATTCAAATATATGTAACTACAAGAGATGTTATGAAATTTGTATGTTAATATAATAACTGACTACTTGCTACTTCCATTACTGATTCCATTACTTTTTTCTACTTCTTTTGAAATGCTGATAATTATTTAAGGGAAACTGAATTACCTAATAATGTTTTCCAAACTTTATTCAGCATAATATAATGTGCTTTATAACTCAATTTCTCAAGATGGAATTAAAGATCAGCTGAGATATAGAAAGTAAAGTGTTGTTACTTTCTATATCACAAATGTAAACCAATGGGACCACCACAATTAAAGGAATAGATCACCTAAAACTGGCATCCAAAACTGTATGATGTTTTTTCTTTCATAAAACACAAAAGGTGTATAAAATCATAAATCATAAAATGGTCCATACTACTTGTATGTTATATTCAAGTTTTTAGAAATTGAAGTCGTTAATCACTGATAATTGACCTCTGCAGTAAGCTGCAACTGGATTGAGTCAGTGATTCAAGTGATATTCATATGTTTTTGTTAACTGCTTAAACCACAAAACAAACAAACAAAACAAAGACCTATTTTTCTAACTGGATCACTGAAAAGCTCAGATCATTTAAATAATAATATATTTTATTTGTAATGCATCTTTCTCATAAGCGCTGCAACATGTTACAAAATGCAAAATAACAAACAAGTACTGTATATAATAGCAATAATCAAAATAATAATTACAAATTAAAAACTTAACCAAAAAGATGTGTTTTGAGAAGTTTCTTAAAACAATCAAAAGGAGGACCATTCCTAATAGAAACAGGTAATGAATTCCATAACTTTGGAGCAATGCAAGAAAAAGCCCTCCCTCCCATGGTTTTAGGTTTAGGAGGTTTTAGAGGCTGATAAAGAGAGAGAGAGAGAACCAGCAGAGTGAAGAGGAATGGAGGTATGGATGGTGTAACCAAATCACAAATGTAAACTGGAGCCAACCCATGCAGTGCTTTATATGTTAAAATAAGAATTAACACATAATTGAACATAATGGAAGCCAGTGCAATTGAAGAAGCACAGTGGTAATGCGTTGCCGTGAAGATGTATAAGTCAAGACACAATAAGCTGTATTTTCTATCCTCCTGACTACCAGAAAAAAAGTTTTGTGAATTTTAGTATTTTTTTATGTCATTATATTGTTTAGACTAGAGCATAAGAAAAATGGAAAAATTTTTTTTGAAAAATTATATTTTATTCATATATTATGCTATGTCCTCTGTAGTGGACACCAGGATCAAAAAATAAAAAGACATGAATAGACATGAAAAGGCAAAAACAGTGGGATTTTTTTTTTTTTTTTTTTAATCACCAATCAATTTTTAGGTTTCAGGATTTTTTTTTTACCAAACTTTGTATAAAAATGATTCTCAACTCTGTTATGAAAGATATAACAGAATTATTTGATATACCATTTTGCTTTATGCAATATGTGTGTAAAAGGGCCATAAATGTTTTTCCCCATTATATACAATTTATCTACACGCTGTATGTAATTTGCATATTAATGTGTTCTTGGATCAACATGTAATGAAAAAAGAACTGTAATAATGCGAGTAATAAAAATGCAAGATTTTAATAATATCATCTAATATTTCATAGGAATATTGATATATAATTTCTTTCCCTATTCACTTGTTGTGTATCCCAAAATGTCTGATAAACATGCTTTAAGTCCTGGTGTCCTCTACAGAGGACATGTATGAAATCAATGTCCTGTTTCGTAACAAAGTCATATTTTGATTTGAAACTAATAACATTTTCCTGAGATGTTGATTTATGACAAACAATTTGAAAATTAGTCAGATGTAAATAACAATATATTATTATATTTCCATAAGGGTGATAAATTTGATCAGTAAATTAATGTCAGCCATTTTTAAAGACCAAGGAGAGGGAGTGGTCATGGTGAAACTTCCAAACATTTGGTATCTCTGCAAAGCCCTAAAACGTGCTCTTTACAGGACATCCAGAATTAAAATGGTGACATGTAAGGTCTCAGAGAAATTCGCTAAAATATAATGTCCTCTACAGAAGACAAAACTACATAGCTGGGTGTCAAGAGACTATATATTGCCACCTCTTAATAGAATTTGTCGGTAGACCTGCAAAAAGTGAGTAATAGAAATCAAGCCTCAATGTAATAAAGGCATGAATAAGCCTTTCTGCATCAGGCCTAGAAAGAAAAGGTCAAATACACGCCATATTGCAAAAATTAAAAAAAAAACAAAAAAAAACAACAACTTTGATTATACTCAACTTCCACACCTGGACAGAAGGGGAAATTAGGCTATTGTCCATGGTAAGTTTAAAGTTCTTATACTTATTAACATTAATTGAAGTGCCCATTAACAACATTTCAGTTCTAGAACAATTTACTTAAAGAAAGTTATGTTTCAACCATGCCTTTATCTCCAGGAAACAAGCAGACAGTTGAAATCAGGCTGAGTGCTAATATAAATCTAGATGTCATCAGCATGGCAATGATAGCCCAGGCCATACTTCTGGATAATCTGCCCAAGAGGCAGCATATAGATACTACACTCTAAAAAATGCTGGGTTAAAAACAACCCAAGTTGGGTTGAAAATGGACAAACCCAGCGATTGGGTTGTTTTAACCCAGCGGTTGGGTTAAATGTTTGCCCGACCTGCTGGGTAGTTTTATTTAAACCAACTATTGTTTAAAAATTGCTATATGGCTAGCTTAAAATGAACCCAAAATAGTTGAGAAATTAAAAACCAGATGCAATTAGAGGCAACAATAATAGACAAAAGGTGAATGTTTATTAATAAGCTTTAATATTTTATTAATATAAATTTAATAGTTTAATATTTTATTAATATAAATGTATTAATAAGCAATTTAATAAATGTTTATTGTTTAATAATTATTCATTGAACATTAATAAATGTTCATTTCCAGCATACTTTGGGTTAATTTTAATTAAGCAATACAGTAATTTTTAAACAATAGTTGAGTTAAATAAAACTACCCAGCAGGTTGGGCAAACATTTAACCCTACTGCTGGGTTAAAACAACCCAATTGCTGGGTTTGTCCATTTTCAACCCAACTTGGGTTGTTTTTAACCCAGCATTTTTTAGAGTGTAAACAGAGTAGGACCCAACACTGACCCCAGAGGGACACCCTGTCGTAATGGCACAGTCTGAGATCTATTAGTACCCATATTGACAATTTTGTGAACGTTCTGCAAGATAAGATATAAACCAGTTCAATGCAGTGCCAGAAAGGCCAATCCACCAATGCAGTTTGTCCAGCCCTAGTGTAACATACTGTATCGAATGCAGCATTAAGATCTAACAAAACCAAAATGCCACAAGCACCAGAATCAGCTGTAATGATAAGGTCATTCCATACCTCCATACTATGTCCAGATCTAAACCCGGACTGAAAAAGTTCTAGTAATCTGTTCATAGAAAAGTGATTTTGCAGTTGGCCAACAACCACATGCTCAAGAATTTTCGCAAGGAATGGCAAATTCGAAATAGGCTTATAATTGGGCATATCGGTTGTATCAGTCCTTGGCTTTTTCAGAACTGGCATAACTGCTGCTGATATAAGAGGGGAGGGACGAATGCTGGATCAGCTTTTCACGCAAGCGTCATGGGGCGTAGGAATAGATGGATAGGAGAATATTTTAACATGATGAAATCCGTAAACTCCAAATAAAACCATAATGTAAATAATACATTTAAAGCAGCAAGGTCACATATTGTCAATGGATATAATCCAAATTAGGGATGCAAGATATTTATCGGACAGACGATATGGGTGAAAATGACGTCATTTTTATTGCTCCGATAAATAAATGTAATCCGATAACTAGATCCGATAAAGTACTTGCTGGTAAATCAATCAATTAGTCTGATTTATCCGAGATTCATCCGCTTTCTGGCTGCGAGTGACTGCAGCTTTAAAACTGTGTCACACTCATTGCGTCATCACCTTTGAACGTCTTTGTCGGTCTGGACGTTACTCGGTGGCAGCGGAGGACAATGCCATTGCTATTTGCAGTTCAATAGGGATTCCAAGAGGAGGAAAAAATGCATCAAGTTTTAACACAACAAATCTTATATCTCACATGAAAGGTCATCACCGTGGCAAAGTTGTATTAAAAGAATATGAAGCAGCCACGGCAGCAGCTACCAGCGCTAAGCCTAAAACACAGCGTCGATGTCCCCATTCAGCAGGCATTTAAAAATTGTAAAAAGTTTTCCAGAGACAGTAAAAAGGCTAAAGCCATAAATGACAAAGTAATGAATTTATAGTTATAAAATAGGGTTTTATTTTGTGCACATAAACCATAGTTTTGTCATAGGTCTGTTAAACCCTTTCTGTTACTAAGTATTTTGGTGCCTTTCACAAAAAAATAAAAACATTTGAAGAGTCAGGACTGATGTTTGCTATTATAGTTAGGCTAGAGCTACTATCAGTTTCATCAGTTTCATCAGTGCATCTTAGATTTACTATTCTCCTGGGAGCACAAACTGCAGATTATATGAAAATTATAATATAAAAATATGAATTTATTGGTTATCAGTATCTGTATCGGAATCGGCCATGAGAAGGACTTAATTATCGGTATCGGTTAAAATATTTCATATCGTGCATCCCTTATCCAAATATCAAATAGTTAGGAGTCCAGGCTGATTGGGAGGCAGCAGAGTCACCGCGAAAAGCAAATCCACATTAGCAGCCACATTGCACCAATGTCTTCTCACCAGAAACTATTTTTTAAAAACTTGACAGCCCCAGTCCTCATTCAACTTTAATATAATGGTAAAGTGTGGCTCAGGATATTTATATTAAATTATGATGAAAAATCTATTTTCTGTTTCACAAAAGAGTCATACAAGTAGGTAAGAAAAAATTCATAATTTTCATTTTTGGATGAACTATGTATGATACGTATGAAGTGTGAATTAAGACTTTGTTAGTGCAGATAATTATGATGATTAGTCAATACATCACTAATAACTTATCTTAATTTAATCTTAATCTTATAGGTACTCCATAATGTACAATAAAGTGCTTGTTCAGTTATATATACTCAGAGTATAGAGAGATCCTTGCATAGCTTTTTGTTTCCTAGCCACCAAAATTCATAAATTCCAAAGCAAATATTTGGCAAAATAAAAATGAGATGAGAACAAAAACTAATTTAAGTGAATCAGCATTAAAACAATTAAAAGTTATAAAAAAGCTAACATAACAAATGTTTGTGTTGTATTTTCAATACAATATTATGATTATAACTTTGGTTATTAGCAATATTTATATATAAAAAAAAACAGTCATTACAGTAATCTTGATTCATACAACACCAAAACACAAAAGCACATTCTGGCTTAAAGTAGTTAAGATTTTTACAATATTTTTGTAAAAAAAAATATATATTCGAAATACAAGATTACACTTGAATCTCTGCGTCGTCCAAGATGTCTCTTGGCAGTGTTGCCATTTTTCTATAGCATCCCAAACCTGTTTCTGAAACCACTGGTGAGGTACTGGGTGTTCTAACGGTAAGTAACGACAGAGAGGGGGAGAAACTAGGAGTCATTGCTGAATGGGTCAACTCTGTGTTTCTAGTGCAAGTCTTGGTGTATGTGGGCAATCTGACCAGGGGCAATCTTCTATGGGGCATTCTGGGAGGGACAGCACGTATTCCTGGTTGGGCAACTGCTGTGATGAGAGGAGGTGGGTGCAGAAGGCTCTGTGACTCTGGCTCCACATCTCTGGCCCTCATCCCTTCATCTGGAAGCATCCCAATGTCTGTAAAAACAGAGGCCAAAGATTGGAAGCGTGGCTGCCAATTGAGAAAGTAGTCCCAACTATAGCTTCCATGAAGCTGTTCCTCACAGGAAATCAGATTGGTGAGTGAGCCCTCAACTGAACCCTGGTCATCAGGCATAGACATGCACCTTCTTATGACCTCCTCCACTTCCTTCATGTTGACTACCAGAGGAAGCATTTCCTCACCTCCTCCTTCATCCCTGAAATTATGGAGACTCTCAGAACTGGGCATATTCACTATTCTTACTATACCTATATTGGCACCAGAAAGTGGGTCTTCATCTACAGAGTGAAAGGAGAGTTGGTCTGAGTCCCCAGGAATCCCTGAGTCTGAGACTCTTGATGCCTGTTGTGTTGTGACAGAGCCAAGCTGTTTGTAACATGGAAATTTGTTGATCATCTTGATCTCTTGATCCTCAGCAGTCTCTTCCTCGGTAGATCCTCTTCCACTTGAGGTTTTTGAGTTTGAGTTTCTTGAAGGGTTTGGGATATCCAATCTTCCCCAACTGTCTAATGGTTCTTGTAAATCATGGAGGTTAATACCACGGATACTGCTGTTAAGGTTGCCATCTGTTGTTCCTAAAGAGTCAGTCTCAGGGTTGAGGTTAGCAGATAAGGAGGTTGCCTTCTTTACAACATTCTCTTTGGACCTGTACCTTAAAACAAGGGCAATGAAGCTCATTAAAAGTAGGAGGAACACTATTAACGACACACTTAGACTGGCAGTGTGGACACTGAGATCAACACTTGCCAGAGACTTTGCTGAACTAGATATGTTCACAACTACATGACAGGTTGACGACCTGGAGTCCAGTTTGGGGCTACTTGCTAGAACTATCAGGTCCTCTATTGTCTCATTTGAGATCGATCTTCTTCTCTGATACACAGAGTTTGAGATATATAGACAGCCAGTTGTTTTGTTGACATTGAAAAATGGGGATGGGTTGACTAAAGAGTACTCCACTAAGCCATCCAGACCACCATCATGATCCATAGCCATCAGGTGGCCTATACTTTGGCCAACCTTGGCATTGGTTGGCAGAGAGAAATGGTACACATTCTGGGTGAAGATGGGGCTGAACTCATCAATGCCTTCGATTTCGATTTGTACTCTCAAGGTTGCCACTTGATCTCCTTTGTCACGTGCCTCTACCACAAAGCAGAATTCACTTTCTCGTTCATAGTCAAACATTTGCTTGGTATGGATGTCTCCAGTAAGAGGATCAATACCAAAGGCTTCTTTCTTGTCTGGGTTGCTATTTTCATAGTCCACAAAACAGGGGGTTAAAACGGAATAAGTAAGTAGACCGAAGATTCCTGCATCTTCATCAACAGCATGTACTGTACACACAGGAGTAAAAGCCGGCAGGTTTTCAGACACCGAGCAGTTGTAGGTAGGGAACATGAAGAATGGGGAATTGTCATTCTCATCAAGTACCAATATGTAAACAACCGCAAAAGATACTTTTTTGTCACTTGGAGCACCACAATCTGATGCTTGGACTGTTAAGGTAATTTTTTTATTCTCTTCATAGTCCAGTGTTCCATTAACTTCAAGGACACCTGTTACAGAGTCCACTCTGATCAAGCCTCTGCTGTTACCTGAGATGATGTTGTATGCTACAGTCCCATTTGCACCTTGATCAGGATCAGAGGCAGAGATATGGATAAGAGCTGTACCCATGGGGCTGTTCTCAGTGACCTGTGCATGGTACTCTGGATTACTGAAAACAGGTGCATTGTCATTAATATCAAGGACTTTGACTGACACTACAGTTGAGCTGTTCAGGGGTGGTGATCCCTTGTCTGTTACAGTCACAATCAATGAATAAGTGTCTGTGGTTTCTCGATCCAGAGTGTCACAGAGCACTACTTGGCCAACAGTTTGGCTGTGGGGTTCAGCTGGAATGCTAACAACTTCAAGGCAGAACCGCCTTTCGTCATTTCCACCTATGATTGCATACTCCAAACGGGTGTTTTTATTTGAGTAGTCACTGTCCTCTGCTAATAAAGTAAGTAGAGTGCTTCCAACAGATACATTCTCGGGAACATTCACCTGGTATGAGTTCTGTGTGAAGAAGGGGGCATTATCGTTAAAGTCCACCACCTCTATGTCCACAGAAGTGACACTAAATAGACTGGGGTCACCACTGTCACGTGCCTCCACCAGCAACCGTAACATGTTTCCATTTGCAACATAGTTCAGAGGCTTGTTGGTAAACACTGAACCTGTAGGCAGAAGAAAACTCATTTGAAATGCAATTTTACACACAGGATTGTTTTATTATTATAGCAAGATTCACTAAATAGAACTACGGTAAAACTAAAACTACTCTAATTTACATAACTGAATAAAAAACAAATAAAAAAGAATTAATGTTGTATATATCTAAGATACTTGTATTATACTGTATGCTCCCCTTTTCTATTTTTATTAGCATTTATACAACAGTTAGTTATGGTTCTCAAATTGGCTGATTGGCCTAGCGCCTTTTCCAGGCATGCAATATTCTAATAATATCACACAGAAACCGTTTCACAATTTGTATCATGCCGCTTGTTTCTGCCGGATCTATACTGGCAGCATTTTTCACAGCGAGCATCAATAGCGGAGGAGCAAAACCCACTATAATTTTACAAATACTACTGTTAATGTGCCACAGAATGTAGTTGTAAGAGTTTTTTAGGTGATAATGTAATTGTTTAGACCTCAAATGAGAGATATATAAACAGTGCCATTTTGAAAAATAGACCTCTGAGCGGGGGGGTGGGGGTGCAGGGGGGCAGGGGGTGGGGTGTAATTATGATAATAATGCGACTTATTCATGTTTGTTTATATTTATTTTTATTATTATTACAAATTTTATTACATAAACAGAAACACTGCACAGCAGTTAAAAACTATGGTGCATGTAACTGTGGAACATATAACAAAAACATGTATTTCATGTATTTAACACTGTACACTAACATTACATTGAAGGTCGAAATGGCCGGTGTGCCCTTCTGTGTCACTGTGATTTAATGTAATGAGTCATTTATGTGATATTTAATGTGATTTAATGTCATTTTCACCACCGTGTTTGATATTAAAATCAGTGCGACACACTTTGCAAGAGGCGTGGGCATTGTCAATATGGCTTTGAGATATGAAATTAAATTCTTCCGTCCAGCTGTTGTTAAATTTACATGTATTTAGTTTTTCTTCCGCCCATTTCTACCAAAGATGCTTGATTCCTGCATCTTCCAACGTCTACTACTGTGCAGATATCAACAGTGCAACTGGGTTGTAGTAGGTTGCCAGGTCACAAAAGGGTTGAAATTTTTATGTGTCTGGCAACTCCACAACCTTGGAATAATATATTGATCACATCATATAACGAGGTTTGGGCCATACAAATTATAGGAGTTTCCCGGAAGAAATAACAAAATAGGAGGGCGGTGGATGGTGGGCTTGAAATACGGTAGACTCCCGGGGAAAACGGGAGTGTTGACAGGTATGCCGAGAACAGATATATCTCGGCCAGTTGAGAATTAGGAATTTGCCACTTATGTAGATAGTGGTTAAACATGTGATATAATTTGTATTAGGTATATCAAACGGGCAATCTTTGGTCTTATTAATCTATGACTTGTTCTACAGCAAATCGATTTGGCTAATGGCAAAGTTAAGTTTCATAACTTTATATTTAACACACTTGTGCCATTGAACTGTTGTATAAAAGCAAGCTTGCTTTATTGTATTTCTTTAGTTAGAGATTTGTGAGCAAAGAATTTGTGCAAAATTACCATTATCAGGATCAATGTAGAACCCTCTCACTGGGGAGGAAAGAAGCCTATATGAAATTCTTCCATTTTGGCCAGAGTCTTTATCAGTTGCTGATACAGACACAACATATGTGTCTGCTGATGTATGCTCTGGCAACAAAACCTGGATGTGTGCAGCAAAAGATGGTCAGTACTATAAGAAGAGCATGAATAGTGCATGATTGTATCCTACAATACTAAAAAAAAGTGATCAAGACCTCTTAAAATAGTTTAATATATTATTTTTACCTGGTAAAATTCCTGAGAGAAGACTGGAGGGTTATCGTTGACATCCAACACCTGGATATAGATTTCGGCCTCAGTTTGATGGACAGAGTCTGATGCTTCCACTCTCAATGTATAGACAGCTTGATCTTCATAGTCCAGGCTTTTAGTTGTGGTAATTACCCCTGAGTACTGGTCAATTGCAAAACTTCCACTTGTCCGATCTTTATCTTTGAATGTGTATGTTGCTGAAGGACTAAGGTCTACATCATTTGCAATCACTTGGGTGACAATGTGGCCAACAGGAAGATCTGTGGAGATGGCAAGGAAATAATATTTTCATTGTGTTGTTCTTTAACATTTTGAACACATATTAAAACTCTTTAAATCAAATGCTGGGATTGTATCAGTAAACATAAATAAGTTTCATACTTTCTGCAATGGTCACTGGTTCCATGGATGGAATTGTAGGACTATTGTCATTTACATCTACAACCTGAACACGGACAGTGCAGGTGCCTGTAAGTGGAGGACTTCCCATGTCCTTGGCCTGAAGAATTAATCTGTATTTGAAACAAATATAATAATAATAATATTTTATTAAAAATAGAAATTCATATCCTTTAGGGCCAACAGGAAAAGGAATAATAATGATATGATGTCTTCCATGATTAGTCAAACAATTTTCAATAGACCATTAATTGCGAGTAGAAGAAGGTTTGTCATACTTGTAGGATGAGAATATTTCTCTGTCCAAGACAGCATTGGTGGCAAGAATCCCACGAACAGAGTCGATCACAAACGCATTATTGTGGTTTCCATCCAAAATGAAGTAACTGATCTGCCCATTTATACCACTGTCAGAATCTGTCGCTAACACCTACAGAATTAAAGTTATATAATGTTAAAATTAGGATCTGGAATGTAAGTTAAAAATCTTTTTGGTTAAACTGATGATCATACACACGATTCAATATTTATTCACAACCGCCACTTGGTTACAAAATAATTCTGAAGTTATAAAGATTTTTTTAATAATAATCATGGCATGGTCAAACAAATCCCAAGATGTACCTGCATGACAAAGGTGTTGTGAATTTGTCCCTCCCATACAGCTGTTCTGTAGTAGCTTTGCTTGAAAACTGGTGTGTTATCATTGATATCCTGCAGAGTGATGGCCACCCTGGCGTAGGCGGTTTGGTGTGCATTTTCCGCCAGAACCACTAGGTAAATTTTAAACTGTACCTCAAAGTCTATAAGTCTCTGCTCCTTAACTGTGATATCACCTGTCAATGGTGAAATTTCAAAAAATTAAAAGCTTGACAATGCCTCTGGACCACATATTTTATACTGCAAAGCACTTTACACTACAAAGCATGATACTCTTTATTCTTCTACAACAACTTTGTTACATTTACTTTCTCAATACTAAAAATATTTAGAATTTTAGAAGTGCCTAACTAAAAAGTGTTGAAGTTAGATTTTTATTCTGTTGTCAACAAAACTGCCAAAAGAATTTAAGAATTATTTGAAAACAAATGTTTTTTATTATTATTATTATTATTATTATTATACATACAATTCATTAATTATAATGCATTGCAGTATCATCATTACCAGTACCACCACTAATAATAATAATAAAACAATAACAATTATGTATTGCTGTATTATTATTATCATCATTACAAATACCATTAATAAAAATGTTGATGACAATAATAATAATAATAATTAATAATAATGAAAAGAAATTAGTAAATTTAATTAAAACTTTTAAATTATGATGATGACTATACAGTTCTCACCTGTAATTGGGTTAATAGTGAAGGCTTCATTTTCATTGCCGCTGAAAATACTGTACTTGATCGTTCCTTCATCTGCTGTCTGGTCATGAGCTACAACATTTGCAACCCAAGAGCCTTGGAAATGATAAGTAGTACATACAAACACAGTCAGTTTAGTATCCACAAATACTGACCTTCTCAGAAATACAAGCTTTTCAAAAATGACATTTAAGTAAATTACATTTAAGTAAATCAATGCTGAAGTGTCAAGAGAAACATCTTAAAAGTGAAAAACATCTCAAATCTGTAAGCTTAAGAAAAGTTGCTCAAAGTATACCTGTTTTGCTATTTTCTGGCATTGTGACTTCATAGAGCTCCTCAGTAAACTGCAGCGGCGGCTGTTCACCGTTAAGCTGAATGAGCAGAAGGCAACTAGAGGTGAGGGAAGGTTTACCTAGATCCACAGCCTGTATACGGAGCAGCTTTGTCCCAAACACCTCATTACTCAGGGGGACTTTTAACTTGACAGCTCCAGACCAATCAATCTGAAACAGCTCATCTTCTTCTGCTAGGCTAAACACTACTGTCCCATTGTCTCCTAGGTCCGGATCTTGGGCTGTAACTGTTATGATTGATCGATTAGGACGTGTGGTCATGGAAGAGACTGACACCTGCATGGGTTCCTTAACACATGCAGGTGGATTGTCATTAATATCTTCTACTTGTATTGTAACTGTAGCAATTGAGCTGCGTGGACCTTGGCTGCAGCCATCAGTAGCTACAGCGCGGAAGACATGCTGGGAACGAGTTTCACGGTCCAATGGCTTTGTGAGCCTTATCACACCAGTTAAGCCATCAACATAAAAGTTTCCAGAATTTTCCTCCTCCAAGGAGAAGGTCACTACACCATTAGGCCCCTCGTCAGGATCCCATGCTATCAGATGTAGGATCTCTGAACCCACATGGAGCCCCTCGCTAATGCTGGCACGATAGCTTTTCCGAGTGAATGAGGGGCTGTTGTCGTTTTCATCTGAGAGGGTGACGTGCAGCAGTGCAGTGGAGCTCAGAGATGGATGCCCATGGTCAGCAGCAGTGATGAGGAGGGTGTAGTTGGATCGTTCCTCTCTGTCCAGGAATCTAATGGTGCTGATCGCCCCAGTCACAGCATCAATGCTGAAACACTCTTCAGCTTATAATAGTGGATGAAAAAGAGACACAAGCACTGATTCTCAACCTGAAAGTTTTTCTTTAAGTACACATTTTTCATTACTGCAAGACTGGAGTCATGAAAATTAATGCAATGAAGTTAAAGAAATGCCCCTATTATGCTTTTATCAGATATTACCTGTCATGTAGTGTTATACACTGCATTCCAAATTATTATGCAAGTGACATATCAGTAAGATTTCAGTACAATAAACATTCAGATTTTAGTTTTTCTAGTTTTTTATGTTTGTTTATTTAATCATGTATTTTTAGATAACTGGTATCAATCTCAGACAAAATAATTTGCCGGGTCTATGGAAACCCTACTTAGAGGTTGTTCCACATTATTAAGCAAGTCACAGTTCTCATGCAATATGGAGAGGAAGAAAGATCTTTCTGAAGATGAAAAGCATGAAATGGTGCAATGTTGTGCAAAAGGCATGAAAACAACTAATATTGTGTGAAACTGTTTAAAATTGTGTGAAAGAGTTTATTCTACTGAAATCTTACTGATATGTCACTTGCATAATAATTTGGAACACAGTATATAGCTGTTTGTGAATGTAAAAGGTCTTCTGCAAAGACCTGCCTGAAAGAAGTTGTCTGTCATTCCAGTATTACTTCCTGCATGAATTTACATAGGTTTGTAACAAATTTGCATAATGTCAACTTTATGTCTTCATTGGCTGCCTGCAAAAAAAATGTCTAATTTGACCCTCAAACACTATACTGCTAGCTGAGGCTTGGAAGAGTTTGGTTTGTGTTGTTGACATGTTGAGAATACGCTGTTTCATTTCTGACTGTAAACAATTAGACCAATCATAACAGACTGGACCACCTGACCAAACAGAGCAGAGTAGGCTCTCAGAAAGGAGGGTTTTAGAGCTCTGTGTTATCACTCTCAGAGTGTAGCACATGTGTTCAGCCCTGGAGGTGGCTGGATGTACTCACTGTGATCCCACCTCTCTCACTTAAACTATTCGATTGTGGAGGGAGAGGAGACAGAAGAGACGCTCGCCAGCTATGTCTTCCTTGGGTTGGCTTCCTCATTGAAGGCTCATGTCTTGCCCTCAAAGCCACGTCAAACAACATTGCGGCTGGTGAGCAAGGTGTATGCGGTGGCAGGTCAGGCTGGTGGGGCCGTGCACACCATGGTGGTGTTGCTGGCCTACTAAGCAGACCTATTAAAACAGTGCTTCTCTAACCTGTTCTAGGGACCCCCCCAGCACTTCACATTTTATATGTCTCCCTCATCTAACACACCTGATTAAACTCAAACTTATTAATACTGACTGCAAGGTGCAACCCAAATATCTGGGTAATACCAATAAGGAACACGTACTATACAAAAGACCTGGATCAGGGTGAGGGATTGTCTCCTGAACTGCATTCAGCCATGGATCTAGCCCTCTGTGCCACTAAGACGACGACCCATGTCATTGGCAGCTCTATGGCTGCTATTATAGCAACAGAGATGCATCTGTGGATGAACTTATTGGGCATTAAGGAGAAAGATAAAACTTTTCTCCTTGATGCCTCAGTCTGGCCTCTGAAGTTAATGGAACTACCGTTGAGATGGTGGTGGAGAAGTTCAGAGGGGTGAGACAGCGATGGCTGCAGTGAAATGAGGTGGTCTACACTCTTACTGGGAAGCGTGCTTCCCTTATGAGAGGTAATGCTTAAAGGGTTAGTTCACCCAAAAATGAAAATTCTGTCATTTATTACTTACCCTCATGCCGCTCCACACCCGTAAGACCTTCATTCATCTTCAGAACACAAATTAAGATATTTTAGTTGAAATCTGATGGCTCTGTGAGGCCTGCATAGGGAGCAATGACATTTCCTCTCTCAAGATCCATAAAGGTACTAAAAACATATTTAAATCAGTGAGTACAGTGGTTCAATATTAATATTATAAACCGACGAGAATATTTTTGGTGTGCCAAAAAACAAAACAAAATAACGACTTATTTAGTGATGGCCGATTTCAAAACACTGCTTTAGGAAGCTTCGGAGCATTATGAATCAGCGTATTGAATCATGATTCGGATCGTGTGTTAAACAGCCAAACTTCTGAAATCACGTGACTTTGGCGCTCTGAACAGCTGATTCGACACGGTGATTCATAATGCTCCGATGCCTCCTGAAGCAGTGTTTTGAAATCAGCCATCACTATATGTCATTATTTTGTTTATTTTGGCGCACCAAAAATATTCTCGTTGCTTTGTAATATTAATATTGAACCACTGTACTCACATGAACTGATTTAGATGTGTTTTTAGTACCTTTATGGATCTTGAGAGAGGAAATGTCATTGCTGGCTATGGAGGCCTCATGGAACCATCGGATTTCAACTAAAATATCTTAATTTGTGTTCTGAAGATTAATGAAGGTCTTGTGGGTGTGGAACGGCATGAGGGTAAGTAATAAATGTTCATTTTTGGGTGAACTAACCCTTTAAGGATATTTTTTTTTCAACAGAGAAACGCCTTGTTGTGGTCAAATGATGAGACTTGTTTTTGTGTCGATTACCCTCCCTCCAGTACAGCTGAAGGTGACAATTGCTAGACAATGCTAGCAATTGCAATCTTTATATATGTGCATATGTGTGTGTATGTATGTATGTAAAGACAACACAGCCTCTGTGAGGTTTTTAGGCATTCACTTCTCATCAGTTGCCACCTCCGGCAAAGTGATGGTGCAAACATAGTCTGGGCTACGTTAGCATTCTCCCTGAAAGTCTGCATGGGTTATTATAACAAAGATGGATCTATTGCTGTAAGTATGCCTCTTTGTTATTTGTAACCCCTTCAGCTCTTAAGCTGGACGGTGATGTGTGACTTTAGCACACCTTCGCGCACTGAAAAAAAAAAAAGCCCATCTATGGGTGTAGAACTTGGCAGCTGAGAACTGTGGACTAAGACCTTTGCAAGAAGTTGCCCACTCTCTCATCTGTCACCCTCCCCAATTCAACAGATTGGGTTTTAAAGTAGGGCTATGTGTTCCTTTCGGATTAGGTTAGTTCCAGTAAACTCTTTTTTTCAAGGTATAGCTTGGCAGATGAGATGGACCAAGCTGCAAGTAGTGGCCCACTCTCTCATCTGTCTGGGGATTAAGCAGGGTTATGCTCCCTTGTAAATGGGTTAGTGCTCATTCCCAGAATAGCTGAAGGCCATAGCGGGGCCTTTTAGCACAGTACAGGTAGACTGTATCATGTTAGCAATCCATTCGCAATCTGTCACCCTCTCCAGCACATAAAGTAGTAGTAGTAGTAGTACTTTATTGTCACTAGTCACAGGTACCAGCGAAATTAGCCATCAACCTGTCCATACATACAATATGACAAGGGGGGTAGACAGGACAGGAAGACAGAAGATTAAGGAAGGAATACAGCATAACATGAGGGAGGGTAGGAGAGAGAAAAAAAAACCAACCCCCAGACAATGCTCCTAGTGGGGAGTACAGTGTGGGAACAGGAAAAAAAAAAACACCTCAGCAACATAAGCACATAATCAGTACAACATGAAAACACATGACTTGCAACAGGGGAGGGAAGTGGGGGCTGGAGGTAACCCAGCACAGGCAGGCAGCCATCCGGTCCTGCAGCCAGTCTAGGCGCTGGTCACAGACCCGCTTGTCAGACTGGCGGTACAAAGCGGCGAAGGCGAGGGATGGGGGGTTGGGGGGTGAATGCATATCTTTATATATGTGCATATGTGTGTGTATGTATGTATGTAAAGTTCTTGTATGTGTAGGCCTGGAGAGTCGCTACTCCTGGCATCAAATCTAGGTGCCTCAGTCCGCAGGATTGTCATAGCGATACACAGCAAATTGCCATGGAGACAACCTTGATAAGGTCCCAGACAGAGTCAACAATCAGCAGGTGTCTGTGGGAATGGGGGGAGGAACACAAGAGCGTCTCACTGCAGTGCTCTTCCGGGGGAGTTGATGTTCCAACAGCGGCCTTGGCTGAGGCCAGTGCTGGTTGACGGGAGTCAAAAGCAGATAAGATTGGGATTGTTTGGTCTTAGGTCGAGCAGCCGCATTCAATTACATGGCTACTCTCTTAGTCCATTCTGGTCTCCAAATCGATCCATTTGCCTTTGCAAAGCCTTGAGCTTCTCCGTGATGTTATCCATATTGCGGTTGATAGTCCCAGTCTCAGTACTGAAGCGCTGTGCACACTGCTTCAATCATAACGGGCAGCCTTGTTAGGCTTTGGACAGCTGTCACCGTTTTCTGAATTTCTCGATAAACCAGGGCAGTGCCTAATCCAATCAGCAGAAGACCTGTTATCATGGTTCCGAATAGGTAGATATCTTCAATGTCCTCCACGGAAAGAGCCGCCAGACACACGACCCGCCACCTCTCCCACGCGTCCATCGTGTAGCCAGCTGCGAACGTTCCTGCAGGGCAGTCAGGTTCCCCCGAACCCAAACTTCTCGTCGAGAAGATGGTGTCAATTGCGTTGAGAGACCAGTTGATCAAATCCATGATTTTAGATGTTTGGAGAGCAGTGCAGAGAGAGTCTCTCAAAGTATAGACAATAAACGAGACGAGACGAGAGGAGCAAAGCAGGGAAGGTAAAGGGGAGGAGAGGGAAGAAAAATGCGACCGCCTTCGTTGAGAGCCAAGAGAAGAATTCCCTGTGTGTATAAAAAGCTGAGGAATTTGTCTCACACACTCCGTTCAGTAAGCTGCTTGGTTGATGTGATGGTTGATGTGATGATATACAGAGTTACTGTGAAGCGACTGCATTTCTCATCAGTAGCCTGGTTTAGATTATTAGGCTGGGCATGGTACTGTGGATTTAGATGAGGCTATGTCTGCTGTCTCCCCTTGATAGCTCTGCTATTCAGGCTGTAGGCTTTGCCTGTCCTGCAGCCAGTGGCTCGAATGGGTTTAAGGCAGGAGTCCCTTGGTTGGTATTTGAGCATGGTAACTTCGGGGCTTTTCCAAATGCCTCTACATACTACATTTTCCAGGGAGCAAGGCAATAGTGTCACACAATGTGTCCTAATTGGGTGTTGATGCTGATGTCTAATTCTGGGTCGAGGCCAAGATTTTTTTTCAGTGCTTTGTCTAACAAGATTTTGCTTTGTGAATTCACAGCTTAGGGGCAGGCATTGGTCAACATGCCAGAGTGGGTATTAACGTCCCCGTAGCGTCAGCATCTGACACAGCATCAAGTTCCCTTGAAAAGGAACATCTTAGGGGTATATATGTAATCGTACATATGCTTCGGGCATGCCTGTGGGTCTTCCTTCTGAAGACATAGTGCTGATGTAGTGACACTAGGGGTCGCACTTGGGAGCCCCAACACCTCTGATACTTTGAGAAAAGGCCAATGAGAATTGGCGAGAGGAATTTGCATGTGCTGCTCCCCTGGACATACAGGTATATAGCTGGCGTGCATCCATTCATTCAGGTTCATGCTGAGGAGCCGAGAGCATGTCCCGGCCATTTCAACAGGTGGTTCAATGTTGTGGCAAGAGGGACACTATCAGGGAACAGAGGTTACAATAGTAACCAAGATGTTCTCCATCTGTCACTCACTTCAATGTAGTGTCGATGTAGTGACACTAGGCGTCCCTATGGAAAATGCAACAAGAAGCTGAACCATGTTATGAGGTTTTAGAGGTGCAGATGTCGGCAAGCTACTGCATGTTAGAGACCTGCGCTGGACGCCCACCCGCTCCCGTGGGATTCTGTCCTGCTCCTGCCCGCTCCCGCAAAAAAATATGTTATATAGTTCAACATTCATGTTTTGTCCAGCTCCCACCTGCAAAATCACGCATAAAAGTAGTCTATACAGATTTTTGTCCGTACATCCATGAAATATTAAGTTATGTGTCACCACAACATCCCAGCATAAACGCTCCCTATAAAATATTTGTTATTAAAGCATTAACATTCACAAACCACAGTTAGTTTTAACAGAAAAGCAAGCTGCTGCATGCATGGTTTGGTATGGCAGAATGCAGGCAAATCTTGTCCTGCGCCGCACTCTGTTGCATTGGGTCCCGCGGATCCCGCGGGAGTGCAGGTCTCTACTGTGTGTCGGGTAACAAGTGCACTCACAACATCGTAACTTTCCCAATGCCCCACGTAAACCGTGTAGTCCTTTGTACCATATGGGGACAGAAAGGACAGTACTTACAATGGGAAAAGGTCACTTCAGCTGGTCTTTTGACCTTTTCTCTCTCTCTCTCTTTTTTTTTAATAAAGAATCACAGCTGTGTGAACCAGATGTTAGCGTTCTTCTTCCAAAGTCGGAAAAAAACACTATGAAGACCACATCCTGCCTGAGGGGATGTTAATATGTGGAGAATACATCACACGGAGTTACCAATCGGGTAGTACCACACATGGAAAGAAGTTGCTGCGGTAGGTCCTACCTGAAAATGGAGGAACTACTACAAACACAGTGAGTGGCGGTAGAGATGGAGCTCTGCCTAGGGCAAGTTTACTGACAGGGAAACCATACAGTGGAAAATACATCATATGGTATTACCATCAGGGAATTACTACATATTGAGCAACTAGCCCAAGTATATGGGCTGACCTGAAATGGGCATTCTACACAAGTACCAGGCCTGGCTTTGAATTCCTCCATTGAATTTGATTGCCGCAAGGTGCTGAAGCGTAAAGTACATCCAGGATTCGCCGGCCTGGGGAAATAGCTTTCTCCTTCTGCTGGACACCAAAACAAACAAAGAGCTGCTCAGAGCTTCAAAAGCTCTCTGTGCAGTCTAAGTAAACATGCAGGATGCATATTGGACACAGAAACGATAAGGCTGGGTCTGCCGTGTCTCGAGGCAGCACTTGCAAGTTCACCACTTGATCCCTAATTTGGGAATTTTGGGCACATAGCCTGGCTGGGGTCTCAGGATCACATAAGAGTATGCCAAATCGAACTCAAGGCTCATTTCACAGAAAGAGAAAGCCTGCAGGTTCTCGACCGTCTTGACGGAAGTGTGTGCGGTCAGGAGCACCATCTTCAAAGAGAGGGCACTTAGCTCAACTGACTCCAGGGTCTCAAAAAGAGCTCTCTGTAGGCCCAGCAAGACTACAGAGAGGTCCCATAATGGAATAAGGCACAGTCCAGGAGGATTTAACCTCCTGGTGCTTCTGATTATCAGGTTGTGCTTTCCTAAATATCTACTGTCCACTGCATTGTCATGTGCTGCTATGGTGGCCACATACACTTTCAAGGTGGAGGGGGAAACAACAGACCTTCCAACCACTCCTGCAGGAAAGAAAGCACTGACACAACTGGGCATCTCTGTGGGTCTTCCCTTTGGGAAGAACACCAGTTAGTGAACACTTCAAGGGATGGGCCCGCCTTGTAGAGGGGACTGTAACCTGAATGATGGTGTCCATCACAGCTGGTGATAGCCGACTCATGTCTTCCATATCCCATCTAGGGGCCAAACATGGAGGTTCCAGAGGTCTGGGCGCAGGTGCCAGATTGTGCCCTGTCCCTGAGGATTTGCCAGGGAGGGGCTGTCACAAGGAGCATGAGCTCAGGCTCACTGGGGGAAATGTATATTTGCGTATCCCCTGGGGCCAGCTGTGTGTCAGCGCGTCCATGCCGAGGGGGGCATTGGTCAGGGAATACCACAGCGGGAAGTGGGAGCATTCTTGGCAAGTGAACAGGTTTACTTGTGCTTTGCCGAATTGACTTCAGATCAGCTAACCCCTGAAAGCAAACTGAAGAAATGGTCTGTGTTGAGGTAAAATCAAGACATGGAAATATGCGTCCTTCAGGTCTATCACCATGAACCAATCCTGTTGGCAAAATTTGCGTCTGTGTCAACATCTTGAATAGGAGTCTATGCAGGGCCCTGTTCAAAACTCGCAGGTCTAAGATTGGTCGTAAACCGTCAGCTTTCAGTAGTATGATAAAGTGAGGGCTGTAAAATCCCTTCTTCTTCTCGGCTGGAGGGAAAGGCTCTATTGCATCCTTTGCCAAGAGGACTGCAATTTCCGCACACAGGATAGGGGCATCTTTGCCTGCCACCAAGGTAAAAAGTATGGCGTTGAACCTGGGCGGGCGCCTGGCCAACTGAATCACATAGCCGAGTCTCAATAAATCTGAATGAGTGGATGTACAGCTCCTTTTATAACCATATGTCAGGAGAGTGGCGCATGCAAATTCCACTCAGGAATTTGCATGCACCATCGGGAGAGTGGCGCATGCAAATGTCACTTTATTGACACTGCATTGAAATGAGTAACAGATAGGAAACCACATTTTTTGCAGAAAACAAGGACTAGATCCCCTTCAGTTTTCCAGAGTGAAAATTTTTGTTAATGTTAGTAATTTTGTTAATAATTTTGCAACATTTTATTATATTATATTTAAATGATGTATAAAATAATTATTTTTAAATGCTAACCAGTTAATAACATTAATATTTAGTCGAATCCTTTAACTGTACACAGGAGCATCACTTCAATAGGACACTTCAACAGCTATGTTACAGTACTACTAGCTGTAAACTAATATATAATAACTGCTGTTAATTATATACTATATGAAAAGTAAGCCATGGAATGCCAGAATGGGAATGTAAAAGTATTGTTTCTACTAAAACATTTTGTTTTCTAATCATTTTGTATCAATGCATAAAATATCATAAAAACAGTTAGATGTAAAATCAGTAAATGTCAATATTGTGAAGGACATATGGATTTACTTACCTTCTATAGAGTACTGAATAGTTCCATTTTGTTCATTATCAATATCTGAGGCCTGGATGATGTGTATGACACCAGGAGGCAAGTTCTCTGGGATAACTATGTGAAAATCAGGGTGAGAGAATTCTGGAGTGTTGTCATTATCATCCAGGATAAAGAACAGGACTGTTGCAGTTCCGGAGAGAGACGGAGTCCCACTGTCCTCTGCCTGAACTGTAAAGCAGCCAAAAACACACAAGAAGGTTATTATAATCAGGAAACCATTGACCAGTGAAGGTTGCAACAGCACTTACAGTTCCAGTGGTATAAGGATTTTGTATTGAACATGCAATTACAAATTTTTAAAAACATTGCAAATATCCTGAAACAAGGGGGGGGGGGGGAGTCTTGACAGGGTTATTATTGTTAACTAAAGCTAAAATTAAAACCATAAAAACATTTTGTTACTTGAAATAAAATAAGAATTACCTGAAAAAAAAAATTATATAAATAAAAATGTTTTATTAATCTTAAAAAGATTTTATTTCAATTAGTTTCAACATTTCCCATTTTCAGTTTAACTTTATGTACTAAAATAACTAAAACTAAAGGTGAAGCTGAAAGTAAATCCCATGTCTGGTCCTGGAGTACCTCAAGCACTGCACGTTTTAAATGTCTACCTAATCAAACACACCATTCAACTGATCAGCTCATTAGTAAAGACTCCAAGACTTTATATGGGTGTGTCAAATAAAGATGGGTGCACATTGTGCGATTTATAATAGTCCTTTACGATTGTTGCTTGTCAGACTGTACGAACATTATCCTCATGTCAAATTGTGGGATCTCAGCTGTCAAAAAACGGACGTGCGCATGATCGGTGACTGTGAACTGCATTACACGTGGGACTGAAATGGTGGCTAACAGAGAAATCTCTATTGTTAATTTTGATCACGACTTGTCTTGAAAAACACAATTTGACGTTCATCGTAGGAGGCCACACTGCTGGACTGTGCACCAAAACTTCTGACACTGCCAGAATTTCGTCTGAGGTAAAATTTGATTGCAACAGTTATTAATTGGCTGTCGGTGAAAATGTCAAACTAGCGATCAAAGACTACAGATTTTAACCTAGGATCAGAGGAATCTTTTAGGATTCTCAAAATTTGTCTCAGACAACCAAATTGTGGCCAAAGTTGCACAGTGTGCACCCACCTTTAGAGAGACATTGAAAATGTGCAGTGTTAGGGGTACACCAGGACCAGGGTTAGGAACCACTGTTCTAAAAGATGTTCTGGCTTGATATTTGTATTTGTGTTTCACAATAATCATTCCAACACTGCCTTACCATCTTCATGTTATCCTACAGATTTCTGTTAGTGTATTTGATGATTAGCTCTAATTGCCCATTACACTCTGTAAGCAAACAGTGACTTGTAAAACATCTGAAACCATTTACCATGCTAATAGTCCTATTCCAAACCATATAATTCTACAAATAATATTAATACAGCAAAAAAAAAAAAAAAAATCTGTTAATGTATCTGTCAATATTTTGTCCTACCACTAAAAACACACGAATCATGGCCTTCAGTGATTTTCAGAAGCAAGTTTGAATAGACAGTGTGACTGTGTGCGTTCAAAATATTCAATAATTGATAAACAGTATATAACTTAAATAGTGTGTTCTATAGATTCTGCACACTCAAACATAAAAAAAAAAAGGTTTAGGAAGGAGAGGGGGGGAGGATTCAGGCAGATGGAAGATCTCACCTCTGAGAGTAAATCTGGATTGGATCTCTCTGTCTAGCTGAGTGGATGTGCTGATCTGACCAGTGTGGGAGTTTATCGTGAAGAGCTCATATCCTGGACCAGGTAACAAGCTGTAGCTAACAGCATTATTCGCCTCTGTGGGAAACAAACACATATGTATTTGAAATACATGTATCATAAATACTGCTGCCCATCTATAAAGGACACCCAAACCAAACAGCACTTGCTTCATTGTCATCAGCAAGCACTCTATGTTGAAACCGTCAGTCCATTTGGTGTTTGTCTGTCTCATTAGTTCAGCATATATATAAAACAGTGCTAAAGAAACAAAACCTGCTACAATTAATGGCATTACTCAAAAAAAACTTTTTTTTGTTTTGTTTGGATGTCACGGTAATTCATTGTTTCACTGATTAGTGCACACGTTTTGTATTGAGTTCCACTATCTAAGGCCTTTATTTATCTCAGTTCATTGTCTTGTGTTGGTTGTGGTTACTTCACACTGTTTTTTTTTCTTTCTTTATTAGGGGCCAAGCACCGAAGGTGCTTAGGCACCTATTGTTATTGTTGGCGTTCCGTACGCTTATTATTATTCTTCCGCTTCTTCTTCCGCTCTTGAAGTCTATGGCAGCCCATAGAACCGCTTGCGGGAAAGTTGTGAAATTTGGCACACAGTTAGAGGACAGTCTGACCTTTGTCCATAGCAAATTTGGAGTCTCTAACTCAATCCCTCTAGCGCCACCAGCTGTCCAAAGTTGCACTTATGTTTATGTTAATAACTTTTGAACCATAAGGGCTAGAAACAAAATTCTTTTTTCCTCTGATTCCTTGGCTCAAGACGAATCGATTGCACCATATGACGTCATTTTCCGTCATGAAAATTTTTCCGCCATTTAGAATTTTCTGAAAAACATACTTTTTCGAACTCCTCCTAGGCCGTTACTCCAATTTTCACGAAAATTGAACCAGATCATCTTCATACCATGCCGACAAAAAGTTATGGAATTCAAGTTGATTTCTCAAACCATTTTCGAAAAACACGCAAACGAATTGTACGTAGTGCTTGCGAAAATAGACATAAGGCTGTATCTCCGCAACGCTTTATCGTATTCAGACCAAACTTGGTAACTGTCATCACAAGCATGACCTGAGGCAACATGCAGCTTTTCGGCGCAGCGCCACCTAGTGGTGCGGAGATATGAAAAATGGCTATTTTTACTTATAACTTCTGATGGGTTTGGCCAAAAATCATGAATTTGGTCTCGTTGGATTCGGGGCATCATGCCGAGTCGAATGATATCAAATTTTCCCATATCGGACATTTTGGCTGTCGGCCATTTTGAATTTTGTGCTAAAATGCTGTATTTTACGAACGCATTAGCGTATCGTTATGAAACTCGGTATGGGTCATCAGCACAATGTCCTGAAGGAGCCTGAGAAGTTTCGGACCAGCGCCACCTTGTGGTCAAAAGTTATAACAAAATTTACACAAATGCTAATAACTTTTGACTATATTAACCGATTGTAATGAAACTGGTCTCAGTAGATTCCTTGGGTCATGCTGAGAACATAGATATCAAATTTGCCATAGTCAGCTAAACTTCCTGTCCGCCATATTGTTTTTCTTTAAAAACCTACTTTTTCGAACTCCTCCTAGACCGTTGCTCCGATTTTCACCAAAATTGAACCGTGTCATCATCAGACCATGCCGACAAAAAGTTATGGATTTCAAGTCGATATGTCAAACCGTTTTCGTATACCAGAGCAAAGAATTTGAGGTATGATGTAAAACACACTGTTGAAGCTGTATCTCCGCAACGCTTTATCTTATTCAGACCAAACTTGGTACATGTCATCACAAGCATGACCTGAGGCATCATGCAGTGTTTCGGCGCAGCGCCACCTACTGGTGCGGAAATATGCAAAATGGATATTTTCGTTTATAACTTCTGAAGTGTTTGTCCAAAAATCATAAATTTGGTATGGGTCATCAGGACAATACTCTGAAGGAGCCTGAGAAGTTTCGGACCAGCGCCACCTTGTGGTCAAAAGTTATAACAAAATTGACAAAATTGCTAATAACTTTTTTTTTCTAATTGCTCACTGCTGCTGTTGGTCTGATGCTCCCAGCCATGTTGGCTGGCTTCTTGTGCCGTTTTTGTGCTTGGCCCCGTAATTGCTGCTTGCAGCTATATTTTTTTCTTCTTTTTGTTCTTTTGTTTGATTTAATAACGTTTTAGCTGTAGTTACATCTGCTACGCCTCTCACCACCTCTTCATCATCGTAACGTTACAGTTTGGGGAAAACTAATACATAATGAGGTTTCCCTTTTCAAGAATATTCTTTTAATGATGCATTTTTCTTGTGATATCAGTTGTATAACCCTGTCAATTTTTGCGTTGTGCTGCCAAAAATATAAAAATGAATTTTAATTCAAATTTAAAATTTTTACTGTTAATGTATTTTTAAATAAATGAATCAATAGTAGAAAAAAAAAAATCATTGACACACACACACACACACACACACACACACACACACACACACACACACACACTCAGAGTAACTCATACTGTATGCTGGAAACTTCACCAGCAGCCACAAACATCATATATCAGCTTTATGAGTGTACTAAAATCAAACTATTAATGCAAAAGTAAGAGATAGTTGAATCAATTACTAACAGTATCAATCTTCATCTGATGACCATTTGGCACAGTGGTTTCATGGGGTTTCATGAGGTTTAACGTAATGGAAGTTCAAATCAAAGAACAAACCATAGACCACACTGCTGAAAGGAGTGAATTCTGGGAGAAAAAATAACGGGCCTTTATTAGCACAGATGGCTTGAGTTAGTGAATCATCACACAATTTCAAATATCCTGCAGGAGGCCTGACTGCTGTTCTAGGATAACGTCAGAAACGCAGGGACAGGCAGACACTGATATTGAGGCTGAGGTATTTTAAAAGGGCCTGGTAGATTTGTGAATATTTGGACTAGGCACAAGACGCACAGAATAACACACGGTATGCGAAAAAGAACACAAAGACCCGTTGATTTATGTTAGCAATCAAGTTTGACGAAACATAATTCAGGTGGATGTATGTTTTTAACAGCAGTCTGCTAACTAAATACATTTAGAGTCTGATGACCAAGGACATCTGGACTTCCAGACTGAAATCATAATGGACAAATAATAAAAGAAATTCACTACCTCAAGTTACTAATGCTAACATGTTTAGCTACATGGAGATTTTTGCAGGCTACTGTTACAGAAATGTGTAATATGGAATAGTAAATAACAATACTATACTATCAGAAAACTAGATGAGATACATGCTTTCAGGCTCAGTCTCACACTCTCATGCTACCCAATTACATCTCATGAGTCACACCAAATAACAAAACATGAACATGAACAAACATGAAGAGCATTAAGAGTGTTTGTGCCGGGGAAATGTGTTTTAATTTGGCCAGGGAATATCACACAGGCCAGACAAGTGATCATTTCATTGTGGACTAGTTGAATATGCGCTGTGGTATGCAGAACTTCTATTACTTCATAACATCACTTACAGAAGTGATGCATTTAATGCATTACAATGCCAGAAGCTATTTATTAAAGGTAAACAAACCAATTTGTCTTGAACACAGAAGGGACATATTCCTAGAGTTTAATGTGTATCACTGCTTCAGCCAACATTATGCACATATTTCCATTTCACAACAGTTTTGAATAACCATGTATAGCCGAACCAAGCTACAGAGTGTCAAACAGATGAAGCAAACAGAAGAATTACTAATGCAGTATTAGTAATTTGCATTATTAAGATGAAATTAAAAATTATTTTTTGGATCTTTAAAACCTTAGATGGGGGTATGTCTTTAATTTAGTCCATGTCATCAAAATCTCACTTCAGCCAGGCAACCTAAGTTGGCAATCCTGCAACTGACAAAAGCTAAAATATAATTAAGAGAAATATAAGGCAAACTTTAAGCAGGCGAGACAGCAAGATTAAAATTCAGACAAAATGCAGACACTAAGGCAATTATGACTGACCCCTGAAGCTTGAAATGCTTTTTGCTGGTAATGACAACATCATATTGGAAACTGCAAGTAACCATACTGCCATCTTGTGGTAATTTCTACAACAGTTTGACTACCAACTGGTATTTCATGTTTGATTATGTTTCACTGTGTTAAATGTTAAACTAAATTGAGCTGAAATTTTGTCAAGGTCTCATCATGAGTTTTTTAAGGTGGTAGCCTACCTGAATCCAGGTCGATTGCAGTAACTGTGACAATGATCTCTCCTGGTTCTCTGTTCTCCATGACAGTGGTATTGTAAATGTGCTGCTGGAACACAGGAGGATGATCATTAAAATCCAAAACCTCCACTGTGAGTGTCTGAGTGGAGGACAGAGAGGGAATGCCATTGTCTCTAGCCTGGACATTGAGAATGTAGACATGCTGGGATTCATAATCCAGGGATGAATTCAGGTACAGATGCCCTGTAAGAGAGAGAAAATATTATATACTCTCGATTTCTTCCATTCTAGATAGGGGCACCCCAAAACTTAGTGATCAGGCAGGTAGGAATCGAGTATTATTTTATTAATCCTTTTTTATTTATTTATTTTGGTAAAGCACTTTGAATTACCATTGCGTATGAAATGTGAAAAAGAAAGTACACCCTTTTGAATTAATTTTTTTTTCTTTTCTTATCAGGACATAATAAAAAATCCTCTGGTCCTTGGCAGGTCTTAAAATTAGGTAAATACAACCTCAGATGAACAACACCACATGATATACACCCTGTCATGGTTTATTTTTAATAAACTAGGCCAAAATGGAGAAGCCATGTGTGACAAACTAAGTACACCTTTACTGCTTACATAATTTATTAAGAATTAAGAGGGTAAGTAGCAGCAAGGCACTGACCAACTTGATAAAAGCAGAAGTTTCTGGCAGTTTGCTGGTCTAGAGCATTTGGGTGAGTGTTAACCCAATGCCAAGAAGGAAAAACAAAAGCAATGATCTTAAAGAAGCAATTGTTGCTGCCTATCAATCTAGGAAGGGTTACAAGGCCGTTTCCAAACAATTTGAAGTCTATAATGAGGAAGTTTCACAAGTGGAAAACATTCAAGACAGTTGCCAATCTTTCCAGGAGTGGACGTCCCAGCAAATTCACCCCAAGGTCAGACCGTATACTGCTCAAAGAAACGGCAAAAAACCCAACAGGCCCCAGTTAGCATGTTAAATGTTAAAGTTCATGACAGTACAATTAGAAAAACACTGAACAAGTATGGCTTGTTTGGAAGGGTTTCTCTCTAGAAAGAATATGGTAGCATGGCTTAGGTTTACAAAGTTGCATCTGAACAAATCACAAGACTTCTGGAACAATGTCCTTTGGACAGACGAGACCAATGATGATGTTTGGCCACAAAGCACAGCACCATGTTTTGCGAAAACCAAACTCAGCATCTCAGCACAAACACCTCATACCAACTGTCAAGCACGGTGATGAAGGCGCAAAGATTTGGGCTTGTTTTGCAGCCGCAGGACATGGGCACCTTGCTGTCATTGAGTTGACCATTAACTCCTCTGCATACTAAACTATTCTAGAGACAAATGTAAGGGCATCTCTCTGACAACTAAAGCTTGGCCAAAATTGGGTCATGCAATAGGACAATGATCCTAAGCACACCAGCAAATCATGTTTAAGAATGGCTGAAGAAGAAAAGAATCAAGGTGTTGCACTGGCCCAGTCAAAGTCCAGACCTCAACCTGGTTGAAATGCTGTGGTGGGACCTTAAGAGTGCTGTGCATAAACAAATGCCTGCAAATCTCAATGAATTTAAATAATGTTCAGTTCCTCCACAACGATGTGAGAGACTGATAAATTCATATATTAAATTATTATTTCAAGTTGTTGCTGCTAAAGTTGGCTCTACAATTAAATCATAGGGTGTACTTAATTTGTCACGAATGGCTTCTCCATTTTGGCTTTATTTTTGTTAAATAAGTAATAATGTACTAATCAATCATGAAAAATAAGACCCAGAACATTTTTAAGAAGATAGGCTCAATTTTACATTTTGTTGTTGGTGGTGGTTTTTTAATGATAATCGATTTTCTCTTAGACCTACATTTGCATCCATAAAATTATCCCATAATGAATTATTTACCTGTGTGCTCCATGTAAAAGTGGCCCTTCTCATTGCCTGAAATTATACTGTATATAACGTGTCCATTACTTCCTTCGTCTTCATCTTTGGCCATAATATGATGAACCAGCAGTCCCATCTCTGCATCCTCTGAGACACAAGCTTCTTCCATGGAGACGAATGTGGGGCTGTTGTCATTGGTATCCAAAATAACCAGCTGAGCAATGACTGACATATGTTTCCTATTGTTAGGCTCTTCCGAGTTGTCGCTGAAAGTCACTTTAAATACAATGTTCTCAGAGCGTTCACGGTCCAACTGTCCATTTGTTGTGACAACTCCAGTGTAAGGGTCGATGTGTAAAGGCAGTTCCTCAATGGCAGGGTCAGGGTCATAGGTCAAAGAATAATAAATCTCACTGTTACGCAGACTTCCATCGCCATCACGTGCGTTAAAGACATAAACTGCCGTTCCGTTGATAACATCTTCATAAACGCCGAAGACAACATAGTCATTATTGCCAGGGAACCAGGGGGTGTTGTCATTGACATCAACAACACTGATCACCACAAATACAGTGACATTGAAAGTGGGAGTAGCATCTGCACGTACAACCAAGAAGTAACGCTGTGTGACTTCGTAGTCCAAATGCTGTGCCACATAGAGCTCGCCACTTGCACTTTTGATGTCAAACTGCTTACTACCATCACCCTCAACAATACAATATCGTATTTGCGTATCTGGTGTATTGGAAATCCCAAGTGTTCCAATTACAGTTCCCAGTTTGGCATTTTCCTGCACAGTAAAGTGTTTGAGGCTCTGTAAATCCTTGGAGTTCCCATTTTGTTGGTCTAAGACATAAACCTGTAATAAAACAAAATTTGAGTGGCTGTTCTTAAAATTTGCCTGATTTATATACCACTTTATTTCTAAAAACATGGTGAAAATTAAATGGTGAAAAATCTCCTCTGTTAAAACTTTTAACTCTAAAATGTCAACAAAATGAAACAAGAATTTTGAACCTGGGTTTATCCAATGTTTAGATTACAATAATATATAATTAGGCAGCACAATAGATACTAAAAAAAAAAAAAAAAAAAAAAAAATTCCCACTAATCTATACCTGTTAGTTCTGTCACAGGACCACTATCGTCAAAGATGATTGACAATTAGCATACAGTTTGAATTGGATGATTCTAAAAGTGTGTGTGCAAAACTAGCTGAGTAGACACTGCCAGATTAAGCATCTCGTTCATTGTGGTTTTTCAGCTTGTTGCTAAGTTACGGATCTCTGCCCACACAGAGGTCTCTGCCGAACCAAGAGGCTTGTTATTTGGCATCGCTGCAAATTTGCGTGTCAAAGTTCAACAAACTTGAACTTGACATGAAATTCATGTGGGGACCATTGAAATAAATGGATTTCCCCACAAAATTTTACAGATAAACAACTGCAATTTAAGAAGCAACTTTTCTTTAGATTGAACACAATAGAAAAATCCATAAGTAAATCTTCAGCCCTACTCAGCATACACAGTGTTGTTATATGCCTGAACCAGCTTCACTAACTTGTACGTGAACAACTGCAGTCTCCTCCAGAGGAAAAAGCCCATTGTCCGTGGCAATCACTCTCAGGGTGTAGCGCATCTGCGGGTTTGAGGAGAATCGTGATGTCACCTTGACATCGCCATTATGACTATCGATACTAAAGTGGCCCAGCTGATTATCTAAAAGTATGTAGAAAAAAACAGGACATCTCAGATTAAATCACAAAGACATTTTCCCTTCAATCAGAGGGATATAAACACAAATGAGCCATGAATTTAAAATAAATTGTCCTCTCCTCATCAGTTTACCTTTCATGGAGAACTTGACAGTTCCATTCTCTCCAGCATCCAGGTCTTTAGCAAACATACTGATAACAACAGAATTCACTGGAATGCCTGCCCACACCTGAAAAAAAGAAGCCATATAAACATTTGCATACTCTATATGCATTTGGTAGATGCTGTTATCGTAAGTAATTAAGTACACTGAAGTTTTTCTTAGTTTGCATGTTAGCTGGGAATTCTTTATGTTGGTAGCTCTATCATTTACAGGAATAGATTAGATAGAGGAGTTATTCAAAATGAAATAAATAAACAAACAAACAAACAAAAAATGAGACACATGGAAGATATAGTATACTTTATGAATCTACAATTTTATGAGATACAGTAACAGCTTGATGGAAAAGTATGGACTTAAATCAAAAAACGTGCTTCCAGATCACCAATATGTTCCAAGGTACCGTTTGGCAGTTTGATACACGCTCCGAACCACTGATTCGAAACAAAAGATTCGTAAAGCTTCGAAGCTTCATGAAGCAGTGTTTTGAAATTGCCCATAACTAGATATTGTTGAATAAAGTCGTTATTTTGTTTTTTGGTGCACAAAAAGTATTCTCTTCGCTTCATAACATTAAGTTTGGACCACTGTAGTCACATGAACTGTTTTAAATATGTTTTTAGTAGCTTTCTGGGGATCTGAAAGTGTTAATTATCTTGCTGGCTATGGAGGCCTCACTGAGCCATCGGATTTGATCAAAAAATATCTTAATTTGTGTTCTGAAGATGAATGAAGGTCTTATGGGTATGACAGAATTTTCATTTCATTAAACTAACCCTTTAATGCACAGTGAGGAGGAGAGTTTGAGTGGCCAATGAAACAAACTCCAGCATATTCAGCTGTCAGAAACTACTGAAACTTCAAACAAAACTGGGTTCTATGGTCAGATGAAACTAAAAAATTTGCTTTTTAGAGATGGTTTTGGTGCACACAGGTATAGAAAAGTACCCCATGTCCACAGTTAAATATACTGTTGTATCTTAATCAGGGCTCTGAACCGGTTTAAGGAACGAAAACGAAAACCGGAAACGAACGAAATCTTGACCGGAACGTAACCAGAAACGGAAACGAAATCAAATTTAATCGTTCTGAACAGAAACGGTCATTTGAAATGCCCATTAACCAGTTAATAACGTTATTTTATCGTTCCGTTTAATATTTTGATTTGGCAGTCAACCAATCACGAATTCAAATAGTACAGCCTGTGCAAACGTGATGCTGACGCATCCAAAGTGTGTGAAATGCCTGCGCTCACTCTCTAAAGTGAGATACCCGCGCTGACGCGCTCAGGCTCAGCTGTCAAGTCATCATTGGTTAGGTAAGTCACAATGGCAATGCTGGCATTAGTTTTTCCAATGATATAGGCTACGTCACCAACCGTCAAGTATTAGGCCTACATTAAGTAAAAATTAATGTCAAGGAATATGCAGCTTGTTGTACCAGCGAGTACAATTTTCAACGTCACATCACGATCCGCAGCGCTTCTGTGAACGGAGAAAACTATAGGCCTACCTATATAACACACATAAAATAAAAGGGAATACTTAAGCCTATAGGCTACGCGAAATATTTCACTTAAATAAATTAGGTCTACAGATTAACAAAGCGAAAGTGGTTATTTGTGGCGCACTCCAAAGATCTAGAAAAGGAAACAGACATTCTGCTTGTTTTCGTTATTTGTGTCTTTTGTAAATGTATGAATTATGTCTTGCTTTTACCTGTATGCATTAATTACGCAGTAGACCTACAGTTTACTGTCTTATAGAAAGAAAACAAATCCAGTGCTCGCGCCGGCGCCTCACGCGCGCGCGCACACTAATTTTTGCATTGCTTACTTGATATCGCAGCTGTTGAATATTAAAATAAAATAATCAACCAAACGTTACACTGCTCAATTCAATTCTGTAATATAATCTGCCGTTTAGCACCCGTGACCACCGCCTGACTGTGCTGTTATATGTGAAGAATGATGTTTTACATCGATAATGTGAGTGAAGTACAAAGCTCATCTAATAAATAATAGTTTAGCATTCGTCTCGAAAATGAAAACAGTTGGATTCATGCCGAATGAGAAAGGTAGGCTACATTCACTTTAAATTAATTCGTTTTGCATCATATTTAGTTTTATTTCCCATAAATAAACCTGTTTTCTCGCCTTGAATATAGCAATAGAAGCTGGAATGGCGTTAAAAAAGTAAATATAATTTTTTTGTTGTTAATTTGTTTTTGCTTGACGTTTATATAGCCTACCCTGGGGTGCGTTTCCCAAAGCGAACTATGGTCGCAAGTTCCGTCGTTACCAATAGAGTTCAATGGGACTTACGACCATGGTTCACCAACGATGCTTTCGGGAAACGCACCCCTGAATAGTCCAACTGTTAATTTTAGAGGTTTTGTTGTGGAGTAGGCTACATAAATAATATACTGCAGTTTTGTTCATAATTTATGTTTACAAACATTATAAACAAAGGTGTAGGCTAATAATGTAATATAATAAAATGCGGCCTATGCAACTTTTTTCCTCTCAGGAATAGCGTCGGTATTTATAACCAGCAACATTAAACATTAAACCAGCAACATTTTAAACATTAAAACATCTTGAAAAATACTTTAATTTATAAACCATTGTTTTTCCTTTCGTTTAATATGTTTACATTTGGACAGAATCTTGTTATAAAAGATAATTGTAGGCCTACGACGGCAAATACACTATCTTTGTTTTTTAATAAATAAAATGCAGTACGTATTATTATTATTATTATTATTATTAAGTAGGCTACACGCAGAAAAAAATAAAATAAATAAAAATAACGTTATTAACCGTTATTTTTTCTTATCAAACCGGTTTCGGAACGTTTATAATAGGAAGGAACGCTGGAACAGAAACGTTAAAATACCGATTCTGCTCGGAGTGGAACGATTGAATTTTTTTTTCGTTTTTAAGCCCTGATCTTAATGTTGTGGGCCTTTTTTTCTGCCAGAGGTCCTAGACATCCTGTTTAGATACAAGGCGTCATGGATTCAAAAATCAACAGATAAAAAAATAAAATATCAACAGATCTGGTTGGATCTTCCAACAGGATGATGTTCCAAAAACAAACATTAAAATCAACACAAAAATGTCACTGAGCACAAAACCGAGCTTCTGCCATGGCCATCCCAGTTCTGTAACCTGAACCCTAAAGAAAATGAATGGGGTGAACTGAAGAGGAGAGGCACCAACATGGAGCTGGGAATCTGAAGGGTCTGGAGAGATTCTGTATGGAGGAATGGTCTGATTTCTTGTCAGGTTCTATTTCTATTACTAATCAAAAAAGCAAGTTTGTGATTGATCAAGTAATGTTTGATCATCAGGTTTCAACTGTGAAATTTCTTAATTTTTCAAAACTGTTATGAACTTTTAAAATATTGTTATGTGCATTTATACATGGGGAGGGGGGCAATAATGACACAGTGATTAACTAGGAAGCCTAAAAATGGCACCTTGTGACAAAAGGTTGCTGACCCCTGTCATAAATGAACAATGTAAATGAACTGTACAATTAGCCAGAAGGTTAATTTAACTTAAATTATAAAATTATAAAATGTACAATTTTTTTTCTAGAAAAAAAAGTATTATGACCTGTACGTTTATCTCTTTAGCCACAGGTAAGTGTGTGAACTGTGGGGGGTTGTCGTTGACGTCTGTGACAAGGATGCGAACAATAGTGGTGGTGTTGAGACGAGGTCGACCCTGATCTGTGACCATCACCCTTAAAATATGCTGTGCCTGCTCCTCACGATCCAAAGCCACCAGGTTTATGATCTCTCCTACATCCAGAGAAAGAAGACAGAGAGTGATAAAGGTTTAAAACAATTTTTTTTTTTTATAAAAAAAAAAAAGAGGACGTTTAAGTTTTACTTGGAAACAAATTTCACTCAGAATTTAAAATAAATAAATAAATAACAAATTATTTAATTTTATATGATTAATTAGTTTTATTTGATTTCAGTCTGTTTCAGTTTTAGTTTTATTCAAAATAGTGTAAAAAATAATTGGAACAAAAAAAGATTATTTATACCAAAACACTTTTCAAGCTTTGACTAAGTCTGTCCACAAAATATCAGCAGAACTCAATGCCTCAAAATATGTTTCTTTTGCTTTATGAATTTCTGTAATGCTTTTTTGACAAAACAGTTTATGAAAGATAATTTGAATGAAAAACAACACTAATTCAACAGTAATTCTGACCTGTTCTGGTGTTGATGCGAAAGTATTTTCCATCAGACAGCAGGATGTAGGACAACACTCCATTGTTCAGCGAATCTCTGTCTGTAGCTTTTACCGTTCCAATCAGGCCATGAGGAGACGGTCCTTCCTGCACGCTGAAGAAGTACATATCTCTACTGAACACTGGTTTGTTGTCATTCTCATCCTGAACCATGACGACTACCGTTGCTGTGGCCTCCGTTTTGCTATTTTGTGCCTTTGCACACACACAAAATCTATACATGGGTTCAGTTTCGTAGTCCAGACTGTGAGATACAAACATCCATCCAGTCTCTGGGTGGATCCTGAAAGGTGGGACTCCAGAGAGGGGTTTAAGAGAGTAAGTGATGACAGTGGGCACTGTTCTAGGGGTCTCTTCATGCTGGGACCTGGTTCCATGAGCACGTACCTGAATCATTCTGGTGTCTTTTGGAGCACCTTCTCCGATTTCCACCTGGTAAACCAAAGTTTCAAAGGCTAGTGTGTCTTCCACAGAGCCTAAGGAATCTATCTCTATCACAAGCCCTAATGTAGAGTTCAGTGAAGGATGACCCTCATCCTCAGCTATAACACTGAGCTCGTACCTTTGGCTGGAATCTCTTGAGAGGTCGCCGTTCAGCATGAGTGTCCCAAGATGTGGGTGAATTATAAACAAGTGGCTCTCAGGACGTAACATATAGTGAATTCTACCATTAAGGCCGCTGTCGCTGTCATGGGCATGTGCAATGAAGAGTGCCGTTCCTGGAGGGGTGTTATGGGATATGGTGATGTGTTCTGCAGTTTTCGGGAACACAGGAGGGTTGTCATTGACATCAGTGATAGAGACATTGACCTGAGCACTGCTGTAGATAGGATGAGTTCCTGTGTGGAATTGTATGGTCAAAATAACATAAGAGAGAGATTCGTGGTCCAGGGGCCGGGCAGTGGTGATGATGCCCGTCTGGGCATCCACTGAAAAAAGCCCCTGCAGATCACCTGAGGATATGACATATGAGACTACCTCCACTGAATCTGCAATTAGAAAGACAAATACCAGCAAAATATTATCAATAAGACAAATTGTTTTTACAGTGAAAGGCATAGTTGACCCAAAAATGAAAGTTCTGCCATTATATACTCTCTCAAATGCCATTCCAAAACTATTTACTTAATTTCTGTTCCATGGAACACCAAATGAAACGTTCTGAAGTATCTTCAGAAAAGGACCATAAGCTCCGACACTATAAAAGTACACTGTTAAAATATATTTCAGATTAATAATTTAGGAAAGCATTACTTTCACAGTAATTTCAGTAGGACTTCTCTTGTATCTAACTGCTCTTAAAAAAGACATTCCAGTATTATTCAATAAATAAATAAATAAATTAATTAATATATCAGATTCCTTTAGCTCAAAATATTAGAGCATGGCACTAGCATTGGCAAGGTCATGGGTTCCCTTGGTGGGTGTGTGTATGTGTGTGTGTGTGTGTGTGCGTGCGCATGTATGTATGTATGTATGTATGTATGTGTATATATATATATATATATTATTTTATGATTTTAAAAGAACTACGTTAAGATTATTCAATAATTCTTCCTTTGTTTCACCGTTTTATTGTCACATAAATCTTTGTCAAACTCACACAAACTGTATGCTTATAAATTCTAATAAAATACTCAACCCTGCCATATGTATTAAAAGCAGTATGGCCGTTATTCTGTTGTTTGACAGCTGGAGAAAACCAAAGCCCCCAGAGATTAAGGGATCTGCCCCCCTCTCCAACTCAGAAACTCAGAAATTCTGGGCCTTCATTTGACCTGAAAAGAGGGTTAATCAGCTAATCTAAAAGTTAACCTCAAGTGACTGTCTACTGTTCAACTATTAAAGTGGAAGGCTAAACATTTGTGTGTGTGCATGTGTGTTAGCCAAAAACTACTGACAAATCACTTAAATAAATCAAGAATAGAGTGTTTTAAATGAGTAATTCAATACTCATTATGCTTCATTGTATGATTCAATCTGATACAATCTTACTGCAAAACCAAATATCAACTGCTACCATTCCTTTATGTCACCTTTTAGGCATTTCGACAAAAACACATATATATGCACCATCACAACAACATACCATAATAAAAATAAATAACTAAAATGACCTCAAAGCAGGTGTAGTTGAGAATCACTGAGCAGGTTAAGAATGTGTGATTAACCCTAATACCAAGATACTGTTCACGAAAGACAATTGATTGTAGACTAAGAGAGCCAAAAGAAACACAGTAAATCTTGTTATCTACCCTAACAACCCTGTCAACTAGACTGATATTTAACACTCTGATCAGCTAATCCCTGACCCGCAAGCTGAATTAGTCATTGGGGTAACAATGTCTGGAAATTCTAGGTTACTAGTGAAAAGGAAAGGTGTATAAAAAAAAGGGTGGATGTGTTTTGACACCTTGGTGTTGTAGAGCTTCCAACTAGATTTCATATTTCATTATTGATACTGGAAAAAATAAGTTTTCAATAAATAATTAATAAATAATTTCAAGTGATCAACATCCATTTCTTGAAATAAATGACATGTGGTTCAATATTTTGTCTATTTTCTCCATTCTACCAGTACAGAACATAAAAAAAGTCTTATTCTTAAAAGCCTCAATCTTATTCAACACTTTACAATAAGATTGTATTTATTAACATTAACTAACAATTAACAAGGCCTGTATACAGCATTAGTTAATCTTTCCTAATTTTAATTTGTGCATATACATTTCTTAACATTAATAGCTTAAATTGTTACGTTAATGAATGCATTTAAGTTAACAGAAACCAATAATAAACAAGATCTGTTTACAGCATTACTTAATGTTAAAATAATCTTTGTTAATGTTAACTTGTGCATAAATTAATGTATTTCTAAACATTAATAGCTTACATTTTTAATATTTGTAAATGCATTAGTTAATGTTAACTAACATGAATAACACCTTAATTTATACATTTACATTTCCTAATATTTAGGGTGCATGCTCTGCATTAACTTTACTTAATACTATTTACATTAACTGTATTAACTAAACATTACTTAAAGCATTATGAACTAACAATGAACAGCACTTTACCAAAAGCAATTAAGTTTTTGTGAATCTCATTGTAGAAAATGTTCTTCACATTAACATCAGTTAAATTGTTTCTAATGTCTGTGGGCTCTTTACTCATGTTATTTAACAGGAAAACAGAGCATTTATTAGGGGTATTGCTGGACCTTACTGAAATCTGTATATAGATTAGTTGTTAGTTCATTTTGACTAATCTAATGCTAACAAATTTAAGAGATACATTAGTATATGTACAAGTTAACATTAACAAAGATTAGATAATGCTGTAAACAGGTGTTGTTCAGTTGTTAGTTAATGTTAACTAAACTGTTAACTAATGTTAACAAATACAACCTTGTTGTAAAGTGTTACCAAATAGGTTTCTTCTTCAATTACATCGCATCACAGTTTAAAACAGGGCACAGTGTGACAGCCACAACATTTCAGAGCAAAAGCACAGAAAACTCACTGGCAGGGGTAACAGCCTGAACCAAACCAACGGTGGAGCCCACGGGTGCATCTTCAGAGATGGAGAAGGTGTAGTGGGCTTTCTGGAAAAGGGCAGGGGGCTGGTCACTTTGCAAGATGTTCACGGTGATGTTAGCAGGATGAACGGCAGTCATGCCTCCTCCATCCTGAGCAGAGACAGACAGCTTCACGCTGCTACTGCGCAGCAAGGAAAGTGAAGAGCTCAGGTAGACAGAACCTGAGGAACACACAAAATCTACATTAACATTGTAAAGGACACATTCATAAGGTCTTAGCTATTATTGCAGTGAAAAAAAGTTTACATTTGGCTACAAGTATATTACAGACTTAAATTTAAGGTAACTGAAATTAAAAACCTTAGTGATTAACTCTTTGAAATACTATGTTAAGGTTAATATCTGATAAAAGTTTATTCTTTGATAGAGATAACTAAGAAACTCATTGAACACAAGGTCATGATGATTTTTTTGAAATCATACACTATCTCAGTGTAGCCACTCCAGTTCGCACCTGCCCGCTCCAAGCGGGATGTGAACCCAGGCTCGTCCGCATGGGAGTCGGATGCTCTAACAAGGAGGCTAAAGGCTTTAAACTCTCAGGCGTCAGTCGCTAGAGCATCTCTTGAGATCAAGGGAGTGAGGTTTATACACACAGTTCTTACTAGCCTACGTCTGTTACATCAGTTTCTCTCAGATTCTTTTAATAAACTGAACAAACTTTAAACAAACATTAATTAACATCCATCACTAATGGTGATATGGTTGATATGTTTGTTGCTAGTTCCACTTTTGACAGATGGTTGGGGTCCTGCTAGATTCTGTCACCTTGATCTAACTTAAAATCCTTAGCCTCTGTTAATTTAAACCAGGGGTGGGTAACACGTGCCCCCACTGGCACACAGAAGGGTAATCACCGGCACGCAAGCAAGAGCAAGAGAGATTAAACTGTGTGTATTTTATTTAGATGTTTGTTTTTGAAGTTCCTAACACCTGCATGCCAAAAAAGAAAAAAGAAAAAAACAAAAACAAACAAATAAAAAAAAAATTATTTCAAAGTTAGTGTTCCACCGATATTTCACAGAAGATGCCGGTATTTGCCATTTTTTAATTACCAACATTAAGCGTTACGTTTTTCTGTTTGGTCAATAAGAGTCAGAAGTGGGACCTTTATTTTGACAGCGCTGAGAATCTAGCACCAAAGCGCAGACGCTCATGAGCGTTCATTCTCTGTCTTCATTTGTTTACTATTCAACAGTTCTGTTAAATAATCGAAAGGCAAACACTATAATACTTTTTTTTGTCATACTGAATCGGCATTCAGCAAATACACCTTTACATCATCTAAACGAGTCTTTGGCCCAGTTTCACAGACAGGGGTTCGACTAAGCCAGGATTAGGTCTTAGATCAGTTAGGATATTTAAATATCTTTTATAAACGTACACTAGAAAAAAACATTACTGGTGTGCATCTTGAGACAAAACAATGGCAGTGACATATTTTAAGATATGTCAGTACAAGTTGCTTTCCGTTAAAACAACTCAAAAACTAGGAAAACTGTGAAACTAGGGGTAAGTGTATCTAATAAACATTTAATGCCACAAACCTCACTAACTTTGGTGAATCCGAAGAGATCATGAAGTGTCCAACATTCCACACTTCGTTATTTCTGTTAATTTAGTGCACCATCTGGGTATTTAAAGTGCATTTTTTCTTTTTGGAATTTTCAGTTTGAACACACTCCTCATCATGCACTGTTTATACTTAAAAATGTCATAGAATAGTGCCTAAGTACGCATATTGGGATACACCTCATGTCAAAGAGGTAAAAGCTCTGAACCAATGATCCTTAGCAGGGATTTCCCTAAGAGAGTAAGAGAATGTAGGCGATTTAAAAGAGGGGATATTTACTTCGACTTTCGAGCATTACTTAAGAGTAAGCATGTCTTAGGACAGAAAGAATTTTTCACATGTGTCACTGCTGCATGCTCTCAACTGCTGTCTGCTAAAGGAAACCAAATGAAAGAAAGGGAATCATATATGTAGCATCATTAACGGCAGAACTGTTATTGAAATGGGATTATGGAAAAATAAAGAGCAGACCTCGAACTTCATTACAGTGTAATCTGATTACTGTAATGCGTCACGCCAAACAACACAGCTCAGCAGTAGCTCTATGTGTGTGAAAAAACAAGGACAGTGATAGTAACAGATGCCATACAAATGACTTTAATAAGAATTATCTATATTTATCAAATCCATTTATTAATATGATGTTTATACACTGCCCGGCCCAAAAAAAACATTGCTGTTTGGATTTTAAAAGGCAAATACTAGAGAGTCTGGATGGATCATTATTACAGTGATTATTATTTTTCTAGCATGTTATATGTTTGGCAACAGTTCTTTTAACCCTTAAAGATGGAGTGTGTAGCTTTTCATTTCTTAAACAACCATGTAGGAAGACACATCATGGCCATATTCCAGGATGACAATGTCAAGATTCACCAGGGTTAAAATTGTGAAAGAATAGAGCATAAGAATCATTTTCACACATGAATTGGCACCTCTGAGTCCAGACCTTAATTTCATGGAAAGTCTTTGGGATGTGCTGGAGTAGACTTTACAGATTGCTCGCCTCTTGCATTGTAAATACAAGATCTTGACCAAAAATTGATGCATGTCTTATTTATTTGCATGTCTAACATTTATTTCCATCAAGAGGTGCATAATTTTTTGGTCAAGATCTTGTATTGACAATGCAAGAGGTGAGCACTCTGTAAAGTCTCCTCCAGCACATCCCAAAAACTTACACTGAGGTTAAGGTCAGTGCCAATTCATGTGTGAAAATGATTGTTCATGCTCCCTCCCAACAATTCTTTCACAATTTGAGCCTGATGAATCTTGACATTGGCATCCTGGAATATGGCCATGATACATCTTCATACATGGTTGTTTAAGAAATTAAAAGCTACACACTCCATCTTTTAGGGTTAAAGGTGCCCTAGATTGTTTTTTTACAAGATGTAATATAAGTCTAAGGTATCCCCTGAATGTGTCTGTGAAGTTTCAGCTCAAAATACCCCATAGATTTTTTTTAATAAATTTTTTTAACTGCCTATTTTGGGGCATCATTAACTATGCACTGATTTTTTCAGCACGGCCCCTTTAAGAGATGCGCTCCCTCTGCCCCACGAGCTCTCGACTATAAATACATCGCATAAACAAAGTTCACACAGCTAATATAACCCTCAAATGGATCTTTACAAGATGTTCGTCATGCATTATTTCGATGATTACGTTTGATTCTGTGTGAGTTTGAGGCTATGCTCTGTGGCTAAAGCTAACATTACACACTGTCGGAGAGATTTATAAATAATGAAGTTGTGTTTATGCATTATACAGACTGCACGTGTTTAAAAATGAAAATAGCAACGATTCTCGTCTCCGTGAATACAGTAAGAAACGATGGTAACTTTAACCACATTTAACAGTATATTAGCAACATGCTAATGAAACATTTAAAAAGACAATTTACAAATATCACTAAAAATATCATGATATCATGGATCATGTCAGTTATTATTGCTCCATCTGCCATTTTTCGCTGTTGTTTCCTGCTTGCTTACCTTGTCTGTGCACAGATCCAGCCGTTAATACTGCCTTTCCTTGTCTAATGCGTCGAATGGGCTGGCATTATGCAAATATTGGGGTCATACATATTAATGATCCCGAATGTTATGTAACAGTCGGTGTTATGTTGAGATCTGAGTGTTTTCCGGAAGTCTTTTAAACAAATGAGATTTACATAAAAAGGAGGAAACAATGGGGTTTGAAACTCAATGTATGTCTTTTCCATGTACTGAACTCTTGTTATTCAACTATGCCGAGGTAAATTCAAATTCTGATTCTAGGGCACCTTTAAAAGAACTGTTGCCAAACATATGCTAGAAAAATAATAATCACTGTAATAATGATCCATCCATAGACTCTCTAGTATTTGTCTATTAAAATCCAAACAGCAACTTTTTTAACATGCCTTACCCTAAAGATTGTTAAACTTAAAATTACTTAAAAAGTAAATGTTTATATATCTGTATCAGTCTCACTGTACTATACTTAATTAAAGAATTACTCAGAATATCACAGTATATTAGTATTATATTGTTGCCCGATTAAAAATGAAACACTTAGCAAAACTCATAATTTCACACAATAACTGGAAATGTTCACTGTATGTGTTTTACTTAGCCACAATTGCAACATTTTATAGTAAGATAATTAAGTACATCAGTCATCATATAAAACCTAATCACAGATTTCTGTAGGCACTCAGTGCTGAATGACAGTCCACTTCAACACTTCACACAGCTTTTAATTTGCACCCATGTCCAGCAAGGATTTAGGAAGATGCTGTGTAAATCCACAGGCCTCCAACTTGGCTGTGACAAAAGCAATTACTATATCTGCTACTGAAGATTCTCAGTCTGACTGCCAAGACAATACACTATGACGTGTAAGATTAAATGAGTTATCTTCACTGTCCTATGGGCTATAATATCACGCATGTCTGGCTTGTGTGACAGAATTTTCTTCATTTTAATCCGTTTTATTGCCTCTATATTTTATTTAATATAAAAGACTCTCTTAGGTGAACATTGTGGTTTTGTGCAAAGCACTAAATCCTCACTATAAATAAAAGTCATCTGCAATGTGGCAAGCAACACAGATTTCAGTCCCAGATAAACACATTAACATGCGGCATGTTACCTGTTGACTTGTCCACAGTGAATAAAGAGGCAGAATCTCCAGGCAAAAGCTCATAGGTGATTTTTCCATTGTTTCCAGAATCTCGGTCAGAAGCAAAAATGCTGAAGAGCTCAGTGCCAGGTTGAGCATGGATGCTCACACTCGTGACATATTTCTCAGGACTAAAAACAGGAGCATTATCATTCACATCCTCCACATCGATGTGAACAAATGTCTGCGAACTAAGCCCATCCTATTCCAAAAGAAAACATAATTACGACCTTTTTATATGAAATTCCACAATACCAGGATTAACAAACTTGAACTCACTTGATCTTCAGCTTTAATCAACAGGTCAAAGGTCACACGACCAGCTTCATGATCAATATCTTGAGACACACAGATTTCCCCAGTAACAGAGTTGATGTGAAAGAAAGGGTTGTCATCCTTGCTGCTGAAGCCATCATAGAGGGAGTATCGCACTGATCCAAACTCAGCATCATCAGCATCTATGGCAGTGACCTGGACCAGATAAAAATTTATAATTAAAGGGGACCTATTATGCAAAATTCACTTTTGCATGGTGTTTGGACATAAATGTGTGTTGGCAGTGTGTGTACACAACCACTCTACAATGATAAAAATCCAACCACTCCTTTTTTTTAATCCCAATAAATCATAAGCAGTGTCTCAGAACAAGACGTTTTCAGGTTCCTGGCAATGTGACGTCACATTAGCCACAAGCCCCGCCCACGAATGTTGACAGACACTGCTGTTTTAACATAGAACCGCCCTGAGCGAGTTGTACACAGTCCGCTATTGCTGCACTGACGAGAATGTCTCCCAAGCGTTTTAGGTGTTCTGTAGCTGGATGGATTAATCCACATAGCTCTCTCCATTTACTCCCTAAATCTGAGCTGCTGAAGACGAGGTGAATTAATTTTGTTTTCGAAGAAAATGCTCTCTCAACTCTACCGAAATTCGTTTATGTCTGGACGAATCATTTCACACCGGACTGCTTTGCGAACGAATGTCAATACAAAGGGACAATACAAAACAGAGGTTGCGCTAAAAATTTGTTACTCAAGGATAGATCAGTAGACTGTTTGTGATCCAGCTTACAGCCTCCAGAGTGATACTGGATATGGCAGTAATGAAGGTGAGAGCACTTTATTATAGTTCATCGGAGTTCATTTACTGATATAAAGTTTACCAGTTTATTAAGCACCACCCGAAAAGGCACAAGGTCTTTATATATTTGTTTACTGTTAGTTGTAACGAGTGTTTCTGTGTACTTCGCTATGCATGTTGATGATAATGCAAGGGAGAGAGAGTTTATGGATAATATTTTAATGCATACTTGCATTGTGTTTTAAGCTCTTACAGTGATGCTTGATGAAAGATGCTTCATTTTTTGTGTGAAGTACAATAAATGTTATAAAACTCATCGGTAAAGTCGAACGGGGCTTGTACTAATATAGTGGATAAAAACAAGAAGACAATATAACTTATAACCGTAATTAAACTAAACTATACCTGTTATATCTCCATGCAGCATATATATTCGCAGTTTCTGACATTATAGTGCGTCCCGACTGACTCCTGACACAGGAGAATGAGCTCTTGAAGCTCCACCCTCTTAGGCCGAGTGCAGCAGCTCATTTGCATTTAAAGGGCACACTGAAACGCCGCATTTTTGCCCAACCCCAAAAAGTGGCAATTTTAACATTCTATAAAAAATTATCTGTGGGGTATTTTGAGCTAAAACTTGACATACACACTCTGGGGACATCAGAGACTTATTTTACATCTTGTAAAAGGGGGCATAATAGGTCCCCTTTAAGGTCAATCTTATCTATACCTGCATCTGATATAATTTCCTTGGCCTCCAATGCTAGAATTACTCAGAATCATATATTCTTGTGGTCACACTAATATTCCCTTTTTTTTAGGTCAAACATGTCTCATTTTGCACAATTAACAGTTAATTAATTATTAATCTGTAACAATTCAGCACAGTTTGTAAATGAACTGCAGCATCCTTCTGAAATTAGGAGATGTGATGATCAACCATATGTGTCTTAGGAGCAAGAAAATGACCATACGGGCAAGCTTTATCTCATTAACTTTGGTTATGGTGTTGGCACAGCAAAGGGTGTCTCAGATTAACGCCTCCAGCTTCACTCTTTCAGATGACTAAAACCAGCTCTTATAATACCACTGAAAATCATCATGCAAACACTTGTGATTTCCAAGTAATATGCAGGTGCTGAAAACACAAAAAGCATTATACAGAATCTTTCATCAAGACTTACTGAAGAGAGGTCTTTTAAAACAGCTTTCATGGCAATTTATAACAATTTTATGTTTTGATGAACTGGTTGCAAATTTATACGATCTCATATGTACATGTATATGTACATGTTTACATATGTACAATATGCTTACGCCTTCTGGCAGTTAGGTTTAGGGTTGGGTTTGAACTTCATGTGTTTTTTTTTGTTTGTTTTTTAAATCGTAATTTTTTTTTCTTTTCTTTCAAAAGGGATGAACCGGAAATGACTATTTTATAACACCAACACAGGAAAGTGTTCTTGTTAAGCTATTCTCAAGGGATCTTTAAAGGGTTAGTTCACCCCAAAATGAAATTCTCTCATTAAGTACTCACCCTCATGTCGTTCCAGACCCGTAAGACCTTTGTTCATCCTTTGTTCGGAACACAAATTAAGATATTTTTGATGAAATCTGAGGGTGTCTGATCCACACATAGGCAGCAACATCATTGCATCTTTTGACGCCCAGAAAGGTAGTTGAAAACATGGTTAAAAAATAGTCAACGTGCCTACAGTTCAGATACTCATCAAATACCCTCAGATTTCATTAAAAATATATTAATGTGTGTTCCGAAGATGAATGAAGGTCTTGGAACGAGATGAGGGTGACTACTTTGGGTGAACTAACCCCTTAAATTTTTCACTCAAGTTTGCTCTATCATGATTACACAAAGCAGAAAATGTTGCTTAGTGTAAATCACTAAGTTTTCACTCACAAGTTTCATTTGGGTATGAGTTCTTATCTTTAGCAGCCCCTCATGATCTCAGCCTTTCTGTCATAAAAGAGATATTATATACTGTACTACCATTTATGAGCTCAGTGGTAGGTGGAAGGACTGGGACTTATGGTCAAAGTCTAAAAGCAACTGTCTGAGATCATAAATTGCAGGAACACTCTTTGCACGCAGAGCTGATTGCGGCTGTGATCAAAAAGAGAGATATCTAAAAATATATGCTCTGAAATATGGCCAAAGTAAATACCTATCAAACTTGAAATTTTCTCACGATATAGAGTACTATGTATTAGATCTTTTACAAAAACATTTAACACATAAAAGTTATTTATATATTCTGCTTCAGTGTGTCAGTAGGAAACATTAATTTCAGTTGTCTACATTCCTCTGGAAAACATTGAGAATAATAATCCAGTGAGAATTTTGTATAGAGATGGAGTCCTACAACAGATGGTATGGCATCCACAGAGCCCTGATCTCAACATCACAGAGTCAGTCTGGGATTACATGAAGAGACAGAAGCAGTTGAGACTAAAACCTAAATCCACAGAACTGAAGCTTCTCTAAGATGCAAACTTCCTTAAAAACTGTGGATAAAGTATATTTAGAATTGAAGGCAAATGGTGGTCACACCAAATATTTATTCGACTTAGTTTATAAAGTTCACTGATATAACAAAAACTATTGAAGCATACAGCAATTTTTGTAGTGCCTAAAACTTCCGCACAGTGCTGTAAATATAAAATACGTTAAGAAAAACACATTGTTCTGAGACATGTAATGGCCTCTCTCAGGCCACTCTCAGGCCTCAGGCCTCTCTCAGGCCACCCAATGTGGGTGGCCTGAGAGAGAGAGACCACAAAATAGTCTTTAATTCAAATGTTTAAGATCCTTGTAAACATATATTTATTCAAATTAATGAAAAGAGCTTGATGTGAAACTGAAGGTACGCAACATTTTAAAAAAATGTGGGGGTCGGTATTATTTTTTAAAAATATTTTTGAATGTTTTTTGTCTTATGCTCACCCAAGCTGCATTTATTTTATTAATTATAGTTATGAAATAGTATTATAAATATTACTACAGCAAAAAATAAATAACTCTAAATAACTTAAAATGTATTTTTGCCTTTTTTCTTTTTTTTGGGGGGTCTGTGATACTTTTTTCTAGAAATGTAATGTATCTTTACAATGTAAAATGTCTTTACTTATTTAATACATCATTGCTAAATAAAAGTATTACCCCAGACTTTTGAATAGTACTATAGCTATTTCCAATAAAATTTTGAAACTACAAACACAATTCCATGCCGAGTACACTTGTGCCAGGCAACAGTTTCACACACAAGGAGACAAAGCAGAGAGCAGTGTGTTGTGGCTATTTTGCAACACTGCTGTCTTTGTCTCAACAAAAAGTCTCAGTACTGTCTCCGTTCTGAAAGTGAGTATGAGTGTTGTTGTGATAGTAACTGAGTGTTTCTTCTGACCTTGTGATCCCTACAATGATTTATTTGTTGTGCACGGGCTTCATCCACGATTTGTTTTCTTGCTTGTTTGTTTCCAAATTAAAGGGATAGTTCACCCAAAAATTACAACAAATTTGATGGTCATAACAATATGCCACTATTATGTTTATGTCTAATTCATTCCAGCATTTGCTTTGTAAAAAATTAATGGTCAATAGTTATCAAAACTCTTTAGTTGCAACATTCTACAAAATATTTCCCTTTGTGTTCAACAGAAGAAAGTAAGTCATACCGGTTTGGAACAACATGAGGGTAAGCATATCATGACAGAATTTTAATTTCTGGGTGATCATTACTATTGACATAAATCCTTTTTTCTTACAAGTAATAGTAGCATATTTTATCATCATCAAACTGGCTGCAGTACAATTTCATGAAAAGGAGCGTAATAATAATTACCTGTAAGATGCATGTCCCAACAGCTGTGTGCTCTTTGACGGTTACATTATAGAACTGTTGTTGGAATATGGGTTTATTGTCATTGACATCCACCACGTGGATGGTCACAGTGGCTGTGGAGGACAGAGAAGGAAAACCACCATCGGAAGCCACCACCAAAAACCTCAGCTCCGTCTCTCTCTCATGGTCTAGGCCTGCAGCAGTAGTAATAAGACCTGATGTTGGATCTATGTTGAACAGATGCTCCTGCTCTGACTGTACAATAGAGTAGATGATTCCAGAATCCCCTCCAAGATCTCTGTCCATGGCTTTGACTCGGAAGAGAGATGTTCCCTCATGCACATCCTCAGGAATGCTCTCCTCATAGTTGTTTTGATCAAAAACGGGTGGATTGTCATTCACATCCGTGATCTGAACCTGAAATGTTATCTCACTGCTCAGAGGAGGAGAGCCGAAATCTGTGGCAGTCACAGTGAGTTCATACAAGTCCTTTATCTCTCGGTCCAGTGGACCATCCACACAGAGAACATAAAGAAAATCATCAGTGGATTTGAGGGAGAACATCCCATCCTCACCTTGGAGGATCACATCAATCTTTTTGATATTTCCTAAATCTGGATCTGAGACTGCAATCCTGGCAACATAGTCTCCAGGTCTCGCTCCTTCTGATACTTCTGGTGCTCCAGCTTCATTTAGGAACAGGATGCTAATATTTGGGTGGTTGTCATTGACATCCAATACTTTAATACTTACAAATGTGCTGGAAGATTCGGGCTGAATCCCAGAATCCCATGCGGTCACAATAAGCTCAAAAAATGACTGGTTTTCGTAGTCTAAAAGCTTATTTACACTAATGATACCTGAGGAACTATCAATAATGAAAAACTCATTTGGATCACTTTGACGGCGGTTGATCTCATAGGTGACTCGACCATTGCTGCCAAGATCTGGATCTGTCGCAAATACCTGGCAGACCGATGTCATCAATGGGGCGCTTTCCAATAAGACAGCATGGTACTCTGACTGATTGAACACAGGCTGGTTGTCATTTTCATCAAGTACAGTAATATGCACTTGCATCTGGCCTGTTTTGGGTGGTACACCACCATCGAATGCCTCAATTGTGAAACTGTAGAAGTCTGTAGTTTCTCTATCTAATCTTGCAAGCAGAATAAGGTCTAAATTGAACATACCACCTCCACTACTGCGGATCTCCACTTTAAATCGTTTCCTCGTGTCTCCATCTGTGATTCTGTAGCCCTGGGTGCCATAATCACCCTTATCCTGGTCCTGAGCTCCTTCCAACTCAAAACGGGTTCCTGGAGGGCTTAATTCAGACACATTCAAATGTAATGTTTTTACAGGGAATACAGGGGAATGATCGTTCACGTCCTTCACCTCGATGCTTACTTTAATAACCTCTCCTGTTAAAGTGGCGGCCGCGAACTCGTACTTATCTGTGCGCTCTCGATCCAACACCACGGCGGTGGAAATGATCCCGGTGTCTCCATCGATTTCAAAGTCTCTGAACACATCTGAATCTCTGCTCTCGGATATAAAGAATCCAGAACTCTGGGTTTGCGCCGGCAGTCCAACACTTAAATCCCCCACGATAGTTTTTGCAGGTAAACCTTCTTCTACAGAGAGACTGAGATTGAACACCTGCGCGCAACCGTCCTCACACAGTAATGTAAATAAGAGAAACTGGAGTACAATCCGTACGTAAAACTCCATCTTTATGTGAAAACATTAGTATAAGTTTGTCACATTCATTATAAAAAGGAAACAAGGTCTTCGCACTATAGCTTCGGGCTGAAGTTCACTCGCCAAAGCGCTCTTCAGTGGCGCATGGTCCTCCGTGACTTTACAGCTTTTACAGCCATCACTCCTCCGCTGTGTGTATGTGTTGGTTCAATAGAATAATCTACTGCCGGTGAAGTAGCCTAAATGCGGCACATGAGAAGATCAGCATGAAGTGCCTTATGTCGAGCGGCACGCACGCCTGATGACTCTCTCTGTCACATGACGCGCGGTATCTTGAAGCAGGTGCAAAAGAACTGCCATTTAGATTTTTAAAATTCCCTGATGATTATATTATATTATATTATATTATATTATATTATATTATATTATATTATATTATATTAACCCTTATATCTGTTTTTTCCTACAAATAATAAAATAATAATAATAATAATAAAATAAATAAAATAAAACGGTTATTGTAGTTAAACCATGGTAACCACAAATCAACCATAGTTTTGCTACACTGACCATTTAACCATGGTAAACTGTCGCTATACAAATGGTACTCAATCGGCCAAAAAATAAATAAATAAATAAAAAAAACATGGTTACACTTTTACTATTAAAACCATGGTTAATTTTTGTATGCATTATTTAATAATCTAATTTATTTTTGGCAAATAAATCTAAACATTTCTCATGTAGTTGTAGGAAAAATCCCAGAACTATAGTAAGATCCCCAATGACTGACTGTCAAATAACAGAATTAGACTCATAAAGGAACTTTCACTGTTTTGAGTTTTGCTGAATCTATTGCTGAAGTATGTTACTTAACAATTGCACTTGAACCTAAATTAAAATAGTTGTTTTAGTGAAATAAAGGGTGTTGTCAGCTTTACTCTGTGTATTAAATACAGTTGCAAGAAAAAGTATGTGAACCACTTGCAGAATCTGTGAAAATGTGAATAATTTTAACAAAATAGGAGAGATCATACAAAATTCATGTTACTTTTTATTTAGTACTCTCCTGAGTAAGATATTTTACATAAAAGATGTTTACCACTGTCACGGAAAGAATGACAGATGCAAGTGCAAGTTAATCTCTTTATTAGAGCTTCACACCAGAGTTAGTCATTAAACGAGGAGAGACAGTAGCAGGAGAGTGGTGACGCAGGGACTTCGATGGGCAGCTGGAAATCCTGTGGTGAGGTGAGATGGTGTCGTGAGTCCGTGAGTCCGTGCGTCCGAATGCGTGAGTGCAATCCAAAGTGAGAGTCCGACGGAGAACAGGAACAGGAAACAACGACGAGGTAATCCACTCCGGGGAACAAACAAACACGAGAGAGCACAGGACACAACACCAGGATTCCAAACAACATCTGACAAACACGAGACGAAAGACAAGGTGTTAAATAGGCAGATAATGATTGCACACAGCTGCCGCTGATCAACAATCAGCGGCGACGCCCACACAGAACAATCAACCAGACACACCCACACAAACACACAGACACCAGAATGAGACAGCGGATTGATCAACCGTGACAGTACCCTCCCTCCTAGGAACGCCTCACGGCGTTCCCAGAACCACCTACCTGTCGATTGTAATCATCGATAAGGGAGTGATCCAGGATGTCCCTAGCAGGAACCCAACTTCTCTCCTCCGGACCGTAACCTTCCCAGTCCACCAAGTACTGGAATCCACGTCCCCTCCGCCTAGAGTCCAGAATACGATTGACCGAATAAGTGGGTTCCCCGTCTACGAGTCGCGGCGGTGGGGGAACCGGAGTGGGCGGATTAAGATGTGAATGAAACACAGGTTTAATTTTGGAGACATGAAAGGCGGAATGAATTCTCCTGTACGCTGGAGGAAGTTTGAGTCGGACTGCCACCGGACTAATGATCTTGGTGACAGGGAACGGGCCGATAAATTTGGGAGCTAACTTGTTAGAAACGGAGCGGAGCGGAATATTCTTGGTAGAAAGCCACACTTTTTGACCCACGACGTATACGGGAGGCTTCGACCGGTGGCGATCAGTCTTAGCCTTGGTGCGCGCCCTCACCTGCAGAAGAGTCTCACGGGCTCTACTCCAAGTGCGGTGGCACCTCTGGACAAAGGCGTGAGCGGAGGGGACCGCGACTTCGGATTCCAGACTGGGAAAAACAGGTGGCTGGTAACCTACACTACCTTCAAACGGTGAGAGGCCCGTGGAAGACACTGGTAACGAATTATGTGCGTACTCAATCATAGAGAGTTGTTGGCTCCAGGAGGAAGGATTCTTGGAAGCCAAACATCGCAACATTCTCTCTAAATCTTGGTTGGCTCTCTCGGTTTGACCATTGGTCTGGGGATGGAACCCAGATGAAAGACTGACAGTCGCCCCCAGTAATCTACAAAACTCTCGCCAAAATTTGGACACAAATTGGGGACCCCTGTCGGACACCACATCTACCGGGAGGCCATGTAACCGAAAGATGTGGTCAACGACAGTTACCGCTGTCTCCTTAGCAGAGGGTAATTTGGTTAAGGGAATGAAATGAGTCGCCTTCGAGAACCGGTCCACTACGGTCAAAACGACCGTGTAACCCTGAGAGGGTGGGAGGGCGGTGACAAAATCTAGCGCGATGTGGGACCAGGGTCTCGAAGGGACAGACAGCGGTTGGAGTAACCCATCTGGGGGTCGGTTGGAAGTCTTACCAGTGGCGCAAACCGAGCAAGCCAAAACAAAACTGCGAATGTCACGAGCCATGGCAGGCCACCAGAATCGTTGCTTAACCAAAAACCTGGTACGATTAACCCCTGGATGACAAGCTACGTTGGAACAGTGACCCCATTTGATAACGCAGGACCTCAACCTCTCCGGCACAAATAAACGATTCGGTGGGCAACCTCCGCTGCATCGGACCACCTGAACGTCGTTCTGGGGGAGGTCAAGGCGGTCAGAGGCGTGGCTAGTTGGCTGAAATTGCGAATAAACCGCCGGTAAAAATTGGCGAACCCCAGAAACCTCTGTAGGGCCTTACGGGAATCTGGACTTGGCCAATCCACCACAGCCTTAACTTTGTCAGGATCCATGCGCACTCCCTCAGACGAGACGATGTACCCTAGGAAAGAAACAGACTGTGCATGAAAATCGCATTTCTCCGCCTTGACAAAAAGCCCATTCTCTAACAGACGTTGAAGCACTCGTCTGACGTGTTGCACATGTTCCTGGAGAGATGAAGAAAAAAATCAATATGTCATCCAGGTAGACATAAATGAACTGGTCGACCATATCTCTCAACACGTCATTGACGAGTGCCTGGAAGACCGCCGGGGAGTTGGACAGCCCGAAGGGCATGACCAAGTATTCAAAGTGCCCCCTAGGGGTGTTAAAAGCGGTCTTCCATTCATCCCCCTTCCTGATGCGAACCAAATGATAAGCGTTTCTTAAGTCCAATTTAGTGAAAACGGATGCTCCTTGCAACCTCTCAAAGGCTGAAGACATCAACGGCAAAGGATAAGTATTCTTTACCGTGATGTTATTCAGCCCTCGGTAATCAATACAAGGTCGCAAGGAACCATCCTTCTTCCCCACAAAAAAGAACCCCGCCCCCGCTGGAGAAGAGGAAGGACGGATGAACCCCGCTGCCAGAGAATCAGAAATATATTTCTCCATGGCCTCCCTCTCGGGAGCGGACAGAGAGTATAATTTGCCTTTAGGCGGAGACTTACCGGGCACTAAATCTATAGCACAGTCGTAGGGACGGTGCGGAGGAAGAGAAGCAGCACGGGACTTACTGAACACTTCCTTCAGATCCGAGTACTCCGTGGGCACGTTTGACAAATCCACCACCTCTTCCTGTAACACAGAAGCAGACACAGTGGAACAAGCAGACAAAAGACAAGACCTGTGACAATGAGTGCTCCACTCCGTGATGGAGTGCTGCTGCCAGTCGACCTTGGGGTTGTGTTCAGTGAGCCAAGGGTGTCCGAGTACAATGGGTGCCAGTGGGGAGTCCATGAGAAGAAACTTGATGCTTTCGGTGTGGTTGCCAGACGTGACGAGAGTAATGGAATCGGTAGACTGAGAAATGTTGGGGAGCCGTTGTCCGTTGAGTGCGTTGACTGTGATCTGCTGGTTGAGTAGAATGGTGGGTAAGTTGTTGTTGCGTGCAAAGCCGGTGTCCATGAAGTTCCCCTCAGCCCCAGAGTCTAGGAGTGCCTGGCAGGTGAGGTTGTGTGTGGCCCATCTCAGTCTTAACGGAAGGAGAGTGGATGGTGAGGACTTCTCGGCGGAGATCCCACCCGATAGTAGCCTCTTCATTACTACCGGGCTTGGTCTTTTACTGGACATGACCGTAGGAAGTGGCCCGTTCCGCCGCAGTACAAACATAATCCCTGGGATCTCCGCCTTTCTCTCTCCTCCCGGGAAAGCCGAGCTCTCCCTACCTGCATGGGTTCAGGATCGGATGAAGGGCCGACCGTGTCCGCTGAGCTGGCCGACCGTCCCTCCGCTCCACGGGAAACAGGACTGGGAAGAGCGAGACGCTCCAGCCGCTGGAGGCGAGCATCCACTTGTAAGGCGAGATCGATGAGTCCATTGAGGGTTTGAGGAAGGTCCAACACGTAGATCTCTCTGTGGACACGGTCGGCCAACCCATGCAGGAATACATCCCACTGCGCCTCCTCGTTCCATCGGCACTCCGCCGCCAGGGTGCGGAACTCAATAGAGTATTCGGCGACCGTGCGATTTCCTTGTCTGAGCTCAGTGAGTTGTCGAGCGGCGTCCTTGCCCGCCACCGCACGGTCAAACACCCTCTTCATCTCGGCGGCGAGTGCCTGGAACGAGGCGCAGCACGGGTCCTGGTTCTCCCACACCGCCGTTCCCCACAAAGCAGCCTGACCAGTCAAAAGCGTCAGTACGAACGCCACCTTGGATTCTTCTTTTTCAAATGTGCGTGGCTGCAATGAGAAATGCATGGAACATCTGGTCAAGAAGGCTCTGCAAAAGTTTGGCTCACCAGCGTAGGTCTGCGGAACCGGGAGGCGTGGCTCTGGCTGGTCCATTCGCTCCGGAGGTGTGGGGGGAATCGGCGGCGTGGGCGGCGCAGTGGGAGCGCGAAGTTCTTGAAGCTGCTGGGAGAGCTCGGACACCTGCGTCACCAGCGCTTGAACAGCGTGTCCGGTTGAAGAGATACTCTCCTGTTGTTGATCCATACGAGAAATGCTGTGATTGATGAACTCCGTCAACGCTGCTGAACTTGCTGCATCCATAGTTGGTCAGATCGTTCTGTCATGGAAAGAATGACAGATGCAAGTGCAAGTTAATCTCTTTATTAGAGCTTCACACCAGAGTTAGTCATTAAACGAGGAGAGACAGTAGCAGGAGAGTGGTGACGCAGGGACTTCGATGGGCAGCTGGAAATCCTGTGGTGAGGTGAGATGGTGTCGTGAGTCCGTGAGTCCGTGCGTCCGAATGCGTGAGTGCAATCCAAAGTGAGAGTCCGACGGAGAACAGGAACAGGAAACAACGACGAGGTAATCCACTCCGGGGAACAAACAAACACGAGAGAGCACAGGACACAACACCAGGATTCCAAACAACGATCTGACAAACACCGAGTACAATGGGTGCCAGTGGGGAGTCCATGAGAAGAAACTTGATGCTTTCGGTGTGGTTGCCAGACGTGACGAGAGTAATGGAATCGGTAGACTGAGAAATGTTTTTTCAGAGTGTTCTTTTATGTATACCAAGTTTGGGCATGTTCACAAGAAATAGGCCTATTAGTCATTATGGACCACACCCCGAAATATATCAGCCAATATCTGCTAAATGATTAAATGAATTTAAGAGGACTCACCCAAAAAATGAAAATTCTGTCATAATTTACTCACCCACAAGTTGTTCCAAACCTGTATGAATTTCTTTCTTCTGCTGAACGCAAAAGAAGATATTTTGAAGAATATGGGTAACTAAACAGTTGACTTTGGGAAACCCCATTGACTTTCACAGTACCCCCCACACCCCCATCAACTTTATGGTTACCCATATCCCCCACCCCCCACCCGCCTTCAATTTTGAACATAGATCTGCACTTAAATGGTTGTGATACATAAATGCTTTGAAATACAGACCTAAGGTTGGTTTCTTTTTAAAGAAGACACTCAACAGCTTATTGCAGAAAGAAAAGCAGCTTCAAAAAATAAAAGCGTAAAGAAGTTATAGAAGTTTACACTGTAAAGCAAATGTATACTGAACTAAACTTTTTTTTTTATTGTGTAGCCTACAAAATGTATATTTTACAAAATAATTTGGACAATAGCCTACATTTTTTAGAAAAAGAAATATGTCTAACTAAATTGTGTTCCAAATTTGAAGTTGATAGCACACTAAAAGATTTTAGTACCAATTTCATGGTAATGCAATGTCTGTTTTCAAAACGGTTTGCAATGAATTTTGAGTGTTTAAGCTTTTGAATGATGCCAAGTGTCTGGAACACTGACAGTTAACAGGTTAAACTTTGAAATTGGCTACATATAGAAGTTATGCTAGCTAGTGCAGTTTTTGTGTTTTTCCCCCCTCCAGCTGGTTGACATAACCCATATGGGTGTTCAGTCCTGTTCCTAGAGGGCCATGCAGAGTTTAGCTCAAACACACATGTTGAGGCAAGCTGGAGCTAAACTTTGAAGGACAGCAGCCCTCAAGGACCAAGTTTTGGACACCCCTGATTTAGCCTATAGCCTACATGCTTCAAATGGCCTGTCTAAACTTGTTCAGCCAGTATAAATAAATAAACAGCCATTCATGCATAAATGAATAAATACATGAAAACCGGATATTGTTGCAGTGTACTTTTAAAGTTTGAAATTATTTGAAACTATGAAATATGAATATATGTTTGAATATTTTTTTATATATGGGTCATTCTACAGAAACGTCCACTTTTCTGTCCCTAGACTTTACAGAAATATTACACTTAAAAAACACTTTAGGATTACAATTTTTTTATATTTTAATATGAAACAATATGTTATTTGAACAATGAAACCTTGTTGAGCCATCAATGTGGCAATATTTGTTTTTTAATTAATTATAAAAATTCCAAGCGCCACAGAAGTGCTCGTCCCCACAGTCATGTACAGAGGGAAAGTGCTTTATTTTGAGCTCAGAAACAGGTTTTTCTACCATTTCAAATACAATAATGTATGCGTAACTATCAAATATATAATGTAAATGACATAAAAAAACCAAATGCTAAATAAATATTCTAACATTTTTAATGAATGTAGTTGTCCCCTGGTGTTGTGTCACTGGTGTTACCTTTAACAAAACACTCTTATTTTGAAAGAAAAAATCACACTGATGACATCACTTGACTTCCTTCTTTCTATTTCCTGAAGATCAATGAAGAAAGGCCAATGGAAAGTCCACTATCTCTTTTCAGTTATCAGATATTTTAATTATAAAATCATATTTTCATATGAAGCTTTTAGTTGAAGTCACTGGTGTGACCTACTTTATTGCTAGGGAATTTTAAAAAACTAGAATACAAATGGATTAAATTACTTGATTTAGTGAATATATCATAATTTACAACATGTGGATTGATTCCTTGCAGCAACCATTTTGTAAAATGCATTTTTCATGAAAAATGTCACTGGTGTTACTGTCACTGGTGTTACCTTTTTATGAAAATATCACTGGTGGTACCGTCACTGGTGTTACCCGTTTTTAGATAAACTTTATTTAAAGCTATTCATTTAGTTATTTTGCATAAAAAAAGCACTAAGATTACATGATTCTAACTTTTCTTTCTCATTGTTAATCCTCCTTTGGTCAGATATGGCTAAATTAAGGGGATTTGGCTAAATTCAGTGCAGGGACTTTACAGACAGTTTTAAAATGTTGTTTATAATCTTTTACTGACTGCTTTCACTAAGTGTCAATGACAGTCTTTTATTGTACACCAAATGTAAAAATTTAGTCCAAACTACTTAATTATAGTTGAAAAATTAAGGATCTTTGGTCCTATGTATACGTCACTGGTGATTCATTGTGTCACTGGTGTTACTGTTTTTTGTCTGTCACATTAAATAAAATGTCATATGTGACATGATAATAATTTTACATTCATTGAATTCTGCTACACTCAAGAATTAAGATGTAAAGGATTGTATCATTACTTGTTTATTATTGTTTTTCAAATATTTTTATTGTTATAGCAAATACATGGTTGCGCAATTGAATTAACATCATTCAATCACACTTTTAACAAACCTGATTAAAATAAATAACACACAATCTCCTTATTTTTTGCATTATCATTATTATTCTGTAACTCTGACTGCATGTGCTGAAAAAAAATGAGAAATAATTTCATAAAAATGTTTAAAAATGCCAGAGAAGTAAGGTAACACCAGTGACAAAAAGAGGGGACATGCAGTTTTTAAATAAATGTACAAAAAAAATAAAAAATCATTAAGCTGTCATTTATGTGTATTCATAAAGTCAAAGTGTAATATAATAATGTGGTCTAAGTTTAAATGTTAAAAAAAGAAATACATTTTAAGACATTTTGTCATACCAAAAGTGGACGTTTCTGTAGAATGACCCATATAATTTATGTTTGTAAATGTAAAATATAAAAGTTCGTACGAAATCAAAGGAGAATAACTAAGGATGGCCATGTTACTGTATAAATGTGTACATTTAGGGACTTTTGTGACATTTTGACGTAACGCTCTACCGGAAGACGGTTTGTCGCGGCCGGAAGTAGTGTTTTTCACGTCCGGTTCCGGTTGTGATTGTTTGGTGTGTGGTGAAGTTTTTTTTTAATTTAAGTTTGAGCGTCGTGTTTTAGGGATCCCACAAACATGACTGAGGTAAAGCAGTGAATTTGTTTTATTGGCGAGTGTTTTAGGTTGATGGTCTAGCAGCATAGTTTCGTATTTGTGAATGAAAGAGGCGTGCTGTATTTCTGCACATGTGTGGTCATTTGGATATAACGTTACAAGTCTTATAATAGCGCATTTCTGTCTGATTGATCCGATGATCTGATATGGATATTCTCTGTTTTTATTCATACAGGAGGTGCAGAAGCACTCGGTCCACACGCTAGTGTTTCGCTCTTTGAAAAGGACTCATGATATGTTTGTGTCGGATCATGCCAAACCAGTAGCGCTGGACGAACAGAGGTAAATACACAGTCCTGTTGTTCTCTTCTCAGTTTTATTAATGAAGAACGTGAATGGTGGTGATACGATCTAACCAGGGGTGCGTTTCCCAAAGCGAACTATGGTCGCAAGTTCCGTCGTTACCAATAGAGTTCAATGGGACGACCATAGTTGGCTAACGATGCTTTCGGGAAACTCACCCCAGAGTCGTTGAAAAAAAAGTCGGGGCAACCTTTCATGTTCATGTCGCTCTCAACAGTTCCAAACAAATACGCGCTGAATGGATTTAAGCTAACGTTAGACAGATAACAGCAGCGAGTATACATGTATGAAGCAGTTTTCTGTAAATATAAAATGCATAATTTACACTGATTACTACATTGACTGCATTTATAGTAGCATTTTATTGTCAGTATTAGAGGGGCAGAATTAATCAATTTTTCTGTGTAATTTTGGAGGGAAGGGGGATTGGGAGTTTCAATCTTATGCCATGGACCCCGTCCAATATATATGATCATTTTAAGGCGAGGGACCCCATTATAAAATTTGAAAGGCAGCTATAAATTATGTATAAAGGAGTCAAAACACAATTTATACTGTGTAAAATAAATATATAAATCTTATTTGTAAAATATTCCCCCGGTTTCATAATTAATTAATTAATTAATTTAAAAAAATAATAATTTGATGTAAATGTAAGCCATCTGGTTATGGTAGCTAGTTAAAGGTGCCCTAGAATCAAAAATTGAATTTACCTTGGCATGGTTGAATAACAAGAGTTCAGTACATGGAAAAGACATACATTGAGTTTCAAACTCCATTGCTTCCTCCTCATATAAATCTCATTTGTTTAAAAGACCTCCGAAGAACAGGTGAATCTGTTACGTAACAGTCGGGATCATTAATATGTATGACCCCAATATTTGCATATGCCAGCTCATGTTCAAGGAATTACACAAGGGCAGCCAGTATTAACGTCTGGATCTTTGCACAGCTGAATCATCAGACTAGGTAAGCAAGCAAGAACAATAGTGAAAAATGGCAGATTGAGCAATAATAACTGACATGATCCATGATAACATGATATTTTTAGTGATATTTGTAAATTCTTTCTAAATGTTTCGTTAGCAGGTTGCTAATGTACTGTTAAATGTGGTTAAAGTTACCATTGTTTATTGCTGTATTCACGGAGACTAGAGCCTTCACTATTTTCATTTTTAAACACTTGCAGTCTGTATAATTCATAAACACATCTTCATTCTTCGAGATTTAAAGGGGCCACAGCATACATACATAGTTAACAAGTACATAGTTAATGATGCCTCACTAGGCAGTTAAAAAAATTAATAAAAAATCTATGGGGTATTTTGAGCTGAAACTTCAGACACATTCAGGGGACACCTTAGACTTATATTACATCTTGTGAAAGAACGTTCAAGGGCATCTTTAAGTGTTGCTTACATTATATAACTGCAATAAGAATCTAACTAGCTATTAACTAATGATAAACAACTAAAGCTGGCTACATAAAAATACCACTATTGATAGACTCATGAGATGTCAATTAAAATGTCAAAAAATTTGTCATTTCGTAAACTTACCAGCGGATGTGCTTGGAAGACACTGAACTCAGTTGGGTTCTGTTATCTAGTGGGGGTAACAATTCAGTGTTTTTAACTATCAGTTTCCCCATGACACGCTTTGCCTCCGCATTTTACAGTTCCTGTGGAAGTCTATGGGAGTGTCGCAACTCTATTTTTCAATGGCTTTTTTTTTTTTTTTTAAGTCCAGGTAGTATAGTATAACATCCTTGGAACTGAAAGACTGAAGTTTTACACTAACATTTCACAAGCTGTTTATTATTGGAGCTTGTTTCTGCTACATAATAAAAGAATAAAGGTACTTGTGACATTATCTCACAATTCTAACTTTTCCTTGGAAAAAAAAAAAAAGAGAAATTTGAGAAAAATTAACTCGGAATTGAGTTATACATTTAGTTATAAAGTTATAAACTTGCAATTCAGAAAAGTAAGAATTATGAGATGTAAACTAGTAAAAATAAATGGTGATATTGAAAATCGCAATTAAATATTATTGTTATTATTATTTTTTAATTATGTGGTGGAAACCAGTACTAGTTAATAATTCTTGTACATTAAATGTCTTTTAGCTTCAAGATGAAGATGACAGTGAAGATGAGGACAGAGTACGGACCTGTCTTACACATGCCTGTGCTGAAAGAGGGCAGAGACAAAGGGCCACTCCATGGCTCTGACCCATATGGCCAGGCGGGATACCCACTGCCTGGTACGTCTTTCTTTTTGGCCTTGATTTTCTACACACCAAAGTCTTAGAGCCTATTTTGTTATATTAATGTTTTTACTGATTAAACTTCTCAAAAGCTTTGTCGGCAACATTGATTCTTCAGTTTACCGTAATAGTTTTACTATTATGCAGATACTGGTCCAGATTACTTGGTGACAGGAACTCATCCATACCCATCTGCTCCGGGTAAGTCTGAGATTTTTCAAGTCCTTTTCTTTAAGCCTGAGAACCTAGATGCTGAACATTTAAGTCATTTGCACAGATCCTTATTTGCTTCCGAGGCATAATCAAGTTTTTTTTCTTTTTTCCCCCCTAATGTTTTCAGGAGTGGCCCTCACTGCAGACACACAGATGCTAAAGATGCCCAGTGAAGCAGGTGTTCACTCCATGGCTCTGGCTCTTCCTCCTTCTCAAGCTAGGTACTAAGCTAAACACTAATACTTAAGATTTCTCATTTCCTCTTAAAAGTAGGCACTTCAAGGTTTGTATAGATATATTTTTCATGTCTGTATGAAAAGTAGGAAGTAATCTCTGCTGAGTTTTGGTTAATTTTTGTTCACTTGTGATTGGATTATTTTAAGACAATTTCAAGAGTAAATTAGGTTTTTGAGACATTTTATTCTTTATACTTTGTAGGCAGGAAGCCAGTCGAACTGCAGCCAGTGTGGCAGATATCCACAGACATGCAGGTGGTGCAGAGAGATCTCAACCCCCACAACACGCATTGGTGAGCACCACCTTTTATTTTTATATTTTCAGTTTTCATTTAAAAGTTTTTGTAATTGTATGTGTTTTGTTCATTTGTATTAAATAGTTTCAAAGATGATGCATCAGTTTTTCCTTTTTCCTCTTGCAGTCTCTCATGGAAGGCGGCACAAAGATTTCTGCACTGGTGCCAAGAAAGGCTCCTACCATGCCCAAACCTCAGTGGCATCCACCATGGAAACTGTACAGAGTAAGTGCTTGGTCTTCCTCCAGGAGTTAATCAGCATGTTTGTTCATATCACTCCTGAGTACTTGTATAGAAACTTTGTCATTGTGCTTCATGTTATGTTTGTGGCTTCCTTTTTAAAGAATATTATTGTAGAGGCCCAAAAGGGAAGTTTACAATATCTCATTGGTAATGACATTCTTCTCTGGTTGTGTCTCTCAGGTCATCAGTGGCCATCTTGGCTGGGTCAGATCTATAGCAGTGGAGCCTGGAAACCAGTGGTTTGTGACTGGATCAGCAGACAGAACAATAAAGGTGATCTATGTGACTTCAGATTAGGGCTGCATGATTAATCAGAATAAAACCAATGTTATGGTGATTTATCATATCACAAAATATGTGATTTTATAAGTAAATAAATAAAGTGCGTGTGTGACCTGTGCTGGCAAAATAAGTCAGAATGCACACAGGCTAATGAGTTCATTAAGTCCTTGTCTAGTGATTCCAATGCTCCAAATAATAATTAAATGTCTAAATGTATCTTTATTTGTACGTTTTCAGAGAGGTGTGTCTTCCTAAATCTTTCCTTTTGTTTTAATAATCCCTGAAAAATTGTCTTTTTTTTTTTCTTTTTTTTTTTTTTTGCTGCTCGTTTCTCAACGTCTGTTGCTTCCCATCAGCATAAGTTTGGTAAACTTTAACTAGATTTTTCTCAAACTTGACTTTGCTGACTTCAAACAGGTGTAGCTTAGTCATTTTTTTTTGCCTGATTCTAACAAATCATACATCACTTTTAAAGTTTTTTTTTTTTTTTTTTTTTAATAGATAATGTGAAAATGACTAATATGCTTATTGTGACTCATTTCCTTGTGACTATTAGATCCCCCCCCCCCCCACACACACACACATCATGCAGCCCTACTTCAGATAGTTATTACTCTTATTAACTCTTTCCCTGCCATTGATGAGATTTTCCAGCAATCCATGATTTCACTGTCATACAGTGGGTGGGTGCTATTACGAATCTTCAGAAGTAGTACAGCATCTCTGAATCCAAAACAAGCGATAGAAGATTGTGATCATCATAATGTGATCATCAAACATTCAAAAGCATACAAATCAAAACTGCCTGACATCACCGAATGAAATGTCGAACCCACAAAGAGGTGTATGACTGTGCAAGATTTGTGGGTGTTTATGAACTCGATCTATGTTTTGATCATCATTCTGAATCCATCTCGGACAAAGTCTGTGACAGAAATGCAATTTTTTCAGCTTTTTGTTAAAATTGTTGCTTTTTCATGAAACTTACCCACATACAAGTGTTGATTAAAAAAGAAGATATGAAGGTAGAGTACAGTTTTGTTTGTTTAAAAGCAGAGGATCTGTTCTTTCTTTTGATATATTGTAGTTTGCCTAGATATTCATACAACAAAATATTCTGTTGGCCATGAAAGTTTTGTGCAAATGATCAAAAATGCTGGTGCTGACTGGAGAAAAAAAACGTTGGTGGGAAAAGTTAACTTGTATAGAAAATAATGTGTGATTGAATAGTGTTAATCTTTTGTTCTGTATTTCTAGATCTGGGATCTTGCCAGCGGTAGGCTGAAGTTGTCTCTGACGGGTCACATCAGCACAGTGAGAGGTGTGGCCGTCAGCACACGCAGCCCTTATCTGTTCTCCTGCGGGGAGGACAAACAGGTTAAATGCTGGGATCTAGAGTATAACAAGGTACAAACTATTAATACATATACAATGTGCATTTAGTGTAAGCATCACTTAAAAGATATAGATACATTTTGAGTTTTGTGTTGTCCATAGGTTATAAGGCACTATCACGGTCATCTGAGTGCAGTCTATGATCTTGACCTCCATCCTACAATTGACGTACTAGTGACCTGCAGTCGAGATGCCACAGCAAGAGTATGACACTTTTTTTTGTATGTGTGTGCTGATAACTGATCATGAAACTGTTGTGCAAAAGTAGTAATGTATGTTGTCTGTGTGTGGTAGGTTTGGGACATCAGGACCAAGGCAAATGTCCACACCCTTTCTGGACACACCAACACAGTGGCTACTGTCAAATGTCAAAGTGCCGAGCCACAGGTGATTACAGGTATGCATACATTGTAGTTTTGACACTGCCTTCTGAACAGACTTTTGCTGCTGGTTCATTTTTCAAGGAAATGCCATGTATTTTTCTAGGTTATGTTCTAGGTTCATTTTGTTCTAGGTTATGTATTATCATGTTTCATGTACTTTATATTCCATCTTCAGGAAGTCATGACACCACCATTAGACTCTGGGATCTGATCGCTGGCAAGACGAGAGCTACACTGACTAACCACAAGAAGTCTGTCAGAGCGTTGGTGCTCCATCCCAGGCAGTATGTTGAACAAAAAGTCATGCTTAAAGAAACACGATAAACTAATATAAATATAGTAAACCTGTAAACAGAATAAAGTAAAGTCATAAATTAAGGCCCTATGAAATCTACATTATTTTTAGTTTATCCCACATTCTGTATTTCCATTCCACATTCCAGTTTTTTTGCTGGATTATGTGTTTTATGGTTTGGTTTGATTTAATTTATTCATCCTAAATTAATTTTTAACATTAAATTAAAAATATATATATATATATATTTTAATGTTCAATGCAACATTACATTTATCAGATCAAGGGCTTTAATTCAGAGCTTCACAGCATAATTTTGCTGCTTTACAGCAGTTTCACTGTATAAATCAGTCAATTTTCAACTGTAATTTTAGTTTTAAGTTTTAGTAGTTTTATGTAATTTTGTCTTACTAGTTTTTTTTTTTTTTTAGGTTGAAACTTATCTCAGTTTCTTAAGGCAACTTTTAATTTTTAGTTTTTTCATCTAAAATGTTTTAATAGTTTTAATTAACAACAGTGGCTAAGCCCAAATCACATTAAGTGCAAAAGTTCTCATTTTAGTATAACACTACATATAATCTCTTTAACAGGTACACCTTTGCCTCTGGCTCTCCGGATAACATTAAGCAGTGGAAATTTCCTGATGGGAACTTCATCCAAAATCTTTCAGGACACAATGCCATTATCAACACACTGGCTGTCAATTCAGATGGTGTTCTGGTGTCTGGAGGTGATATACTCCTTCACACTTACATTTTATGCCAGTCATGCTAAAAATTTATTAAGTTGTATGTAAACAATATTGAATTTTATCTTCTACATATGTTTCCCTGTTGTCTAGCCTGGGCTGCATTTAACTCCACTTTTAGACATTCAGTTGCAAACTTCCATAATCACTTCCCCTCAGGGGAATCCCCACTGCCATTTTGAAAGTTCAGCTTCATCACGTTGGAAGAGGGAAGATTTGGACTGACCCTTGACGACTCGATTTTGACTGAGGGAGCAAGTCTACTCATGTATACTTCAGGCAGATCCATAGACCACAATGCAACATTATTGTGATGTCACACCCAATGAAAGAGAAACCCCAGCCTCCACTATAGCAGATTCCAAGTGATCAAGGGCTTAGAGTTTTCCATTTAAACCCATTGCAAGGGTTCTGCCAATAGTGGGCACTCGTGCACCGTAAGCATTGACGGACATCCGAGTGAATGAAAAGGGGGGAAGTTAGCAAGGGAAAGCCATAAAAGTGGACTTAAAAGAGGTCTTTCTTTATTTCCTTGAGTCCCCTCAATTGTTGAATCTTGCCCTGACTATCCTTTCTATTGTTTTTCAGCTGATAATGGAACTATTCACATGTGGGACTGGAGGACTGGCTACAACTTCCAGAGGATTCATGCAGCGGTGCAGCCTGGTTCTCTGGACAGCGAGTCAGGGATTTTTGCATGTGTGTTTGATCAGTCTGAGAGTCGGCTCATAACAGCAGAGGCTGACAAAACCATTAAAGTCTACAAAGAGGACGACACAGCTGTAAGTTTCCGGTTCACTAGTAATACTTGTTAAAAACTATGATGATAATTAATACAAATAATAAAATGGATGCATTGACTGTTAAATGTTTATTATGGAAAAAGTTTATAGTGAATTTAAAATCTAAGTGTTCTCCAAACACTTATTCTAGATTGAAGAGAATTGCCTTGATGTGATTTTGCAATTTTTCAAGTTAAGGCTTATTCATTATTAAACTGTTTTCTTTTTTCATTGATGGATTTTTTTTCTTTTTTTCTTTCAGACTGAAGAATCCCACCCAGTTAATTGGAAACCTGAGATTCTGAAGAGAAAAAGATTTTAGTTTTTTTTTTTTTTTTTTTTTTGTATTTAATTTTTCTATATTTCAATCCTTTCATTTTGTTACATTTTAGCTGGCTGATTATGACAATGTCTGCTTAAGGCATAAACAAACAGCACATCTACAATTTAAAGGAAGTCCTGAGACTTGAGATCAGATGAGACTTTTTGCGTTGCTCTACCTGTTTAAATGACAATATGAACGTTGGAGTTGTGTACATGAGGAAAGGTTTCTTCCCTGTCTACTCCAAACATCATTTGCAGGTCTGTGTGACCAGGCCTGACAATTATTAATTCTGAACTGCAAGAAATCCTGCAGAATAATTAAAAGGGTGAATGTTCTATTTCGGGTCTGAGAGTCAAGAGTCAAACAATACAAATGTCATTTACATATATACTTGCTGTACATTTCTTGTCAATTTACAGTGGGGGGAAAAAAAAACAAAAAAAACAAAACAAGCCCGTCTATACCATGTATCTGTCATGTCTGGAAAAACCTGTTGTATTTCCTGACATAACATTTTGTAAAATAAAAAACCGTCAAGTTTAAAACCCATGGTTTTCATCATATTGAACTGATCATCATTTCATGAAAGACATAATTTCATAATTACTGCCAGTCCTTTGGAGGCTTGTAGGCTAGAGTCCACCTCAGCATTAAATGCTAGAATGATACGGTCTAGTAAGTGTGCATGGCTACATCATAAATGTTTTCATCCCTGCGGTCACAACATGAAAATACTATTAAAATAATGTGAAAAATACTTTATATTAAAAACCTTTATATTAACTGTCTTTCTGTTAATGCAGTAAAGGTAAAAAAACCCCAAAAACAATACCTTTTATCTCTAAAAGCATTGTTTTTTTCTTGCATTACATAGTGAAATTTGTCAAGCTCAGTGCTGATTCATTTTCTGATGGTTCTTTTTTGTGAAGTGGAATTTTTCCAAGGATTGTGAGTGATTGAAGGTCACAACGAATATACAGTGGGTACGGAAAGTATTCAGACCCCCTTAAATGTTTCACTCTTTGTTATATTGCAGCCATTTGTTAAATTGCTAAAGTTGCTAAAATGTTCCTCAATGTACACACAGCACCCCATATTGACAGAAAAACACAGAATTGTTGAAATTTTTGCAGATTTAAAAAAGAAAAAAAAAAGAAAAACTGAAATATCACATGGTCCTAAGTATTCAGACCCTTTGCTCAATATTTAGTAGAAGCACTCTTTTGATCTAATACAGCCATGAGTCTTTTTGGGAAAGATGCAACAAGTTTCTCACCTGGATTTTGGGGTTCCTCTGCCATTCCTCCTTGCAGATCCTCTCCAGTTCTGTCAGGTTGGATGGTAAACGTTGGTGGACAGCCATTTTTAGGTCTCTCCAGAGATGCTCAGTAGGGTTTAAGTCAGGGCTCTGGCTGGGTCACGGAGTTGTTGTGAAGCCACTCCTTCGTTATTTTAGCTGTGTGCTTAGGGTCATTGTCTTGTTGAAAGGTAAACCTTCGGCCCAGTCTGAGGTCCTGAGCACTCTGGAGAAGGTTTTCGTCCCGGATATCCCTGTACTTGGCCGCATTCATCTTTCCCTCAATTGCATACTTCTGTCGAGCCACTCTGCCATAAAGCCCCGACTGGTGGAGGGCTGCAGTGATGGTTGACTTTCTACATCTTTCTCCCATCTCCCAACTGCATCTCTGGAGCTCAGCCACAGTGATCTTTGGGTTCTTCTTTACCTCTCTCACCAAGGCTCTTCTCCCCCCATAGCTCAGTTTGGCCGGACGGCCAGCTCTAGGAAGGGTTCTGGTCGCCCCAAACGTCTTCTATTTAAGGATTATGGAGGCCACTGTGCTCTTAGGAACCTTAAGTGCAGCAGACATTTTTTTTTTGTAAGCGTGGCCAGATCTGTGCCTTGCCACAATTCTGTCTCTGAACTCTTCAGGCAGTTCCTTTGACCTCATGATTCTCATTTGCTCTGACATGCACTGTGAGCTGTAAGGTCTTATATAGACAGGTGTGTGGCTTTCCTAATCAAGTCCAATCAGTATAATCAAACACAGCTGGACTCAGATGAAGGTGTAGAACCATCTCAAGGATGATCAGAAGAAATGGACAGCACCTGAGTTAAATATATGAGTGTCACAGCAAAGGGTCTGAATACTTAGGACCATGTGATATTTCAGTTTTTCTTTTTTAATAAATCTGCAAAAATGTCATCAATTCTGTGTTTTTCTGTCAATATGGGGTGCTGTGTGTAATGAGGAAAAAAAATGAACTTAAATGATTTTAGCAAATGGCTGCAATATAACAAAGAGTGAAACATTTAAGGGGGTCTGAATATTTTCCGTACCCACTGTACTTGATGCATCCTTCAAAACAGGCAGAATGAAGGGCACGGAAGATTCAATCTTGGCTCAAAAATATTTCCCCTGATCTTGATTTTGGAGTTCAGTTAGTTGCTTTCAGTTTGTTCACAGTGATGAAAGGTCAAGATCTACATTGTCCTTCCTTTTTCTTGTCAAAATAAATAAATAAAATAAAATAAAATTGAGGGATGCACATGAGAAAAGAATGTTTTTAAGCTAACAAACTTTCTTGCATGTCAAATTAAATTTCATAAGTGCCAGGTAAAATTTTAAATAAGCATAAACATAATCATTCACATATTACCCAATGATTAAACTTACCCCTTGTCCCAACAGTTTACCCCTATTATAAGCAAAACATTAACAGAGGGTTAGTTCACCCAAAAATGAAAATTCTGTCATTAATTACTCAACCTCATGTCATTCCAAACCTGTGAGAGTTTTCTTCATCTTGGGAACACAAATGAAGATCTTTTGGATGAAATCTGAGTGCTTTCTATAGACAGCTATGCAACTACCACTTTGATGCTTCAAAAAGTTTATAAAGAGATCGTAAAACTAATACTAGATGTATATTCTTCTGAGAACCTAATTGGTTCTCACACGTTTCAAGTAAACAAGCTTGAGCTTCCGTTTACTACAACTGTGTGAGTTGATGAATGTTTATATGTGAACAGGTTCCCAATAGAGTCATATTCCTGACACAAACTACATATACATCTTTACAGACTCATAACAGGTGAGATACTGTACAAAAAGTAATTGGTAACACTTTACAATAAGGTTCATTAGTTAATTACATTAGTTAACATGAACTAATAATGAACTGCACTTATACAGCATTTATTAATCTTTGTTAATGTTCATTTCAACATTTACTAATTATTAAAATCTTGTTAACATTAGTTAATGCACTGTGAACTAACAAACAATGAACAACTGTAAATACAGTAACAAATGTATTGCTCATGATTAGTTAATACATTAACTAATGTTTAACTAATGAACCTTATTGAAAAGTGTTACCAAATCATTGCAATGAACTTGATGGCAATAAACTGTCCACACATTTTCATTTTTCAAAACTGAGTGTTACATAAGGTTATGCCTGATCTGAAAAATCCACAACCACCTATAATCTGTATACTCTGTATATTAATAAAGAAATACATGGGGGAAAATACAATGTAGACAAGAAGGCAGTTGTTTCGTGTGTCGAAATAGCTGACACAGTATGTATTGATTGATGCTCCACAGCAGGGATGTTGAAATCCTTTTACATCAGGGAGCTTGGAGTACAGCCTGTTCACCCCATGGCAGTGTTCTATCATGGTACTGGGGCAATATTGACTTACTGACCATGTGGTCCACAACTCCTACACAGAGGTTAGCACACCTACACAAAACCTGATATAACAAACACTGATGCATTCCCACATTCAGTTTTGAATAGGGTTGATGTTTGTAACAGCCAGAGAAAATGGTAAACAGAAGAAATAATACATTTTCGTCTTTTTTACCCTTTTTTGATGACTACTCATTACAGTGTAATTACAAAAATCAGTTCTGAGTAATATTAATTAGTTTAAGGGTTCAGTTTAGTGTTAGTTGCTTGTAATTATGCATAATTGATTGTTATTGCAATAGTAATTACATGTGACCTGTGTAACAAGGACTCTTTAAAATAAAGTGTTACCTTTTTTTGTTATGAAGGTTCTATGTATCTATTTGTAGGTATACCTACATTGTCAGTGATCACATTATTTAAGTAAAGAGGACTACAGAATACATTTCACTTACAAAAGACCGAGAATTTTTTATTAATTCATTGACAGATGCAATGCATTAGGCCATTACATTTTAAATGAGTTGTTTAAATTTAAAAACATGGCCAAAATGACTTGAGTATGAAGCTTATGCAGACCTAATTTTTGAATAATGGAAAATATCAGACATCAATAGACATGTTTACCCTCACGTGAAAATGCCTTGCCCATGTAATTCCCATGTATTTCAACAATTGTTTCACAAAAATAAAATGAAAGCTCAGAACAATGGGGAGAGCTTTGGTAAGGTCTTTAAATGTCTCCCAGGCCTCCAAATTGCTTGGCACCGCTTTCCTGCCCTCCAGCAGCGATTCTGTTGATGGGAATGATCTTCATGGTGGTCTCCTTCAGAGAATACCAGCGACTGTGCCACGTGGCCCAGATGATGCCGTTGTCATATCCATGCTGTGTGTCCTTCTCTGTGTACTTGCCACCTGTGAAGACAGAAACCATACATCAGCAAAGAGATTCCTGCATGTATAATATTGATGGATTTTGGAAGGCAGACCATCTCCTATGAAGAGGGAAGGGTGTAAGAGTTACCTTGATAGTATTTTCCATTGAGATGAGCAGCATGGCAGCGGTTCATCCACCAGCCGGTCCCTTCCTGCAAGGCACAGTGTTGTGCGAACTTGTCATTGTCTTTGTCAGGTGTACTGAACTGCATGCCATTGTGAGATGTGTAGAATTTGTCACTGGGATCGTCGCCAAAGTCATAACCATCAAAGGCATCACCAGCATCTCCGCCAAAGTAATAAGCGTACGTCAAGCGGTAGAAATCAACTTCCGGTCCAAGTTTGAAAGTGGCGTAGTCGGCATACCTGAGAAAGCAAGACAAATTTGTGACAAACACTCAACTTATTGATTGTTATGCACCTTAATGTTTAGCAGCATGTTTGATCTAACTGAAGAGGTCAGGAAATTTTACTTTGCAAAAATCAATTTTGGTAACAGAGCAAAGTCCTGTTTGACAACTGCAGATAAGGAAAACTCTTGCATGTTGAATTCATGGATAAGTCTTGCTTAGGTTTGACACCAAATGCATTCTTGTAACATAAACCATAGAGCATAGTGCTATTAGTGCTATTAGTGCTAGCATGGGTTTGCATGAACTCCCAAAATGTATATCTTGAATGCAATGTAAGTCAATTTGGAAAAAAGTATCTACCAACTGCGTAAATGAAAAAATAAAGTGATTGTGGAGCTCCACTTGTGATATTCAAACCTAAGTAAGAGTAAGAAAACCAATGGTTTCCAATGGTTAATTACTTTTTGTTGCCTTCCCAATCGACCATCTCTATCCTCAGCACATAAGGCACGCTGGACTGAACCGACAGCAGATGTATCTTCTCATTTCCTAGCCAGAACTCTGTTCTGTCATCTGGTGAGAGGTACCCAAAGCCTTCCTTATACTGAATCCACTTTTTGTTGAAGTCAACGCTGCCATCCCGTCGCTGAAAAACAATTAATTTTGATTGATCAATAAAGTTGTATGCATTTGTAACTGGTCCTACTACATTGAGTGGGATTTGAGTCATTGTCATAAAAAAGGTTGCTAAAGATCTCAGGATCTAAAGTCAGTCTTTTGTGCACCTCTTCAGGCCAGGGGAGTGAAGTTTATCTGAACAAATCTTACTAGCTGGACTCTAGCTTACACTCACCACCCTAAACCTCACTCTCATCTGGGTCACGGCACCAAATGTAACTCGTCCTGTTTGCAACTGTAGTGGGATTCATCCAGCATAGAAGGTTTCTTTTATCTTAGGAATGCACCGATATCAAAATTCTGGCCTACCTATGCAATGATGATTAAAAACTAAATTAATCAATAATTTAAAATGCTACAAGTACATTTAAGCATCACATTATAATGTATAATGTGAAACATTAATTTTGAGATTTGCTAAAAATGTAACAGTTTTAATAAATTATTAGTAAACTCTTTTGAGTGTTAGATGATGGCAAAGATAATCAGTACAATTTAACACATTTAATCACAATTAAATATCCAATAATAATTACAAACATTTTCAATATTCGCCGAAAACTGTTATGGTTTTACACACACACACACACACACACACACACACACACACACACACACACACACACATACATATATATATATATATATATATATATATATATATATATATATATATATCCTTTGTCCCTACATTTCCCTACAGGAAATTGTGTTACTGTGCATTGTCTGTTGTGTTACGTACCCTCTGAAGTACAGTCCATCCACGTCCAAAGCTGTCTATCTCACAGTAGACCAGGAACGCCTCAGGAGCCCTGGCTGGTTTTACATAGTAGAGCCCACTGACCTTACCACCTTTGTTTGCAATGTCTTGACAATCTGGGGAAAAGTATGCATGTATTCAGCTCTCTAATCTTATGTTAAGTAAATTTACCCTGTTGTCATTACTATGTTTATATCTGCTGCTTTTACCTTTGCCTGTGACCGTCTGAATCTCCACAGTGTCTTTGCAGGGCTCTTTGCACAGTTGGTCCAGCTGGAGAGACATCTGCTTTAAATCAGTTATTCGTTTCTCGTTAGCCTGTAGGATTGACTGCAGTTGACTGGGGAGGGGAGATGAATAAACAAATACATTTAATAAGACTATTGATTTAAATAATGACATTTAATAAACTATCAGGACCATATTCAAGAAAAGTGGTATAAAAAAGAAGAAAAATTGCTCACTATATTTGATCTTCCTGAGCGAGAATGCTCTTCTCAAATCGCAGTATATCATCCAGCATGCTTGAAGATTTTTTGATGTATGTATCTGACAAAAGGATTGTTTAACCTCATGAAAATCAAGTGGTTTAAAATTTACTTTAAAAAAAATGCAATTCATTCATACATACAATAATTATTCAATGATAAGAATGTTTTAATTTCTGTATTAAAATTAATTTTTATATATTTTGACAGGAGTAATGTCAAAAATGTCATGGTGGTACAACTGTCCTGATATTATAATGAAGAAAAATAAAAGCCCCATTAACAAAATTACTGCACAGAACAATTTTTAATTATTCTATAATTGTCTGATTAATGCTTTTAACAAATTGTTTCCCTTTTTAATTAAAAAAAAAGTCCTGTTGTGTGACCAATTCATGTGGCCCAACTTTAAAATTATATTCATATTTTTTTTTATCAGATTTTTAAAAATTATGTCTATAAATAAATAACCCATTATATTTACTTTTTTAAATAATAAAATACAGACGCATGTATTCAATGTGTAAGAAAAATATGTTATTACTTGGTGCTTACACCACATGAATGACAATTTTCATGACATTCAGGGTTCTTATCTGTTATTCCAAATAACAGAAACATCTATAAAGCTCACCCAAGACAACTCTAACCTCTGGACACATTTTTTTGCATTTTTTTCAATCCATATTTAATGAAAAATTGTGCTACCTGGTGCTTGTTTTTGTGCTTGTGTTTCTGAGTCTCTCAGGTAGACCACTTTGTCCTGTGCTCCTCTGGTAAGGTTGGCGATCTCCTTCAAATCCTGTTCCATGTCATCCAGCTGTCTGTCTATATCAGGCTGGTACCTCTGTAGGTAATCAGCAACTCCACATGTGGTAGGGCAGTATGTCCCCTGAGGAAGTGAGGACGGAGAGTGACTGTTAAACCACTGACTGTTACAATAAAGCATTTTAGATGCAAGTTTATTACTTAAAACAATCCAGAGCAGACAATCTGTACTTACAAACCCATCGTTTGGTTTACATATATCTTGCGGCGGTGAATAGTCCCCTCTCATTTGCTTAAGGTGAAAAAAAGGAGAAAAGACAATTAGTAAAAAGCATTATAACATATTTGCTATTACAACAATAACAATACAATTTCAGTGCCGCTCACCGCTGACGTTAATGTGGACAGCAGCAGGATGGAAGAAACCACATGCATGAACGAGGCCATGTTGGACCTGCAATCTGTGTGGTGTACTTTTGAGAATGTGAGGGACTGTTGACTGCTGCAGGATATTTATCCGATCAAGGTCCTCCTCAGAGATGAAGATAACAGTCCACTATACAAATAAAAGCTAACACAATCCTTCTCTTACTCACTGTCTGACTCAGAACTGATCGTAAATTTTGCAGAGATTGGTCAACATGTCCATCTTAGTTCTGAATACATGCTATTGTACATAAATGAGCAGAGACAATCGAGACAACTTGTAAGGTTTTCATTACTGGTACCTGAACATTATATCGATCAGGGGTCTTCAACCTTGTTCAGGCTAAGAACATTTTGGTGGTTGTATGTTGTAAAAAAGCCTTGCCCAATATGCATAGGGTACCATATTAATGTATTTATACACTTTTTCATGATGTTGACATTGCAAAGCCATTAAATAATCATTACTGGTGACAGAGTCATATGGTAGATTAGATTAATACTTAAAATAGTTAAATGAGAGGAAAATGAAACATTCAGCTGAACCGAAGCTTATTTAGCTTTATGTTTCTTAAATTATTTTCTTTTCTCACAAGACTAAATAAGTGGTGGACCCCCGGATATACACCCCCTGCAATTAAATTTTGTGCTTTCCAGCACATTTTTTTCCTTATACATAAGCATAATAAACACACACTGTAAAAATAAAATCAGATAATGGTCTGGGTTTTTTTTTTTTTTTTTTTTTTACAGAATTTTTCCTTTTTGTCATTGTACAATGAGATACCTCTTGTTAGATATTTGCTGTAATTTAAAGTTCCAATATTCATTATTATTAATTACAGGTAATTTCTTATATTTTGGTATTACATCAATTTTAATCTGTGTAATCTGTAATTTTAATTAGAGTAATGTTAATGAATAGTTTACAGATTTATTCTGTAAAAATAGGAAAAGAAAAGAAAAGAAAAGAAAAGAAAAGAAAAGAAAAGAAAAGAAAAGAAAAGAAAAGAAAAGAAAAGAAAAGAAAAGAAAAGAAAAGAACTGTAAATTATGTATTGTTATTTTTGGGTTCGGGTCGGGTTCAGGCTTCAAATTTATCAGTACCTGTCGAGCTGGCTCAGGTCGGGTCAAACATTCTCAGGTACGGGCCAGATTCAGGCTTCAATTTAAAGGCTGTACAGAACTCTACTTGTACTCTACTTGTCACTGTACATTTTGTTGCTTCTATTGTTCTAATTTGTAATTTGCTTTGGATAAAATGTAATTGTATAAAATAACAGCAATAATACAGTATAAAGGTATACAGCAATTGCCTTTTCATGTAGATACTTTTGCATATTCTAATTGATGTACTAAGCTTGTATTTCCTATCATTCATGTAACTTGACATACAATGTTTCTGTACTATGACTAATACTGTAAATGTGCAGGTTCCTTTGATTAAAGTTATGTAAACATTTTGTTAATTTTACATAAATTGGCTGTAAATGTTGCTATTTTTATGTATTTGTAAGTACTTAATTTAGAGACAGAACTTAATTTTGTTCAAAGAATCTGTGAGAATTCGTTCTATAAAAATAAAGATTAATACTGTAAATATACAATGTGTTTCTGAATTTTATAAATTATTTCATAGTTATTGAACATGAAAAAAAAAATCAAAAGTAAATTACTGTAGATGAACAGAGCACTTTTATAAAATAATTATAAAATTAAAATCCTTACTGAGATTAACCTTAAAGTTAATTATTTTCTATGTAATTCAGTTTTTTTTCCCATGGATTATAAAGCAATTATCAACAGTAATATACTGTAAATTAATTTATTTTGACTGTGAAGTCTACTCTGTTTTTTTTTGTTGGTTTTTTTTTCCAGTTTTTGCATGTAATTTTGTGAAATGGTAGGAGTGAACTGTGGTAATGTGAGTAGATGTGATCTGCTGTAAGGTAAAGAATCTGTCTGCAAACTTTGCTGCCAGACTTTTTACCATTTTATTTTTTTATTTATTTATTTATTTATTTTACTTTTTTAGTCTTTTTTTTAACTGTGTAGGCATGAACAAGTAAACAAACCAAAAAGACAAACAGATCATTTACTGTGACACCACAGACCCATTGCTACAGCGCTTATGGGTCAGTATGAACATTCTAAGTTAATGATTTGTAACTTTTTTTCTTTTGAGATCAAATGTTCCACAAATCTCTACAGGACATGTATACACCTACGCACAGACACTTTTCCTGACATGAGTCACTGAGGCAAAATGATATCTTTCTTCATTTTACTGGTAGTAAACAAAAAAGGGGTGGGGGGTACAGTGAAAGAGGTCCACCACCTGAGTCACTCATGTACAAAAATAGTCTTTCTTCATTTTTCTGGTTATAACCAAAGCAAAGAATTCAAATGTTTAAATTATTTTTTTTTTTAAAAAGGAAAAAGGTTGAATAATGTGGTATGAATTAATCTTCCATGGTTGCATAATAATATAAACTTTTTAAATATTTTGATGTCTGAATACTAGTAAATTTTAATAACTTTAAATATCAATATTCTTGCTCAATACTTGTCTATGTTTTCAAGGCTACAAACATCTGTACCAAAGGTGATATAGACTATGAACATGTCTTAACCAACTAAACCACTAGGGGATGTTGCAAATCAAAAGTATTACATGGACCTTTTAACCAGAGAAGCAATACACACATCTGCAGCTTTTAGAAACCAATATAGTTGAAGCTACTTAATATACTGAGATGGATGTATACTCAACTGAATGAGTAAATGAGTTGGATTTACTAAGCTAAATTGGGTACATTTTTGTTATTTTTATGTTAATAACACTAATCTTTGTATAATTAAGTTTTTTGAGGTGTTTGTATTTTCTCTTTCTCTCTCTCTCTTTGTGTGTGTGTCATAGTGATATTTTTTGAAAAAGTAAAAATGCAGAAAGTTTTCTGTGATGAGTACAATTAGGTGTAGGTTAGGGGATAGAATATACAGTTTGTACAGTATAAAAATCATTATGTCTATGGAATGTACCAGATTAAACAGATGGGTTTTAATGCCATGTTCAGTTCAGTTATCAGGTGCCCCATGACCTGAGACTGCTAAAGAAAGCTAAAAGTTAGAACATTACAGTCAAGCTGCTAAGGCCCGTTCTGTTATCACTGCACACTTTCTTATTTGAATACTATTCAAATGTTCGAAATATTACAACAACAACCCTCATTATAAAATGGATAGTTCTGGTCCTTTATTATGATTGGCTGAAGCATGTTCAAAGCTGTTATAAAATACTCTATAAACACACCTGTAAACTCATTACGTCAGTATAACTGTTGCTGTTTGTATATTTTATGAAACTTGCCAGGTTTATGTAGTTACCATTTTATAAAAGCAATAAGTCCTCTTAAGGCATGGTTTACAGTGATTTTAGAACAGCAGCCCCTTTTAAAAATGACTATTAATCATGGCTTCATGTGGCTTATTGCTTAATTTGAACACTAGGCTAGGCTAATGCTATTCTTCTTCTAATGTAAGTCCAAAAAAACAGGGTTTCTTTTTTTCTTTTCTTTTCTTTTCTTTTCTTTTCTTTTCTTTTCTTTTCTTTTCTTTTCTTTTCTTTTCTTTTCTTTTCTTTTCTTTTCTTTTCTTTTCTTTAGGCAAATCCCTCCAGTATACAATAAGGTCTAGGGGCCTTCTACCATAATTTGGTTTATAGCACAAAATAATACTTTTTTATTTTAATTATTTATGTATCTATTTATTTGTGGAATACATTTTGGTAGGTTTATAAACAACATGATTGTGAGTAAATGGTGACAGTTTTCATGTGTGAAATATCGCTTTTACCACCATCTTGCTCTCTAGACTGGATTCCTTTATTCAGGAAAATGTAATCAATTACGTCTGAAGCCTAAGTTTATAAAATCTGCATAGCTGGTAAACTTTTGTTTTGTAAGGTCTATATCGCAAATGCATGTTGAGAGGTGCAATGAATGTATTCGACTAACAAAACAAATTTTGTAGTATCCCTGCTTGAGGAGTTTTGTGACAAATGTCCAGCTGCAATTGGAAAAGATTAAAGTATTCTAAACAACAAGTGATAAACAAGATTCAATGAGTCAAGCAAAGGTCAGCTCTGTTTTTCTTCTTTAACTGTGGTAGCAGTGATAGGTATGAAAGAAGTCTGATCTCTGTCTGAAAGGTGATTTAAAGATCTTAATTAAAAAAAAAAAAAAACAGATTTAACACAATCAGCTTTAAGACATAAAGGATCCAGTATAAAATACAAAGTGAGATGCTAATCCACAATAAATCCACAGAGTTGTGCAAAGTAGTACCTGGTGAAATTTTAAAGCTTTATTTACAGCTATGTACCCTATAGCAGGTCAGTTTACTAGAGCAGTGTGTCTAAAGAGAGCTATTTTCTTTACATTTATATTTCTATAAAGATTCACAACAGGCTTTCTTCATTCTGTTTATTTTCTGCTCAGGTGTATCATGAAACTCTGACAAGAATATCATTAAAGTGACCAGGCTGTGACCTGATTTTATGGTGCGAAACCATATTGAATGTGGTAGACAACAGATATAAGGCATGGCTGACCTGAGAGTCAACTTGAGCGTCTGTGAACTTAAACTACTCTGAACTCTGCCTGAACCTCTCTCAAAACCAGATGGAGAGCTGCTTCCATTTCACAAGTCCCAAGAAGCAGCCTGCCAACTCTGTAGTCTCCCAAACAAACGATAAGAAATGTCACCACCATTGCAGCCATCATGGGAGGTCATTGCTGTCTAAACTGTACTGAAATGCACACATAGTCTTAGGTCATTTTGAGGTTATTTAATATATTGCCTGAATTGAACTTCCACCAGTATACATACCACGATGAAATCTGCAAAACTGTCAGGCTTGTCGTTTTATTGGCTTGTATGCAAATGTCATTGTGAGGATAATGGAAAAATGTTCACACAGACTATAAAAATAACTATAAAGATAACTATATTAGCTTCAACACCAATGCACGATTATGTTCTTTTTATTATAAGTGCTTCCCGCAGTGCAGTTAAGTTGCCTGCACTTTAAAGTCTTGAGCGAGATGGATTCTGATTGACTGAGTGTTTTTATCATTCATCAACTGACAAAAATTTACCTGAAACTGAAAGTGAATTCAATGATGTTGTTCCTTTTTGTCGTTATCTTTATGTTTGTGGTTATAGCTCAGCTATTCTAATAAATTTAGATTGATTTTTAAAATGAAACCTTTATTGTTATCGTCCTTGTTGTGAATAGGCCTTAATACAGTGTGGTGTAGAACTAAACATAAGTAGGTCAGCTATACCTCATCAAGACCCAAACAAGCAAATCCTCAGTTCCAAGAATTATATGGTCCGACCATTATAATATTCTTATGTATTTTACAAGGGGCCTTTTACAGAAGTAAAACGGGAGGCGGTGTTAATGCCATGCATCTGTGTTTAACCCTTTAAAGCCTATAGTATCATATTTGATATACAAATTTCAAAGGCCTCTAAAATATCAGTAGTCAAATCTTTGCTGAAAAAAGGTTGTGTAAAAAAAATTTTTGTATCAAATATGATACAGTAGGCTTTAAATCTACTACATGCCTTATGTCATCTGATTGATAGTTTATACTTTTTTTAGGAAGTAAAACTTTTTTTTTTTTTTTTTGCTTTATGAGCAAAAATGAACTTAAAAAAAAAAAAAAAACAATCTGACAAATATTCCATGTCAGGCTTTACTTTTATTAATAATATTGAGATTTTTTTTTATTTTTTTTCTCCATTGTCATCTTGGAATGTAAATGACAGCAAATTAATTCTAAAAATTAAAAAAAAAAAACCCTCTTCCCAACTTCTCCAAGTGTTGGTTTGAATGCATACTGCAAAATCACAATTGGTCATACATTGTTATTGTGATGTTTGCTGAACCATCATGACTTGAGGTGACGTGTGTGTTAAAAACTGCAGTAACGCAATCAAGTTTTAAATATTCATTATTTTTTTTATATAGCAAACTGCTTCTAATGTTTCTCATAGGGATTGTTTATGTTCATGCAAAGCAGTTACTCAGGTTTACCTCTCCTGTCCATTTGATTTACTGAAGTCCTCTATCTTCTTTCCTCCACTTTAATCCCCCCCACCCCATGCTTCTCTTTGAATTTTGTAAACAGGATTGGAAGGAACCAGCAATGAAAGAATAATCAATAAATGCACAAAAACAGTAGTGAGAGTTAAGTATAGTGCATTTGTTTTCTCAACAAGAGTACTCTTATCTGGCATCCCGTAAATATGATCACAGTGAATTTGTAAGTGGGAGGTCATAGCAAGGGCAGTGTAAGTTCAGCGGCCGTCACTTTGAGTGTAGTTCTGCAATGACCGCAGTTTCACATCTGCCCTTAAGACCTCAGACTGCCTGGTGAGCACATCTGCCAAATATTCAACATAAACGGCTTTCAAGGCCACAATAATGAAATGCATTTACTATTAGGTTTATATGCTAAACAAGATGGGTACTGTGAGATAACCTTTTACAAATGATGAAACAGAAGACAGTGAACGTGATCACACTCATGTATTTATTTTATATCTCTATTTTGTTGAAATCAGCACACTGTGATGATTTTTCTAACACTGTTTTACCTATTGCACTTAATAGATGTGCTTATGAAATCTGTCCACAATAGTTATCACAGCCAAAGCCTGTGCTAATAATACTGGAGACATACAGCACCTTTAAAACCATTCTAGGTGCAATGGCACAAGATCAGTTTTCAGATGCCTTGAGAGATTTATTGGTTGTTACCGTCTGTACATATGGTATTAGACCATGTTTAGACCTTATGATTACTTTATTAAAGATTTACCATCAAGGGTTAGTTCACCTAAAAATGAAAATTCTCGCATTAAGTACTCACCCTCATGTCGTTTCACACTCGTAAGACCTTTGTTCATCTTCGGAAAACAAATTAAGATATTTTTGATCAAATTCGATGGCCCAGTGAGGCCTCCATTGCCAGCAAGAAAATTAACACTTTCAGATGCGCAGAAAGCTACTAAAGACATATTTAAAACAGTTCATTTGACTACAGACTACATTCAACCTTAATGTTATGAAGCGACGAGTATACTTTTTGCGAAAAAAAAAATATATATATAATGACTTTATTCAATAATATGTAGTGATGGAGGGAGATTTCAAAACACTGCTTCATGAAGCTTCAAAGCTTTACGAATCTTTTGTTTCAAATCAGTAGTTCGGAGCATGTATCAAACTGCTAAAGTCGCGGCCATTGAAATTTCGAAACACTTATGACATAATGAAACCTTGTTTACTGAAATCACGTGACTTTGGCATGATATACGCTCTGAACTACTGATTCGAAACAAAAGATTCGTAAAGCTTTGAAGCTCATGAAGCAGTGTTTTGAAATCTCTCATCACTAAGTATTGTTAAATAAAGTTGTTATTTTGTTTTGTTTTTTGTCGCACAAAAAGTTTTCTTGTCGCTTCATAACATTAAGGTTGAGCCAGTGTAGTCACATGTCTTTAGCTGGGCATTTGAAAGTGTTAATTATCTTGCTGGCAATGGAGACCTCACTGAGCCATCGGATTTTATCAAAAATATCATAACTTGTGTTCCGAAGATGAACGAAGGTCTTATGGGTGTGCACAAGGGTGAGTAATTAATGACAATTTTTATTTTTGGGTGAACTAACCCTTTCATTACTTCTCCCAGTTTGTCAACTAAACTGGTAGCAAATAGAAATCTTACACAGAGTCACTGTGTAGGCAGACTTCTTGTGTTATAGCTTTTTTTGAACATTTGAATAATGTTTAAGTATTGATTCTGAACCAATTGCATTGCTTGCTTTTGTATTATAAACTGAAAGGAAGAAGGAGAAAGAGTTCTGTGAGATTAATGCTGCTTCTTCTTGAAGAATTCATGAAAAGTGTTCACACACACACAAAAATAAGACAGTAAGATACTCTTCTGATTAGCTGCTGATTTATAGGTTAAATAGCACTAGGAGTCAAACTTTGTGGAGGAATTGTAGTGATTCTGATTTCATGCTCTAGTTTCATGCACTAGACTGGACAAATGGTTCTAATGATTTAAAAAGAAAGAGGATCTGGAAGGATCTGGGAATAAAATTCAAGTTTATCAGATGACCTGATTACGACAAAGAATCTCTATTACATGCCACTGCTAATTACAGTCACTTATTCCTTTCACATTTGCAGGAATCTTTTGGGTGCTTAGGAGAAAGGCCGGGAGGCTAAAAGGCTGGACCAATGTGTGTGAGAACAGCAAGTGGTATTGTTATAGGATAATCAGCTCCTGCCTCTAACTAAGGGGCTCACGTTTCACAGACAAAATCAGCTCAAAGTGGACTTCAAAACATGTTCATGCAGAGAGAAAAATATGGTTTTGGATAAGCTTTTTCACATGTCTGAAACACATGTGTGAAAAAGTGTAAAATATAATGGCCACACAATAACAAAGTCTCATTGTGGAGATTGTTGTTTTCTGTTAGCTTTTTCTACAGATGGTCTTGTGAATTTACATTCACACAGTTGAATTAATAAGCATGTTTAATTACAGAGCAGAGTTAATTTCAATGCTGTTTGCAAGCAGTTTAAACATATATACAAAGTCAATTTATTGTCAATCAATTTCTATTAATATATATCAATAATGTCAAATATCAAAATAGTTTAATAAATATATTAATCAAGATTTCCAACTATATTATAAAGTATTATAAAGTGTTACCAATAAGCTTACTGTTTATTTCCAAAAACTACACAACATTAAGTAATCAAGTGTTGAAGCATTAAAGTGGTTTAGTGTGGGAATGTAACTGCCAGCCAATCAGAATGCTGGGAACCTCCTCAGTCCTCAAGCACATGCAATATAAAATCTCAATCGACTGTGAGGTCTTCACAGTCATAAAAACACTAAAATGCTAGACTCGCTGACATTTCTATTTGAGAAATTCTTTCTCTTCTCAAACTTTAATCTTTTTAAAAGTCTATGGCAGGAGACGGAGGAGTGTCCAGTGAGATGTCCAATGCTCAGGAGAGGAGATCTTTTAGAGGTGCAGCGCACTCTCTTCATTCATTACGGCATCTATCTGGGCGAGAACAGAGTGGCGCACCTGATGCCTGACATCATGCCCATATTAACTAACGACAAACAGCTTATTAAACCAGTTGTCACAAACAAAAGACTCATTTTAGGCTGCATTTACAGAAACGCGAGTATACGCGTCGATTCGGTTGAAGATTTCGCGTATGGAGCACAGATATTGGTGAATGGTATGGATATGAAAATGAAGTGTCAAGCACTGGCGAGCGAGGATGTCGCGAGAAGAGCAGAGAAACTGGTCGGCGATATTCCGTACAGTTTATTATGGAATAACTGCGAACATTTCGTGACGTATTGCAGGTACGGGACACCTGTGAGCCAGCAGACAGAGAGGGTGAGTTCTCTTTAATACAAAACGTGGAAAATATAGCCTAGAACACACCTTCTGTTGTACATAATAATTAAAATGACCGAATTAATAATAATAGCCTATGTAGGCTATTGTAGAATTAATACCATGCTATCAAAATACCAATACTGGATCACAAATGCTAAAATAATAATAAATTATTATTATTATTATTATTTTTTTTTTTTTTTTAGCGCCTATAAAACCTAGGATTTTGAAAAATAATCAATCATTAGCCTGTTAATGATATCTTTAATTTTTTTCATTATTTATTTTATTATTTTTTTGCAGTTCTGTGACTGTCTGAAAACCATTATTCGGGACCAGAGAAGTGTGGCCCTAACTGTTGGGATGGGAGTGATGTACATCCTTTGCTTTGGCATGGCACCTTCAACTACATTACCCACAATCCTTATTCCCTTCATTCTGTGGATGGCTGGCTGAGAGACACTTTCAATACATCACATAAAACAATACAGTTAAAGGGGACAAATACACAACAATGCAATGCATCAGTGCAACAGTGGAATACGTGTATCATGCAAAGTCTGATTATGTAGTCAAGCAATGTTTGAGCATTGTTTGCATTTTGCCTTTCTATATGTTAAATGGTAAGCTTTATCATTTAAGAAGTTCATGAAAACATGCTATTAGCTCTACCTTGCTTTTAAAACACTTACTTAAAACAAATACTTAAAATTGGTAAAGCCAATATTGTTGTAGCTTAAAGTTACAGATTGCATGTATATACTGCTCACAGAAAGTGCCTTATGTATGCATTAAGCAAAAGTGTTAAACAGACGTGACAAATTTCACTGATCAGTTTTTTTTTTTGTACAATGGACTGTGATTTAAGACATACAGTATAGTTTTTTATTATTATTTTTAAGCTCTGACAATGCTTGATTGTGACTTTGTACAGTTTAAAATATGTATTTAATACCATAAGTTCCTAAACAAAAACCAGAATAAGAACATTTACCAGAATTTGAGGAATGTTAATAGTAGTTGTGTAAATAGTACTATTATTTCTGGTTACTGCTGTAAACAGTTGATTTATTACCATATTTTCATCAAAATAAAGCCAAAATGGTTGAATTCAAAACATGTTTGACTTGTTTTTAGGTCAGGTCAAAGTTCTGTGTTCATGAAATGAATAAAAAATAAAATAAAAAGATAGAATGTAAAAAAAGTAGACTGTGATTGTCAATATTCACAAAAAGTGAATTGTATTTAGAAAGTAGTAGTGTTTGGGTCTAAAGCAGTGGTTCTCGGCATTGGTAAAGACAATATTAAGATACCCCTCATGTAGGGTGCCCCTACATATTTTCTCTGGTTCTCCTGCTGTAATGATGAATAAGCTTCTTGTTTTCAAATATATTATTACCAGAAACAAGAAGTGGCCATAGATTTTTTTTTTTTTTTTTTTTTTTTTCAATTACGTACCTTTCAAGAACTGTATTTTCTGAAAAATCAGTTGTTGATGGGACAAATTAAAAAAGTAAAAAAATATAAATTATATTTGCCCACTCAACAACAAGACAATAAGTTATACATTTAACATGTTGTTTTATAGTTTTTATTATTATAGTTTTTATTATTATTATTTTATTATTTTTTACATTTAAGTTTATTTTGATTATTTTTATATCAGCAAATAGCCCACCAAAGGCTAATTACACTAACTACGCCCACCTGGTGGACAGAGCAGCCGGAAGAGTAAAAATGCTCAATTTAGCTTTTGATGCAACCAACCAGAGTTTTCATGATCCCATTCTTCTCCCTATTCCTATTTCAAATTGTCAAAGCTCAATTTGTTAACATGCTAAAAACCCTTCTTGCACTTTTGAGGACACCTATGGTTAGGGGTATTTGTAAGGGTGGGCTTTAAGGATTGGGACAAGTAGGTCCCATTAAGGCAGCATCCATTTAGGATTTTGATAAATATGACCATACATGTCATGTTGCAGGAAGGAAAGAGTAGATGAAGCGTGGATCTAAGTGCAGCCTCTTTTGGTTGGCCATGAGGAGCTGTAGACCCAATGGAGTGGTCAGCAGAAAATAGGCCCACAGTGGAACCAGTGGAGTTGATGACCATGGCAGCGCCGGAGGGATGGAGATACAGTGCACAGCATAAATGAGTACACCCCCTCTGAAACTTCTGAAAGTCAGCAATTACTCAATTACTTAGAAGATATGTTAGGGTTCTTTAGAGATATAATGTTCCAGCAAGTCTGCTTAATCAATTACCAAAGAAGCATGTCAAAATTATTCAGGAAAATAAGATTTTCTTATCAAGGTGATAAAATGTTGTGTAGCAAAAATGAGTACACCCTCCTAAAAGTTACTAAATAAAATGAAATAAAAATTTTCTGGTGTAAGTTTAAGGCAATGTTTGATCAACAGGTAAGTATGTTGAACCAAAACATTTAAAGAGAAGTAATTTCTTGACAATTAAAAGTGTTATATAGCCCACTGAATCATTCTCAGACTTAATGCTGACAACAATGGAAGCACTTGGGAGAGAACTGTCAGGAGACTTATTTCTTAGCACAAAAGAAGACAGTGCTACAAGAGGATTGCCAAATCACTGTTTTAAGTGTGAAAATATAGCAAAAATAACACAGAAATTCAAAAACAATGGACTTGTGACAAGACCCCTGAAATAATAAGGCCTTCATTTTAAGCTTTCATTTAGTGATGAGGGATTTTTTTGCTAGACAAAGAGCAGAAGAAATACCAAGCGAGTGTCTCAGAGCCAGCAAAAGCTATGAAAAGAGTGACTGTTTATCTCACAGAGTAAGACGCAGCCTGCAGAAATGACATGCATAGTTGTTGTTCTAACTGGAACTACTTACTGTAGCCAAAGCACAATAAAGTCAGTTAGCCATTTCCAAAGCCCATATTTACAAAATATAGATTCTGGGAATCTATACTCTGGTCTCATAAGACCAAATCAATCTTTTTGGATTTAACAGCATCCAAAATGTTATGGTGTTGCTAGAGGAGGAGTACAGTTAGAAGTGCCTGGTTCCCACAGTAAAGTTCAGTGGTAGTAAAGCTCTTATATAGGGATGTATAAGTGCTGAAGGTGTGAGGGAGTTGTGCTTTATCAATGCTGTCATGAATTCCCACACCACTGTGTAATTTAATACACAAACTTGAAACAGAAGATGTTACCCTTTCCTCATTCCCTGCAATGTTGGGTATTTTTTCAACATGACAATGAGGTTATGCATTCTCCCAAGGAGAATTCAATCTTCTGTGGACATGTATTGCACTCAATCTTAACATTCTTGAGCGCCTGTGGGAGATTCTGTAGAGATGAGTTGAGCAACACTCCCTATTAAAGGAGCTCATCATCCAGGAGTTAAACAGGACAGATGTGACAACTTGTCATGAACTTGTTCACTCCGTATCAAGAAAGGTCAGAGCAGTATATTCAAAATTATGGAGGGCATACTAAGTGCTAGAATATTATGCATTTGTTGAATTAAATCTAGGGTGTAATCATTTCTGCAATCCTTATTTTAAACAAAATTGGCTAATTTACTTATTTTATAGCTATCAATTACATATATTTCTCAGTTTTTATTATGTACTGTATATGTTTAATACATTTTAGTTTTGCCATCTTTCCATTAATTGATTTAGTAATTATAAAGAAAATACATATTTTGTATTTGTTTAGAGGGGGTGTACTCATTTATTTATTTATTGGTGGAGACCAAGGCAGAGCTGGAGAAACTGAAATGAATCCAGGAGACTGGAGGACTGCGGTGGAGCCGGTGGGACAGATATATATATATAATGACAGAGCCAAAGGGATGGAGGACCATGGTGACACCAAAGGGGTGGAGGGCCAAGGCGCAGCTGCGGGACCTTAAGTCTATTGCGAAATCAATGGAAAGACGAGGGACCACGGTAGGGCCAGCAGGATGGAGAACAATAGTAGAGCCAAGGGGTTGGAGAGCTGTGGTGGAGCCGAGGTATCGGAGGGACTACAAGGGGAATGACAACAAACAAACAAACACAAGAGGTGCCATTTTTTAAATAAAATTGAAATACCGTTTCTTCTTGTGACAAACAGCCACATGCTGCGAAACAAGAACAAGACCTGCTGTATGTCCTCCATTGTTGTTTACTGTGTTGCTTTCTTCTTTTTAGCCCGAGAATGACATTGATCGCTACTGTCCTGCATACATCACGCCTATCAAGTAACTGTACTGTTAGCGGTGGAAACACAAGCCGGATCAGAGTTTACCATCATGAATTGTACTGAACTGTACTGTCCTGTCCTGTACCCCTCAGTGGAAACGAGTCATAAGAATCGAGGTAGTCCAACAGGCCGGATGGAACCAACAAACTGAGATTGAGACAAATGGCTATATATACAAAAGATAAAATGAGAAACCAGTGGTTTCTAGTTAGAGGCGGCAAAGTTACACGCAAAGTTTCACTACTACCAATGATATGCTGAATATGCATGATAGCATAGTTAAGATGGTATAAATAGAAAAATAATAATGCCTCATATACAGGTGCTGGTCATATAATTAGAATATCATCAAAAAGTTGATTTATTTCACTAATTCCATTCAAAAAGTGAAACTTGTATATTATATTCATTCATTACACACAGACTGATATATTTCATATGTTTATTTCTTTTAATTTTGATGATTATAACTGACAACTAAGGAAAATCCCAAATTCAGTATCTCAGAAAATTAGAATATTGTGAAAAGGTTCAATATTGAAGACACCTGGTGCCACACTCTAATCAGCTAATTAACTCAAAACACCTGAAAAGGCCTTTGAATGGTCTCTCAGTCTAGTTCTGTAGGCTACACAATCATGGGGAAGAATGCTGACTTGACAGTTGTCCAAAAGCCGACCATTGACACCTTGCACAAGGAGGGCAAGACACAAAAGGTCATTGCAAAAGAGGCTGGCTGTTCACAGAGCTCTGTGTCCAAGCACATTAATAGAGAGGCGAAGGGAAGGAAAAGATGTGGTAGAAAAAAAAGTGTACAAGCAATAGGGATAACCGCACCCTGGAGAGGATTGTGAAACAAAACCCATTCAAAAATGTGGGGGAGATTCACAAAGAGTGGACTGCAGCTGGAGTCAGTGCTTCAAGAACCACTACGCACAGACGTATGCAAGACATGGGTTTCAGTTGTCGCATTCCTTGTGTCAAGCAACTCTTGAACAACAGACAGCGTCAGAAGCGTCTCGCTTAGGCTAAAGACAAAAATGACTGGACTGCTGCTGAGTGGTCCAAAGTTATGTTCTCTGATGAAAGTAAATTTTGCATTTCCTTTGGAAATCAGGGTCCCAGAGTCTGGAGGAAGAGAGGAGAGGCACACAATACACGTTGCTTGAGGTCCAGTGTAAAGTTTCCACAGTCAGTGATGGTTTGGGGTGCCATGTCATCTGCTGGCGTTGGGCCACTGTGTTTTCTGAGGTCCAAGGTCAACGCAGCCATATACCAGGAAGTTTTAGAGCACTTCATGCTTCCTGCTGCTGACCAACTTTATGGAAATGCAGATTTCATTTTCCAACAGGACTTGGCACCTGCACACAGTGCCAAAGCTACCAGTACCTGGTTTAAGGACCATGGTATCCCTGTTCTTAATTGGCCAACAAACTCGCCTGACCTTAACCCCATAGAAAATCTATGGGGTATTGTGAAGAGGAAGATGCAATATGCCAGACCCAACAATGCAGAAGAGCTGAAGGCCACTATCAGAGAAACCTGGGCTCTCATAACACCTGAGCAGTGCCACAGACTGATATACTCCATGCCATGCCACATTGCTGCAGTAATTCAGGCAAAAGGAGCCCCAACTAAGTATTGAGTGCTGTACATGCTCATACGTTTCATATTCGTACTTTTCAGTTGGCCAAGATTTCTAAAAATCCTTTGTTTGTATTGGCCTTAAGTAATATTCTAATTTTCTGAGATACTGAATTTGGGATTTTCCTTATTTGTCAGTTATAATCATCAAAATTAAAAGAAATAAACATTTGAAATATATCAGTCTGTGTGTAATGAATGAATATAATATACAAGTTTCACTTTTTGAATGGAATTAGTGAAATAAATCAACTTTTTGATGATATTCTAATTATATGACCAGCAGCTGTACCTCATAATTACTATAAGCATGTAAGTGAGATCCATAACATTTCTTATTGAAAGATTTGTTTGGTTTTGGGTCTTAAATAACAGAAGTGCAAAGCCACACTTCTTGTGAAATACTCTCATCAGCAATGTGCATCCAGGCAGGCCTACCCCTGACCAAAGTTGTGTGTGTAAAAGAGTATATAAATGACAAACTGTTATGATACATTTGAATTTAACTCTTTGTAGCATCCTGATGGTCAAGGTACAAACATACAAACATACAAGTGTTCTGTTCAACTTATTTCATTGAGTAAGCATTATACAACCACTCAGCATTAATCTCACTCTTGACCCAGGACTTTTACCTCCAGGTAATTAAGACTGACTTATTCAGCAGGCCATTTAATATCTATTCAGACACAATGTGGCTTATATAAAACTTGTGAAATCACCTTGTTGTAGTCAACATGTGATGCCGAAAAGCTGCTTAATTAAACGAACCACATCACTCCTCCCAGAGTAGATCAAATAAATTGAGTAGCTGTGAAGTGAACCTCACTGTCCACTGCCTTCCACCATGATCGCTCTCAGATTGTTTAATTTGTTCTTCATCACCTCAACACTGGAGGATGAGTGTAAAGAAGACAGAGGGATGAAAACTTACGATATCTCCCTTTACAAGCGTGGTGACCTTTTGGTGGTATCCAGGACTCTTTTCAAACATTTTGGAATCTACTTAGGTGAAGGTCGCATAGCTCATTTTATCCCAGACATCCTACCAGTGTTCACTAAAGAAAAGTCCATTGTTGCGAAGATGGTGACCAACAAAAGACTCATTTTTGGAGTTTTGGCCAAGGCAGCCAGTGTTCGTGTAGACTCTTTGGCTGATTTTGCATATGGTGCTCAGATTCAGGTCAATAGTACAGATAGTATGGTCAGTGTACAGCCACTGAATGGTGAGGAAGTGGCACAGCGGGCAGAGAAGCTGATTGGATCTTTCTCGTACAGCTTACTGTGGCACAACTGCGAACACTATGTCATGTTTTGCCGCTATGGTGTTGCATTTAGCTTCCAAACCTTCCAGGTAAGAACTAAACAGGGCTGATGTATAGACAATGTGGAATATAGATACAAGAGTTTGGTGTTGTTGTTGGTAAGATTTTTTAAGTCTCTTATGCTCACCAAGGTTGAATTTATTAGACTAAAAATAAATATTGTGAATTATTATTACAATTTAAAACAGCTGTTTTCTATTTTAATATACTTTACATGTAATTTATTCCTGTGATAGCAAGAATTTTCAGCATCATTACTCCAGTCTTCAGTGTCACATGATCCTTCAGAAATCATTCTAATATGCTGATTTGGTGCTCAAAAAAACATTTTTTAATATTATCAATTTTGAAAACAGTTCTGCTGCTTAATATTTTTGTGGAAACCATGATAATTTTTTTTTCAGGATCTTTGAAAATAGAAATCTTTTGTAACATTATAAATGTCTTTCCTGTCACTTTACTGTTTACTGTTCAATTTAATGTATCTTTGCTGAAGTCTTTCCGTCGTTGAAACACTGATTATGCGATTACATGAGATACATTTCAGTAAGTTGTACTGTATCTTTCAACATACCTTCAGATGTTCATTCAAGTTTATTCTTTAACTAGTATAAGCTATTAAAGAGAAAGAGATGATCGCGTTCACTCGCGCTCTGCGCTGCCACCTGCTACCGTGGGTGGTGTATTGCGGTTTTTCGGTTTGGTTTGAATATTGTTACATCCCTACTTGAAATACAACATCAGAACAGTGTTTTGAGGTGTGGTAACCATAGTATAAGTGGAATAATTGAATCTGGGTCATTTAATTCTTAGAAAATAATGCACTTACCGCATTACCACCTCAGGTGTGCATTATTTTCTAATAATTAAATGGCCCGTCGTCAATTATTCCTTACAAAAAATATGTCTGATAAAGACCTCTTTGCATCAGAATATTTTACATGAATTAATGAATTAATTAATCTTATTTAGAAATGAAAAAAATAACATACATCTGACATCTTTTTGGAGTATTATGTGTTGTGAGAGTATGCAGTTAACTGGCAGTACGTAATAGGACGTTTGTGTCATGCAGGAAATCTATGAGCCTGAAAATAGCATTTAAGTTTAATGGCATAGCTAATCTTTACATAAGTGGTGACATTAAGAACGAATACTTTTAAGCTTCTTGAGTTTTATGTGTTGACATGACAGTCACACTTTAAAGCCTCCCGCTGCATTTATTTACTTGTCCATTTTTGTTTTCAAATTCCAAGCAGGATTTCACAATTTCCTCCTACAAGTACAGATTATCTCCTATTTGAATATGTCAGTGAACTCTTCCCCTCATGATTTATTCCCCATAAATAGAGCTGAGAAAAGACAAAAAAAGGCATCTTGTGTAGTAACCTTTTGTTGTAACCTTAACCACATGTGCTATGAAAAGCTGCTGAATGCAACAAACAAACAGGATAACTTTCAGAGCACAAAAGCCTAGTCTGAGCAATAACAACATTATGAGTCTTGTATTTGGATCCAAACAGCTATAGAGCTTCTTGCTGCTATATATGAAAATTATATTCAATCAGTTACTGTATTATAGGTAACATATGGACTAACAATGACGGTATGGTACAGTATAGCAATCTTCAGTTTAATGTTAATTTTCCCATCTATTAATACATTTTTTTTTTCACACTTCATGTTGTATAAATTATTATTAGATTAAATATTATGAATGAACATGAAGTACTATAAAAACTGAATATTCATAAATTAAAACTAGAACTAGTTCATTGTTAGTGAATTATTTAATGCATCAACCAATGTTAACGAATTGAATCTTTTTGTAAAGTGTTATCAAAAAACATATTTTATACAACAGCATTTAATAAAATAATGTAAAATCAGCATGGTTCTTTTTCTATTCAAATTGTTATGAGAATCATGTTACATTTAAAATAATAAAAACCTAAATTGTATACTCCAGTATACTCCAATATATTTTGCATTTTGCAATAGCATCAAACAATAGTAGCAGCACCATCTAGTGGACAGTCATAAAGCATGACCTTACACAGTGAAAGAATCATCCGTTTGTGAAACCTGCAGCAAAGGTTCCTTATACAGAACACATCTTATTCCACACTAAACAATTCCTCTCCCTTCTCTTTCAGTTCTGCAAAACTGTAAGGACAATTCTCTTAAGCAGGAAGATGGCCTTCCTGTCAGCTATAATCGGGGTCTTCATCATTTTATATCTAGGCGCTATGACACCTTTCACCACCCTCCCCATTGTCATCATCCCCTTTACCATCTGGATGGCATCTTGAAGACACTCCGGGTGGAATTTGTCCTTTAATGTTTAAAGAGCCACAAAAGCATCAAGGCATTTACTCTGTCAACGACTGCCATTCAGGCTACAAAATATCTTGGTATCTGCACAATATGTGTCTGCACACTATAAATGTTACAAGGAGTGGTGATGATGGATTGATGGATGATTATCACTTTCATTTAACAATTTTAGCACTATTTTTGTAATAAATAAAAACTTTAAAAAAACAACACACTATTAGAAACAACACACTATTGTCTATGTTTAATGTGCACCATGATCGCAAGACATCTGCCACTGCCCACAGCAGAATTGTAACACTGGAAAGAGTGAAAAAGTAAACGAGAGAGGAAATCTGTCACTGGGTATGACTGAAGGAAACAAACAAAACATCAGAAAAAAGAAAAGAAGAAAATCAAAAGCAATATAAAAAATGTAGTAATAATTCATACTAATTCTATTCAGCAATTGTGGATTACAAAGGAACAGTAAGAAATATTTGAACAGTCCTGAGAAGTACCATGATGTAGTCAGAAAGAACAGTAATGTGGATAATTATGATGAATGGCAGTTAATGGAGAGATGCTGCAGACAGTGTTTACATACACTGAGCCTGGATCTAGTCCTGCTTTGTTAAATTCAATGCAGGGGGAAATTCTTACTGCATCCACTTAAACAGGTAATATCAGGCTTGTTTGTTTGCAGTTATAATATCATCCTTCAAGTTATTTTTTAGACTGTGCAGAAAGGTAATATTTCACATTTGTATTAAGGGGATGCATTATTTGCAAGAAACAAATTTTTAAGTTGATTATGATTTGCAATCTCACTTTGACTATATGACAGATATATTTTTTTATATTTAATGGTGTTATATTTTTACCCTGAAGTAAAACAGCTAACAGCACTATGGATCACTGGATTAACATCAGAAAACAACACAGAACAACAGAAGCAGTGCTTTAGGGAGCTGGTTATTTCTGTCATTGTGTTCTCTGTAGTGTTGTTGCACTGCTGCTATTTATGGCAATTTGCCTGGCTGGACATTTACCTCAATCTCCCTGCGGAAGTGAATAAAAATCTATAGTAATTAATTACACAGCCAATCAATGACTAAAGCTGGCATCTCAGCTCTATTAGAAACCTATTGCACTGAGATTTAGGGGGGTCTTACTGCACATAGATGTCATAGCAACCAAGCTGCAATTATTGCTTCAACAACCTATAGTATATGAGAAGAAAACATGAGAAAACACATCACAAGGCAGATTTCCTGTGGTATGAGCTTCTGGATGAGATGGATCAGGGATGGCAGACATAGGAAAGCTCTTCAGACAGTTGTTCGTCCATTTACTAATAACATGCTGTGGGGTTTGATGTTAATTCTGTGCCAAGAATATTAAAGAAGATAGACTCTGTATAAATAGACTCTTCTTTTAAGGAAAATTATTCATGGTATTTCATTATCAACAATCAAACATACAAAGTTATGATTTTATATAAATATATATATAATGGATCCACTCAAAATGAAATATATTTCATTTCATATATTTCTATATCTCTAGGGCTAGGCTATCAAGCTCTACAAAGTACATAAAGACTTTGTAAAAGTAATTCATATAAATCAAGCTGTATAATCTAAGTCTTCTGAAGATACATGATTGCTTTATAGATGTAATTTAGGCTTTTATTAAACATTGATCACCACAAATAAATAGATCATATCAGATATGGTAAAAGGACGTTAATTTGTGTGCTTGTTTGTCACAAAAATGATGAGAGAATATTCATTTGTGCTCCAAAGATGAACAAAAGTCTTATGAGTTTGCAACATGACATGAGGGTGAGTAAATAATGAATTTGGGTGAACTTGGGTGAACTATCCCTTTAATGTTCTTGGTCTTACTGTGAACAATTGATTGGTGCGTGTTATTCCAGAGGAAAAAAACAAAATGATTCTTAAACAAAATGTATTTGCTCTTCCTCTGGGTTGCAGATGGCAATCCATGTTGACTTTATCCTTAATCAATGTCCTTTATGAAGCACAGCACAACTAATCTAACTTCTTCGCAAAAGAGTAAATGGCTTTAAAAAAAAAAAACCTTATGGGAAAAAAAAAAATCTATGACACAATCAAATTCAAATTTGAAAGTGAAGCAATGGTGGACAAGAATTGGAAAATGCTAAATCACTCAGATATTCAATGCTGTGATATTTAAGTGGAGAGTGAGACAAGAATAAATAACATTTTTAGTCTCAGTGCAGCACAGCATGGTTGAGAATATTAATGCTTGGGCAGTTTGTGAATTTTTAGATTGAATTATTGCATGCATTAGTCTGGTTCCCAAAAGCTTCCCTGTGAAAGATCATAATTGCTGTCTCACTTAGAAACAAAACCTAATGGAATACATTTTTGAGGTTCTTATGTCTCTGTTTCTTATGTATAAAGTGGCTGGCAGGTTACAACTATCACTGATTAAAACTTTTACTGTATCAGGTCCTTATTACATTCAGTAATAATTATCACAATCACAATATAATACATACTACATCATCCCACGAAGCTGTACTCCATCAGATGAAGCCATGTAATACAAGGTAATTATTCTAAAATACCAACGTTAATATGTATTTTTAAAAAGAAAGGCATGGTGACGCCATCAATACTTGACAACAGACAAGATCAGATCTTATGGCCTAAAGCAACAAAATGCAAATATTGCTAAGGCCATTATTCAGTTCATTCTGTTTAAATTGAAAAGGTCTGTCAACAAAATGGGATGAGTCTTATCTTGATTGTAGACGTCATGTGTCCATTTCTACCTGATGTAGATCAGGAGGATAGACATTTGTCCTTTTGTCTTAATGATTACATTTCCTGACATTTGAAACCCTCTTTGTACATGTATCTGCAAAGCTCAGCTGACAATGGAAAAAAAAAAAGCTATGAAAACAATGCTGAAAAAATTAAGGATACAATGATGACATTATTCATGAGTTAATTAACCATATATTACTGCAGTTATCAGAAAAAAATGGATAGGCTAATTGAGTTCTTTTCATGTTAGTAAATTTTCTTAACACTATGTAATAACTTTAATTAACATTAGTAGAGAGGATTAGCATAAATTACTTAGACTGGTACTTAACAGATAATCAAAGATTTAAATGTCAAGATCCTTAGATTCATTTATTTTAATAAGAATTATGAATTAACAATTATTTTTTCATAAACCTCTGATCTATTATATTTGTAATTATAAAGCAAACTGTGGCTCATTATGAAGTCCGATGTCAATCAACAATCTCGCGAGTAGCCTACTGGTGGATTTGCGCACGTAAAGAACATGCAGAGGCAGCCTGTAGATTCTCAGCAGACTCTCAGGGAAGCGGTCCTTACCCTTTCAATGCATCAAATTGATTCGGACTCGTGTTATTGACACTTCTTGAGGTCTGTCGTAGGGTTTTGCACGATAATGTTGGCATGGATTTGGTCTATTTTTTTCTTCTGACAGATATACGTACGTGAGCTTCTGTGGCAGGAAACTTCACATCATAAAGAAGGTAAGACACTTTAAAGTCTTAAATTACTTTATTCGAAAGCTTATTCAAGTTTATGCACGTCTTTGTATATAATTTAATGACCGCATGTTATTAGTGTCAGTAAATTACCAATAGGTTAAAACGTGCATTTAACATTATATATATATATATATATATATATATATATATATATATATATATATATATATATATATATATATATATATGTGTGTGTGTGTGTGTGTGTATGTGTGTGCAAAAACCCTACTAATGTTTTACAAATGATAAATATACGTACGAACCTTTGATTGATTTATTTATTTATTCATATAAACTATGAATTAACATGTTTAGATTAATCAAATATGAAAACATTATGCTATAAATCGATAATGCATATAATTTTTATACAATAAAATAAGATCCACTTTAACACTAAAGTGACATAGTTATATTACATGTACATACTGTAGTAATAGCATTAAATTATGCATAATTACAAGTAACTAAGCTAAACCGTAACACTATAGTAAGTACATATAGTTAATAACTGTGTAATTACACTGTAATAACGCAGCCTAAAATAACCTAAAATCCTTGTACCTCCATAATTTATCATTCTTAAAAAAAATTATCATTGAATGATATAATGTAATAACAGGGCATCCAGTATCTTTTGTCTGAATTTTGTTTTGAATACACTATTTAAATTTTCACTTTACTCTTTTTTTTTTTTTTCAGAGTAAGTGACTAAAGTGAACATGGATATAAGAACCGAAATGAACATATCTGAAGACGAAACCCTGAACTCCTTAATTCAGTCCACAAACTGTTGTACACCAGCCACTATTCAAGTTGAGGGTGTCTTAGATGGTCTGGAAGACAGTACAAAACTGGTGGGTGTTCAGGTGATATTGATTTTGGCATACAGCACCATCATCGTCTTTGGTGTGACCGGGAACTCTTTGGTCATATATGTTGTGTACAAGTTTCGAAATTTACACACAGTTACTAACTATTTCATTGTCAACTTGGCTGTAGCAGACTTGTTGGTCAACACATTGTGTCTACCTTTTACTTTGATGTACACTCTCTATGGAGAATGGAAATTCGGACAGGTGATGTGCTACCTGCTGCCATATGCACAAGGCTTAGCGGTCCACGTTTCGACCATCACGCTCAACGTTATAGCGCTGGACAGGTACCGTAGCATTGTCTACCACATGGAAACCAAGATGTCCAAAGACATGTGTATAGTCGTGATTGTGATCATATGGGTGGCAAGCGCGATCCTTGCCAGTCCTCTAGCTATCTTCCGTGAATATGTGACCTTTGACCTATCACCTGAGCAGACAATTCAGGGTTGCGCAGAGAAGTGGCCTGGAAGTAGCACAGATGGGACAATCTACAGCATCGCCATGTTTTTCCTGCAGTACGGGCTGCCACTGTCTATCATTTCTTTTGCGTACACTCGAATCTGGCACAAGCTTAGAAATCACGTCAGCCCCGGCGGTGGCCGTAGCGACCGTCATCAACGGCGGCAGAAGACGACGAAAATGCTTGTGGCTGTAGTGGTAGTCTTCACCGTTAGCTGGCTGCCCTTTCACGCCTTCCAGCTGGCTGTGGATATTGATAGCAGTGTACTGGAAATGAAAGACTTCAAATTGCTCTATACAGCTTTCCATATTGTAGCCATGTGCTCCACCTTTGCCAATCCCATCCTTTATGGCTGGATGAACAGGAACTATAGAAGATCTTTTGTGGCCGTGTTCAAGTGTGGAAGGTTAAATAACGGAATGAGAAAAGTTTGTAGCAGTGAGGCAGTAAGTGAGAAATGTACACGCAATAAGCAAAACGCAATCAGTGTTGTCTTTAAAGAAGAAAACACTCTGCTGTGATGGCCATTTGCTTTTGAGATTTCAAAACACAAAATGTGAACATAATAAGGACAAATATTCAAAAAGTCTACTGTAAAGAAGGACTGTAAGTAAATCTAAGACTGAACACTCTACAAATTGCCTAATATTTTATATATGAGACAATTGTGGTGAATTTGTGACTAAACACTCAGTTTGTATTTTGTTGTTAAAATGTATTATGTATTTTGTTATATTTGGAATTAGCATTTGATCTGTAAAAAAAGTCAGTGAGACGGGGATCTCGTGTTAAGAATATTGTAGTTTTTCTGTTTGTTTCCTGTGAAAATAAACGTGATTTTACGTAAAATGGCTCCCAAAGCATTAAAAAGGCAGCAGTAGGAAGACATCAGGGCAAGTTGGAATCAAATATTTGCATTTGATCCTGTCTATAACTTACAATCTTGTGAATGTGACTTGACAGATCATCAAAAGTACAAAAATAATTTCTCACAGTGCAGTAGGTAAGTCAATTTTTTTTTCTTTCCTTTTTTTCTTCAATGTATGATTTCAATTCTATAGAGAAATATGTATTATAGTCATAAAGTATTTGCTTGGTTGTCTCTACAGCTTACTTTAATTTAATATATTGGTACCTTGAAAGCTGGTCTTAAACAAGTTTAACAAAAGTATAAAAGGTTTATACAAAAATGCTGTGTGTGAATCAACAAATTCGTTGGGCAGCGAGGCAGCAAGCCAGCTGCTTTCTGTTTCAGACACCCCATGTCTCGCAGGTAATTAGGTTACATAGCCTCTAATACTGCACATTGTTCACAATACGACTCTAGGATCACAAGCAATGAAATACTGCACCATTTTGATTCTAAGAGTGTTCCCTTCTAAAAACCGAATACTCATTAAAAAAAACAAAATTCAAAAACTCAAAATTAAGTCTTAAGTTAATTTAACAGGAACAAGTCTGGCTGGTGGGATGTTGTCTCAGCTTGTCTTTTATGGAGATTCAAGTTCCATATTGGACAAGGATCATGTGCAATGACAACCCCTATTATTTGGAATTATAAGATCATAAAATAACATTTTTTTAGTATTATGAAATGACAATTTTATTAGTTGCAATAAAGAGAGGGATTGTGAAATTTTGCCCACCAGACAGACTAAAACAATAAATATGGTTTACAAATGGAATGTATTCCATCAAGATCAGTATTCCTAATTCTGATAGCCACTGGGGCCCATAAAAGATCAATCAACCGACAGGAACAGACCAATCAATACTTACTGAGCAACAACATAAAAATAGAATAAGAGGGTCTGAGTATTGATCCTGTCAATTACTGTCCTGCCCGTCTTTGAATGTCCCAAAAGCCACTTCTATTATATCTGCAATTCACAAGTGAATCCCTGTCTCTGCACAAAACTATTTATCTACATACATCATTGCATTAGGGATTTTATTTCAAGCAGATGGCTTTTAGCCTCAAAGCTTAGGCATGTGCTTTACCATTAGTGCCATCTCTTAGTCATTCATTGCTGATTTGCCCATATGCCACAATAAACTAACATCAAAGACACTATACCGCAAAGGATTCCAGGCACAGAAGCTTGTAACGATCGACCCTATCAGTGAAAGGTCCTAGTACTCACCTTCCTTATTTAACTGTGGATGCCAAATTGCTTTAGTGTTAAGGTCTTTGACGCCATAAGCAACACGGGGGTAAATAAAGGTTATTATACTATACTTTCTAGAGCAGGACATTGATGGGTGGGGCAAAATGTGCAGATGGTTTGTTCTTAGGAAAACTCATGCTTTGTTGAAACGTTAATGCACCATTTATGAAGATGACAGACTTTGCTGAAGTGATCTCTTCAGAGGTAGTCAAAGTATAGAGTCAAACTAAAATTTATTCAGACACCTTGAACATATCATTCATTAATACAGTTTATTCACTAGTTTAAAAAAATGGTAATAAAAGATGACAAGATCTCAGAGTTAAACTGTGTCAGAAAACATTAATCTTAATTATGTCAGTGATGTGGGTGAAGAGAAGATTAATGTGTTTATATATAATGTTTTAACATCTTAATTATATTTTTATAGAAATAATATATTTTTGAGTGAAGATTGAAAATGAAGATGTTTTTCTTGCCCATATCATTTAATTAGTAATATTGTAATCATTTATTGTTTTATGTTTTTATGATTTTTATGGCCCAGTGTACACTGTATTCTCTCATGAAAGGCCTTTTAAGGTTACATTGCTGACTAGTATGTTTTGCTGCACACATACACACTTTTTTCTTCATTTAAACTTTATTCTTCATTAGGCGAGAGCATTTCACTCAGACTTAAAGATTCATACTTAAACTTTGAGTAACATTATATTTGGATTTATTAAGATTTTGCTAAAATTTGATGAAGATTATTACTAACACTTTTCTTCAATATTTCAGAGATTGATAACAGTTTGTATTATTGTTATGATAATTTTCATTTATTGAATTTACATCTTTACCATTCAAAATCAATATGTCTATTGTTTATTTTCTGATTATATTTTATTAAGAAATAAAATTAATTTAATCATCTGACCTTGGATCTCCTAATTGCATCAGTCAGATAACACTTATAACACTTAAGCAAAACATGGTCAGGTCAAAGTGTCCGAGTATTTTACTGGTAGTCCACTGTGTGAAGAATTTTTGTGTATAATATATCACAGTTTACTGTATTTTGCTATCCTCACTTACATAAATGAACTATAGTGTCCTGCACCCAGTAGGGCTGGGCGATATATCGCATGCGATTGTCACGCGCATTTCGTCAGTAAAGCCGGTTCCCTGATTACCGCTAAATCGCCATCACCTGCTTTCAAATGGAGCGGTATTTAATACACAGAGCCGTAGATCACTGACAAGCCACGCAATATCGCGTTCATTATCGAAGGCGATTCATTTGCGATATGAACGCGATATTGCGTAGCTTGTCAGTGAACTACGGCTCTGTCTATTAAATGCCGCTCCATTTGAAAGCAGGTAATGGCGATTTAGCGGTAATCAGGGAACTGGCTTTACTGATGAAATGCGCGTGACAATCGAATGCGATATATCGCCCAGCCCTAGCACCCAGTAGTAAAAATATATCAAAAATATAAAAAATGTCTGAATAATTTTTGGTTTGACTGTACAGTGCCTGCAACTTAGGCTCAGAAGGCTGAATAACTGGAGTTTAAGAGAAGTAATACAAGGCACAGATGTACAATTTCAAGATATGTTTTATAAGATAAATAATACAATAAAGTTTATCATCACAAACAATGAAAAGATCCAAACTGTGAATGGTTTTTGTCAAGTAAAAAAAAATCCATAAAAGAACATAAATTGAAGACATAATTTTAAAAAACACATTTCTTGTAAATAAGGATAAGGCTTTGATCAACCTATAACGCCATTATATATAAACAGCACATATTTATCTCTATGTATCTCGTATTTATCGCTCTTATCTTGCCATGTTTATGATCAAATGTATATTTAGACAAATATCTCAAAAATTGCTTTTCTAATTTAAAGACATCATGATGAAAATGTAATGTAGTGTTACTGCATTACATTATGATTAATTTGTTTCAATTATTCCTGAAATAATTATATAAAATGTCAAAAAAAAAAAAAAAAAAAATAGGGGGTTAAAAATAAAATGAAATAAAGCTCATTTTCCAAATGGGATGGTTTTATTAGGTGGGCTCCAGGGTGGAGGGGGCTCATCCTGAAGAATAGCCTGTATCCTCTTTTCATTTCTCTCTCTTTTTTGTTGAAACTCTTTTCTTCTCTGTAATAAAAGGACCAGGACCATTTAAATTCTACGTCAATCGAAACAGTGAAAAGCTTTTGTTTACAGTTTTCTAATTAAAAATTTATGTATTTTCAATACAGATTACAACATGTATGTCTCAGTCTCAAAGCATCTGTTTAAATGTGTTTATATAGTGCATGGCGTGACAAACGAAGACGCCATGCACTAAACTCCACTTTGTAGAAATATGACTGATGCCCTTTTCACACAAATATCGTTTACCATAATGACAAAAAAAAAATTATGGTAAATGACAATGAAGAAGAGTTTAAGAAGAGCAACTTTTTAACAAATAATAAACAGCAATGCCATGGAAATGTATTTTCTACAAAACTGTTTTTACAGTGCAAAATGATACGTGTGATTGGGAAATTATTTGTAAATAAATTTACTGTAACATACCAGCCATTTGTCATACATCTCCAAGGCCATTTTTTCCTTTTCCTCCTTTTCATATTTCTCCTCCACTTCCTTTATTTTCTCCTCCTCGCGTTTTGCCCTTACCTTCTCTTCAATGACATCCTTCTTTCGGTAACTCCTATGTAACAAGTAATTAACTGAAAGTCATGTTCTGCAAAACGGCACAGTCATTAAGGTCGATCTGTAACCTGAGGCTTCACAAAGAGCACATTTACATCTTAATCAATACATAATTGCTTGAGTAACTTCAAATGTGAGCTATTTAACAAAATAAAAGGAATAAATTAGGGTAATATATGTATCTTTCTTACCATTAATATATTGTGTCTTTCTTACCATTCAGTGAAAGCAGAGGTGCAGTCCTTCTTTCTTTCCTCTTTCTCTCTGACCTGCTGTAGTTTCTCTTTTCTCTCAATCTTCTTCTTTTCCTTTATCCTGTCTTTAAGGATACTGTCATGATCCTCTTTCCACTTCTCAAAAACCTGCTTTTGTAAATTAGATTGTGATATATTTATGTGAATGATTGTTCTAAATCTGCATTTAGTAGTATATATTGTATCTATCAGTATATTATAGATTCTGCTGGGTATTATTTCTCTCTCTTTTAATTTTTTAATCACCTTTATTTAATCAGCATCATTTTTAGTCATGTACTGTGGCAAATGGCTTTTTAAAAGTACAAATATTCCACAGTCTCCCAATTAATATGACATCACAAAAGCTGCAAGCATTTATAAAACAATTAATTTAGTCTAAGATAAGTACACTACGTCACACGGCAAGACATGTCAACTTTCAAGAGTAAAGCCTGCAGACCCGAAACTCCTGCAGACAGTCCAGACATCAGAAAAAAATTAATAAATAAAATAAGACATGACAAGGACTTGACAGTTCTGAAAGGGGCCAAAATGCTGGATCTAAAATGCCTTGAAGCCAAAGGCACTGTTATGATGTCCTTGACAGGCATGGTGGCAAGGGAATGTTACTTGAAGGGACACTCCAAATGAAACTGAGTAACTGAATACCTTCACAAGGGTCCCTTTCTCAAGACTTTTAGCAAAGGGCTCACAAGGTTCTGTGCAGTTTGGCCACTACAGCAAACCACATTCACACACATACAGTAAACTATACAAGAGAAATATGGTGCATTTCATGTATTTGAGCTATGATTATTTTGCGTGTGACAAAATTCTCAAACCATTAGTATATTCTAACAACTTTGACTGGGTTGAACAACCGTCAGTTGGGGCAGATCAGTGCCACCTTGGACTTTATGTGGAGTGTATTTTTCAGACATATTTTTTTCTTTCTAGAAATTCTTATTATTGATGTGAAAACAAAGAGTCATTTTATTTATCCTTTTTTTAAAACCATAAAGTGGCTGTTTGAAAATATAGTTTTTCTGTCATGCGCACCTCACGTGTACTGGATAAATTACAAACAAATGTCCAGAACAAATCCCTTACATCTTTTTAATACAGGAAAAGGTTTACAATATTTCTAATAAACCACTTTTTTTATAATTATTAATGAAAAATACTGACCTGTTTTGCGGTTTCCTTTTTTTCTTGTTTTTTATCCATTTCCATTTGTTGTTGGTTGATTGCCTCCTGATTTTCTTTGACTTTCTTTCTGATGATTTCAGCTTTTTTCTCTTTCCAGGCATCATAAGAGGCCTTTGCATCTGCAATTTTAGCAAGCTTTTCCTCGAAGAGAAATGACAATAAATAAATCACAACAGGACTGTGTTGACCAAAGAATTCAATTAATTTATTGCAGAAGAAATGTGTATTAAATCTTTGCGGTGTATCTGAAGTCGCATACTGTCTAACTAGGTACTACATTTGAATTTAAACTTACTTTGTAATGGTTAAAAAAAGTATCCTCTATAATATGGGTAGAATAAATGAAATTCAGATGTACAAAATCCGCCATGTTGTTACAGTCATGTGACCTACCAGCGTCAGCTGAGTCGCTTCACTTACTTTCATAAATTCTCTTCTGTGGGATAGTAAAGTGTCTATCGAATACACATTCCAAAATCTCGGCTTAAGTAATACTACTCTTTCGGCGTACTGTTTTTCACATATATAGTAGGGAAGTATTCGATTTCAGATGCAGCGTTGGTTTATGTTAATTACCTCTTGCATTTTCTCCTCTTTCAATTTGTCTTCCTGCTTTTTTGCCCTTCTTGCTATTTTTAAAGTGTCTTCTTTCTTTTTTAGCCATTCCTGTTAGCCATTTTAGATGCATTAAAAGGTTTTTAAAAAAAAAAAAAATCATGTTTTTAGTAAGTGATTATAACCTGGTACACAGCAGCTCTTAGTGAATCTGCTGCTTCTGGAACATGTTGGGTCTGTGTCCTCTGATCCAAAATCTTCAATGTTCCAAGGTATTTGGACTCTGCTATATATGAGCTTTTGGACTTTCTGGAACTGCATGACCGGGAGCTTGAAGGTCTAACATCCAAAAGATATTCTTCTATGAGTTTTCAATGTTTGGTGCATTTAAATAACACTTTATAGCACTCTTAAGGTGCAATTTTTCCTCATTAACATATGTGTGTGTATATATATGTATATATAATGACAGATATGAATAAAAGGGAGCAAGGTGGAAAAAATTTGCATAAAAAAAAAATTAGCAGAAGTGTATAGAAACTTGGTGAGACTTCCACGTGACTTGGTATTAGGGGTGTAACGGTACACAAAACTCACGGTTCGGTACGTACCTCGGTTTTGAAGTCACGGTTCGGTACAGTTTTCTTTTTTTTATTATTAAACAGAGGTTTACTGAACAAATTGTGTTTTTGTCTTTAAATATATTAAATTAAATTAAAACTAAAAGTTTCTTAAGGATAAAAAAAAAAATGATCTCTGCTAATGCTATAAACTATGTAGGGAGCCCTAACTTGAAAGAAGCCCAAACTATTAGCCTAAATTCAATTGCTTTTTATTTTTAGATAAAATAATCAACACTCAGATAACAAATTGTATGCAAACCTGTAAGCTGCACCTAAGGCAGTTTTTGCATTAACTTCTAAATGTTTTTACTCCAATTCGTTGTTGAAATATAATCATTTCTACACAGTGGCTGTTATTTTAACATCAGATTTATTTAAACATACATTAAATAGCCTAATCAGGATATCACTAAAAGGTTAAGTAAAATAATGAATATATTGGCTAATACAGTGCATATATTAAGCGAAAGAGTTCATTTCTCTAGCGAACTAACAAGCTGTGAACACTGAATGGCTTTTCTGAGGTAAATGCATCATGACATATTGTTGAATACGGAAGCTTTCATTGATGTCTTTCCACCGTTGAAACACTGAATGAGCGATTACATGAGATATGACCGTTTCAGTAAGTTGTACTGAATCTTGCAACATACCTTCAGATGTTCTTTCATGTTTATTCTGTAACTAGTATTAAGGAGGAAGAGATGAACACATTCACTTGCGCTCCGCGCTCGCGCTGCCGGTTGAACTGAGGCGCCTGTACAGTGATCTGTCACCCCACATCAAAGCACGTCAAAATGGCATTTTCTGTTTAAACTTCATGATTTCGTGGACAGAATTTGAAGGATGACACTTTGTTTCTTATCGAAAGTAACAAAACGCAGAGCTTATTGCGGTTATTGGTGGTGAATATTGGTTGCAATGTAATGCTTCGGTACACACGTGCACCGTACCGAAAGCCCTGTACCGAAACGGTTCGGTACAAATACGTGTACCGTTACACCCCTACTTGGTATCATTAAAGTATGTTAATGTAAATTATAGAACACTGATAAAAAAATAAATAAATAAATAAATAAATAAAATAAAATAAAATAAAGGAACACTTTTTAATCAGAGAATAGAATTAAGTCAATTAAACACCTGGGATATTGTTCTGGTCAGTTAAGTAGCAGAGGGGGTTGTTAATCAGTTTCAGCTGCTTTGGTGTTAATGAAATTAACAACAGGTGCACTAGATGGGCAACAATGAGACGACCCCCAAAACAGGAATGGTTTTACAGGTGGAGGCCACTGACATTTTTTTCCCTACTCATCTAACTGTTTTTCACTAGTTTTGCATTTGGCTAGGGTCAGTGTCACTACTGGTAGCATGAGGCGTTACCTGGACCCTACAGAGGTTGCACAGGCAGTCCAACTCCTCCAGGATGGCACATCAATATGTGCCATTGTGAGAAGGTTTGCTGTGTCTCCCAGCACAGTCTCAAGAGCATGGAGGAGATTCCAAGAGACAGGCAGTTACTCTAGGAGAGCTGGACAGGGCCGTAGAAGGTTCTTAACCCATCAGCAGGACCGGTATCTGCTCCTTTGTACAAGGAGGAACAGGATGAGCACTGCCAGAGCCCTACAAAATGACCTCCAGCAGGCCACTGGTGTGATTGTCTCTGACCAAACGATCAGAATCAGACTTCATGAGGGTGGCCTGAGGGCCCGACTTCCTCTAGTGGGCCCTGTGCTCACTGCCCAGCACCGTGGAGCTCGATTGGCATTTGCCATTGAACACCAGAATTGGCAGGTCCACCACTGGCGCCCTGTGCTTTTCAGATCAGAGCAGGTTCACCCAGAGCACATGTGACCGACGTGCAAGGGTCTGGAGAAGCTGTGGAGAACATTTTGCTGCCTGTTACACCATTTAGCATGACCAGTTTGGTGGTGGGTCAGTGATGGTCTGGAGAGGCAAATCCATGGAGGGATGCACAGACCTCTACAGGCTAGACAATGGCATCCTGACTGCCATTAGGTATCGGGATGAAATCCCTGGACCCATTGTCAGACCCTACCCTGGTGCAGCGGGTCCTGGGTTCCTCCTGGTGCACAACAATGTCTGGCCTCATGTGGTGAGAGTATGCAGGCAGTTCCTGGAGGATGAAAGAATTGATACCATTTAATGGCCCCCACACTCACCTGACCTAAATCCAATAGAACCCCTCTGGGACATTATGTTTCGGTCCATCTGATGCCGCCAGGTTGCACCTCAGACTGTCCAGGAGCTCAGTGATGCCCTGGTCCAGATCTGTGAGGAAATACCCCAGGACACCATCTGTCGTCTTATTAGGAGCATGCCTCGAAGTTGTCAGGCATGCATACAAGCACGTGGGGACCATACAAACTACTGAGTAACGTTTTGAGTTGCTGCAATGAAATTTCAGCAAAATGGACTAGCCTGCTGCATCATTTTTTCACTTTGATTTTCGGGGTGTCTTTGAATTCAGTCCTCTGTAGGTTGATCATTTTTATTTCCATCAAACGATGTGCCATCCTTTCGTTCCTAACACATGACCCTGTCCATATCAGTATAGATATCCAGCATGATATTTTTCCCTATTGAGATCTGATGTGTTTTCAAAGTGTTCCTTTAATTTTTTTGAGCAGTGTATAAATATTGCAGTAGTTTTTTGTCAACTATCCTTATTAAGTGTGCTGTGAAATGGTGCTCCAGATGCGGTGTTAACATCAAATAGAACATGAATTTACACTTTTAAAAAAGAAGAGACTTTGCCTCCTTTTTTCAGTAGTCTACCACATGCCCATCACTGCCTGTGTCAGCATGAAGTATTAAAGAAATCCACTAACCTTTCTGTGGATTTTCTAGACATTCGGCTTTGTGTGGTTGACGTGTGGTCAAGGTCATCCTGGAATCTCTCCTGATTGGAAAAGTGAGAAGACAGATTTAATTAAGAATTACATTAGCATTTAAATTTTGACAAGGCATTTAATTGACCTTAATATGTTGGGTACTGCATTCTTTAGTAACATAAAAAAAGCTGTTTCTTATTACACTGCTGAGAGAGATGCCATTTTCAGAGAGCAACCTTTCAGAGTAATCGATAAGAACAAGATCTATTTCCCTCTTAATCGGACTTACATGCTTTTCTTCAAATGATGTTGAGTGGTTCCTCTCTTTGCTCTCTTCTAAGGCAACTAGAATGAAAATTACATATTTATTTAATTATTAATAATACTTCACTATAATTTACTTTAAAATATTAGATGTAAGGTCACAGATTAACAATACCAAAATATAATATCATTACAACAGTGAAAGTCTGAACATTAAAACAGTCTAAATTCATTCCCACACATACCACTGTCTGCAGTAGCTGGAGCCTCAGACACTTGCTCTTCTGTTGAAAAAGACTGTGTTTTGGACTTTTCTGACATGGCCTGGTGTTCATCTGGACCCTGCAGTAAAAATAGTGTTAACCCTTCTATTGCATTCTGGTCCATCTTGACCGGACTGGGAAGAGGTACACAATTATTATTTTTTTTTTTTTAGTATGACGATGACATTTTGTAAGTGTGTTAAGACTGTCAAATACACACCATTTATTTATTTTTTCAGATTTTTTTTTTAAACAAAAAATGTAAGAAATATAACCATTAAAACTATTTATTTATTTTTTTACATCTTTTGCATTTGTTTTTTGGTCCATTTTGATCCGAAACTGAACTGTGGCTTTCTGAGTTTCTTTTGTTATTATTATTATTTTTTTAATCATTTCTTTTTTACATCTATTAGTTAGATTTATCTAAATTTTTTGTTTATAAACATGCTTGCGCATGCACACACAATAATTATGAAATTAAAATGAAATGACAAACAAATTGATGTTTTAATGTGTTTGTAGAGCAAAAGTTCATAGACCAAGTAGCCTAAATTTGAAAAAGGAAAGAGGGTTTGGAAAAGAAAAAGTCCACATTCTGCCACCTATTGATGCTGTTTATAATTTTTTCATATGAAAGTAATAGTTTATGCAAATAAAATGAATATATTTTGTTTGAAAACATTTCAGAGTAATATCAATGTCAATATCAACATGCAAGTTTCATAAATTTAGACTGTTTTGAGCAGTCATGAGATAAATTTCATTAAATAAAAGGTAATTCAAAGGTCAAAAGTAATTCTCATATTATATGTTTTTATAAATTTAAATGACATTTTCAAATAAAAAGTATCATAAATATTGATAAAAATATATCTTTTCTTGCATCACACCGGTTTTTGCTGTATAGTTCGTTGAAAAAATTTGAAATTTCAAAGAATTTCTCAACTTTTTTAATGAATAAAAAGGGGGTAAATTAAGAAATAGCATGGTAAAAACATAGTAACATTCAAAACTTTAAAATTTTTGTGTATTCACTCATTAATGAGAAGTTACTGATTAGATACAATATGGTTTTAGCTGAAAAACATTTGACAACATAAACTTTGACTGTTTTATAAGCTTACGTTCCACCGGGTCCAAACAGACCCTAGGATGCAAAACGTGTATACCGTTTTTTAACGCATTAGTGGGGTTAAAAAACAAAACAAGGATCTGTCAAAAACATTTGCTTGTTTTTACACATGGTTCTCTACATATGGCTCCACTCATTCAAAAATTTAACATCTCTAAGCAGGGGTTTTAGTTAGGGTGACCAAACGTCCTGTTTTCCCAGGACATGTCCTGTTTTCACATCCTGGCCGTCCTGGTTGTTTTTTATAAAGTGATGAAAATGTCCTGGTTTTCATTGTTTTTCACTGGACCATAAAATTTACCGGTGTTACGAGATTTTCGGTTTCCAAAGGCGGAGCATACATGAATATTAATGAGTTAATATTCATATATTAATAATGCACGTGCAACTGAGAATATTAGTTCAGATTGTATCTCAAGACATCAGTGGATTATTCCATAAAGGTAACTATATTCTCAGCGTCGCGGCTGACTTATGCCTAAACTACAGTTGTTTACTTCTAGGTAACAGTTTATATGTTTTCATTTGTATGCAAGATTTGTGCAGTCGTCTGTAACTTAATAACAGATACTTTGTGTAACAGCAGAGCAACCTTCAGCTATCGTCTACAATGAGTTCAGCTCGTTGTGCTCTTCCTTTGTACCTTGCAATGTAACAGCTGACAGGCCTATATAAATTTCTTTATAACTTTCATGCTAAGTTAAGTAACAAAAAACTGCTGCGAAAGATCAACTCTACAGCAAAATATAGATGGACAAACAAGGAGGATGAGGAAGAAAAACAGGATGAAGAGGAAAACGAGGATGAAGAAGAAAACTAAAGATTAGATATTTTTTGTTAGTTTTTGTAAGTTTGTGAGAGCTATTTTTGTTAAATTTGGATTGCTAATATAGCAGAGGTATTTTATTTAATTTATTATTTTTTCTAATACAGAAAAGACATTATTTCATGCATTATTTTTGAAACTTGTCATAATAAAACATGTTGAGTAACCTCTGAGAAGCCTATCTGAATTTGTGTCTTTGGTTATAGCTTACAGTATTTTGTAATATAACAATTTTCTATCCATACAGAGGAGGCATAGGTCTACTTTAAATGTATTGAAATTATAAGGCATCTTTGAGTAAATTTCGAGTATCATTTGAGTATCTCATTGCTGGGCCGAGTGTCCTGGTTTTCAGTAATCAAAATATGGTCACCCTAGTTTATTTAAACTTTTATCATTTAAACTTTTTACCTGAAAACTTTCATTTGTAGAGGTTTGACTCTTCTCAGAAGAGGATCTGTTGGAAAAGGGTATAGACATGGAGGATGTGGCTGTTCTGCTGAAGGCAGGAGTTTCTGCTTGCGTTTCCTCTTCTAACTGACCAGTGTCACACATATTTGCTGTCCTCAGTCTGGGCTTGGGTCTGGGGGACATGTCTTGAGCAAGACAAAAATTGATTTGATGAAAATACAGTAAAAACATTAATATTGTGAAATATCATTACAATTTAAAATAGCTATTTTTGAATATAGCTATATTTGAATATCTTTTAAAATGTAATTTATCCCTGTAACAGCAAAGCTGAATTTTCAGCACCCATTACTCCAGTCTGTAGTGTAACATGATCCTTATCATACGAAATCATAATATGCTGATTTGGTGCGCATGAAACATTTCTTATTACATTTATTCAGCAAGGACGCATTAAACTGTTTAAAAGTGACAGTAAAGAAGACATTTATAATGTTACAAAGATTTCTGTAACACTATAGTATGGGGAACACATATTCACTATTAACTATGACTATTTCCTCAATAAACTCGTAATTTACTGCTTATAACGTTAGTAAGGTAGTTGTTGTAGTGGTTAAGTTCAAGTATTGGGTAGGATTAAGGGATGTAGAATATGGTAATGTAGAATAAGACATTAATATGTGCTACATAAGTATTAATAAACAGTCAATATGCAAGCTATTATGCAACTAGTTAAAAATTAAAATAGTTCCCAATACTGAAGTGTTACCAAGATTTCTAATTCAAATAAGTGCTGTTATTTTGAACTTTCTATTCATCCTTTCCATTCATCAAAAAGTAATAAGAACCATTATTAATAATTGAGCACCAAACCAGCATTATAATATACAGTAGGGATAATTGGTTTTGCAAAATACCACAGATCTTAAACAACAGCACACATGCAAAGACTGTAGCCCTGACCTGTAGAGAGTTTTGGTTTAACACTTCTCTCCCTGGGTTGAGGAATGGGTATGTCACCATCTTCACCAATCCTTTGGTTGTCCTGATCTTTTTCTGAGGGCAATGGTACTGGACTATCCCACTGTGAGCCTTCTGATGTAAGGGGGACAGAAGATTCCCATTGGCTATTCTCAGAGTTTAGTGGCAGTGGCGTTTCTGAAAGGCTCTTCCTCACCACAGACTCTGTTTGGTTCCTCAACCTCATTACTGATTTTGACTGTTCATCCTTCTGGGGTAAAGTGGATTCTGGTTGAAACTTGTCAGACGGAGAGGAAAAAGGGGAATCTGACAGTTGATTTTTCTCTGGAGTGTAAGAATTGCTTGGACTTTGAGAAGTATTCTTGGATTGGATGTAATGGGAAGAAATATGCTGGTCATCTGCACTCCCCATGGAGTTTAGCTCTTCCAAACGCACAGGTGAGCTGGTTCTTTTGGTTTTCATGAAAGATACTTTTTTGGGTTTGACATTTTCTTCTTCATCATCTGAAAGCTTGAAATCATTGATTTTGCCTTTTGTCCTCCCAGCTTTAAATCTCTCCTTTTTCTGTTTTTGTCTTTTAAGAAGTTTGTTCAGCATGTCTTCTGAAACAATTCAAGTATTTCAAGGCAAAGAACAACATTAAAACTGAAACTGAATTAAGATGTTTTAGATAAGCATGACATTGTACCTACCATCATCATCATCATCATCAATTTTACCATCTTCTTCATCATCATCATCGTCAAAGTCATCAGAGTAACTATGCTTATTGGCTCTAGTAGACACAGCTTTCTTTAGCTCATCCTGAAATTCAACAACATGCACGTGTCATAGACATCATACTGCCCTACATTAGAGAGCGTTTATGCGGTTACGAACGTAATTCGTTTCGAAACTAGGCAGCTCACTGACAATCTAAATAAAGATTTCACTTAAAAGCACACTAATGATTAAACGCTTATACCTGAAAAGTTGTTCTTCTGGATGTTTTAGGGCTTTTCGTGTAAGCAAGCGTTGTAGAAAAAGGCTCGTCATCCATCTTATCGAACAGACTGTTTAAATGCAATCATTTGTTAATAAACAAACATGCTCATTTTAGATATAGCATTTAACAATCAACCGTTCAAACAAAACCTTCCGTAGCTTCAAAACAAATGAGAGGTAGCAAGCGTTGCTCAGCTCATCATGGACGCCATTTGTTTACGCGAGTTACCAAAGCAACTACCGTATGAGAATTTACGAAACCTACTACGACGAAGGCTTAACTTAAACGAGGGCGTGTGGTGACGTTGCTTCCTGTAGCAAATACTATGGCAAACCTTAAAAAAAACTATGGCAAACCTTTTTTTTTTTACATTGAATGCCCCAAGCTTTACCAGTTCATCCAATTTGAATTAACTTGCCTCGGTTTTTGGAGTGCAAACCTATGGAAGGCCATTTAAGTCACATGAGAAGAAAAAAATCATGCTAACATCATAACATAAAAATGAAACATTCTGACTATGATTCTGACTCAGAAAATAAGTATGACACAAAAAGTTGAAATGACAATCAAAATTATGACAAAAGTCAAAAAGACCTTTCAATCTCATAAATATAACTTAGATTTATGTTATTATTTGACTTTATGTAATAAATTCTTTTTTAAATCCTATAATTATGACTTTGTAATAATTATGAATTAGTATGTCAGAATTTTGAATTTTTATGTCAGAATTTTGAATTTTTATATCATAGCCTAATTAACATTTACCAAAGCGTGATTTATTTTTCTTATGTGGCGGAAATGTGTTTCCATACAAAACTGAGCAGCTTCAGTTGAAGACAGTGCCTTATCTAAAACCTTTGGATCACACAGAGTTTATATCTGTGAAAACCCATGGCTATATAGGAAAACAGGCAGCACACACAATTTCAGCACAAACTATTCCCATGTTTTTAAATATTCATTTTCAGAAATATTTGGAAATTCATATGGCTACATTTGTGTTAAAGTGAATTAAAAAGTGAATTGTTATTGTCTTGAACATGTACAATTCTTATACAGCATCTGAAGGACAAAATATACACACAGATCTCACAGAAGTGAGTACACCCCTCACATTTTTGTAAATATTTTATTATATCTTTTTATGTGACAATACTAAAGAAATGACACTCTGCTACAATGTAAAGTAGTGAGTGTACACAAGGGCGTAGATTTGGTTTCAACATTGGGGGGGTTGAACGTATGCTGCCTGTTTTTTTTTTTTAATTAAAAAATAATCTGTTTTATGTGTAGCGTTATTTGATTATCTATCTATCTATCTATCTATCTATCTATCTATCTATCTATCTATCTATCTATCTATCTATCTATCTATCCTTCATAACTTTATGAAATGTATGTATAATCGTTCATCAAATTCTAACATAACTGAGTGATTCTAAAAAGAAAGAAATGATGTTAAATATTGAAACCGCCAGTAGGCGGCAGCGATTCGATGTTTTATTGAGTGAGTCACTTAAATCGTTCATTCAGCCAATTCGTTCAAAAGTCAGATTAATTTAGGAAGAAAAGAAACACCGATGTGAATACTTTTGTCATTGATCATTACAGACAGTATTGAAAAATGAACTAACAAAACACACGGCTGTTTTGGTAACTGGTTACAGTTACACTGATAGTTATGGCTACATTGCAATGGATTAGCTAGCTAAAATATGAGTGTATTACACAACATTCTCATACCTCCTTCTCAGTACATGCTTTATTCTTTTTTAATGGACCAGCGGTTTAATATAGTTGGCTGGGCAGCGGTTCTCTTCATTTTTGGAGCTACCCGCGCTCTCTCATTCAAACAGTACAGCACTACTCGCGTTGTTCTGGTGAAAGAGCGACGCGCATTGGTTGGGCGTTACCAATCGGTTCAATGGAGGGGGAGAATATTTTTGTCTAGTTTATTATGACAAACTCATATTTGAATAGAAACAAAATTATTGTTACAAAATAAATGAATTCTACATATTTTTCATTTGATCTACTTTGATTTTCATGTTGAAATATTGGGGGGGTTGTAACTGAAGCATTTGAATATTGGGGGGGTGACCCCCCCACAAACTACGCCCCTGAGTGTACAGCTTGTATAACAGTGTAAATTTGCTGTCCCCTCAAAATAACTCAACACACAGCCATTAATGTCTAAACCCATTATTTACATTGAATGGCCCAAGCTGGCCACAAAAGTAAGTACACCCCTAAGTGAAAATGTCCAAATTGGGCACAATTAACCATTTTCTCTCCCCGGTGTCATGTGACTCGTTAGTGTTACAAGGTCTCAGGTGTGAATGGGAAGCAGGTGTGTTAAATTTGGTGTTATCGGCAAAGAACTCTCTGAAGTTCTAAAAAAAAAAAAAATATTGCTCTACATAAAGAGGGCGTAGGCTATAAGAAGATTGCCAAGACCCTGAAACGGAGCTACAGCACGGTGGCCAAGACCATACAGCCGTTTAACAGGACAGGTTCCACTCAGAACAGGCCTCGCCATGGTCAACCAAAGAAGTTGAGTGCACATGCTCAGCGACATATCCAGAGGTTGTGTTTGGGGAATAGATGTATGAGTGCTGCCAGCAATGCTGCAGAGGTTGAAGGGGTGGGGGGGTCAGCCTGTCAGTCTGTCAGTTCTCAGACCATACGCCGCACACTGCATCAAATTGGTCTGCATGGCTGTCATCCCAGAAAGAAGCCTCTTCTAAAGATGATGCACAAGAAAGCCCGCAAACAGTTTGCTGAAGACAAGCAGACTAAGGAACCATGTTCTGTGGTCTGATGAGACCAAGATAAACTTTTTGGTTCAGATGGTGTCAAGCGTGTGTGGCGGCAACCAGGTGAGGAGTACAAAGGCAAGACAGACTTGTCTTATTTTGACCATATATGGTCAAAATAAGAACATTTTACACGTCATCCTGTTCAAAATTTTACATCCTCTTGGCGCTTAATGTTGTCTGTTGCCTTCTTGAGCATCAGTAGCCTGTTTGCACCTTTTGTAATAGGTGCATAGTCCATGTATAAATTCACAAGTATATAAATTCCATATTTACACAAATATTTCCAAAGCATTTTTTATTTATTTATTTATTTATTTTGTCTGTGAAATTGCATGCTATTGCGTCTGGCTGGTTGCCCCTTTGTCATGGCAGGACCAATTGCCGAATATATATTTCTGAAAATATAATACCATATATACCCACCAGAGGGAGGTAGTCATCGTAAAATGTTCTGTCCTGGGAAAAGACATCCGCATATATATATATATATAGTCTATATATATGTGTGTGTGTGTGTGTGTGTGTACTTGTTTATATTATGTTTATGTTTATGTTAATATGTTAATATTTATGTTAATATAAACCTGAGATCACCTACATTGTGGGGACCAGCCAGCGGTGTGTGTGTGCGTGTGTGTGATTAATGTCAGTCATATTAGTAAACACACAAAATTTGTCACACAAAAGAAGTAATGTGATTCAGTCTTGTATCTTCAACAACTTGCAAGCACCACAAATGTCTTATAAAAAGATATACATAAAGATTCTGACCTTTGTATGACACCAGTGCATCTATTTCTCCATCACAATCTTTTTTCTTTTCCTTTTTTATCCTTCTAGCTTTTTTGCCAAGGAATTGTCTGAGATATTAATCACACTACTCCCATCAGCTGTGTTTGACAGGAACTGTTTATATCACTTCCATAAACTGTATGTGTTGGTAATACTTCATAATGACTTATATTAATACACCATTAACATTATTAATTTGGAACATTCTCAGTGGAACATTGGAACATTCTTTCAACTCTTCTTACATTTCATATGGCCAGGACAACTATAGACTAGATCATGCTGATATTAATACTGACCTGAAAAGTTACAGGCTATATATTTTACACCATAAACTCCAAAACAATTATAAAATGATGAGAACAACTACAGCATTTTTAAAAGAATTAAGTGCTTTTATAAAAGCATTAAGTACCTCACCGTAAACCACCAAGGATTCAAAATGATTTTTCGTGGTATACTCAACATTTTGCTACAAATGCTGTTGATTCAGCTTAACTTTTGATTTGAACCCAGAATCTTCCATCAATCTTGCCTCTTATTCATATTAAAGTGCATAGAGGATTACTGTATTGCTGCTCTGTAATCATTTTCATGCGGAGAGTAGAGTGCATATACAGAAGAGCATCAGTGGCCTAAGGCACTGTGGAGGAAACCCGCTTGCGCCATCTACTTACTCTGGCAGCTGTGCCCATCAACTGTTACACCAAGATAAAGAAAAAAAATCACTGTGGTTACACAATACTATTTACTGCCTCACACCAGCCTCTTCCTGTCACAATAATACTTTTACATATGTGTACTACTGTTTATTAGTACATGGTACCGTGAGGTTTTTTTGTTACTGTAGAAGATATGACTTTTCAGTCTCCTTTATAAACAGCATATCCTATTGCATAGTCTGACTAACCTAGTAAAAAAAAACTGAAAAAAATAATGTGTACAGAATAACCTGTTGAAAATGCTCCACTGACCTTAGGTCTGGGTCAAGGCCTAGCTGCCATGTTCTTTCAGGGAAACACTTGAAAAATAATCAAGCAATTGCAGCATGAACTAGAACCAGCCAAACCCTTTTTTCTAAATTCAGCAGTAGATTTATGTCTGAAGGAGGTAGGTACTAGCTGTCAGGTTCAAAAGAATTGCTGATGTCAGTGTAGTTTGCACAGTTGAAACTTTGAAAGTTTTAAATGCACCAGCTGTGTGCTACAACAAATGTAGATGTTCTTATTAAGAGGAAGAGACTTTTTAAATGGCTGCAGTTTGTTTGAGTTGTGAGTTGTAAACTGCTTGCTGGTTTGTGTCAAACAGAAAAGGGGGTTGATGGGAAAAAAATCAGGTTGCTGAAAGATGCCTTGGAGCACCAACAAAGCCTGAATGGTTTTTGTCAATGAAATATAAAACTATAAATAATACTGGTGCGAGAGATGGAGAGATAGGATGTAATAAAATGGAATACAGTGTATGTCAGCAACAAAACTGTTAAAGCAATCTGGTTTTCCGGCGTTTTATTTATAGTCTCTTTAACATATTTGGCATATTTTGGAGGTGTGCTTGTCCTATTTTATAGAAGCTGTAAATTCTGAGATCTGTACTTTGTGTGTGCATGCAGAGAGACAGCAGGAGAAAGCAGGAGCTTTTCATGGATAAAAGGTCATTTGTTGGGAAAAAAGGGATAGTTAGTCATTTTTATCCTATTGTTAGTCATATTGTCACGGTTTGTGGTTGTAGAGAAGCTCACGATGAGGAATAAACTAAATAGATTTTAATGATATCTTCTAACACAAGTGTGGCAGGCAGGAAGAGACAGCGCCATGAGAGCGGGATGAGGCAGGAGGCGCTAGTGCTGCGTGCCGCACCGGTCTTGTATCTCAAGGAGGAGCTCGGAAGTATAAAAGGAGGAGCGACGACAGTGAAGGACGAAAGAGGACCAGGCCTGGAATATTTAACAGGGTCATGAACTGCACTGTTTTATAATGTTGGGGTGCACTTATAATGTTATTATGTTTTTTACATCCAAAATTGTCATAATTTATAAATAAAAGGCATTTTTCCATTTTCTGTTTTAAGGTGTGTTTCTGCTGTGAGACTTCAGTGTAAACGCCCACTGCTGTGATTGGCTGACATCTTTCTATTTGAAAGTATTACTCTCTAGCTTTTACCGCATTTTTACTATTACAGCTCAGATCGTGGCATGAAAGGTTGCAGTGATGAACTGCAACCCCCCCTTTTCAGGAATGCATTTTGAACTGGGCATAGGGAGTACCGACACTTCCACTTCAAGCACTGGTGTCTTTAACTACTATGTACTAACATTTAAATGAATAATTTAATACAATGCATATGTGCATATATGTTTTTAGATTGTACTTATATTATTATAATTACCTGTGTCTAATTACATCTGTAATTAGTTTCTGTAATTACAGCTATATATACACTGTTGACCCTTACCCTTACCCTTTTAACCCACCCTTAAACCTACCCATACCACCAAACCTGTCCCTAAACTTATCCGTATCCCACCTCAATAGCAGCACAAGTGTTTTTTTAATACGTCAACACAATAAGTACATTGTACTTATTTTTGGATGTAAGTATGGTAGTTAAAAAGACCTAATATAAATTGTGACTGTCATATTTATTTGCTTGGTCAGTGTCTTTTGTAGTTTTCAGTTCTTTTGCTGTTTTAGGCTATAAGGATCTTTAAAATAATTGAAAAAATTTGGCGAAGTGATATATGAAACTGTAATGTGGTTGACAGAAGGTACTTCATAGTCATGCGTTTACTGAAAATACCTTAGAATGTGTTAACCAATCATAATTAAGCATTCAACAGACCTGTGTGGTATAAAATTAAGTAATCATCAGCTTTAAAATAACCATCAATGATCATCAACTGTGAACAAAGAAATCAGCTCATTTATTTAGCTGAATATGACATTAAAAGAATATATTGTTGTTAATTAAATTAAAATGTTTTTGTATTTGTGCATTTGCCTGAAATTATTAAATCATCAAAATAACCATTGTAGCGGATTATTATTGTAGCGATTAGCAATTAGTTGGACACATTTTTCAACTCAAGCTTCTGTAAAAGGTATTGCTCTGCCACTTTAGCAAACTCTATCTCAACAGAATATTTTTGCAACAATTGGCAATTAAATTTAACTGTGGTGATATACCAACCAAATTTTGACCTTGCCTGACTGCAGGCCACTACACAACATACACACCAGCACTTCTGCTGCTTTTAAATTGACTGAATTCATCAGTGGTAACATGCTCCCAGCAGGCTTGCCATTTATAAATGGTAATTCCAAAAGAGATAAAGAGAATCCAGCCTGGGCAGATTGAGGATACATAGGAGGACACTGACTGGAATATCAATGTACTTTCTAGATGCAGAGCAGATGTCAGTGCCAATTTGTCCACAGCTTCTAAAACAGTGATTCTCTACTCCAGTCAGACGTTTGTTTGTCTCCTTTATTTAACACCCTTGATTCAGATCATTGGCTCATCAGGAGAGAGCTCTGTGAACTCTCTGTAAGTGTATCAGATAAAGAGAGACAAAATGTGCAAAGTGGTCGGTCCCCAGACCACTGTTCTAAAGGATTCCTCTTGGTTGCTTTATCATTGGTTGAACCTATCATAGATGAATGAACCTATAGACTTGAACTGTGCAAAACTTACTCCACAGAACTTGACTGAGTTAAGGCCCCAATATACTTCAAGCTAAATCAAATAACAAACTGGTGTGACATAATTTTCGAATAAATGTTTGGAGTTCATTTCTGGATTTCCAAAAGCGAACTTGCTAAAGCGAACTTTCCAAAAAAGTTTGATCCAGCTGGCAAATACCTTGATATAATGCCATTTTTACAAGATGTAAAATAAGTCTCTGATGTCCCCAGAGTGTGTATGTGGAGTTTTAGCTCAAATTAACCTACAGATAATTTTTTATAGCATGTTAAATTTGTCACTTTTTGAGGGCGAGCAAAAACGCTCCATATTTGTGTGTGTCCCTTTAAATGCAAATGAGCTGCTGCTCCTAAGCAGAGGGCAGAGTTTCAAGAGCTTGTGTACACATATATAGTGTTAGCAGCGTCGATTACCTCAGACTCACTGAAAATGTCAGAAACTGTTCAGCCATTTATGTTCAAACCGGAGTCGAACAATGATGGAGAGGCTCAAGAAGAAGTGACAACATGTAGAATGCAACAGGCTGTTTCTGAATGATTAGTTGATTAATTTATGTAGCTGATGTGGATATATTAAAGTCCTTGATTAGTGATTAGCATATTCTGTCATGATAATATATAAATCGCTTATGTGGGAACTGTTGTAAGATGCTGTAATGATACGGGACTCATGGTAAGATCCACATGCAAAGCTTTATTAAATGTTGAGCGTGGTCGTACAGGCATGGTCAAATGGGGCGAACAGGAACATCAGAGACAGGCAGGATCGTAGTCAGAGAACAGGCAGTGGTCAAAAGGCAGGCAGCTATCAATCACAGAACAGTAGAACCAGACAGGGATCAGTAACAGGAACCGGAACAGACAGGGAAACAAGATAACGATTGGAAATGTTACACTGGGGAAAACAAGACCTAGCGGTGAGGTGATGTGTGTAAGAGTCTTTTATAGTCCTGGTAATGAGCTGCAGCTGGGTGTGGTGATTGGTGATTAATGTGAAGTGTGTGCAGGTGACTGGCAGAGAGGATGATGGGAAATGTAGTCCGGGAACTGACAGGAACTGATGGTGATCATGACATAACGCCCCACTCCCGGAAGGCGCGTCCTCGCGGCGTAAAAGGAACAGCTAGGGAGGGGGGGTGGGTGCATTGGAGATCTTAAGGCAGACAGGAACGGGGTCTCCAATGCAGGTTCCAGGAACTCGGGCAGCCATAGCGGGTCAGGTGTCACGGGCAGCCATGGCGGGTCAGGTGCCACGGCAGCCACGGCGGGTCAGGTGCCACGGGCAGCCATGGAAAGACAGCATCCATAAAAGACCACGGAGGGTCATGGTTTATAGATGGCCATGACAGTTCAAAGGCCCTAGAAGGCAGTGGCCGGGCACGGTCCCAACCCACAAGCTCCCCACCCTCAGGTATACTGCCCCCCCCCAAAAAAAGTTCTTGGGGAATTCAACGGAGTCCGAAGCTTAGGCGACGCTGGCAGGGCTAGGAGCTTGGGTGGCGCTGGCAGGGCTAGGAGCTTGGGCGGTGCTGGCAGAGCAAGAAGCTTGAGCGGAGCAGGAGAGACCTCTGGAGTGGTCTCCGGACCCACAGCGGGCTCTTGAAAGGTTTCTGAGCCTTGAAGAACAGAAGAAGCCCTCTTCCTCCTCCTCCTCCTCTTCCAAAGATGAGGCGATGATTCACCGATTGGAGCGGGTTCTGGAGCAGACTCACTGGCTGAAGCGGGTTCTGGAGCGGACTCAATGGCTGGAACGCGCCCTACATCCATAAGCAACGAAGGGGCGGCCATCTTGCCCGTGGGCACTGGCAAAGCAGCCATCTTGTCCATCGCGTCCAGGGCGATTGAGTGCGTTGCAACCAGCGAGCTCACGTGCGAAGCGTCCGGCGGCGCTGATCTAGGCGATCAGCGGAGACAGGACGTGGCTCTGGGCGATCAGCGGAGACAGGACGTGGCTCTAGGGGATCAGCGGAGACAGGACGTGGCTCTGGGCGATCAGCGGAGATGTGATGTGATGTTGTAGTGGCCGCCATTTTGTGAGTGTTCTTTGATGCGGCAGCCATTACATGATTCACTGCTGCGTCGCATTTCCCCGCGACACCCACAGTAAAACGTGAACAGGACAAAGTCCAAGAATTCCATAAACGTCCCTCAGGGACCATTAACGATTAAATACCCCTTAAGAGGTTTGTTTTGTCCATAGGCAAAAAAGTCAATGAGGGCACAGTCCGGTAAATCAGAAAAATGAGCAATATCCAGGAATCTCTGAATATGTGCCTCCAGGGTGCAGTTACCTTGACGAAGGCTTACAAGTTGCATTGCAGGATCCATGCTGGGACTAGGACGCCCAACAAAGCTGCTGGATCTTGGTGAGGCTAGGTCTTCTGTAACGATACGGGACTCATGGTAAGATCCACATGCAAAGCTTTATTAAATGTTGAGCGTGGTCGTACAGGCATGGTCAAACGGGGCGAACAGGAACATCAGAGACAGGCAGGATCGTAGTCAGAGAACAGGCAGTGGTCAAAAGGCAGGCAGCTATCAATCACAGAACAGTAGAACCAGACAGGGATCAGGGATCAGGGATCAGGGATCCGGAACCGGAACCGGAACCGGAACCGGAACCGGAAGGGAAACAAGATAAACGCTTGGAAATGTTACACTGGGGAAAACAAGACCTAGCGGTGAGGTGATGTGTGTAAGAGTCTTTTATAGTCCTGGTAATGAGCTGCAGCTGGGTGTGGTGATTGGTGATTAGTGTGAAGTGTGTGCAGGTGACTGGCAGAGAGGATGATGGGAAATGTAGTCCGGGAACTGACAGGAACTGACGGTGATCATGACAGATGCCAGAGAATATATGCTGCATGAAGATAGAACAGGTATAGTTTAGTTTAATTCCAGTTATAACTTATGTTGGCATCTTGCTATGTTGCGTGTTCTCGGGGGCAGGGTTTATGTAAATTTTAGGGTTAGTGATGCCACCAACCCCAGAAGAAGCTCATTGCCGTTTCAACCAGCCGTTTGTTGTAGTCCTTAAACAGAGAATTCTTTAAAAGAAAATATCTCCCTTTCCTTTGAACATCGTAACTTAGCAGATATTGTTTGTGCTCTAACAGGAACATTACACGCTAACTAAAGTTAAAAAAGTGAAATCATAATGAACCACCTCTTTAAAGCAGCACACAACAAAATTACAGTTTGCGCTGATATTAAACAGGTCGTTAAGGTTCACGCTAATCGTTATAGTCATTGTTATTGCTTTTGGTGTGAATAGGCCTTTATAAATACATAGGCCGATATTGATGTATTATGTCTCACTTTCTTCTCCTGTGTCTTTCACTCAACATGGCATTTTTGTTCAGATGTATGCCTGTGTTGTAGAATAGATATAATTTTTACAATCTTTAAATCTGTTTTTGTAAAGATCTGCCAAAGGTTAAAATTTAAGATTTTTTTAAGTGCACAAACATTTATCAATAAATATTCTGTTCTCATGTAGCTACTACAAGTTTTTTTTCCTAATGAGCATTTAACCGGCATATACAATTTCCTTTCTAAGAAGACAAACCTGATAAACGAAGGTATTTTTCTGCTCTGTAGTGCTCCTTATGACCATATGGCACCTCACAGTTTGCTGGACAAACACTCCTCGTATTTGTGCTTCTAGAGACAGCTGTGTCCACACATAGACACAGACCATCACGTTTTTTTTCTCTCCTGATGTGCAGCCTTGCATCTCAGGTTGCTATTTGGATGTGTAGTTGTCACTCTCCATGTGGTTCCCTTTGCCCTTCTCCTCCAAGTAAACACAGCACCAGTGCTCCAGTCTTAAAAGGTCTGGTCATGGGCCGAACGCTGTGGGAAACCTAAGATTGTTTATCATGGTTACCTTTTAAGAGCATGGGCTGGCAGCCGTGGGCCTTTTTTGTAAACACATGACGTGGGGTTGTAACGTGGTGAAACGAAACTGTGATAAATCCCTCTTCTATATGTGTAAACATGCCATGGCACAGTGACAGCGGCACAGTTACACTGTAAAAGGGAAATTAGTTTACAGAGGGTTTAGTTTATATTTAAAATGTGTTGCAACTCATAAATGGTGCCTACATGTAGCTGATTTGTTAGGGGGGAAATGTGTGGTAAAGTAAGCATCATCTGATATACTGATATTCCTCTTCACTGCTTAGTACATTCTTCCATACTGAGCTCAGGATGACCATATAAGGAAGAAAATGAAACAATGTGGTTTATTCTTTTCTTTTTTCAAATCATTGTTTAAACTTCGCTTAATTTATTAGAAAAATACTAGATGTTAATTTGTGAAGCCTCTGTCTCTTGTATACAATTTGATTAACCACTTGCGATGGTGTCAAATCAAATTTTCAGAAAAAATAAAAAACACTGGAAAAATAACATTAAAATATTACATCTGGCTTAGTTGTTAACATCTAAAATAGTTGATTTTATTCAAGTCAACAATATTATTTAATATCACTGAATCAACCTAAATTTATTACACCAACAACACCTGTTTTTTTGCAGAGCTGCTCTATAGCTGATTCGACTTTGTTTTATAATTGACTGAACTGAATTGAATCAACATTGAACTGACTCGAGCTGGATAACAACACTATTGTCTGTTGCTTTTAGCTGAAATAAACACAGTTTATACAGTTATTGAACTGAATTGAATCAACACTGAACTGAATTGAGCTGAATAATGACATTATTATCTTCTGTGGAGCTGCTTTACAGCAGAATGTCATATTTGATGAAGTTTGGATTCAAGTGTTTGAAAAACACCTCTGTTTATTTCCGCAAATGTCTTTATTAAGAAGGCCTGAAAGATGGAGAAAGAGCCACTCCAGTCCTGTTCCTCAACTCTTTCTATTATTTAGGCTTTTAAATGTGTTTGTGATGTTTCAGCGTCAGAATGCTCCAGAGGAAGATTTCCTGCGGTGCTCACTGCCAAGTGCCCTCAATTTATCTATGGATAAGAGCTTTGGGCATGCAACTACTGTCATTTGATTTGGGTCCACATACTGTATTCAGCACTTTGACTTTGCATTGCAATGAATGGTTTGGTAAAATAATTTTTAGACCTCTACATTATGTGGGTTGAAAAAAAGCAGGATTATTTGAATTAATTTTTGTGTGCTTAGACTGAGCTACTTTTACCACTACTACTAGTGCTAAACAGTAATTACACTGATGTTGTAATAAACTGAGCTGTCAGGGGCCAGTCTGCTTACAGCACATTAATTAAGGTCTTCATCATGCTGTTTTGTTGCTCAAAAGAATAAATGAGCTCCTGAAAAACTGATTGCAGCAAAGGGCCCATAAATATGATCAAAAACCTTTGAGGTATATGAAAATATTTTAATGAGCGCTTTCAAAATTGCGATGTGTGGTTGGCCTACTGTATGTAACATTGTGCATATATACATTTGCACTTTCAAAGAGCTGGTCAGTCCATGCTACTGTTCTGCATGGCAGTGATCATGCAAGCGTATAAGAAGAGATACAATTAGAGAGAAAATATTTCCTCGGAGAAAGAATATTTCAGTCACATTATTGGACTCAGTTAAACATTTCTCCTGGTGGATGGTGTGTTGCTATGGCATTGAGCTATGACATTCTAGTCACACACATACACAAACTCCCAGTGCTGCTCGAAACCATCATTGCGTTCATAAATACGTGACAGGATTACATAATGATTCAGACTCCCTCCCTGGATATTGCAGAGACTAATCTTGTGGAAGAGTGGAAGTCTGTAAATAACAGTTTTGCACTCTGTCAGTATAGGTCATCTACTGTACATAGACCTCTGATTGATTCTTTAAATAGTGGTTGGAGCAATATGACAAAATATTGACACACAAATGAACATTAATCGATACGATTTATAAAAACATTCATTATTTTGAAACATTGGAAGTACATTCTGTCATCTCTGCAATCATTTCACCTCAGAGAAAAGAACTAAATATCATTTTACGCCATAGTGGGTATTTATTTCATTCCATGCTTTAATACAATTTCTAGTCCAAGGTCAAAACACTGTGTATTTGCCTGTCTGCGAACCCCACTGCTCAGTTTGTGGCCCATTCTCAAGAATGAAAAGATGAAATGAATGAATAAACACGCTGTGTTGGTTTTGAGTATCATTCAGAGTGTTTCATGTTGAGGATTGTTTTCTGTGTTGTTATGGGCTCCTAATGGCAAACTCCCTTTCAGCAGGAGTCCTGCTCAGCCATCCACACGTCTCTGGATTATGAGATTGACAATGAGTCAGAACAAACATCCTTTTCAGCTACGAAGACCCTGGGTCATGTAATCTTCTTCTATTAGAAGGGGAATTGGGGGGAGAGTGTCATGTGTCATTTATGGGTAGGTAGGAAAAACAAGTTCAAGGCTCTGCGGGAACACCTATGATGTTCTTTAAATAAATTGAGGAGCAGTAGACAGTGCCAGGAGGTTTCTGAGGTTAATATTCTGCAATTTGTCTGTGTGGTCCAGGTATTTCATATGTTGTGGTGACCAAATTATGTACTGTATGTATTTCTGAAGGATCATGTGACACTCAAGACTGGATTAATGGTTGCTGAAAATCTTGCTTTTCCATCACCATTTTTAGAACTTATTTTAAACTGAAATTATATTTTCCCCCCGTGTTTCTAATCAAATAACTGCAACCCTAGTGAGCATAAGAGACTTCTTTCAAAACATTAAAAATATACACAATATTTGATATATCTGGTTTTCAACCAGTGCTGTCGCTGAGTATGCATAGTTTTCTGTGTTTAATGAGTTGTCAGTGTTTAATGTTATATTAGACATTTAAAAACTTTTATAGAAGTTATGAAGATTTTTTTTATTTTTATGTCATATACAAGTAAAAGAAAAATACTTGTCACTGGCATTAGTACGGTTATGGCTCACTGAGTACAGCATCTTTGTATTTTATGTAGCCACCCACAGCCTAACCACAAGCTCTATTCTTCAGCACAATACAAGACTGACACACATCAACACAACAACACAAGGCATCCTCAGGGCCGGGAGCGGGCTGCTCTGGGATGGCCTCCAGGCTGGGAGTGGGCTGTGGGTGGCAGACATGTCCAGGGTCAGAGGAAGCTAGCAGGGAGCTGTGTGTGACCCTGGCACAAAGGACAGTCATAAGATGAAGATAGCCCTCTTGGTCATTGCAGGACTGACAGGAACAGCCTCCACAGCTAGGATAGGCAGACCAGGCATCTTTGGGTCCTCCGGGACTACCGGACTTGGGAGTTCTGGGACTACTGGACTTGGGAGCTCTGGGATTACCAGATTTTGTAAAGAGGGGGGATTTCTCCCCCTCCTCTGCTTACAAGGGTGAGGTGATGTGGGGACAGATGTCACAGAGGAAGCAGCAGTGCTCATGTCCGCCTCTTGGGGAGCACAGCATCTTCAGCCACCTCTGTGAAAGCTGCAGAAAGGAATGAGGCAGGGCCATTCTTCCTCTTCCATCTCCGTGAAGGGTCATCAGAGGACTGAGGTCTTGGTTATATGCAGGAGGGAGGTTGGGGTGGTGTACCAGAACCTTATTGGTTCAGAAAATCGGGCTCTCCATGAGTATATCTGGTACACAAACTCCCAGAATGTCAAAGTCCCCAGCCTCCCATCTCCCAAGAGTTGAGAGGCTCATCGAGGCAGCTGTTGAAAACCTCTTTGGGATTGCAGGTCCTCATAGTCCAGATTATTCACTGTCGCTAGCAAATCACAGGCGAAGTCCCTGATGTCAGCCCCCGATGCAGAGACAAGTGCTGGATGATCCAGACCATTTTACTTGAACCAGGAAGTATGGTCATAGTTGCCTGGTTCTGTCAACACTGCATTGGCTCCCTATTAAACATCACGTACATTTTAAAATCCTGTTAATTACTTACAAAACACTAAATTGTTTAGCTCCTCAGTACTTGAGTGAGCTCTTAAAGCAATATAGTCCTTCATGTCTATTGTGATCTCAAAAGTCTGGCCAGTTGATAATACCTAGAATATCAAAATCAACTGCAGGTGGTAGATCCTTTTTCTATTTAGCACCCAAACTCTGGAACAATCTTCCTTGTTCGGAGGGCAGACACACTCTGTCAGTTTAAATCTAAAACAAAAACAACCCTGTGGGGGAAAACATGACTGGCAGCTTGACTGGGCAGGACAGGACAAGGCAGGGCAGGGCAGGGTAGGGCAGGAATAGGCAAGGCAGCTGGAACATTTGACAACAAACTGGCACAGGTCTGCAAACACAAGGAGAATAAATAGGAGAGCAAAAAAAAGCAGGTAACGAGGAAGGACAGGTGGGGCAGATAAACCAATAATCAGTTAACAAGAAGGATGAGGCTAAGACAATAGACAGTAGAGCACATGGCAAATAGAAACAAACATGGCAAGCCACGTGCTCACACCAAACATGACAAAAACAAGGAGTGGGAGTAGGAGTGAACCCCCCCCCCCCCACACACACACACACACAAAAAAAAAGGGATGTAAGGGATGTCACATAATGAGGAAAAAGGCACCGAACACAAGACAGGAACATGACTATATATGACAGACACACACCAACACAAAGAGTACACACATCAACATGACAACACAAGACGGCAAGACTGGTCAAGTTACAGAGACAAGGAAGGGAGGGAGGAAGGACAGCCAAGCCAGTGCCAACGGGACAGCCCAAAAAGTCTAAGGGAATCAGGAGTACTCACTGAGGGCCAGGGGGCAACCAGAGACATGGACAAGGGAGGGTCCAGCAGATCTGAAGTCCTGGCTGAGTGCCAGGGTGGAACCAGAGCAACAGACCAGGAAGGTTCTGGCAGATATGGAATCCTGGCTAAGGGCTCTGGTGGATCTGGAGTCATGGCTGAGGGCCAGGGTGGCGCTGGAGGGACAGACAAGGGACAAGGGAGGCTCCGGCGTGAAGGGAACCCTGGTGGACGACCAGTTCGTTCTGTCAGGATTTGGTAAAGAGAAGAAGCGAGGACTCAATGCAGAGTTGTGAGCTTTTTATTTAATAATAAAATAAAACAAAAGCAAACAAAAACTACCCCTTGGGGGGAAAAAAGCTCAGGACAAGGCAGGACAGGAACAGGCAAGGCAACACATGAGTGGAACATTTGACGACATATATATATATATATATATATATATATATATATATATATATATATATATATATATATATATATACACGGTGGGTACGGAAAGTATTCAGACCCCCCCCCCAATTTTTCACTCTTTGTTATATTGCAGCCATTTGATAAAATCATTTAAGTTCATTTTTTTCCCTCATTAATGTACACACAGCACCCCATATTGACAGAAAAACACAGAATTGTTGACATTTTTTCAGATTTATTAAAAAATAAAAACTGAAATATCACATGGTCCTAAGTATTCAGTCCCTTTGCTCAGTATTTAGGAAAGATGCAACAAGTTTTTCACACCTGGATTTGGGGATCCTCTGCCATTCCTCTTTGCAGATCCTCTCCAGTTCTGTCAGGTTGGATGGTAAACGTTGGTGGACAGCCATTTTTAGGTCTCTCCAGAGATGCTCAATTGGTTTAAGTCAGGGCTCTGGCTGGGCCATTCAAGAACAGTCACGGAGTTGTTGTGAAGCCACTCCTTCGTTATTTTAGCTGTGTGCTTAGGGTCATTGTCTTGTTGGAAGGTAAACCTTCGGCCCAGTCTGAGGTCCTGAGCACTCTGGAGAAGGTTTTTGTTCAGGATATCCCTGTACTTGGCCGCATTCATCTTTCCCTCGATTGCAACCAGTCGTCCTGTCCCTGCAGCTGAAGAACACCCCCACAGCATGATGCTGCCATGCTTCACTGTTGGGACTGTATTGGACAGGTGATGAGCAGTGCCTGGTTTTCTCCACACATACCGCTTAGAATTAAGGCCAAAAAGTTCTATCTTGGTCTCATCAGACCAGAGAATCTTATTTCTCACCATCTTGGAGTCCTTCAGGTGTTTTTTAGCAAACTTCATGCAGGCTTTCATGTGTCTTGCAGGAGAGGCTTCCGTCGGGCCACTCTGCCATAAAGCCCCAACTGGTGGAGGGCTGCAGTGATGGTTGACTTTCCACAACTTTCTCCCATCTCCCAACTGCATCTCTGGAGCTCAGCCACAGTGATCTTTGTGTTCTTCTTTACCTCTCTCACCAAGGCTCTTCTCCCCCGATAGCTCAGTTTGGCCGGACGGCCAGCTCTAGGAAGGGTTCTGGTCGTCCCAAACGTCTTCTATTTAAGGATTATGGAGGCCACTGTGCTCTTAGGAACCTTAAGTGCAGCAGAAATTTTTTTTTTAACCTTGGCCAGATCTGTGCCTTGCCACAATTCTGTCTCTGAGCTCTTCAGGCAGTTCCTTTGACCTCATGATTCTCATTTGCTCTGACATGCACTGTGAGCTGTAAGGTCTTATATAGACAGGAGTGTGGCTTTCCTAATCAAGTCCAATCAGTATAATGAAACACAGCTGGACTCAAATGAAGGTGTCGAACCATCTCAAGGATGATCAGAAGAAAAAGACAGCACCTGATTTAAATATATGAGTGTCACAGCAAAGGGTCTGAATACTTGTGATGTGATATTTCAGTTTTTCTTTTTTAATAAATCTGCAAAAATGTCAACAATTCTGTGTTTTTCTGTCAATATGGGGTGCTGTGTGTACATTAATGAGGGGAAAAAAATGAACTTAAATGATTTTAGCAAATGGCTGCAATATAACAGAGTGAAAAATTTAAGGGGGTCTGAATACTTTCCGTACCCACTGTATATATATAGTCCTCAAGATGTCCCCAATTTATATACATATCTTGTGAATAGACAAATAACATGAAGACACACACACCTGCTCTTGTTCTGTTGACCCTTTCTCAGCTGCAGTGCTATTTGTTTCATCAGCTGCATAGAGGTTTATTACCTTTGCCACCTCTGAGGAATGAGACAGGTTGCCTTACACAGGTTTTTGGACCTGATGTATCGCTATGGAAGCCACCTAGCCAATCAGCAGCCTCCCTAAGGGCACTGACCAAAACAAACTTTGAAATCAATTCCATTTCTTTATAACATTAGGCACAGATCTATCAGTGATTCCAGTTTGGCATATGTCTCATAGTACCCATGGAATTTGAATTATTCATGCCAGCACCACTGGGATAATAATAAACTTGTACCAAACATGACGTACGTTAATGAACTGATGGCACGATTAAATGAGTCATGCTTGTAACAGACGTGGAGATTGGCGAATTAAATTATTTAGTGACATTTGGTGGTAAAATATTTGTATTCACGTGTCAGCGCCCTTTGTAATTAAATGCAATGCGTCATTTTAGCTGCAGCATAATTAACATTTAGTGAAAAACACATAATCAATCTACTGCGATTCTGAGGGAAAGGGAAGTTAAATCAAAGCTGGTATAGTGTAAAATTTGGTCAAATCTGTAAACAGAGGTTTGGATTGCCAGGGTAACAAGAATCAGTTTTGCTCCAAACTTTAATGGTTTTAAAACAATGAATTCTTAATGGAGTGCTATTTTAGCATGAGACTGAGTATTTGTCAGGTTTATGCATGGTCAGAGAGAGAGAGAGAGAGAGAGAGAGAGAGAGAATAGAGGACAGAGATGATTATAGCTGGCACTATATGGATTTTAAAGTATGTGGGCACAGACAGAGTCAAAGCTTGAAATCACGCAACCAAGACAAATGAGGATGAAGCTAGTAAACTAACAAGAAAATGTCTCATCTCTCTTTTCCTTCTCTTTCTTCTATGCCTTCTCTGTGCTTCAAGTGAAGCTTGGGCTCTGTTTTGGCAGCTCAAGTAGCTGATAAGAAGAAAACTCTTTTTTTAATGCTGATGAGTAGCCAGTGTTTACATAATGATCACATAGATATGATCAAGGCCATTATCACATACACATACAATATGTGCACAGAAAACACACACACACACACACACACACACACACACACACACACACACACACACACACACACACACATACATGCACACACAAAAACATATGCATAACTCAAAATATGTTAAAAGTACTGGCATGGCATCATGTGTTGACACATCTGTGGCCATTAGGTGGCCATTAATGTAAATCAGAGGAATGATCACTGCAATCCACAGTAGCTTCCCATGTGATTCCTCTTGTTTGTTAATCAGTGAGCTCTTATGGAGCTAATTCAGTCCCATAAACTGATGATGAATTCAAAGTCTGTAACCTCCAGAACATGCTGTCTTTTCTTAATCTTACAGTTTTTTCAACTGCTTACACACAAAATCCTTACCTGACACTCAAACACCAGAACCACACACCAAATCTGCAAAACCATACACTAATTCTCGGCTTTCGACTTCAAAAAAATTCAAATTCATGAAACACTTTTTTCAAAACACAACACACAATTCTCTATGTAACACAAAAATCTAACAGGAAGTATCTTGATTTCCTTTTTCAAACACAACCATTGTTTCTGTACAACTACATATGGTTGATTTATTTCTTTTCTTTCGTACTGTGTAATACTGTATTCACAACCACCAATGCTTACAGTAAAAAAATAAATAGTTTGGTTTCTTTCAATCTTTCTTTCATGTTTACCGTGAATTTTTCAACATCTCTCTGCCAATTACTTTCAATATTGTACATAAATATACATAGGAGCTCATGAAAGAAGATCTTTAGGTTTTGAATAACTGTGTGTATAAGATATATCCAAAAATAGAATATTAGGTTACACTTTATTTTACAGTGCCGTAGTTACATTGTAATTACTCAAATAAGTACTGAGTACTATTAATTAACTACTTATTATAGAGTTACAGTTATGGGTTAGGGTTTGGTTTAGGGTTAGTTACTTGTAATTATGCATAATTTACTGTTGTTACTATAGTAAGTACATGTAGTAACGTGTAACTACGGCCCTGTAAACTAAAATGATACCGAATATTATTGCAAAGGTGTTTACAACGTAAGACAAATGTTTGCTTTTGAGATGTGTTTGTTTAATTTGAAGATGCCCTACACTAAATTCAGTTTGAATGGGAAAATAATGCATTATATGCATAATAACACCATACAATATTTTTTTAGTTGATTCCTAAATACTGAGAGCAAATATTTAGTTGGAGTAAAAGAAAAAGTTGGGTAATTTGAAAACACCACAGATTTCCACAGAAACTGGAACTCCCCTCATTCAAAATTCTAGTGCCTGTTTGTTTATTAAACAAAAGTAGTTTGGCTATTTGATTATGTGTTCAGCTACAGATAAGTAGAAAATGGGAATCCGTTCAAGGTCCTTCGAGCAAAATTTTTACTGAAGATTTACATAAATGAAACAGAATATCAAAGTGCACTAACAAATATGTGACAGTGCACAAACAGAAAAAAAAAAAGAAAAACAAAAAACAAAAGCTAATGTTTCAGTCCATCTTGGACTATCGTTCTTATAGGGGAGAATGGATATCATTATTTGTTAAATATTTTTCATGGTTCATATAATATAGGCTGATGTCCATTTCCATATCCATATGCAAATGAAAGCCTATATTCTTAGCTTTAAAAATTGTGGGGCAAAAAGAGCTGATATTTACATTTAAATATCAGTTTTGGCTCAGATGTTTTCAAAATTACATTGAATAAATAAAATTACATACAACAGCATTATCTAAGAATATTGGAGTATTTTGATGAGAAATGTTAACTAAGAAATCTCGAACTTGCAGATTTCTTTGAGATTTGAGATTATAAAACCATATCTGAGAATATGTTTTTTGTCTCAGGAGAAAAAAAAAATGCATACATTCAGCACAAGTAGCATTGTCTTCTCATTTACAGTTTTTCTCAACTGCTTACACACATTCAAAAACTTTCAAAACTTTGCCTCTTTTTTTCAAAACTTTACACAAGAACTGCACACACAAAATGCAAAATGCCTCACATCTCTTGCAAAATGAAGCACTGCACAAACACATAAGAAAAGCAAACATTTGTCTTATGTTGCAAACACTTTTGCCATAATATTCTATTTTTGGATATATCATATAGACACAGTTATTCAAAACTTAAAGCTCTTCTTTCATGAGTTCCTATATACATTTCTGTACAAGATTGAAAGTAATTGGCAGAGAGATGTTGGAAAATTCATGGTAAACACAAAAGCAAGATTGAAACCAAACTATTTATTATTTTACTGTAAGCATTTGTGGTTGTGAATACATTATTACACAGTACGAAAGAAAAGAAATACATCAACCATATGTAGTTGGACAGAAACAATGGTTGTGTTTGAAAAAGGAAATCAAGATACTTCATTAGATTTTTGTGTTACATAGAGAATTGTGTGTTGTGTTTTGCAAAAAGTGTTTTATGAAATTGAAAACTGTGTCGAAGGCCGAGAATTAGCTTATGGTTTTGCAGATTTGGTGTGTGGTTTTGGTGTTTGAGTGTCAGGTTTCAGAAATTGTGTGACAAGTAAGGATTTTTTTTTTTAGTTGAAAAAAACCTGAAATTACATGGCTGTTTAGAAGCAATGAGATATTAAAGAGATACCAGTTTTATATATTAATTTTCCCTTTGCACAAACAACTAAATTTAAATTGGATAAAAGCATTTGAGACATTTTAACTTGACCTTATCAGCCATGCAAGGAAACAATGATATTATGGTGATCTCACAGTCCAAAAATACATTATTTCAAGAACATGTCAGTGATCATTGTGTTTTATCAAAATCAGAAAAAAATAATTGAATACTGAGTTTTCATTGATCTGTGTACATGCTATTGATCTGTTTTGCACTATGGACTCACCTCTCTCAGTGTCTGACTCTGCAGGACCCTAATGCAATCTTCAAGACCACGGCTACATCAAAACAAGTCTTTGTCACCAAATAAGAATAAAGGTACACAATAGTGTGAAATATTTCCTTTTATTTTACAATAAAATAGAATAAAAAATAAATGAGTTGTTTAGTGGTTAAAGACATTTGTTAGTTCTTTTTTCCAAATAATTAGGCTCATTCATCTGGAATCATAGCATGATCTGGTGAACCAGAATGAATGCTCCTCATTAGCCTGACAAGTCCTGGCTGTCTGTTAGGGAAAGGGACCCATGAAAGAATGCAATGCCTTGAGACACTTATATAACATCTATTTGCGACTGTAATGAGTAACATGGCAATTTATGTTGGCGAGCATCTGGGCAGCAGACATCTGGGTGGCCCAAAGCGCAGCATGTGTCCAAATTGTTTGTTGTTGAGATGATACATGACAGGTCCAAGTGAGAGATGTTGAGAGCGTTTCTAGTTGGAAACGTTTCAGTTGGAATCCGAATTAAATAAAACGTGATGTTGCATAAGAATCCAACGGTTAGGGTTAGACTATGTGACATTTAAATAATTGCTAGACGTCGCCGAAAGCATATAGTAAACTGAGGATTAAGCAAACACTCGGTGCAGAACGGCATTCCTCTAAAATCACCAGCCAGTTCATTGGATGATGCGCATGGTATACAGCATCTCCAGGAGAACATCACGCATCTCCAGACGAGCATAATACATCTTTAAGGAGCTCTGCCTGCTGGTGCATCCATTGGCTAGCTGGATGTTCCACTAGTGCTTGTGATTGGCCATACTTAATGATCCTTGTCTTATCATTTGCCCCTTTAATTTACTATGAATGTTGTATGCAGGCGGAATAGCTGCTGATAAGTTTGAAATAGCTTAGTCCTGGATAAGACGTGTGCGTGCGGGAAAATTATATTTCCTTGCTGGGCTTAGATTTTTCCATCACCTATAAGGATGCTTCTATCCTGGATTCGGATGGGTATGAATGGTCTCAGTCGGATATTCACAATGTAGATATTTTTGCTGCATGTTTGGTGAGGACTATTACGCAAACAATGTTTTGCGCTAAACTGAAAGATCTGAAGATTGCGGGTGAATGTCCCTTCTCTATGGTCGTGGGAAATGAGGAACCCGCGGACTTTGAGGAAAGCAATGCGGTGAATGTTTTGCCAGTATCCAGAGAGGTGCAGGGCAATATCACAAACATTCTGCCCAGACGCAAAATAAGCCGGAGCAAAGTTAATCTGCATTCACTGGGCGAGAGCATCCGAAAGCTGGTGTGCCCGGAGGTAAATTCATATTTAATTCACCTGATGATATTTTGCTGCAGAATCTTATACATTGCATTGGAAAATCTGTTTGATTTCTGCGTTGTGCTTGCAAGCGCGCAAATGAAATATTGTAATTAAGAGAAATGTGCAAGGCAGACAAACGATTGCTAATTAAAACATCAATTACAGACATGATATGCAATGCTATATAAAATGTTCTTCTTTTCTTTTAGTTCGAGAAATTACGAAATGCATTGTTCAGAGTTATGAAACAGGAGATAGACATGACCTGGTAAGATTTTTTTTTTTTTTTTTTTTTTTGGTGTTGTTTTTTCTTCTTCATTATAATATGTTGCTTTACATCTGTTAATGCTGACCATGAATTGTTATATTGTCCTTTAATCATATTATTTTTTAATTTTGACAATTTGTCGACCATTTACTGCTGTAGAGATCGTTTGAATATTGTTTTCATGACAGTATGTCATAATTGTATTTTATCTGTGTTTTCCACATTGTTTTATGTTTATATTACATGCAATATTTCAAATTATAGTCTATGGTCAATGTGAATTGTGAATTATGCGAATTATTACATTATGTTATATTATACTGCATATATTATATTTTCCTAGATAATCCTAAAGTTCAAAAGTGTTCTAATGTTGTTCTCCTTGTTCCATTCTACATATTAATTTATTAACTATATGTTTTAATATGTGTCAAAAGCCCTGTAGCATGCAGTTCTGATGTATCTCAGACACTGGACAATGCTGAACAATTATCTGATGTCATGAGAAACTACTCCCTTAAAACAGGTAAGAAGATGCATTAAAAATGTATATATATATATATATATATATATATATATATATATATATATATATATATAGCCTCATTAAAGTATTAATTTCATTTTGAATGAATTGTATTTTCACATTGTATCCAAGGTATCCCCATGGATGCGCTTAAGATTTCTCTGGGTCTGGAGGTGTTTCGGGACTGTTATGAGGAGGATGGTCATATTCTTAGAGTGGTGGGGGGAGCTCTCCATGATTTTCTCAACAGCTTCAATGTTCTCTTAAAGCAAAGCACACCACCCACCCCTGAAGTACAGCGTTACATCCGCCAAGCCTCCATCCTCTGTTTGGACAAAGATCCAGGACTCCTGACCGTCTATTACTTCAATCCCCTCCCCACCACCGAGCTCTTCTTCCCGGGTATCATCCAGGCAGCGGCGTGTTTGCTCTACTGCACACGGGTAGAAGTCAGAATGGATGTTGGGGGTAAAGACAGTGGTGCTCTACAGGCCAATCATCAGCCCCATCTGCTGTACTCGGTGGTAGTGAGAGATGGCAGGAGCCTCACACCAAGCCCCATGAGGACACACTCGTCTGGAGACATTCCCCTCTCGCTGCTCTACTCTACTTTTCCATTCCATATTCTCCTGGATCAGGAAATGGGCTTGATGCAGATTGGAGATGGTTTGAGGAGGAGGCTCGGGCGATGCAGAGATGGTCAAAGGAGACCTGTTTTCAATGAGCACTTTGCCATTGTGTCACCTGAAATACGAGCCAGCTTCCAGGATATTTTGACCATGCTTAACACCCAGTTCGTGCTACGGGTGAAACATCATGGAGCGAGCTCTGCTGACAGCCCTGGAAAGGTATTTGTTGTTTTCCAATTTCTCCCTCTGCCGTAAGGGTGGCCTTGCATCCAATATATCGAAATGCTGATGCTAACAATGGGCCACCAGTTACATGTGAAATTGCTTACCTGGGAATTTCTAAAACATCAAGCTTATTGCTTATCTAAGACAAGCTGCACAGAGTGTGGAAAAAAACCATCTATGTTTGCAGCTTTGAATGCAATGTATGCTAGTTTGCATTCACAATGTGAACTTCTGAAGGTCTATGTGTTATTTTATCACACCTACATCAAAGAGAAAGAGGAATCAAAGATTGCCTTGGGTTTCATGTTGATTAGACAATTAAAAAGCACAACATGGTTCAACTAATCAGTGCAAAGTAATTAGTAGGGTTTTTACTCATAGGTTTATCTTTGTGCTGATCTGAAATGAGTTTTTATGAGGTGGTTGAGGGGAAATTTTTTTCAGTAAATCTCAGTTTCTTGGGTTGCAGATGATCAGTATAATAAGGGCAATGCAATAAAGTCCTGTACCAAGATGAAATGAACATGGCGCCAAATGTCAAGACGTGGAAGGCCCCTCAAAGCCACAATTAATGAGATCTACCTGATCATGTGAAAGGAATTGCCCAGCAACCTCATGTCTAGATTAATTTAAGAAACAAACAGTACACATAATATACATTGATGGTACAGAGACATTATAAGGAGTTTTTGCATCATTATGATTCATATAATGTTTAGTCTTATGTGTTTTCCTTTGTTAGTTACCTTTATCTATATCAAGTAGAATTCATTTCAGCTTTACCCCTCGATAATCTTGTGGAAAAAGAGAGGAAGATATTTTTATATATATATTTTTCCCCCTAAAGGCACACTCACTGAATGGCACATTAATTTTATTTACACAGACTAAATATCAGTTATTAATATGCTTTGGGTCTTTTCAAAAACTCAAAATTCATATACAGTATGATGTCCGGCCTTGGAAAATTTACATCTTCAACCTTTATTTGAAATATTATTAAACATTATGTAAGCTTCATGCATAGATTCAATTGTTTTATTTGTGATAACACAATGAAACATGTCAAATTGCGCAGATGTAATTTTTGGCCAGGCTGTCATGCAAAGAAATTATGAACTCATGCAAAAACAAGAGATAACCAACAAAATATTATAACTCATTATGTTGTACTCAATGTATGCTTTTTCCTGAGAGCTTTTTGTATTTCTTTTCTTTTCTTTTTCTTTTTCTTTTTCTTTTGCATAGTAAAATAAAACCTGTAGCTGTAGTTTGCCTTTTTGCCAAATAATTTTGTCAGATAAATATCTTAGTTTAGTGTTTTGTTTTTCTTCATACCTAAAATATTTAAAAAATATAAAATATTTTCCTCATATTTTGATGGTTAAATTGAACTTGTAGGGTCATAAAAAACAAATATCTTCTCTGGAAATCATTTTTGGACACTACTGTCAGATCATTTGGGTATACAATATAAAAAATAAATATATCCAGTGTAGACTATAAGATTTTTGCTGAAATAAGATATATGGAAATCAGACAGCAAAGAAATCATTTCCCTAAACAAAACTAACTCCACACATAAACCTAACCCTCTGTGGGGTTTAAGCAGATTGTATGAAATGACGTTATACAGAATTCATACAAATTCGTAAATAGTTCAATTAAATATTATAATATATATTAACATAATATATATAATTAATATACATACATACATACATTGGTCACATTTATAGCAAACTAGTCCAAAACTCTGAATTAATTCCCATCCTCCCAACCCTCTCATTGTAGCATATGGACCTGAAGGGGCAGATGATCTTCATGTCAGAAATGAGCGCGCTCCTCTTCCTCGGCTCCCCGTGTGTGGATAAGCTGGAGGAGTTGACAGGCCGGGGCCTCTACCTCTCTGACATTCCCATCCACAATGCACTACGAGATGTTGTTCTGGTTGGGGAGCAGACCAAGGCCCAGGATGGACTAAAAAAACGCCTGGGCAAAGCCAAAGCTGCCCTGGAACAGGCACACCAGGCCCTGGAAGAAGAAAAGAGGCGAACGGTAGAGCTGCTCTTCACAATATTCCCAGGGAACGTCGCCCAGCGCTTGTGGCAGGGACTTCCTGTGCAGGCGAAAAAGTTTGATCATGTCACCGTGCTGTTCTCAGATATTGTGGGCTTCACTGCAACCTGTTCACGATGTACGCCCATGCAAGTGGTAAACATGCTCAGTGAGCTCTACACTAGGTTTGATCACCACTGCGGTGAGCTGGATGTGTATAAGGTGAGTGATATTGTACCTGCAAACAAATAAAACTATGTAGAATATTTCACTGCCACTTACTATTGTTAAGTGTTGAAATCTTCGTGGATGCATAGTCCTTTGGTTCGGCTGTTTTTGGCATATTGTAATGAAACCTTTTTTGGGCTTTTATCTTCAAACTAACAAAAAAGGGGGCTTTTTTTCCCTTTTTTTGCATATTGAAAGATATGATCCTCTAACATTATCTAGATCCTCTAACCTTATCTAGAGGCCCTTGTGATTTTAAGACCATCATTCACTCGAAATCTTTTAACCAAACAATAATTAATTTAATAATTTCTGACATGCAGGCTCATAAACTGCTGGGAGGTTGTCTAATGTAATCTGTAGCAGAACTGTAGCAGAACTATGCAGCAGAGATGAATTTCTTGTAAAAGACAGTGGAGGTAAAGTTTAGCTTAGTGTCTGGCTTTGCTTACATTCTTACAGACAGCTATATCCTAAAATAGATTCCCCTCTTGTCTTCTCCCAACATATCTCAGCTGGTTCATGATGTGTGTCTCAAACATCTCCATACTGAATGTGCAATAATAGGGAATTAATGTCTTTCAAGCTGTCAAAATTGTACCATTTTGTTAACGTAAAGTTAGTTTGTTATAACTGGTTTCAAAATAGCTTTCCTTCAACACTGGATCTTCTGCGTTCACGTTGTAAGAAACTGATTTTTTTTTTTTTTTTTTTTGTGGTCAGAATTACATCAAATAGTCAGTTAACCTAATCTGGTGCATGGATGGGAATGCACTTGTGAGCTTTTAAAAAATTCAAATTGTATCATAAAATACAATAACATCATATAATCATTATGCATTAATCATAATTAAATTGTTGTCTAAACGCATAACGGTTCTGTTAATTGGTTTTAGCTAATACATAGATGTCACAAGAGAGGCAATTTGGAATATTACGGCAGCCATGAACCTTGAATATACCCAGAGGTGTGTTATGAAATATTTAGCACTCTGCTCTCATAACCTTTCATATGTCCTCATTTGTGCATTCAAGGTGGAAACCATTGGCGATGCGTACTGTGTAGCTGGAGGATTACACAAAGAGAGTCCGACCCATGCTGTCCAGATTGCTCTCATGGCTCTGAAGATGATGGAATTGTCGGATGAGGTCACGACTCCCATGGGGGAGATAATCAAGGTTAGTGTTTCATCAGGTTTTTCCAAATTATGAGTGCAGTTATAGCATGAATATGAAATGAGTCAAATGTTCCATATTCTTATTTTTGTCATGCAAAATTTCTCTTATTTGTCATGCAAACCTTTACTACACTGCTATGAAACAAAAATGCAACTGTTTCAACAATATTGTTAGTTAGAAATTCTCAATTTAATATGTGACTCATTTACACAGAATGCTTGTACGTTTTTGTGCAAATACACTCCCACTACAAGGGAAAATAATTTTTTTTAAAGGTCACATCTAATTTATCCTATTTTAGGCTAAAAAATAGGTATTGTTTATATTATTTATATAATGTGCAAGTGTCACCTAGAATAATTTATCAGAATTGGAATTAGAATATGAATACTGCTGCTTGAGATGCAAAAACATGATAATTTTATCTTAACAAATGATCTTGGAGAAAAGTAATATATGTTTGGTTTAAAGACTGGGTTGGATCTTCTGTATTATCATTGTATTAACATGAAATGAATTGGCAAACAATAGACATCAGAAGATTAAAATTGGCTCAGAAATAGTAATATTACACATGGTTTGAAATAAAAAATGTAAAAAAGGAAAATTTGAGAAGATTTTTAAACAGTGTTTGCTTTGTTTTATTCTCAGATGCGTATCGGGATCCACTCTGGCTCAGTTTTGGCAGGTGTGGTCGGGGTTAAAATGCCCCGTTATTGCCTTTTTGGCAATAACGTCACATTAGCCAACAAGTTTGAGTCCTGTAGCCTGCCAAGAAAGATTAACGTCAGTCCCACCACATACAGGTACAAAACAGAGACAACTGCTCTGCTTGTTTATTCAGTATACACAACTTATTATTTGACTATTTTGTTTATTATTATTTGAATCAGCATGTTTCTAATTCTATTGTAGTTTTGGCATATACATACATTTTTAACCTTTAAGTGGGAGTTAAATAATTTTTAAATATGTGCTCAACAGCTAGTTATTTATCATACAATGAAGTGTCAGCAGCTATATTAGTTTTACATAAACGAAGAACAGGAACATTCCACCAGATGGATCTGTGTTTTTTTTAATGTTTAAGAAAAAAATAACACAGAAGATCGTCCTTATTAAATCATTTCTGGCTGAGCCAAAACATGTATAAGTATTTTCATCATATTCCACTCTGTTACAGCTGATTTAACACTTTTTACTGTGTTTACAAGTGGGCTTTAGGACAATTTGTTACTTCTCTCTTATTTCAGATTGTTAAAAGATTGTCCAGAGTTCACTCTCATCCCCCGGAGAAGAGAGGATCTTCCGCCCAACTTCCCCAGTGACATCCCTGGAGTTTGTTACTTCCTCCAGGCTCGTGATCAAAAGACAAGTGCTGCTTACAGAGGCTGTGCTACAGAGGAAACTCAGCCCAGTGGATGAAAACACAAAATCTCTCACACAACAAATGCTGGAAACAGTGGGTTAATACTGCCTGTCAGTCTCTGTATCTTTTTAGTTGAGCCAGAGGTAGTTTATCATCCAACTGTTGAATGTTGCCAAAAAGCTATCAAATAACACTCATTAGAAGGGTTTCACTGAGCACTGTTTTTCTTCACAGTGGCATTAAGTATGAGTCCTGTGATTTTGATCGCCTGAACATTTTTTGTTTTAATAAAGTAATTTATTTTGACTTCCTAACTGTATACCAAAAATCTAAAAAGCAGAGAATGTCATCCACATTTATATATATATATAACGATTGACTGTTTCTTTAAATGCTATAGAGTCAAGAGAGTGAATCATTTATAGTCTATAAGAATCAGTTCAATAATCTGAATAGAGCACATGTCATTGTAGTACACAGTAAAGAGGAAGAAAAGCACACAGTGAAGCATCACCTCAGCAGAGCCCAATCACTATCATCCTTAAAGGCACAATATGTAAATTTTTACCGCTAGAGGTCATTAATTCAAAACAAAGGCGTAGCTCGATGAGGTCTTGATTTCGCAGAATCATGCGAGGTGTTGTCTTCACGTCTACAGTTGGTGAAAAAGAAACGGGATGAGACTCGGGCAGAAATCATGTTCACGGAAGATATTATTAATGTTACTACAGTATGAAGCAGAGCAGGGCTGAGTGCTGTACGAGCAGAAATGAGGCTGCTGGAGTGATTGCTAATGAGAGACGAGTGTGACACACGTCTCGAGAGCAGTGGAACTTTTATTATGCCGCAGTCGCCGCTTTTGCTTCTTCCGGTCAAGTGTATGTGGGGTAAAGCAGCAGATACATTTGTGTATTGAAAGCTGTTATAGTGCTACTGTGTTTGCTCTGTGGCTACTATGAGACAGTTAATGCACAGTGCAGTAAGCTAGATCGATATTAGGCATGGTAAAACATCACTGTAAATCAAGAAAACGAGATTTAAATAATAAGACTTACTGTGTTGAGCTATATAACATGATTAGTTTTCTATTCTAGTGCATTGTTCTAGTGGTTTTTGGATATTTTTTATCCAAAAATCTTACATATTGTGCCTTTAAGCTAAACATTGTGACATTTTTTGTATTGTAATAGATCTGTAATAAACATGCTTTACTCAAGGTTTGGTTTGTTGTTGGTGTTTTAATGCTCCTGAGACCTGCTCTTTCCTTGAAACGAGTGAAAGAAAGACCACATAAAAGCTTCATTTTGCTCTTCTACATTTATCACTATCATACATATTATAACCAATAAAATTGTTTAAATATAACATAACGTTTATAAGAAATATAATTGCAACATTTTATAAACAGGAATCCATCAAGGTTAGCTTCATTAAATGTTTCAGAGCAAGGCCTATAAAACCCAAAAATGACACATTCAGGTACATATGATTTTCATTTGCTAGCATTTTGAATTTTAATACGAGATTGATAGGCTACATTAGAGAAATAGTATCTTGCTATTTTATATGATGACTATCAACCAGACTGTGAACATTCCAACGTCTTTATAAAATACTAAAAAACAAAATAACACACACAAAAACCTTTTCCTTAATTGTATAATATTTTTCATTATTTAGATGCATTATTTAGCTAATTGCAATCTTACGATATTAACTTGTAGTAACTCCAATGATAATATCTCCTGAGAGCATTGCATTTGCACTTGGTCGATGAATATTAATAAGGTCATGCGGCGTTGCTTGGTAACCTTCACAGAGCATACAAGACGTAGCCTAATTAATATTTATGTACCAGGACATCAACCATAGTAGGAATCGTTAATTCGCCAGTTGATTAGCGCCCACCTACTAACGTCTACCTCGCAACCAATCAGGTAGGTCTTCTGGACAAACGTCATGTTGCGTAATCAATATTCATAAGACAATCCTACAACGTAGTATAATTCCTGAATCCGGGATCTAGCGAAATGCAAATAGCGAGAACCAGCTGTGTGTACTCCCCGCATCCCCGCGCTCCCGTTGGCTACATTCTCTGTCAATAACAATGAGCTCGTTTCAGGAATGGTGGTTTCAATCGTAACAGCTGTACGGTTTGTCAGTTCTGGTGTTTAGTGGTTTAATCTATCAGAAAAAGGATTGGCGAATTAATCGAAACATGGTATGTAGCAATAATATGAATGCGGTTGTACATGTCTTATATTTATTTTCTAGTCACTATTCATGTAAACATTTGCTCTGTAGCTTACGGTATCATCGACCGTGTAAAAGCGATGGAAATAAGGCATTATTTAAATATGTAATTCTGTATTATTAATTGAATAATTACTGTATTGCCTCATTGTGTGGTAAAATATAACCTATGCAAGGAAGCACAGCTCATATTTTAATTTACGCACTAAAAGCACTACAGCATATTTGTATAGATGGCTGAATATGTAAACAATAAGAAAGCAAAAAATGCATTCTTACAATTAATTTATACATAGTCACATATAAAGACATTTTATGTTTGAATTTCACAATTGTATATTTCTCTCTCTTTTTGGCAGTACGGGTTTGTGAACCATGCACTGGAACTTCTGGTGCTGAGAAATTATGGTCCAGATGTGTGGGAGGACATCAAGTGAGTTCAAATGGACTTCTATATTACATCATTAACAATCTTTTTTTTTTTTTGGTCCACTGAATATTCTAGTCACTGAATATTATAAAATATGTGTGTACATACTATAATACATTTTCTCAGATATAGTTGTGAGGTGTGTGCGTGTGTGTGTATGAGCATCAATGTGTGATTGACAATAACACTTGCAAAAATTAACTAAAGCTCCTGAAATAAAATAACATTTCAGCAATTGCTATTTTATTCTCAGCACTTTTTCTCAATACCTAAAAGGGAAAAAGTAGTTGCATTTCTAAATAAAATTCATGATATCAATAGCTCAGGATGTTGTGATTGCCCAGCCTTTACTACCAGATGCACTTTTTCATTAATTCAGAGCATGAGAAAACACGCATAACATGTCGTGGGGTGAGGTCACATGCGTACAACTTTTTCCTCTTGCACAAACAGTTCAGCTTTATTTTAACTTCCTCCATCTCTTTGACATGACTTTTAAGAGCAGTCTTTTCAAGTCACAGCTGTGCTTAATGTAAACATATGTTTTAGAGCCTGTTTAGGCTCAAGTCGTAAGAGTCTCACTCAATGTTCTGGCAACATTCAAGTAGTTGGACAGCATTTTTCAGCGAGGTTCAGTATTATCACAAGGTTAGCAGCATCTTTCAGTGCACTGTACCAGGCGTGATTAATGATGTTTCTAGTTCTATTTTTAGGTTGAGTTTTACAAGTGCTTTCCCTTGTTGATTTTGTAGCAACATTTTAGCTGAACCTTGGTCATTCTTGGCCAATGCTGATTTTTTTTTTTTTTTTCTGCTCAGTTAAGTAATATGGTCAAGCAAATCACTTTTTGACCTTAAAAATTATAAATTTAGATATTCTAGGCATTCTAAATAAACATTTTACTGTTTTTTTTTTTTTTTTTTTGTGTGTTAATTTGATAATGAAATAGTAATTGCTTGATGTTCTAAATCTTTTATATTAACATTTTTTTCCAGGAGAGAGGCTCAGGTTGATGTAGAAGGACAGTTTCTGGTTAGAATTATCTATGAAGATGCCAAAACATATGACCTTGTGGCTGCTGCAAGCAAAGTACTGAGTAAGGGTTTTATTTATTTATTTATGTTTTTTTATTGTTGTTGTTTTGGAAGGATGGAGGTAATAATTTTCTAAAACTTTAATGAATTATTAATTAAAAAATTGTAAGTGTTATTAAAACAGAAGTGGTTCATTATAAAGGTTCTATTAGATAACAGGTTGATGTGACAGAACAACATCATGATTAACTGGTGTTATACAATAAAATGTAGCAAAATTACTTAGTTTAAATGTAAAAATCTTTTTTGATGTTTTTGATGACCATTTTTCTTTTCCTTGTTGATTTAAATATGATTTCTTCTCCAATAGAAATTGATGCTGGAGGCATCTTGCAAATGTTTGGGAAAATGTTCTTTGAGTTCTGTCAGGAATCTGGCTATGACACCATTCTCAGAGTGTTGGGCTCTAATGTCCGTGAATTCTTACAAGTAAGAGGCCACTGTTTTTATCACCCAAAATCAGCAGCAGCAATGTTGAGAAAGTGACGCAAGCAACACTGTCTGTTCTGTCTGTCTGTTTGCATTGCATATACTGTACATTTTTTTAAGGTGATTTTTATAATAGTTAAAAATAATAACCGACTGGGTCAGTTTTGTTTGATTAAACAATGGAAATGGAACAATGGAAATGTTTTGAGTCGATAAGAATTGACAATAACATCATCAGCTATATATTTAAAATAATCCTTAATGTCATTTCACTACCAATTTGTGAAGTACAAATATAAATTACAGATTGTGTTTTTCAAAGAATGTAATTTATTTGGTTTATTTTGTGAAAAATTCTATGCTAAGGCTGTGTCCATAGTAAACACCTAAATTAAAAATAAGAGAAAAGTTTGGCATTTCCTCCACTAGTGATGTTAGTGAGTTACTTAAAAAACAGAGAAAATAATTTTCAGCAGCTTAGCTGTTTTTCAGCAGCTTAGTTTTTTTTTTAAAATAATTATATAAATATAAATAATTAAATATTCATTGAAACTCATTACTGCAGTTTATCATATAGTGTGAATTTCTCATTAGTTGTAAATTTGTGTTCGAGTGTGATTCTGCCAGCCTAAACTTAGTGCAGCAAACTACCCTGTTTTCACACCCTTTCCTTGCATTCACTTATTCCAGCTAAGCAAAAATCTGCTCTTTGCATCACCACATTAAAATCATCTTGTTCTCTCCTTCAGAATCTGGACGCATTGCATGACCATCTGGGCACCATCTACCCCGGCATGCGTGCGCCCTCCTTCCGCTGCACGGATGCAGAGAAAGGGAACAACCTTATTCTACACTATTACTCTGAGAGAGAGGGTCTTCAGGACATCGTCATAGGGATCATCAAGACGGTTGCACAGCAGATTCATGGAACTGAGATTGAGATGAAGGTCTGCATGTTCTGTGCCTGTGGATTGATTATCCTCCCATATAGATTTTGCTTTGTTCCTTTAATTGTCTTTAGCCTGGAAGATTCAGATTGGTTGCAAAGATGACTGCTAGAAGAAAGCCTGTGGTCAGTTCTTACCCTAATCTAAAGAAAGGTCTGGTTATTCATTAATATTAATTAATAGAGATTTTGGATCTGGAAATTTAGCTTTGCCACCACAGAAATAAATTACATTTTTAACCATAATAAAATAGAAAAATAAAAATATTATTACTATATTTAAATAGTAATGATATTTCAAAATATTACTGTTTTTATGTATAATTTGTATAATTTATGTATAATATATTATGTATAATTTAATTCTATACATATATTTATTCTCTCTTTAATTCTTCTTGTTCAGATATCTTGGTCTCTATAGCACCTCTTAAATACAAATGCCCAAAATTTAAATCACATCCATGGTTGGATGACTCCACTCATTCACTTAGACAGATCTGTCGTAAAGAGGAGAGGAGATGGAAAAAGATCATCTTGCTGTTTCATTTGAAATCAACACAAAAACAATTTCCAAAATGTTGACAAGACTAAATTTAATATAACATCTGTTTAACTTATAAACAAGTAAGGTTAATAATATAACTTAGATTACACATTTTTCAGTTTTACTCAAATTAGGGTGATGCAAAATGAGTACACCCCACAACAAAAACTACTACATCTAGTGCTTTGTATGGCCTCCATGATTTTTAATGACAGCACCAAGACTTCTAGGCATGGAATGAACAAGTTGGCGACATTTTGCAACATCTATCTTTTTCCATTCTTCAAGAATGACCTCTTTTAGAGACTGGATGCTGGATGGAGAGTGATGCTCAACTTGTCTCTTGAGAATTCCCCATAGGTGTTCGATTGGGTTCAGATCAGGAGCCAATGAATCACTTTCACCCTGTTCTTCTTCAGAAATCCAACAATGGCCTTAGATGTATGTTTAGGATCATTGTCATTTTGGAAAAGTGCGCGATGACCAAGGGCATGGAGTGATGGTAGCATCTTCTCTTTTAGTATAGAGCAGTACATCTGTGAGTTCATGATGCCATCAATGAAATGCAGCTCCCCACCACCAGCAGCACTCAAGCAGCCCCACATAAGGACACTGGCACCATGAATTTTTCTTTGTTTTCCTCACCTTTGCAATGCCATACAGTTTTGAAGCCACCAGTTCCAAAAACATTTATCTTGGTCTCATCACTCCAGAGTATAGAGTCCCAGTAGTCTTCATCTTTGTCAGCATGGGCCCTGGCAAACTCTAGGCGGGCTTTTTTTGTGCCTGAAGTCTTTAGGAAAGACTTCTTTCGTTGACGGCACCCATGCATGCCATTCCTCTGCAGTGTACGCCGTATTGTGTCACGGGAAATAGTCACCCCAGTTTGGCTCTCTACTTCTTTAGATAACTGCAGTGAACTCCCATGCCAATTTTATTCAACCCTTCTTATCAGATGACTCTCCTGTCGAGGTGTTAACTTCCATGGATGACCTGGATGTCTGCAGTTCCATCTTTTGTAAATTTTTGTACCACTTTTGCTACAGTATTCTGACTTATATGTAAAGCTTTACTGATCTTCTTGTAGCCTGAAGCCCCGGGTATACTTCAGCCATCTACGTTCGTGAACTGTCCGCGCAGCCCAAATTTCGAGACCCCGCGGATAGTGGCACTAGGTGGCAGTACGCACAGTATTGAGCACAATGTGCAGTCGTCGAAGAAGAGTTTGTAAAAAACGATTCAAAAATAAGACAAGAAAAACTCAAAAGCATGCCTTCTCCATCGTTTTTGATTCCTGTTCTCTTGGTGTATCTTCTGAACTATGTTGCAATGGTGGCTGCACTATTTTTCTTCTCTGATCCTGCCCAGTGAATGTCCGGTTGATGACACGATGTCTGGTAAAAGAATAGAAAAAATTGTACTGCGCATGTGTCGAACGCGGTCATCCCCATGCATCCTTGGTTTAGTATACTTTGAAAGATGCGCAGACGTGACTGTGCGTGATGCGTCCGGGCGTGGAAAGTGAAGTATACCGGAGCTTTAACCTTTCTTCCATGTGGTGCCATTGGTGACAGCATGAAATGGGAAGGGGTTTTAACACCCTTTTATAGTCAACTGTCTGCTGGACACCTGTGTAATGAATAATTAGACTCACCTGTGGTTGAATTCTTATTAAATTATACTTTTGTAGTATAAAATTTAGCTTTGCTCCAGAGACTTTCAGTGGGGTGTACTCATTTTTGCATCACCCTAATTTGAGTAAAACTGAAAATTTTGTTCTCTAAGTTATATTATTAGTATACGAAAGTATACAAGAGACGCCCAGATAACATGTTATCTGCTTATCGTCAGAAGGGACTGTAAGCAGGTGGACCCCGAGGCATGGCTAAGAGACGCAGTGTCTCGTTCCCTGTTCTCAGGGAACCATGGTTACATGCGTAACCTGAGACGTTCCCATTCGAAAGGGAGCTCGCTCTGTGTCAGAGCGCTAGGGGAATGATATACCCACGCCGCAATGCTGAGGGGAGTGCATGCTAATGTATGGCAGTGATTCTGTCAGAATCAAGCAATTTCAACTAAAACGCCAGACTCACACTCCCTACGGGACACAAATGAGCTGTCAGTGACAGCACTCTCAGCAGTCAAAGCCTTAAGTCGGCCTCCATATTTTATGGAGGCCTGCCAAGGCCGCACAAAGGCCTGGAACCAAACGCTTCCACAGAAAGGGTCCCTTTTAGGGAGCATGGCTAGGGGGCCCGAAGGCACCCCAGCCAGTCATTTCTCAGGGTAATAAAGTCAACCCTGAATGCCACCAGGGAGGCTGACCTGGCCTCTAGCTGTACTAGTAACCTAGTCTGCCAACAACCTGCCTGTTTCCTCAGAAACAGAGCCTCTAGAAGCATAAGTCTCACAAAGAAAGTCCATTAAGATGGACTGCAAAAGGGCCGTAACCATCTCAGACCAGATCTAGAATCGGGCATCCTGGAGAGCAGGACTCAACAAAGTGCAATCGACCCTTGCAAATGAGGGGAGTATATCTGCTCGATCCTAGGATATACAAAGCATCTATGTTTCAAGGCGCTAAGGAGGCTGTGCACTTTAAAAATGAACCTTCGTGAGGGGAATGCTCACAGCCTATGGGCTGATCTAACTGAGAGGCCTCGAGAGAAGCCTTCAACCTCTGACCAGACTTAGGGAGCTAAGTACTCAAATCTACCCCAGAGTAAGGAGAGTCAAAAGCTCCACCTATTAGGTCGACCAGGCTATAGGCTAGGATGCGAAGGTGAACTAGATAGCCAAGCCAGCTACATGTAGTAACGTGAGGTCTCAGCAGGGTCAGAAAGGCCAACTACCTGACAACATGACCTTGCTGACCAATACCCGACTGCTGGGGACTCGCATCAAGGAGGCCTACAGTGGTCAACTACCTGGTATTGAGTCTTAACTGGGAGAGAAGTACCCATGCTGTAGGGAATTCACCTTCAGAGGGGGCCAGTAAGACCAAACACCTCAATAGCAAAAGTTCACTGGCTGAAGTAGCATTGCTAACCGCCATGCACCCACTTATTAGGTGCTGGCTCTCAGGGAAGTCCAACTACCTGCTAGCTAGCTTTCTAGGGCCTACAACACTGGGGCGCGACCACAGGGAGGTCTGCTAATACCTAGGGAGGCCTGCTGAGGCCAGCTACCTGATAGCCAGTCTAGCTAGCTGTCAAAGCCTGCAACACTGGGGCTCGCCCACAGGGAGGCCTGCTCATTCTCAGAGAGGCCTAGAGAGTCTAACTAGGGCCTAACAGTAACTAGCTTCTGAAATGCAGGGCCACAGCAAAGAGCATACTATCCGGAAAGTGAAAGGGGCTTAAACCGCCTATTCTGCCTCTACACCAACCTGCATTATGCCCCAATGTAGGAGGGGGCAGGCCTTGGCCGGACGACTCTCTGTTGAGAGGAGGCCAGCACTAGGGATGCAAAAAGGGAACCTGCCCCTCTACCAGGGGGCAGGAATGCTTAGCAGACCGCCTCCAACATCCCTAGCGCTTAGCCTAGGCCAGCTGTCAGGGCAGCCCTGGTAAGGGCCAGCCCAAAAGCATAGATCTACCTGGCACTCCTCAGAGCAGCAGCCTCAACAGATCAGCTCTCAAAGATGAGAGGAGGCACAAACTGCATGCACGTCTTGAATGCCGCTGGTCTAAGTTGCTCAGCAGGTCAGCCTGGTGCGCCTGACACACAGCCATCCTGACCCGCTGCTGCGTATGCCCTGCCATTTAAACGAGATGTCACTTTAAGGGGTTTAGATGGAAAAGTCTGAGCTTTCAGTGTTGATGTCCGCCCAAAACATGAGATGGCATCAACACATACCCATTTTCCTTCCACAAACCCTACACAGGGAACAGTGGTCTATAAAGAAAAGGACACGGATCCACACACTTGTAAGCTAACCTTGTAAGCTTCTCTGTGCGTTTCATTATTGCCACGATAGTGCTTCACACATAACAGCCCTTGAAGACGAAAAGAGGATGACATGTTGTCTGGGCCCCCCTTATATACTTTTGGGTCGCATTGTTATGATGTCATGGTCAAAATGATATTGCCAAGATTTTTCAGACACCAGTTCACACGGAGGCAGTTCCCCTAGCGCTCTGACGTAGCGTGAGTTACCTTTCGAAAGGGAAATGCCTTTTATTTCTAAATTATGACAATTTTTGATGTAAAATCATACTAACATTATAAGTGCGCCTCAAAAAACATTGAGAGAAAATTTCCATTTCTTTCAAAAGTTATGGAAAAAGTTGTCCTATCACAGTTACTTCCATTTTAAAATTCGACTCAGGTACTTGAACCATTTCGATCAGTTTTACAGCTCATCGCAGTACTGAAACAGCTTTGTTAAAAGTGATGAATGTTTGTTACTTGTGGTTGATTCTGGTGAAAATGCAGTTTTGATTTTTACTGGGTCTGAGTGCTGCTTTTGACACAGTAGATCACAATATCCTTCTGTCATGCCTTGAACAGTGGGTGGACATTAAGGATACAGCACTACTCTGTGGCTATTGGCTAGTTTTTCTCATCATCTGCTTCTTGTGGGGTTCCTACAGGGTCCATTTTGGGGCCATTACTGTTTAATCTGTACATGCTTCCGCTCAGTAATATAATTAGGAAATATAACATTAATTTAGATTCTCAGCTGTTCCATTGAAATATAGAGATTCTCTGCAGCTTCTCATTGATTGTCTTGATGATATTAAATGCTGGATGGCAAATAATTTCCTCCATCTTAACAATGAGAAAACTGAGGTGGTTATCTTTGGGCCCTCCAAAACCAGAAACTCTATAGCTAGTTACTTAATCTCACTCCATATCTTATATCACATGCAAAAAATTTAGTTGTTATCTTTGACTCTGAGCTTTGTCTTGAAAAACAAATTAGCTCAGTTAAAAACAGCTACTATCAATTGAAAGTCATTTCCAGACTTAAATCGACAATTTTCTTTCAAGACTTTGAAAAAGTTATTCATGCATTTATCACATCACAGCTGGACTATTGCAATTCTTTATATCTTGGTCTTCCTCAGTCTTCACTGGCACATTTGCAGATGCCTCAGAATGCAGCAGCCAGAATGTTAACTAGTGCAAAATACTTGAATATATCACTCCAATTTTAGCTTCTCTTCACTGGCTTCCTTTCTTTTTTGGAATTCAGTTCAAAATTTTGCTGATTGTTTTTAAAGCTCTTAACAGACAAGCTCCATCTTACATCTCTGATCTTATTTATTTGAACTCAGCTCCTAAGTCCCTCAGATCTGCCAATAAAGCTCTCTTACATGTCCCACAGTCACGTCTTAAATCAAAAGGTGACAGTGCCTTTGCAGTTGCTGCTCCACGGTTATGGAATCAGTTGCCACCTGACATTAAGAGTGCTCCTTCTATTTTTAAATCTAGATTTAAGACACATCTTTACTCTTTAGCCTTTCCTGATTATTAAATTATGGATTAGTAATTTCTATTGCTATTTATTCTATTGTTTACACTTTGGTCAGTGCAAGATGAATTTAAATGTGCTCTATAAATAAAATTTACTTACTATTTGAAAAAAAACCACAATGGTATTTTTAAATAAACATTAAGGAAAGTGCAATGATCAAAACATAACAGGAAGTAGACAAGATGTAGATTTAGTCTCGTTCTCATTGAGAGAGGCTCATCGATACATAACATTTTGATGAACTCCTTGCGGTATATCCTTTGTCACCGTGCTTCAGTCACTGTCTTATTTTCCAAATAAATCCCCTTTACCCAATAAGAGCTAATCATCCCCCAGACGACAGACTGCTCTTTCCGTCTCTCTCTCTCCATCTGGACTTTGTGTGAAATGAGTGAGTCCAATCGACAGACCCTCGAAATGCAACACCTGACTTGTTGAAAAAAAATGTTAGCCATCGTCGTCATGGTGATGGCAGGGCAAAGAGACAGCGACTTGACGTCAGTAAAATGGGCTCAACTTCAAGCTGAGAGAGAAAAAACAACAGCTTCTCTGCATTCTGCCCAAGCTGATATGATGTCTACAATAAAAAAAGCTTTTAGGGCCATTTTCAGTGATATTTCTAAAGAGAAAACAGAGAGAAACTGTAACGAGTGTCTTAATTACGCAAAAAAATCCCAAAAGTTATTCCTGTATTTGACTCATACTTAATACACGAAATAGTCTCCTTTATTAAACACTCAGACACACTTGAAGCTGTAACTTTCTCTTTGCTTAGTCTAAACGAGAACTGAAGACTTAGGAATGAGATCACTGACCCTGGACTCTTAGCACTTAAAATGATATTGTTTGGAATCACAAGAGACCATTAGACTTTGTCTTTTTTGTTCTTAAAAGGAATAATCCGGGTTCAATACAAATGAACAAAATCTCAGTCAACAGCATTTGTGTAAATTATTTATACAAAAAATAATTTTGACTTAGCCTTAATTGTTTTAAAAAAAGGTAAATCAAGGTTACTGTAACGTAGTTCGTAAATGTGGGAAGAAGGAGGCGGGAACCGGCGAACATTCAACGTAACTTTAATGTAAAATAAACAAAGAACAAAACGAAAGTAATGCCGGCAGACCCTCGCGGACATAATAAAACATAACGTAAAGTCCAGGCCTGGTCCTCTCTCGTCCTTCACTGTAGTCGCTCCTCCTTTTATGCTCCCGGAGCTCCTCCGTGAGGGACTCAAGGCCGGTGCGCCTCCCAGGTGAAGCTCATTAACACTCGCGCCACCGGCCTCGCGCCGTTCCCTCACGGCTCTCGCCCGCCCTGGTCGCCACAGTTACCTTGAAAGCTTTATAATGGTGTCAATTTTTGAAGGATTTAAAAGCAAATATAATTTATTGTAATTTAATATAAAGCTTATTTTTAAATGCATTTAACATTATTTATTTCTGTTAAAACCTGTGTATTATTTAAGCTGTAGAGCTGTTTTAATCATCATTTTTGTCATTTTAAGATTTATAACATTGCGTTATCATGACATGGATATAACATTACATAGAAAAGATTAGAAAGTGATTTTTCACATATTATCACATATTGTTTACATCTTGGCAATACTTTTGAAACAGCGAGTATTTTAATGTTTACAGATTCGCTGTGTTCACAGGTGCCTCAGTGTAACACAGATTTTTTTTTTTTTTTTTAAGAAAAGGAGTTTGGAGTTTTGTCAAAGACTTTAGATATACAAAGGTGGTGCACTTATATTACTGATAAATGGGAGAAAGCAAAATGGCAGAATAAGTCCCACCTTCTAACTAAAAGAGCCAATCACCGATTGGTAAAGGTCATCATGTAACTACAGCTGCCGTTAAAAGCTCCGGTTGCTATAGACCTTCAGTGTTCTGGTGACGCGCTTAGGACTGCACTTGCACATTGGCTGGTATAGTCTGAAAAATAAGCTTTTTTTAATGCTACTTGAGCATAAGAAACAACATTTATGGGACAGTTCAAGTCAATTTTTGTTGCTGATTTGAAATATGTTATGATATTTAAATGTGAGTTCAGCAATTTTTTATATTTCAGGATTCCCCCATTCAAGTAGACCTGCCAGCAGGTATTGCAAATATGGCCGCCAAGTGAACAGATGTTCCTTGAAAGGGACTTTGGTTCCCTTTTGAGGGAACTCCACGCTGTGTCAGATTGACGGTGCTATGGGGAATGCCTCGGTGTGATTGCTCATTGTGATCGTCTGCCACTGAGAACGCTTCGCTTCCACCTAGACCACTTCAAGGAGAGTGCCCTGGTCCGCGCACCTCGTAGTTCAAGTTCCGCATCTGCTGAGGCGGTGAAGTGGCTCAGATCATGGGGGTCGCAAATGGAGCTATCAGAGGAGCTTGAGACTGCTGTCTCCAGTGCTTTCACTCAGGATCAGGAAGCCTGCTCTGTGACTTCTTCTCCCCTGAGTGAAGGCCTGATGGTGGCCTTTTTGTCAGCATCGAGGTAGGGGAGTTTGAGGATTCTCCACCTCTCTCCCCTGAGGAGCTGGTGAAGGTTGTTAGACTGTTGACCATCCGAGAAGCAGGATGTGTGTCGTAAGAGCAAGTTGGATGCTTCCTGCCTAGGAAATCAGAACCTCCATGTCAGGGCCTGCCATTCTTTCTGGATCTCCACATCTAGGTGTCCCTTTTAAACAGTAGCAGGCCCAGAGCAGGCTCAGGTGCTGGACCAGGAAGTTTAGTCTTTATTGGCAAAGGAGGCAGTACATTCCTCCTCCAGAGAGGGACTTCGTGTTTTACAGCCGGTACTTTATAGTTTTGAAGAAGGATATGGGGTTGCATCCCACTTTAGATCTGCATCAATTGAACCAAACTCTGAGGACGTACAGGTTCAAGATGCTTACGATTCAGCTCATCGTGACTCAAATCAGGTCTGTGGACTGGATCAAAACCAGGTGCCATCATTGTGAAACAGTTTCAAAAGGTGTTGGGACTCATGGCAGCTGTGTCCAATGTGATGGCCTTCTGTACATGAGTAAATAAATAAAAATACATAAATTAATAAATAAAAATACAAATATTAGCCTATATTCAGGAAAAAATACTAAACAAATATAAGCATAAATAGCAGAATAATTAGTAACACAGAAGTCTATTTACTGCCCCCCCCCCCCCCCTTTATTTTACTGTTTTCCCAGTCACTGTCTATTTTACTGGTGTACAAGTTACCTTCATTACCTTAATAGATATCAACACTTCAAAATTAATTGATGTACTATTAAAGTTTTTGTTAATATTTCATTTTAATCTTAGTTAAAGCTTTAGTAATGTTGTGTTTTGTGTTGTTTTTATTAGTTTTTTAAATTGTCTATATAGTTTTTATTACATTTAGTTTTAGTTTATTTAGTTTTAGTTTTTTTTAGGTCTTCAACTTAAACTAAATTAAATTGAATTGTTGCCTTAGCTGAAACAAAAAAAGTTTGTGTTTTTGTATTTTATTTAATTTCAGTTAACATGTATTTTATTTCAAGTAATGAAAATGTTTATTATGATTATTATTATTATAATTATTGATTTAGCTTTAGTTAACTATAATAATAATAATGTCTCGGGTTACGACTGTAACCGTTGTTCCCTGAGAAGGGAATGAAACGCTGCGTCGGAAAGATGCTTTGGGAACGCCTCCACTGTGATAGCATATGAAGCACGTGTAGAACTAGTCCAGTCTCGATTGGTGTTGTGTCATGACGTCACATGTGACGGTGCACCTGGAAGCTACAAATGGATGCCTGCACACAAAAGTGTTAGCTTCTGATAGGTCAAAGCAAACCATTCTCAGGCACTCAGGAGAATGTGGATGAATAAAACTTCCTAACTGTGTCTTTGTTCTCTTCACTTTAGCCCTGATGACTTTGAGACTTTTTATCTGTATGTTTTGGTGCAATGGTAATCTAGTAACGCATACAGGTCTTATTATTCGCGGGGTTCCTTTTAAAACCCGATCAGCCTTTTCAATATGAGCCAGAGCGCAAAATTAGTGAGGATGAAAACATCAAAGCTGTGCAATGTCTCTGTGGCTATTCAAACTACTGTTGTATGATGGACTTGTTAAAATCGTCTGATCACCTGAATGCATTACACACAGTTAAACATGCTGAGAATATGCTACTGTTTATGCGCTTTGAGGCAGTCTGTCTCAATCAAAATGTGTTATAGGTTTACCTTCATCAGTCTCCATGACAGGCGCAGCATTTGGTTAAAGCATACACTTATATCCATCGGCAACTGTAAGCTCTTTCGGCTGTGGTCTACTAAAAGCCTAAAAGGCATCAGGGCTAAAGTGAAGAGAACAAAGATCTTTAGGAAGTTTTATTTGTCCACATTCTGCACAACTTCCCATTATTTTCTCCTCTTATCACTAGTAAAGCAGTAAAGACTTACATTGCTTCTCTTGTGGCTCATCGACTGAAAATTACAACCAAAAGCTGCACAATGTGGCATTGTATATTATATTATGAGTTGTGTTGCGGTAAAAATAGCAATAGGACAGTGTCAGTAGCTCAGTGAGTGCAACCATTTGACATCATCGACGTAGAACGTACTGTGCACCTAAAAAAAATTGCGCCGCCCATTGTCCAAATCGTTCCAAATATGTCATGGGTTTTTTAAATAACGTAATCTTTCATGGGTTTTCTACTACATATTTCAGTAAGAGACATAATTTACGTTATATTAAGCCATACATGTCTTAACACTAGGGGTTCCCTTTAAGTGTGGACAGGGAAAGCCCATCAGAGAAATGACCTTGGAGGAACTCCAGCACTGAAGCCACTGGGCAGTTAACTGGGTCCAGCTGGCGTTCTCTGCATTCCCCATCGAGGGAGCTCTAGAGTTCAGAATGGTCTCAACAACCTCGGCTGAGAGACCAGCACCTACGAGTTGGTCCCACTCAGGGGCCAGATCCATAGCTTCCATAGCTCTGGCCGAGGGTGATGTAGTGAGCCCTCTGCTTGAGAGAAGGTCCCTCCTGATGGGAATGTCCCATGGGGGGCTTGCCAGGATCGCTAAGATGTTTGAAAACCATATTGTGCTGGCCAGTACGGGGGCTACCAGAAGTAGACTGACCCCGTCCTGACGGACCCTCTCAAGAATTCTTGGGAGCAGAGCAATTGGGGGGGAAAGCATACAGATGTTGCCTCAGCCATGCCTGCACCTTAGCATCCAGTCCCAAAAGAGCTGAATGTTTAAGGGGAAACCACAGTGGACAGGGTGTGTTCTCATGAGAGGTGAGCAAATCCACTTCCGCTTGGCCGAACCTCCTCCAAATTAACTCCACCGTCTTGGGGTGGAGTCTCCATTCTCTGGGGCTTCAGCCCCTGCCTGCTCCCAAATTTTTGTCCCCTTGGATATACATTGCTCTGAGTGAGAGTAACTTGCCCTGGTACCACAGAAGGACCTGATGCACCAGTCTGCACAGAGGGCACGACCTCAGGCCCCCCTGCTGATTTATAGGAGACCACTGACTTTTTGTCTGTTTGAATAAGAACATGATGGCCCCTGAGGTCTGATAGAAAGTGTCTCAGGGCCAGAAACACAGTCATCATCTCCAGACAATTGATGTGCCACGAAAGATGATGCTCTCTCCACAGACCTCTGGTTAACCGGCCCTCTATGACCACTCCCCAGCCCATAAAGGACGTGTCCATAGTCACAATTTTTCACTGATTATCCACTCCTAATACAGGGCCCTGGGACACATAGCCAAAGAACAAAGACACCTGCGCATTACTTTGATCATGCAGAATGGGAAATGATCAAAGTTTTCCCCTTTGGGAAAACCCCCTGGTCCTGAGCCACCACGTCAAAGAGTCCCATACTACCCCCAGAAACATAGTTCTCTGCTGGGGAGATAATGAACTCTTCTTGACATCAACCCCAAGCACCTTAGATGGCGAAGAATGACATCTTGATGCCGAACTGCCATATCCTCAGACTGTGCTAGGATAAGCCAGTCTTTGATATGATTCAGTATACGAATGCCCTGAAGCCTTAGTGTAGCTAGAGCAGCATCCATACATTTTGAGAAGGTGCGATGGGCTGAACGGAAGAACCCGATATTGGTATGCTTTTCCCCCGATCTTCCTGTGGAACTTCCTGTGTTGAGGAAGGATGGAAATATGGAAGTATGCATCCTTGAGGTCTATCGTGACAAACCAATCCTCGGATCTGATTTGACTCACGATGATAGGCATGGTTAACATCTTGAACCTGAATCTCTTGAACCTGATTCAATACCCTGAGACCTATGATGGGATACAACCCCCCATCCTTCTTGGGAACAGTAAAGTACCGGCTGTAGAACCCGGCTTCCCTCTCGCAAGGAGAAACACATTCTGTGGCCTCCTTTGCTAAAAGGGATTGAACTTCCTGTTCCATCACCCGACCCTGCTCGGGGTTGACAATAGTGTAAATTACCCTGTTGAATTTCGTTGGACGATACTCGAATTGAATATTGTATCCTCTTTATACTGTACGCAGGACCCACTGTGATATATATGTGTGTTCGCTGGAAACCTATGCATCCTGAGGCACACAAGGCGGCGGGAAGCAAACACCGATTTTCTGTGGGCTCCAACGTGAAGGCTGCGACCGAGCCTGCAGAACGCGCTTATCAAGTTTACTTCTCTTATGTGCCTCCTGCTTTTTTGATGGTCACTCGATATTTCATTTGGCCACTGCTCTGGTCACAACCTCCAGCAGCTCCTCAAAAGCAGGGGAATGAGGTGGTGAGTCCTCTATTTCTCCTGCCTCGATGCTTAGAACATCTAATTTTTCAGAACCAGATAGTTGTAGCATCGGGTCCTCACCCTGGGCGGAAGAAGCCGCAGAGTAGGTTTCTGATTCCTGAATGAGAACACTGGAGCTGAAAAGCTGAGAAAGGGCCGAAGCCATCTAAACCTCCTCCACCAGCTCCATCTGTGATCCTCCTGATTGTAAACGCCACACCGCCTCGACAGACACCGGTTCCGAACCACGGGGAGCACGAGCCTGGCCTGCCTCACTGAACAGGGCTAGGCGGGAGAGGAGCGTTCTGAGCGGCAGCAGCTCACAGTTTCCACAGAAACTCTGAGGCACATAGCTCAAAGCATGTGTGAGTCTCCCTCCGTGATATAACAAGGACAAAGAGACGCACAGTGCTTAAACTGCCTTTGACTCACCATAATGAATATAATATGATATGATATGTGAATGCTTTGCACTGCGGGACATACAACACCAAATAAGACAGACAAGAGCAACACAGAATGCTTGCTGAAGAGCAGAAGCTAACACTGTACCGGCATCCCTTTGTAGCTTCCTGGTGCACCGTCACATGTGACGTCATGATGCAAGACTAATCGAGATTGGACTAGTTCAACACATGCTTTAGAGGGTATCACGCTGAAGGCGTTCCCCAAAGTGTCGGTCCGACGCAGTGCGAGTTCCCTCAAAAGGGAACCCTGTATCAGTCCATACAATTATTTCCTGTCTGTTACCTTCATACCATGTTTAATGTTTGGAAATGCCATCTCCAAATGAGACTCTAAATCTGTTATTTGTGGGGGTGTACCAGGTCATTCAGCAGAAGAGTGAAGAATGTGATCACATTAAGTTCTTGATTGAGGAGAAGGACTCAGAGGAAGAGGCATTTTATGAAGACTTAGATGGTTTTGAGGAGAATGGGACTCAAGAAACACGGATCAGTCCATACACCTTCTGCAAAGCTTTCCCATTCCACCTGATGTTTGACAAGGATCTCATGCTTACACAGTGTGGAAATGCCATCTTCAGAGTTCTGCCACAGGTTTGTCTGCTCAAAAATTGTTTATTTTACAAATATAAAAGTGAGAGATCTAGAAAGTATATATAAAGTGTGATGGAGTAACTTGTCAAGTTATGTGTGTCATCTTCCAGCTGCAGCCTGGCGTCTGTAATCTGTCCTCAGTGTTCTCTCTGGTGCGGCCGCACATAGACTTTAGTTTCCATGGCATCCTGTCTCACATCAACACTGTCTTTGTGCTGCGAAGTAAGGTCTGTCTGCCTCAAAACACATTACATACAGTCTGATATAAAAAAACACACCAAAAATCATTAAAAAAATATGGTTAACATTTTTTGACATGTGGTTTTATCAGTTCTTATAGTAAGCATCACACACTCATATACAAATACAAGGATAACAGTACATGTTGTAAGAAATGTGAAAATTTAAAATTGTTAAATACAAATGTATGTTTGTTAATGGTTTCATATAGGAGGGACTGCTGAATGTAGAGACTGCTGAGAGTGAAGATGAACTCACAGGAACAGAGATCAGCTGTCTCAGACTGAAGGGCCAGATGATTTCACTTCCTGAGACTGAGAACATCCTTTTCCTGTGCTCACCAAGGTAGATGGAAAAGATTGTGAATTATTACCAATAAAGCACATGGTTTTGGTAGCTTAAATGAGAGGTTCTCAACTGGTTTGGCCATGGGACATGCATTTTCCCATGCTCATTAAGCCACAACAAATTTTACCTGTAGGAATTTTACCTAATTCCTAAAAAAATTCTAAAAGTGTTCAATAAATTTGCTTTCAAAATTCAAGCAAATTTATTTCACAAAAATGGTTGACAGACACACACAAGTACCATCCCACTTTACTTATCATACACGTAAATTGTAAGAATATGACTAATACTGATGAATAAACAGTAGCCAATATGGTAAGGCTATTAAATTCTGTGTAACAGAATTTTGGATCCGGTTTTAAAGTGACAGCAGCCCCTGCTGCTTTCTGTGTCATGAATGTTAATCAAACAGCAAAAGACAATCAAAGCAAAAATCATTTTTGTAGTTTTAACACAGATTAATATCCTAAAAAAAATTATAAAAGTGTTTAATAAATTTGCTTTCAAAATTCAAGCAAATTTATTTCACAAAAATGGTTGACAGACACACACAAGTATCATCCCACTTTACGTAACATACACTTAAATTGTAAGAATATGACTAATACTGATGAATAAACAGTAGCCAATATGGTAAGGCTATTAAATAGCAGTCCCAAAGTAGATTTTGTTAATAAAATTAAGTAGGTAAGTTGGTATGAGCCACCACAGTTATGTAAAAATGTACAAAATAACACAAGTGAAAATAAAGTGGCATTTTGCGATTATGGAAACTACAGTTACCATGGTAAATACACAATGCTAAAATTAACTGTTAATGAAACATATGGAAACTGCTCCTGATAAATAGAATCAGAATAGGAATCATAAAAAGAATAGGAGTTGGGCCAGTATCTAAATATGTTCACATTCCAGTTATTCTCTATGTCCCTTATAAGCCAAATCCTAATAGAAGTGTTTTTTTTTTTTTTTCATTATAATCACTGTGTGTGCTAATACCTTATTTCACAGTGCCTGTCTGAGATGACGTGAGTCCACTTACAGTTGAACAGGTCACTTGGTTCAGACACTCATTCACTGGCAAGCATGACTACTAGAATAATCTGCCCTTCCCACTGGTTTAGATTGAACGGTCTGCTGTTTTTTAGAAACTACAATATCCCCATGGCATACACACAGAGTCTTTGATAACTTATTATGAGACATGTGGTGAAAATATTTTCTGGTAGGACTGATAAATTGGGTTATACAGTATTTGAGTCATATTGTTATAATTTATTTTTGAACAGTTTTATTGGATACTTTCTTGACTTTTTGGTAATTTATGGGCTTAATCCAGAGTTTTGCCTTTTGTGTATGTCAGTGTTATGAATCTGGATGACCTTACAAGGAGAGGTCTGTACCTGAGTGACATTCCTCTTCATGATGCCACCCGTGACCTTGTGTTACTTGGGGAGCAGTTTCGTGAGGAGTACAAGTTGACCCAAGAGCTGGAGATCCTGACCGATCGTCTGCAGCACACACTTCGAGCCCTGGAAGATGAGAAGAAGAAGACAGACAGGTCAGTCTATGACAGATTTTAATATTTAAATACAGTAGTGGCTAAAAATAATGTCCAAAGGGGTTAATATCTTAGGGTTACGTATCAAACCCCGGTTCCCTGAGAGGGGAACAAGATCCTGCATCAGTTGCTGACACTATGGGGACTCCTCCCGCATAACCTGGTGTCTGAAGCATGTCTTAATTCACACCAATCTTATTGGCCGATGGCAGTCTGATGATGGCACATGGAGCACCCGAGCATACAAAGGTAATCTTAAGACTTTCCCTTTGGAGGGAACTCAACACTGCATCAGTTGCTGACACTATGGGGACATTAATACCCACTACCTGGTGGTGTTACAGGGCTTGAATTTCTGTGGAATTGCGCGAATTGGGCGTAATCTTACTTATTCCCCCAGATTTTGTGCTCATGACGAATATTCACATAAACATAGTCAGTTTTGTTTTAAGTGAACATAAACAGTTAACCAAAGAAAACGCATGTGTAACAGTATAATGGATCTGTGCGTCAGGTCTTAAAGTGACAGCAGCCTAATACACCTGCTGCCAAATTATGAGATAATATTAGAAATATGTATATGGCAGTTTTCCCCCATGGTATTGATGTCAAAATTGAGGCCAGTAAAAATGCTGAGTGGCTTGTAACTTTGGAAAACCACTAGCCACAGTGGCTGGTGAGCAAAAAAGTTAATGGTCAAGCCCTGCTTACATTAGACTCCTCCCCATGCTTCGCCTACAATCCCCACTATCGATCCCATCTTGCTGCCTCTGCAGCTGCGGGACTTGAACCGTGAGGTGCAGACGCTTGACTCACATCCCTCAAGAGAGAGTCTAGCAGAGGCGGAGCTAATCACAGCAAATGCATCACAGTGAAAGCATTCAGCTCCCTTGAGAGCTGAACGTGCTCTGTGCAAACTCTTGATTCTCATCCCTCGAGACAGAATAAAGCACGAACAGAGATTACTACTGCAAATGCAACACTATGCTTCCGAATCCCTTGAGAGTAGGGCTGCGATCGAAATCGCGATGTCTAGTAGGGATTTTTAATCCGTACAGACCAGACACCAAGGTTCAAAAAGCAGGTGATTCTCTGATTAATTGCAAAGTTCGACCATCATACAATGAAAGTTTATCATTTCAATGTGTTTTAGGTCCTGTCAGTTTAAACATTCAAGTGATTTTTAAACCATATGAACACACGGAGACACGAAACAGAACTCAATTCTGAACGTGCGGCTGTTTTATGCATAGACATAATAAGGTTTTATGTGCGCACACACAGAGAGACGCACAGAGCCGTGCAGATTCACGTGAACACCGCATGGCGTTCTCTTCCTCATTTATTTGTGCCTGAACAGACACATACATGCAAAAAAAAAAAAGTTAAAATGCAAGTAAAAGATCGCCTATCCTCATAAACACAATTGATTATGGCTTAGGTGAACTAAACAATTGAGAAAGAAACCCGGATGTGTAACAGAATTTTGGATCGACACCGCGCATTTGGTCTTAAAGTGACAGCGGCCCCTGCTGCTTTCTGTGTCATGAATGTTAATCAAACAACAAAAGACAAGAGAAAAATTATTTTTGTAGTTTTAACACAGATTAATATGTTTAATTTGTACAGTGAGACTATGCAATGATATTTTACAATTGTATATTACAATAGTGTTAGACTTACCTGAAATATATAAAGCACTATTTATTTTGAAATATATAAAGCACTATTCAAGTCATCTGGTGAATTTTTTTTCATATTGCAATATATATATCGCAGAAAATCAAAATATGTCAGTTTTTTCCAATATCGTGCAGAGCCAAACATGCTCTATTCAAACTCTCGATTCTATCACTTGAGAGCTCTTATCTTCACACGTGCATACAAAACGGGTTCCTGAAGCCAAAACAAAGCTGATGACATGTAATATAGGCACCCTTTTATGCTCAGGCACTCAATGTGACACCATCAGACTGCTGTTGACCAATAAGATTAGCGTGAATTCACACATGCTTCAGACACAGAGTTCCACAGAAAATGTCACCGTAGCGTCAGCAACCGACGTAGCATAGAGTTCCCTTGAAAGGGAAACCTACAATTTGACAAAAACATAAAAATATAAGGAACATGTTTTTAATATTTTAAATATGAGGAAATACCAAAACACTACACTTGGCTAAGGTATTTATCTGGCAAAATTATTTTGCATAAAAAGGCAAACTACAACTAAAGGTTTTATTTTACTATGCAAAAAAGTTAATTAAAAAAACAAAAAAAGCTCACACAAAAAAGCATACATTGACTACAACATAACCAGTTATTAATATTTTGTTGGTTCTCTCTTGTTTTTGCATGTGTTCACAATCGTCTCCAAGTAAAACTATGGAATATGCTTACAAAATCTTTAATATCCTATATCAATTTGAGGAAAACAACTGATTGACACTGTTATCTTAAAGGGTTAGTTCACCCAAAAATGAAAATTCTATCATCATTTACTCACCCTCGTGTTGTTCCAAACCCATAAGACTTTCATTCATCTTTTAATAAAATCTGAGCCAGTTCTGTACTCTCTATTGACAGCTACGCAACTACCACTTTGATGCTTCGAAAAGTTCATAAAGAGATCATAAAACTAATCCATAGGAATTGAGTGTTTTTGTCCACATTTTCTGAAGTGACACGATTGCTTTATATGATGAACGGATTAAATTTAAGCTTTTATTCACATATGATCAGCGAACATAACAGAAGCTCAACCGAACATGCTTGACACGCGAGAACAAATATCATTGGTTCTTTCAGAAACTCAAATGTGCTGCTTAACACATGAGAATAAACCTAATCGGTTCTTGCACATCAAGCAAGCATGCTTGAGCTTCCTTTTATCATAACTGATGTCTGCATTGATGAATGTTTATATTTGAATAAAAGCCTAAATTAAATCTGTTCATCATATAAAGCGAACGTGTTTCTTCAGAAAATTAACCACTCAATTCCTATGGATTACAATCTCTTTTTTGAACTTTTGTAAGTGTCAAAGTGGTAGCTGTGTAGCTGTCAATGGAGGGACAGAAATTTTATTAAAAAATCTTTATTTGTGTTCCAAAGATGAACAAAAGTCTTATGGGTTTGGGAGTGTCAGTAATTAATGAAAGAATTTTCATTTTTGGGTGAACAAACACTTTAATTGTAAGTGTTGAAGTTTTAAATAATAAAAATATGGTCTTACTCCTCTGTTATGAATTGTATTGAAAGAATATACTGTATCATTCAAACAGTACTCAAGTTTGGTGTTCAGAACTTGTGTAATCCAAGTATTCACACTAAGTTTAAACATTTATAGATTATATTCTTTAGTTGTTTGGAGAAAATGGTCACCTATACATAAAACCAGACCAACACCAGACCCCTTACAACCCAAACTCAGACCAAAACTAGATCTCTCAAGGCCCTGATCCAGACCAAGATCCAGATCCAAACCAGTACCTAACACTGAGTCCCAGACAAGACTGCCAACCAGATTAGGAAATTATGGAATGTAGGAATTGTTTTCGTTGTTACCTGGATAATTTTCATTTTCATCCTGGATAATTTTCATCATAATTTTCTTTTATTTTTTTTTTAATGCTATTCTTTATTTCTTTCTAGTATCTAGATGCATGACTGTAAATCTACAACATACAGGGTTAGGGGTTGCCCTAAACGATAGTCAGCAAAGAACCACAGTCCTCTGAAGCAGAAGTTGAAATCCAAACACAGCTTTAATAAGAGAAATCCACAATCATAAAAATAACACGTTGAAGGTCAAAACCACAGGGCAAACAATCCAGATAGCATCAAAGTCCAAGGCACTGGCAAACAGGGAAATCCAGAGAAACAGGCAAAAGATTGAGACCATAACACAGGAACCAGGATAAAGAGCTCAGAAATGGATGCAGAGTAACACAAACAAGACTTCACAAAAATGAGTGGAAACACAGGGCTTATAAAGGCAGAGCTCAACAAGGTAATCACACACAGCTAAACATAATCACACATAATGAGTCAGGCAATGGGTACTGGGAAATGGAGTTCATGATGAGGGCACTCTGGTGGCGATCAAAGCTGGTGGATGTGACAATATTAAAGATTTAAGTACAATATTAAAGATTTAAGTACAATTAATAGTTTAACTTACTAGTATAAATTAGATTTTTGAACATATTTACATACCCCTTATTGTAATAATAAACAAAAGCAAAGGTGTTTTTTGTGCAATAAAACTTCATTTTTCATTCATTACTTCATTTCTGATGTAAAAAAAAAAAAAATCTTTATTGTTTAGTTTTCCATATCTTAAAATTAAAAATAAATACATTACTAATGAGCCCACTATATTTTCATATGAAATTGTAAATTTAGAGGAAGATTTAAAAATTGGATGGATTAATCATGTTCATTACAAAAAACATTATGAGCAGTTTTGGGGAAAGTTACTTTTAAAAGTAATTCATTACAATATTCCTAAAAAAAAAAAAAAAAACTAAAAAAGTAACTAATTGCATGAATTGCGTATCATCAGCTCATACTGCCAATAACACTTTCTCTGAAAAGCGGATGCAATGAGATCTGTTTTCCTGTTTATTCATGTGACGTTCGGCATAAAACCTAAGCCTCATCCTGAAGGAAATGCAAATTCATGGCTGTATAGTAGAGGGTGCAGCTCAGACAAAACCTTTCAGCTGTGCAGAACAATAGGACAGAGGAGAAGTATTTTTAAAGGTCCCGTTTTTCGTGGTTTTTTTGAAGCTTTGATTGTGTTTATAGTGTGCAATATAACATGTGTTCATGTTTTGCGTGTAAAAAAAAACAGTATTTTTCACATAATTTACTTATCTGTATACCGCTGTTTCCACTGTCATAAAAACGGGCTGATGACTTCCTTGTTCTATGAAGTCCCTCCTTCAGAAATATGTAACGAGTTCTGATTGTGCCAGCGGTTCCTGTGTTGTGATTCGACAGCAGCTTAGCGAACCTTGCCCGGAAAGGTCACGCCTCTTACCATAACGTGGAGATGCACGCGCTCAGTGTTATTGTAAACGTTTTTAATTTTACCCTATCAATTTGAGCCGGAATCAGACCCGGTGATTGGACTGCGGGATGAAAATAACAGCGTTTCGACGACATGGCGACAAACACACTCTACAAACGCAACTCTTGTGTATTCCTGTGGGTGGAGGTTAGTCAAAAAAAGTTTTAGTGACGTCATTAAAGAAGGAAGTAGAGGGATGTAGTCCAAACCGGCCGTTCGATGTAGGCGACTTCTGTTAAATAAAATATCTCGCTTGGCATTGAACTTTGAGCTTTAAAATTTTACAGATTTTATTTATACTCTAACAACAACATTACACACTAACTAAAGTTTGAAACATGGGATCACGAAGAACGGGACCTTTAACACTCTTCAGCAATAACAAAAATGAAACACAAATGTGATGTCGTCACATTTTGATTTGAGTTTTGTTCATGCTCTTGTTGTCAGGTCTTTTATTGTGAAATTTAGTCAGTCATGTTTCCTGGTTCCTTGTCATGTGTTTCCCTTGCCCTCATGTGATCATGGCTGCGTCTGAAAACTGGAAAATGCTGCCTTCTGAGGACACATTTCAAGGTAGTAAGGCATCAAGGCATGTCCGAATCCAATGTTAGCTTCACTTCCTGTCTCATGAGATACCTTCCTCAGATCGATTTTTGAAGGAAGCATGGATGTATCCTTAGCTGCCTTTGATATCCCACAATCCTGTGCTTTCCATTCTGTGACAGTTGAGCTAGAAGAATAAAGATGGTGTCCAAAAGTTGCATTTGCTGCTTATTTTGTGTATAAATGTACGATTTTGACCAACATATTTCAATTTTGATATAATTTCTATCGAGAAATTACTACTGTAATAATTAAATATTTGTTTAGTTCTCACCAAAGTTTGCGCTATATTGCTGTAGATCATTAAACTGTTACGCTGCCTCAGAAGTCTGTCCGAAATCAATTTCGTGAGGTACCTTCATGCACAAACGCTGCCGTACAATTAATTCTCTTATAAGACAGCGAGGCAGCAAGACAGCTACCTAGGTTTTCAGACACAGCCCAAGTCTTGTGCTTCCCTAGTCTTATGTGTCATGTTCTCAATGGTTGTTCTGGTTATGTGTCCTGTTTTCTGATTGGTTCATTGTGCTCATTGCTTTCAGGTGCGTCTTGTTTGCTCATTTGTCCGTGTGTATAAATAGCCCTCATGTACCATTGTCTCTTGTCTAGCTTTGTTCCCTGTACCACTGTATAAGTACCGGCAGATGTGGAGCTTGGTCCACCATTGTATTCACCTACCATGGCTATTGTTGTCCAAAGTCCAGTAGACCTATGTCCAAGTCCTGTGGTCCCAGAAATCATCCCGCTTTCCACGGTGCTTCCAGTAGTGGCCACTGCTATTCTGTTTATGTGGACCGCACACACTCCTCCCAAGGCTGTTCACTTTTGGATGAATTAAAACTGCACTTCAGTTTGCTTCAGTGGTCTGCCTTGTTACAGATGTTTATCTAAAGTCATTTTTGCTTATTGGTATGGTTGAACTTGAATTATATCATCGAAGGTCAGCAGCAAAGACATTGCAATGTGGAATTAAATACATAAACGTATATTTGTATTATTTTACATAGAATATTATGCAAACCTGCAATAATTAAATGAGTTTGCAATTTTACTGTCTTTATTCATTTTGAGGAATACAGAATCAGTTTTTGTGCAAGTGAGATTAGTAAATGCAGCATTTAGTCTAGAACTACAATAGAACTAAAACTAGAGTTGCACCGATCGATCAGCCAGGGATCGGAATCGGCCGATTTCCCTCATGATCGGCCCAGATCGGGGGCCGATCAGTCTCACTTCTTACCGATTCCGAGCCGATCCGTTTTGTTACCAGCGGCACAGGAAAATACGTCAGCTGCACGTTCTCGCTCTCTTCTCTGTCACGGTGAAGTGACACACACCTAGGAGTGTTCGATTCCAGGTTTTTTGGAGTCGACTCTGACTCCCGACTCCCACTGTAGGAGTCGATGGAATCGAATTACTGTACATCAAAACAGGGTCATAAAACTGACTGTGAACCCATGTTGTGTGTAACAGTATTGGGACCGCTGAACACCGTTCATAAACTCTTAAAGGGACAGCAGTCCAATATTCCTGCTGCTGTCTGTCATGTTAATCAAAGAACAAAAGACAAAGAAAATCACTTTCTGTTCTTGACTGAATACGTTTTATAACTTTAATGGTAAGAATTGATCTGTATTAATATTTACAATAAAGACTACAGAAATTAAGGTAACCAATGTAAAGTATAGATCTTAGAAATAAAATCGGAATCGGCAAAAATCAGTATCGGCAGATCACACTAACAAAAAATCTGAAATCTGAATCGGCCAAGAAAATTGCAATCGGTGCATCTCTAACAACCCAACACCTTTGCACTTACTCCCGATTTCTCCGACAGGAGAGCTCTCAGTAAATAAATAGGAAAACAAAATCATTTAAGTTACTTATTTGAAAAAAGTAACTTACATTTTTTTTTTTTTTTGTAAATTTAAAAGTAATGTGTTACTTTATTAGATACTTGAAAAAGTAATCTGATTATGTAATCTGATTTACCCCCAACACTGATGATGAGATTAACTGATTTTTAATCAAGTCTCAGGCTACAGTATACCATACATCATACTTAAATGTAATACATAGTATAGTGTTACATTTCTGTCATAATTTCTTTGCTTCCCTTCTTCACTAAAGGAAGACCTTTGAGAGTCTGTGTGGAGTTTACAGTATTCGATAATTTCCGGACAAATAAAATAAGGCTCATCTCCTCTGCATGTCATCATTACCTTTGTACAGTAATCTGTAAATTACATTACATGTCAATCAGACCATCTCTTCCTGTCTAAATGAGAGGTTACACAAGGCAAGCTGGAAATAGGCTGTAGTCATATAAGACCATGTGTGAAGACCCAGATCCAGACCAATACACTGAGTGCAACAAAGATCACTTTTAGGTGTAATGACTATCCCAGATGACATCCTAAGCCCTTTCGACCCTGCTTCACGTCTATAGTTTGGTGATATAATGCCGACCAAACAAGGATATAATGACAAAAAAAAAAGCATGAAATTGGTTTTACTTTGTTTTCCCTGTGTACAGATTTTTTTAAGATGGCTGTCTCTCTTTTCCTGCTTGGAAAATGAGGCTGTATTTGCGCTCTCCGTGGGGAGCCTGTCTGCCTCAGTCTGCAAGCTCTGTGTTTGTTTATTAAATATGGTGGAGAACCTTGAACATCACCAGAGACCCTCTCTCTCATCCACACATACAATAAACCAGCTGGAGCTACACAAATAACTGTGTTCTAGTCAGAATATGTTGTGTTCCTAGGTAGGATATAGAAAGTATTCATTAAATACAAAGTAGGTTATTTTTTCATTTGTGCTGCAAATTGCAAGCTACTGTGCTGGTGTGGCTATGACTTCTAAACATACTTTTTTCAGTTAATTTCAAATGTACATGTTTTTTCTTTTTCTTTCTTTCTGTAGAGTTAGATGCACATGCATTTAACGGAAACCTGGCTGTTTGTGACTTGTTGATAACAGGTGAACAAATGGGCCGTATTTTGAATGTGCTGAATAGTGCAGCCTTATCTTCACTAGCAGGCGTCCTGCACTGCACAGTTGGTCAATTTAAGACACTGAGTTGTGACTGTGCCATTTTCCTTAAGGTTTATGTATATGATTTTAGGACAGTTTTTATGTGCAAATGAAGTAGGTCTTGCCTCATAAAATTGCTGGGGTTTTTTTGTATTTTTTGTTGTATATTTGAGACAATATGATACATTCAGCATTCAGCTTTGCCATCACAGATATAAATTACATTGTAATTGAAATTAAAATGTTAATTAAAATATTGAAATAAAAGCAGTTATTTTAAATTGTAATAATATTTCACAATATTACTACTTTTGCTCTATGTTTGATCAAATAAATGCCACCGTGGTGAGCAAAAAATATTTACATAAATACATGCACATTTAGCCTATAAAAAGCCTGTAATGTTAATGTCATACCTATTTTCTATAATGTTGTATAACAGAGCTCTGAAATGCTTTTTGATTGCAGAGATTAATATTTGTGTTTTCCCATTGGCAGTATGAAATAAGAACAGAACAGATGGATGAATGTCTAAATGTAGAGAGCCAATACTCAAACAGCTCTGTGGATAATTAGCACTCAACCTTCAGGGAAAGTACAGTGTCTAAAAGAATGAAGTGATGCACGTTATTCCATGGTCAGTTGAAGTGAATTTCACAAAAGGATTCATTTTGTACTAGATTAATACATTTAGGTCTTTTAACAACCTTTTTTTTTCTTTTCTTTTTTTTTTTTAACAAACTGAAGTAAACTGTGTTGCTTTGAATGACTACACAACAGTAAATTGTGACTATATGACTCAAAATTAACATATTTTGTTCAGTGACATTGAATTCAATGAACATATGTGTTTTTTTGAAGAGTGCACATTAAAATAATGATACCTCTTTGTTTCAGGTTGCTGTATTCAGTTCTGCCTCCATCTGTAGCCAATGAACTGCGGCATAAGCGGCCTGTGCCAGCTAAACGATACGACAACGTGACCATTCTTTTTAGTGGCATTGTTGGGTTTAATGCATTCTGCAGCAAACACGCATCAGCAGAGGGAGCCATTAAAATCGTCAACCTGCTGAATGACATCTACACCAGATTTGACATTCTCACTGATTCTCGGAAGAACCCTTATGTGTATAAGGTGAGTGAATTTTAACCTGGAATTTGAATCTGTTCATATCTGTGTTTTTGGCTTAGTGGAACAGCTGATAAGAAAGTAAAATATTTATTATCTGATTACAAAAAAAAATGCTTCAGAATTGATAGACACATAGAAATACCTAATAACCATACTCACAGACATAAACAGAAATATTTTTGTACCCATTCAGAGATATTCAGCACACAAAAAAGACACAACTCTGTATGATTGTGACTGGCCTACAAATATCTTGACAAAAATGGTCCCAGGTACATGTATACATTTGTGTGAATGTGCTTGTGAGAAGGCAAGTTAGCCAAGTTAAAGCATTATAACTTGCAAGGTGAAAAATATGAAAATCAAATTTCAGTGTCACTTTTGGCAAACTTTCTGTAATAAAGGTGTCACTTTAAACAAATGTAATAAACCTACAGATACAAAAGTTCAGCTACAAAGTTCAAAGACAAAAAAGTATTTTTATGATACGTAGTTTTATAATAAATCTTTTATGATGTAACTAATTAGATCAATAAATGAATGACTGTATTTAGAGCAGGGTGTGGAGCTTATTTTAGGTCAAGTGCCAGACTGAATCCTCTTATGTGGACATTTTTTTTTTTTTTTAATCTTGCTGTGGCAACCCAGAGTGCATAAATAATTCACATTTTTCTGAGTAACCATTACTGGGATAAAAAAGAAGCACATGGAATTTACTAATTTATTCACTAGACACCTTTAGATAACATAGGTATGCAATTGGTAATTAGGAAATATTAAACAAACAACAATACTGATATATTGTTCTTTGTTTAATATTACAGAAACTGCATGGCTAATTATAATTACAGGCCCATGTAACAAGAGTCCACTGGAGGCAAGTGTAGTGAGATGATGAACCCAAGTGCAGTTTATTGTAACAATGTGAAGAAACAGACAAAACAACCACTTGACATAAACAGGCTTGATGATGAGCAGACTTGACGATGAGCAGACTTGACGTTGAGCAGACTTGAACATGGACAGACTTGACTTGAACAGACTTGACTTAATGACTCTCTGACAGCAGGTTACATTTACAATACACAACAAAGGAACATGGGGAAGACTATAGGTGTGTTCGACATCGGCTGCGGCCGGATGCAACCGATCGGCGAGAGTAGCCGTGTGCAGGCGGGGAGGAGCTGAAAACGGAGACGTGAAGTCGGACACCTTCTGCTTCCCGTAGTGACGCTTGCGCTGCGCTTGCATACTTTATCACAGCTGAAGTGCAATAAATGCAATATTTGACTAACACACCGATCTTTCAAAAATACATTTTCATTCAATACTTTATGTACTGCTTACAGCGTATTTTTACAAGAATAAAGTTCAACATAAGCATATATTATTTAAATACCAATGTAGCAGGGTCTATGCTTTTTATCAGTTTTATTTTGATAAACACGACACAATATAACTTTGTGACTACATGAAAAGAGCTTTAACTGTTATAAAAATACAGATTTGTGAGCATTAGTGGAACTGAAGGCGTGACAATAAACATAAAACACACGTGATCGTTGTCATGCAGTGAAACCGGCCAATCATGAAACAGCTGTGTCGTCATCAGAACTCGTGCAGCTCCTCTTGAGATGCTGCGCTGGCTGACTCAGATGGCTGCTCTCGAATCGCTCTCGCGGTACTTTGAAATCATACGTCACAGTCACATGCCTTCAGCGCCAGCTCAAGTCGGACAAAAGTACTAACCGGAATGCACTGCTGCAAGTCATTCGCCGATCGGTCTGCGCAGTGCCGCATGAGCTTGAACACACCTATTGGCTATAAATACAAGAACTAAGAGAACACATGACTAAGACAACCAATGGGGAAATGACACAAGGAACATGAGGACCAATGACAGAACAGAACTCAGAAACACATGACCATGACCAATCAATGAGAATATGTCACATAGACTAAGGGAGAACATGAGGAGCAAGGGAAGCATGACACAAACAAGCAACATGAAACAAACTACAAAATAAAAGGCATGAAATCAAAAACATGAACACAAAACCAAAACACACGTGACAGCCCGCATCTTGTTTAAATTCCAACAGCAGCAAATCAGTTCAGAAACACTTTATTTTACAGTGTCCCTATTACACATCTCAAATTACTTACTCCAGTCTCCAGTTATGCATACTTACTTACTAAATTATGATTGATTATAAGCAACTAACCGTAAACAAATATTAATCCTAATCCTAATTATATAGTAAAGACATGTTATTATATACTCACTACATATTTGTATAATTACACTGTAACAAGGGCACCTTAAAATAAAGTGTAACTATCATTCTAAAGTGGTCATATAGATTATTTAATATTTTTTCCCATTTCTTTGAGCAACACAAAAATGTCTTTGAAGATCAGACTTAGGCGAAAGACCTTGTTAAACCTAGTTAAACTTCAGCCCCTTATTTATAATTCTGATTACCCAATACACAGTAGACAGTCAAGTGTTGATGCATTCATCTGTGCGATTTGATGCCTTTTTGTAGGTTTGTAGGAGCTATAGAATTATTTTTAAAAGAAATCTAAAATGATCTGTTTAGATATTGATTTCTTTACAAAATGGCTCATTGCTTGGTTTTCTGTTCTCTTCCTATGGTCTATAAGCATTGCATCTGCCTTACACATTGGAAACCTTTATAAACAGGAAGTAATCTGGCATGAATTTGTGAGGGAAGATAAACATGTCAGGTTATGACTGTAACCATTGTTCTCTAAAAAGAAAATTGTATGCAGCATCAAGGACGCTTTGGGAACACCTCTGCATGATTGCATCGAAGCATGTGTGTCAACTAGTCCAATGGCAAGATAGAACGTCACGGGCGAGTGATGTCACGACCAGGGCTGCGTTTCCCAAAAGCATCGTAAGCCTAAGTTGATCACAGAACCATTGCCACAAAATGGAGCTACGATCAGCTTAAACTTACGGTGCTTTTGGGAAACGCAGCCCAGGAAAGCATTAACCCTCTGGAGTCTGAGGCTGATTTGGGGCCTGGAGAAGTTTTGACATGCCCTGACATTTGTGCTTTTTTCAGTTGTTCATAAACATATTAATGACACAAGTGTCATTACACTGTATTCAGCACAAACTAGGCTACCATAATATGTGAGGAACATGTGTGTACATGTTTGTGTTTTTGAAGGAATAACGTTTATGCGTGGTTACTGAAAAAACAAAAAACTTAAGTCACTGATATAAGGCCAATAAAAGTATATTAAATCTGTGTTCACAAGACTTTTGGGTATTGAAGGTTGTAGACTAGAGTTTTTGCTTCAAAATTATGTAAAAATTATGCTGATTACTCTTTCATTTATAACAATATACTGATTTAGTTTTTGTAAGACACTTTTTGCCAAGAAACACGGTATGCGAGGAGGCGTGAATCTCCATGAATAATGGCTCATTCTCACCTGTGAAGACAAAAGAATTGAATAGTAATGACCTGAAAAGACTTGCATATTAATGAGGCATTTCAGTCAGGTAGGCTGTGAAAAAAAACTTCTGTGATGTCTCAAGCTCATCATGGTATATGAAACATACAGAAAAATTTTATTACAATATAAAATAATGGTTTTATATTATACTTTAAAATATAATGTATTTCTGTGATGCAAAGAGTCTGAATATAGGCTTTTAGTTTAAAAGCATGCACATTTGGAGAAATATAGGATTCTCATATGTTTATGTCAATTTTCTATACAGAGGAGTTATTTTTTATTTAATATTCATTGTTATCTCTATGAGCGCTGGTGTTTGCAATTCATACTGCAGCCGGAGGGCGCTCTGTGCATTTTAGTCCACAAATTCACCTAAGAAGAAGACGATATTCCATGAATGGTGTTTACCAATTCATACTACAGCCGGAGGGCGCTAAAGAAACAAAAACTCACTTAAAACTTATCAATAGAAGAAAACAAACAGGAATTTACTGAATGTCTTCCAGAGATCGCTAACCATGGCTTTTTCATCCAGATAAACAATTTTCAAGGCAATAAATACACGATTGAGATGATGAATGCATGTGTTGTCTCTGAATTTGCCTGTGAATAGCGCTGGCTCCGTGGGCGTGGCCGCATTAGCGGATAATGAGCTGAATCACGGACTTCTGACATGGCTCTCTTTTCATACAGATTACATAAACACAGAAGGTTTGTTTTCGATTTGACTTGCACGATTTAAAACCTGAAATTTCAACGTTTTGTTAGACATAAGTATGAATTTTTTGTGATTAGTATTCACTAAGTTACACTTCATTTTCTGAGAACTATCAGATTGGACTTCGTTCAGAGGGAGATGAGAGATCACGCATCATGTTAGTTTTCTTTATTTTACAAAAAGCACAACATTTTGTTTTTACTCTGAGTGTACACAAATAAAAGGAGATATTCTATAGTTCCAATTGATGTATTACTTATGTCTCTATGACAAAAAATGACAGAGTATTTTAAGTCTGTTTTGCTGCAATGTGAAAAAAAACCTGCAAAACGCGCCGGCGCGTTTTTAGACCTCAGAGTGTTAAAGCACATCCGGAATGACCGTTGTTAGCTTCAGTTAGCCAAAGCAAGTCAATTACAGGGATGAAGGAAGTATGGCAGGACGATGCAGCGTCTTGTTCCCTTCTCAGGGAACAATGGTTACAGTCGTAACCTGAGATGTTCCCTTTCGAGGGAACTCACGCTGCCTCAAGGATGCTTTGCGAATGATAATGCCCAAACGCCATGCTTAAAATTGCCTGTCTGTGTGAATACTGGAGCACAACTAAGACATGAGCACCTGTGAACCTGGGGCAGTGTCCAGGTCCAGGTTGTAGAACCTCATGAATATGAGCTGTATCACAAACATCTTGCAGGGAAACACCTGAAATTAAGGCCTTGGACACCGCCATATTCCTAGTAGAATAAGCTCTGTCTGCCAAAGGTGATGGCTGGCCAGAAACCTCATATACAAGACTCGACTATAAAATAACCACTTGCTGACTCTCTGTTTGGATGCAGGGAGCCCCTTTTTAAGTGATCCAAAGCAGACAAATAGCTGATCAATTTTCCTCCACAGGGCAGCTTTGTGGACATAATTATCCAGCGCTCTCACTGGACACACATGGCTCAGCTTTTCCTGGTCCTGATCACTGAAAGGAGGAGGGCAAAAGGCTTGTAAAACAATAGGCCACAGTACATTGGTTGGCACCTTATATACATAGCCTGGCTTTGGGTAAAGGAATGCCTTGACCATCCCCGGTGCAAACTCAAGGTACATGCAGGGCCACCAACAAGGCCTGGAGATCTCCTACTCTCCTACTCTTTTAAGAGAAGATGTCAGGCTAGCAGGAACATTGATTTTAAGGTCAGAAACCTTTCTGGAACAGTATCAAGGGGCTCGAAGAGAGCCGCTGATAAACCCTCTAGAACAATAGTCACGTTCAAGTCAGGTCATAAGTCAGATTGGGATCGGAACAGTCAAAATAAATATGCAGTTCCATCTGTTGCCAGGTCCCAAGATGGAACTCTGGTGCAAATTGCAGGCCTCAGCCTCAAAGCGCCACGAAGGAAACGTGTCACCATTGGGTTCCTCACCAAAGATACACCACCCAAAGGGACATGGTAAGCAGCTATGGCCGCCACATACACCTTTAGTGTGGAGGGGGATAGCCCTGTAGAAAACCGATCTTACAGACACTGAACCAACCGGACAGTTAACTGGATCCCACTGATGCATTCTGCACCAAGAAGTAAAGACTCTCCACTTCAGGGCATAAAGTTTCCTCATGGATGGAGCTCTAGAGTGAAGTATAGAAACCTGGGAATATGAGTTGGGCCCCCTCAGAAGCCAAACCCACAGGTTCCATATCTCTGGGCTGGGGTGAAGGATCATACCTCCCGTTTGAGAAAGAAAGTCTCTCCTGACTGAAATCTCCAGGGGAGAGCCATTGAGCTGGGACACTAGTTCCGAGAACCATATTCAGCTTGGCCAGTATGGTATATAGTAGTAGACTTATTCCGTCCCGGCGGACTTTCTGCAGGACTCCTGGGAGCAGAGCAGTCAGGGAAAAAGCATACAGACGTAGCCTTGTACCATAGCATCCAGTCCCAGGTGTTGTAAATTGACCCATTTGTTTTCTTTATGTTTTATTATTTTTCTTTGTGCTACATCTCCCCCAATTCCTAGTAAACTACACTACCATATATGGTGCACTACATTACCCACAACCCCCTGGTCAAGGTCTATAAATAGACCTTCCTTTGTTTCCTTTTTGCATTGGTGAGTTGTGGGTGTTTGAATGGACACCCAACCATGTCCTTTGAGTCCTTTCCTTAGGATGTGTTAAGTAGTGATGGGCAGATCGAGGCTTTGCGAAACACTAAAGCAGTTGAAGCAAATGTTCCGTAATGTATCGAGGCTTCGAAACAATCTGACACCTGTCTCCACGGTGACCCCTAGTGGTCAGAACAGTGCAAATGCAACAAAACTCAGGTCAAACATGCATTAAAAACACCTTTTACAAATGTATTGCAAATGTTTTATTGAAAGTAAAATTTATCAAATGCATTTAACTAATCATCTAATAAGATTAAATATAGAGTGTCTGTATAATATATGTTCTTTTATCAGTTTTCAGGGCTTGTTTTCTTTGTTCCATGGCTCAAGCTAAAAAGGCAAATAAGAGATTAATAACTACCATTATTCATTTTAATTATTCTAATGTCTAATTAAAAACATCTACAAATGTATAAAACCATAGAGTAAAGTCCATAGACACTTGTTCAGTAGTTCTCAGTGAATCTGCATGATTCATGGGTTCACTTTATCATTGCCCTCTACCGGTGAACCATTGAAATTTTGAACTGTTTTGAAACGTTTCGAAACAGTGATGAATTCTTGTTTACTGAAATCACGTGACTTTGGCAGTTTGATACACACTCCAAATCACTGATTCGAAACAAAAGATTCATAAAGCTTCGGAGCTTCATGAAGCAGTGTTTCGAAATTGGCCATCACTAGTGTTAAGTAAATTTGTTTTTGTCAATTGTATGGTTTGAATTTGTTTATTTGAATTATTTGGATTGGGTTTAATAATTATCTTGGATTGAGTATATATTGTTAATGTTTATTGATGAATTGTTTGTATGAGCCTGATTTTTCTTCTTGTATGGTTTGTAGTGACTAACGACCATCCTGTTCATCCTGTTCAACCTATTCATCCCATCCTGTTAATCCTGCCCTTCTTTTTAACATCTGTCCATTTACATCATGTGAACTTGCTCCATGTGCCTCCATGTGCTTTAGGAGATTTGACTTATTCAAGACTTAAGCATCCTGAATTCAATAAATTAGACAGCAAAGGACTGGTGTTTTTTTTCCAGACACACCACCAAGTTTCTACAACTCCAACAAACTTTGTATATTTAACATCTGATATCCAACACCGGGGGGCTGGGTGTGTGAAGGAGAACCAAAGTGGACAGCGTTTCATGCCCTGAGATGCAAACAGATCCACTTCTGCTTGGCCATAAACCTCCCATATACGCTTCACCACCTCAGGGTGTCTTGTCTGCTCCTACGTTTTGGTACCCTGGGATGTATACTGCTCTCAGAGAGTGCAACTTCCCTAGGGACCACAGGAGGATCTGGTGCACCAGATTGCATAGTGGATGCAAATGCAGACCCCCCTGGTGATTTATGTAAGAGACCACCGATGTGTTGTCTGTGCGAACAAGCACATGATGGCCTCTTAGGTCTGGGAGGAAGTGTTTCAGTGCCATGAAGACTGCCATCATCTTCAGGCAATTTACGTGGCACGAGAGATGATGACTCCTCCACAGACCCTGAGTTGAGCAATCTTCCATTATTCCCCATCCCATGAGAGAAGCATCTGTCATGAACGTGACGTGATGACAATGAGCTCCTAACACAGGACCCTGGGACAAGAACCAAGGCTTCCTCCATATAACCAAGGAGTGGGATGTGGGACATCTGCGCGTGACCTTGATCATACGTGGATATACGATACATATATATATATATATATATATATATATATATATATATATATATATATATATATATATATATATATGCACTATATCGGGAAAGACAACAATATATAGGACAAACAGTATCAAACAGATCAAAGACCACTTGCTGATGCACAAATGTTAACGCCGTTCATTCTGGATGTGCTTTTATGCTTTCCTGGTTGTGACGTCATTGGATTAGTCGACACGTGCTTCAGACGCAGTCACACAGAGGCATTCCCTTGAAAGGGAACAGTTATTTGAACATCAGCAACAATCTACACACTATTATTTTTTTCTGCTATTGCTAGGAAGTGGCTATGGAAGGAAGCAACTACAATTATTCAGTTGACACTTTCAGTTGATATTTTTTCTTCTACATTTCCATGTTGTCATGCTTATAGTGAATGATTCATCAAAGTGGAAAAATCAACTAAACAGTTGCATCACCCACAAATCCAGTTTCAGCTGAAAGTGCTAGATATTCATGCCAGATATTATGTGTAATTGCTACTGCTGTTTTAAAATGTGAGCTATAATGCAAACAAGTTCAGCTTAAAACAGAATATTATGAATTTGTCATACCCATAAATTAATTGGTTCTCAACATTTTGTTTTTCAGCAAAATTTAAGTTTTTTTTTTTTCTCTTTCAAATCAATTTACAAGCCAGATTAGAACCCTTATAGGGACCATACTTGGCCCACAGGCTGTATGTTTGACACGCTTGTCTTTTGAACATCCAGAGTAGCCATTAACAGCCATGGTTTTGTATTTTCTGTAGCTTTTTTGTTGTAACTTTCTGTGCCTCATAGCCTGTACTTTTCAAACTACACATAATGTACAATGCTCTCTTAAAAACAAGGGCATGAGAACATGTCCTTGATTTACATCCCAGGCATACAGACAAGAATGCACTTCATGTACCTTTGCTAACTAAACAAAACGGGTGGGTAGAATTTCAAGGCTGGCTCACCAAAAAAAGTAATATTTACTTAAAGCCAACTGTATCTATGTGGTCCAAAGTTCTCATGAAGGACTGGGCTCTCTCTGAAGATGTTTTATAGTTTGTTGCAATAGGTTTGAGTTTGGAGGGAAAAAAACATGAGAAGTTTTACTGGCAACATTTGCAGTTGCCAAGGAAGCTTGGATGAATCAAAAATGTCCTAAAATTGGCTATCTTGGATGATAGTTTATCCTGCTATTTTCATTTTATTTTGTTTGGCTATATTAATATCACAAACTAAGGCTAGTTTTTATCATACATTCAAGGCCATGAGATATCTTTAAATGGTTTAATGACTTTGTTAAATTATTTTTTTTATCCTGGATATCCATTAGTCGTTACATGTTGATTAAGAATGTTAAGTAAATATCTGTATGCTGTACAAATATTATTGCATCAAGTTGGTTAGTGTTGAATGAGTACCATCTTGTTTCCTAACATACAACATAACACAATCACAACGTAATAACAAAAATAAAACAAAAACATATAATTATCAATACATCAACAAACAAACAACAAAACACAAACAATAATGAAAATATTACATCACCAAACATCAAGTATAAATATATATATATATATATATATATATATATATATATATGAACAGCTGTGTCAGTTTCAATGATAGCATCCGCAGTCCACCTTAAAATAAGTTGACAAAGATTGTTTAAACATTTGAAATTATGTAATGGACCTAATAATCTAAATCATCCCAGTCTATTGGGGCTTTAAACATAAAAGCTGAATATGTAGAGAATCTGAATCAGATACATATATGACGGTATCATCAGCATAATTTTGAACCTGACAGTTTTTGAAAATTGATGGTAGATTATTTACATAAATGGAAAAAAAGTGGTCCCAGTATTGAGCCTTGAGGCACACCTCTTTGTTGAATCAAAAATCAGATTTATTCCCATTTTATTTCCAAAACAACACATTGTTTTCAATTATGCAGATATGAATTAAACCACAAAACTGCATTTTCAGTGCACATGGTCCAATAGCATGAAGTTTAAAAGTCTAAAAGCAGATAATGATCAAAATAATGATCACTAAATCAAAAGCTTTAGGTAAATCAAGAAACATTGCATCTGTGAGTTTACCATTATCTACTGCTGAAAGCACATCATTAGTAAACGTAAGTAATGCAGTAGAATGATTAGACCTGAAGCCAGACTGAGATAGTGATAAAATATTATTAATACATAAATAATTTAAAAGTTGTTTATTACTTAATTTTTAAAAAACTTTAGATATAGAACATATAATAGATATAGGTCTATAATTATTAAGATCAACTACATCACCTCCCATGTGAAGTGGAGTAATAACATGCATATTTCCAGATAACTGGCAACTCACATGTAGACAAAGAAAAGTTAAATAAATCAGCAAGTGGATACATAAGAATATGAGAAGATGATTTAAGAAACCTATTTTCAATTCAATCCAGTCCAGCACCACTAGTCATGTTTAATTCATTAATGGCATTCGAACTTCAATTGGTAAGAACTTCCTAAATGAAAATTAACTATTACAAGATAAAATCTCATTAAAAGTGCCAATTTTAGATTTTGCATTTTGTCTTGCTCAAATTTCTCAAATGCATATAAACTGTTAACTGTTAAATTACTTGAATATAAAATTGGGCTAAAGAACTCAAAAATATCCAAGTGTACTTCATGGAAAGTCCTTTGAGGTTTATCAAACCACAGGCACATCAGCTATTTATGGTGGTTTCTGATTTGAATCCATCACTTTCTTAAAAATATTTCTGTTCTCTGAAAGGTGGAGACTGTTGGTGATAAGTACATGACTGTGAGTGGTCTTCCAGAGCCCTGCACGCACCATGCAAAATCCATTTGTCACCTGGCCCTGGACATGATGGAGATCGCTGGACAGGTGAAAGTGGATGAGGATCCTGTGCAGGTTATGTCTCCGAATAATTTCTTGACCCCGTTACAAGTTTAAACAAAAATAACATTTTTTATGCATTGCACATGAGGTTTTTTTTTTTAAAGGTATTTTGTTTCAGAACATCTAATCAACAGGGTAACATATCACTGCATTCTCTGCCAGAATAACTGAACTATGTGGACACTAAATTCTTGTTTTCTCAAATCTTATCTTTGCCTAAAGCCGGGTTCACACTGTGCGATTTATAATAGTCCTTTAAGATGGTTGCTTGTCAGACTGTACAAACATGATACTCATGTTACACTGTGGGATCTCAGCTGTCATTAATGTCAGACTGCACGACAGTCAAGATGTGTTAAAAATGAAGGCGTGCATGAAAACTTGTCCGGAGTTTTACTTCATCAACTCATACACATTCGATGACAGTGAGCTGCATTACACACAGGACTGAAATGGTGGCTAACAATGACATCTCTATCGTTAATTTTGATTATGGCTTGTCTTGAAAAACGAAGACAATTTGACGTTTGTCATAAGAGAAGTCACAGTGCAGGATTGTGCGCCAAATCTTCTGACATTGCCAGAATTTTGTCAAAGGTAAAATTTGATCGCAACGGTCATTAACCGGCTGTCAGCGAACATGTCAAACTAGCGATCAAAGACTATAGATTTTAGGCTGGGATTATAGAAATTTTTTAGGATTTGCAAAATTTGTCTCAGACGACCAAATCGTGGCCAAAATCGCACAGTGTGAACCAGCCTTAAGACTGAATACCAGTTCAAGTATATGTAATGAAAAACATTACAGCAATATCACACAAACTAGAGTGTGTAGTGCAGTTGTGTTTTATTGCTACTTTACTTTTATCAGTACTGTTGGAACGCTTGTTAGAGAGATGGATATATACAGAATAGATCCAATGTACAACGTACATGAAGAATATCACCACAGGCCTACTTTCAGATACTGGATGCATGTTTTGCCAAGAATGCAGAAGTTGGCATGCTAAGGGTGCTGAGAATTCACATGAGATACTGTGGACTGTTTAATATATGAAATTCTATATATTATAATATAGACTATTAGTGTCAGGATTATGTTCTAATCTATTTTCTTTGTGTTTCGTTTCCTGTTCTGCGTTGTCTGGGTTTCCTTTCAGTCAGTCACATTCAATGTAATGTCGAATTAACTGACATTAAGTGGTCTCATTTGGGAGCCCAGTCTCCTTCGTGTAGTAAGAAAACAGGCCAATGAAGGTTGGCGACTGAGATTTACATGACAAGTCATGACAAGTTTATAAGTTTGCCGGCAACTCGCTCATTCAGGTTTTTGCTTCGGAGCCAAGCAGTTGTTTCAGAGTGCTCTGCCGATCTGCCTTTGCTGAGAGTGGGAGTGTTCTACATTGGATATACATCACATTCAGGGGTGCATTTGCCAAAGAGCAAACGTGCACAGATAAGTGCAGAAATCGCACCCCTGGGCACTTCAACAGTTAAAAGAGCAGCTTCCATAAAAGAGCAACCACGGGTGACTCTGTGTCTTTTTAAAGATGGCATTCCACCTGTGTGTTTCTGGATGTGGTCATTTCCTGGCCCTGTCTGACAGCCACGATCACTGCCTCATGTCTGGGTTCTAAGCACGATGAGGCAGCATTTGTTGATGACTCGTTCTCACTGTGGGAACATGACCATCGAGTCCCCTCTGCTATTCCCTGTTCTGGGGGCTCATTTATAACCGTTGCGTATGCACAAAACAGGCCCTGAAAGAGGCGTATGCCAGTTCCTATGCATAAGTTGTGATTTATAAAAACAAACTTGACAGGAACATTTGCGCACCTCCATGATGAGGTGCGCGGTGAGCTGAGGGACTGACGGCAGATGAAGGAAAACTACTTTAAATCCTCATTATGAGTCCTAATCATAAATACAGTGCATGTTCACAATAACAGTTTAAATAAATAAAAGAATGATTTAAACTAGCATGGAAACTAATTTTTTCATTTTGATATACACATTTACATTAATATTACACTTTCACTAACGGCGATAAGCACTCAATTACATTAATCATCCTCGTTACATTACGCAGTAATTACGCAGAAGTTAAACAAAAATTATATGAATTTAGATAGTAGATGTGCTACTTTCGATCACTTTTCCTGTGACACGATGTTTTAATGACAGTGAGGAGCACAATAATTCCTCTTTAAATTAAACTGCAGATGCAAAATATATTAGCGAGAACAATGATCAGTGATGCACACTTCGATATTATGGCAGACACTGCTTGATTCGATGGTCGAACGGTCCGTTGTCCAGTTTGAATAGGTTCAATGATAATATGTTACTGTACAACCACAGCTGCACGGAGGTGTTGATGTCGTGTGAAGGCATCTTCAAACAATTATGAAAATACCACAGTATTTGAAGGATACAACTTGAGGAAAACGGTAAGATTTGCACATTTCCTTTTTAAAATACTTTGTCAGTTATGCGCCGAGTCAGACAATTGTATTTACACTGCAATTAATAAGTAGGCCTATCTGTTTCCACTAAAAATAACCTATAAACATCCTAAAAGATATGTTCACCTTATCAGTAAAACTGCATAAATTTGATTTGAATTGTTTAAAACAATTAAAATACTATTTGGCCAGTGGAAATGAATGAATCAACTCTATTCTAAAACCTTTATCTTTATACGTACACACAATCTTCCTCTGACTGTGATTTATAAATTGATTTTTGCCCAGGTTCTGGCAACGCATGGTTTTATAAATCTGAAAACTTTTGTGCGTACGCAGAATCAAGCTTTTGCGCGTACCTACACTTTTAAGATGGAATCTACAGAAAGTTTTATAAATGAGGCCCCTTGACTCTCTGCACAACAGAGGACCACTTCTGTTAAAACACAGTGTGATCTGAGGACTATAATGGGAGCTCTCCCGCCGGGCTAGTCCCCACGGGCCTCCCACTCCTCACATACATTGCAGGCTGTGGAGTTTCCTGATGAGTCTGCGGGTCCATGAGGTAACAATGTCGTGGAAGGAACTTTTACTGCCAGAAGCCACTTTGCTGCTTCCTCCGCCTTCACTACCCTCGATAGCGGGGCAGCCAAGGGTTACGTGGACTTTCCTCTAGTGCATCATGCAATTGTGATGCATTTATGCCCACAAAGTGCCGCCACCTGGTGGAATCGCCCGCACCTCCCATCCAAGGCATGTAAGTTCTCGGCTGCATTTGCCACTGAGGCTTACGGTGTCATTTGACTCTGTCAACATGACGGCACGTCTCACAAACGAGGGTGCCAAGTCAGTGCTGAACTGCCTGAATTCATTCAGGAGCGGCACAGCAGTTCCACTGAAACAATTTCAGAGGCTCCTGGGGCATATCACATTAAAGAACTTTTATGTTATTATGAGAAGTTTAAATATATTTTCGGGCCACCACAGTCTAGTTAATGAATGGGAAACACTGAAATCTATTTGTGGCGGTCAATGTTGATATTGTGGCGGGCTGCCACAAATAAATCAATGTATGGGAAACACTTTCATATTTCCCCCTTTAAAGTGACTTTCCAGTGCATTTTTTTTTTTACCTTTATAAAATAAAAAATGTTTTAAATAAAAATGTTCAATAAAGAAATATGCAATGATGGTAAAAATGAAGTGATACTCTTAAACATTAAACTAAAACTGCCAGTATGTGGTGGTAAGTCACTGTCTTAATGAGTGAGTCATTGAGTCATTCATTCCATAATGAAGCAAGTGGCTGTATTTATGAATGAGTCATTGAATCATTGTCTCTTGCAATTCGTTCAAAACCACAGATTTGTTCATGAAACACCACTGTGTTGCAGTTCTGCTGAAGCTTTCATTGAAACTATTATTTCCATTCAAAATAGAGCAAACAATAGTGGCATAACATAACATCAATTAACCACCTGGGGTCGGTGGTCGCGTCAGTGATACTACCTCGCTTTTTTCTTATCAGTGAGAAAGAGACTCAAAATACTCTTTCGATTTTGGTCATACAGATAAGTGTTATACATCATTCAAAACTAAGTGTCTACTTTTATTTGTGTACACTCACAATAATAACAAAACTTTGTGCTTTTGTAAAATAAAGAAAACAAAAAGGGAGCACTTTCTGCCGTCTCAGTCTCTGTGAACCTTTTTCTGAAACACGTTTCAAAAATGAACTGTAACTCGGCTAATACTTGCCACACAGACTTGATATGTCTTTAGAAAGCTTGAAGTGTCTACTTTTATATTAAGTAAGTCATATTGAAAACAAATATTCTCTATGAAACCAATGAGAGGTACAATTCTCCCTGCCTGGCCTCATTATTAATTAATTAATGTTACCACACCCACATGCAGCACAGCCTTTGATATGCAAATCCGCCATGTCCGAGGCATGATAACGTAAACATCCCCATCACCTCAAAACAAAGCATCAGCTTCATCATTCCTCTGCTTTTCATCGAGTTTGGAAGACGCGTTGTGAGTTTACCTTGAATTTACTTCAGAAGAATGCGATTGATATCCAGCGGAGGTAAGTCATTTATTTCCACTTACATTAGTTAACGTGTTATTGTTAGATAAACTGTAACATTAAAATGTTTAGACAGTGTTTACTGTGAAATACCATGTTTGTGAATATCTGCTCAAACATATATGTTTATATTGGGCTAAACAATATATAATATGAATTAAACATACAAAACATTTATAATGATTTATAGCTAAAGGCCGCCTGCATTTTTTCCCAAAAAATAAAATGTTTTCTGTAAAGTGAAATAATAATAATTATTATTATTATTTTATGCAGCCATATAAGTAGGCACAACAAACCTGGTGTTCTTTTTTTTGTGAATTTTATTCTTTCATATTTCATATTTGTTCATTTTTCTAATAGCGATATAGTGTCTGTGAATATTAAACTGCAAAAAGACTAAGTATTATAGACTTTAAAAATGAATCCTGCATGTTCTGTGTGTCTATGTGTATATGAATTGCACAGACGGGCGGTTTCGTTTAGGCTATTACACATAACTTACATTAGTAAACATGCCATATTGGCTTTTCCCAAACTATATTGCTATACTGAGATGAGTGAAATCAACTGAAATACGTAATAAATCCTGAAATAAAAAGTTAAAAAAGTATTGAACTGCACATTAACATTTATAGGCTCTATAATATGACACATACGATACATAAAATGTCATAGAGGTAATATGAATGTTTAGACAAGATTTCTTTGGCCTGTTTTGGAGAGATTATGAACTGTTTACTGTGAAATAGCCTAGTGCCACATCAATTAAGCTTTTGTTCACAATGAATGATGAAAATTCAACTTTGCCTCACAGAAATAAATTACATTTTAAAGTATATTAAGATAGAAAACCATTATTTTAAATTGTAATAATATTTCACAATATTGCTGTTTTTTTCTGTATTTTTGATCAAATAAATGCAGGCTTGATGAGCATGATACTTCTTTCAAAAACATTAAAAATATTAATGTGTTCAATCTTTTGACCAGTACTGTATATAATTTAAAATATAATAGGCTTATACAAAATTTTCTTCACATGATGTGCAATAATACGTGCATGCATGAGATCACAAAAATAATGTTTTCTGTTAAGAGTGAACATTATATTAAAGTTAATACAAAAGTTAATATGATCCTGTTATCAGCATGCTCACAGATGTTTGTTTCTTTTATCTCACAGATTATTGGCCTACATTGGACACTCTTCATGAATATGGTGGTGGGATCTCTGACTGGAAGCAGGAAAGTTTTTTTTTTTTTTTTTTTTTTTTTTTTTCTCCAGTGCATAGAAACACCAAACACCTTGGAATGCCATGTAAGTGATGTTAACTTATATCTTTGAACAGAATTTATTTCCAGGTATAGCTGTGTACTCAAAATGTGCCTTTGATTCTGATTTATATTGGTAATTGGTAATATTGGTATATTCTAAATAAACTACAAAATAAACTACTTTGTCCTTATGTTATTTCTTGTAGTTACCTCTCACATACCTGGCTGAAAGGCTCATTATGCGGGTCACTGTCTCCTGAGGTGTGAATCACAGCATAATTCAGGATTATTTATGCCTCCAAGCATACTGTCTAAACAAAATGTGTCTTACAAAATTTAAATTAATATATTGTTTTATGTGTATGAGTAGGCAGGATGACTTTCATATCATTTTGTGAAAAAAAACCCTCTAGGCTATAACATCCAATGCTCTAAAGTTGTGTGGATACATATTCAGTATGTGTTTCGTGGCCTTATTTCAGTGACTTAAATAAAATTGTATTTTCAATAACCATGCATAAACGTTATTCTCTCAAAAATACAAACATGTACATACTGTACATGTTGCTCACATATTATGGTAGCCTAGTTCGTGCTAAATACAGTGTATTCACCTCACTCCCAGGGGTATGCGTACCCTAGTTTGGGAACCACTGCAGTAGATGGTAGGTCTTTGGGAAAGCACAACCTGATCATCAGGTTCCTGAGAGATGCCAAGAGACTAAGGCTGCGTCCAAAAAATGTAAAATGCTGCCTTCAGAGGACACATTTCAAGGTAGGAAGGCATCAAGGCACATCCGAATCCAATGTTAGCTTCACTTCCTGTTTCCTGAGATACCTTCATTTGATCGATTTGTGAAGGCAGCATAAATGTACCCTTCACTGCCTTTGATATCCCACAATCCTGTGCATTCCATTCTGTTACAGTTGAGCTATAAAAATAAAGATGGCGTCTGAATGTTGTGTTTGCTGGTCAGTTTGTGTAAATGTACGTTTTTGACCAACATTTTCCACTTTTGATGTAATTTCTAGTGACAAATTACTACTGTAGTTTACTACTGTAATTAAATATTTGTTTAGTTCTTACCAAAGCTCACACTATTTTGCTCTAGATATTTGTTTAGTTCTTACTAAACCTCACACTATTCTGCTGTAGATCATTAAACTGTTACGTTGCCTCAGAAGTCTGTCTATAATCAGTTTTGTGAGGTGCCTTCATGCACAAACGCTGCCTTACAAGTCATTGCCAGATAAGGCAGTGGGCAACAAGTCATCTGCCTAGGTTTTTGGATGCAGCCTAAATCCTCCTCAGCCATGCCTCATCCCCTTTTGGGACCTCTCTGTAGTATTATAACCCTGAAGAGAGTGCCCTTTGAGCCGCTACAGTCTGTCGAGCTTAAGATCCTGTCAGTGCTCCTGACTGCACTCACTTCCATCAAGAGGTGGGGGACCTGCAGGCATTTTCGGTCAGTGAAACGTGCCTGGAATTTGGACCGGCTGACTATCACGTAATCTTGAAACCCCAGCCCGGATATGTGCCCAAAGTTTCCACCACTCCTTTTCGGGACCAGGTGGCGAACTTGCAAGTGCTGCCCCTGGAGTAGGCTGACCCAGCACACAGAGCTTTAGAAGCTCAGAGCAACTCTTTGTCTGTTTTGCAGGTCAAGGCTGTCTCCAAGCAGAGGTTGGCCCACTGGATATTGGATGCAATTGTCTTGGTATACCAATCCCAAGGCAAGCCATGCCCCCTCAGAGTGAGGGCTCACTCCACTTGGATTGTCGCCTTCTCCTTGGGCGTTGGCACATGGCACCTCTCTGGCAGACATCTGCAGAGCTGTGAGCTGGGCCACACCTAACACCTTTGCGAGATTCTACAATCTCCAGGTTAAGCCAGTTTCTTCCCGTGTGTTGTGTATAAACAGGTAATGTTTGGGAAGACTGGCTTGGTGTCTCAACCACACACCACACACTTGAATCTGATGACAACAAGACAGATGGAAGGGTGAATTAATATCCGCTTTGATGCGTCCAATTCAAGCAGTTCGTTTGCATCTCAGTGCAATCTTAGGATCCCAGTGTTGGGAACAAGTGGATGGTTTATTTTAATGGTGTCCCGCATCGTGTTGGAGGATTATTTGCTTGTTTGGAGCATTTTGTTTTGTAAATAAGGTGCAGTGTAATTGAGAGTTCACAATGAAACTTTTTTTGAAAGCCAACTGTATTGGCTCTGACATCATCTGTATCACAAAACGTTTTTTATGGATAATGTTTTCAAAACACTTACTCATATGCAATAGTGAGTGGGCGTTGATACAGTGATGTTAGCCAATCATAACATTGGCTGTTTACTGACAAGTCTTAAAGGAGCCGCTCCTTAAAGGGATTGTTCACCCAAAAATTATCCCATGATTTATTCATCCTCAAGACAACCTAGGTGTATATGACTATCTTCTTTCAGACAAACACAATCACAATCCATTCACCTGTCTAAGTTTTAAAGTGCTATAATAACAAGAAGGGATGCTACCAGGCAAACTACCTCTACATGTTCTTGAGCATTGGTTATACTAGAGAGACCTTACGTGGTACCCAACCAAAGATGAGCATAAGACTCTACATCAAGATCCAACAATAGTTGGGCAGGGAGGTAACAGTGGGATACAAATCACCAGCCATACTTAGTTAAGCTTACTCAACCCTAAATGGTATCCTAAAAAGCAGCCTACCCAAGGGAGCATGCAAGGTGCTAAAAACCTCAGTAATTAGCCCTTCAGGCTACAACATTCAATGTTGTTGCTCTTTCAAGGCAGAGCCAACATCCTTACTCTTACTCCGGAAAGGAAGGCAAGCAAGAGCAGGACATAATGCAGATTGTCCAGTAACTCTTATCACCAAGGCTATTTAACCCCAAGGGAATGGCAGGGGAGCTTAGGTCCTACTTAAACACTCCAATGTAACTGGGGGAGAGCATCTTAACCCTGCCTAGAGTAAAGGCACACTACTTAAGCCCAGTTATAGCTAGCTCTTTGCCTTTTTCTTTTAGCATCAGACCATAATATGTGAGAAATAACAAGGTGGGAAACCCGCAGGCAAACTTCCTCTACTTGTTAGCATTGTCAAACCAGGGCCATAGTAGAGCATCCATTCAAAGGGCACTGATATCCCTACTTCAAGACCCAACAAAAGTTTGGAAGGAAGGTAAACAAAACAGAGGGGTTCTTGTGATTTGCCCATAGTAGTTCTGTTCACCCTGCTCCATACCTAAGGGGTACTTGAGCAGCTTACCAACCAGAGCTTGCTAAATGCTAAAAACCTCAGTAATTTGCCACCGTTCCAAGGGGGAACCTACATCCTTACTCCTACTCATGAAGGAAGGCAAACAAGAGCCAGACATAATGCAGTTTGTCCAGTAACTCTCATCACCCAGACTCTAAACCCCCAGGGGAAACACAGGGGAGTTTAGACTTTACTTAAAGACCCCAATGTAATTGGTGGAGAGCAGCTCAACCCTTAAGGCCATCCAAAGGGGATACATGTCCCAGACAAGAGAAAGGCAGTCTGCAGTTTGCCAAAAGCTCTCATCCACCATACTCCACCCCCAAAAAGGCAGCAGGGGAGCTTATGCTCTACTTAAAAACCTCAGACAACTTGGGGGTAGCAGCTGAAATGAACTGAACTGAAATGAAAGACTTTCTCCAGGACCCATTATAGCCAGCACTTACACTGACCTTCTGATCTTGTCTCTTGGAACATCCTAGAGATGGCTCAGAAGGTTTAGAAGAAGCAGAGGGTTTTGGGGATAGACTCAAAGCTCCAAAGGTTATAACTCCTGAAGGCAGCAGACTGAGCCCTTGGCTCTCTAAACCTCTCTACCACCGTCTCAACGGATGAGTCAAAAAGACCAGAGGGTGAGATCAAAGTATCAAGGAAGAAAAATTTCTCTTTTTTTTCCTGATCCCCAACAGGTTTAACCACAGGTATCTCTCCATATCACCAACGTTGTCATCAAATGACTGATGGCTATGGCTGTTTGTTTGGTGGCCCGGAGAGCCAGTTCTGTGGTGTGGCATAGTTCAGTGAGTGCCTCAGAAGGCAATCCCTGCCCTTGTAGCATGCTCTCTGCTGGATCATAAGAATCCACAGAACGGCCTTCTAAATCCAACAGATCTCTTGAACTGGCTTGATGAGACTGGGAAATCAACACTCTTTTCCTAAACTCCTTCCTCATATTAACATTAAAAGTGAACCTCAAGGAACAAAATAATTAAAATTAAAATAATAATAATGATAATAATAATAAAATAAAATAAAATCATGTCAATTACTTTAACAATTACTGAACATTAAAAATAATCTTAAATTTAAGGTGAACTCAAAACAGTGTTCACAGAAACCCATATTATAAATGTCACATTTAGCTGTGCCTTTTATATAGTGTGTTTGGCAATGTTTCAGAAAAGACATTAGCAAAAGTACTTTGAGAATCTAAAAAAGCAGATGCTGTGGTAATTATTGTTAACACGTTAAAGAGCAACTTTTAATCACAGAAATTAATTTTGCACATACAGTATGTTTTGTGAGCTCACAACATAATACACAACTCTGGTCATTGTGTATATGTAATTTAATGAATAAGTAAACCCTAAATGTTTAGACTTGTTTAATATGCTGCCTCATAGCGTAATTTAAACAACATCTCTTGCATATTTTGCGCACCTGGCTGATGGGGTCAGCATCTACCCACCCACCATGCTGTCCTTCATAAAACACCCCCATCATAAAACATGCCTGTGTGGGTATACATTTTATCCAGTGTATTAAGGTTGTTTGATGTTGTCTAAGAATAGCTTTATAATGGGTCTAAATGGTTTTAGACATGTCTGCAGTAAAAAAGAGGTTTGGTGGGGTCTTTTGTTTAACCAGAAGACACAGATTTGTTATTATGCCGCTGAAACACTAAGAGCATCTAAATGAGAGAGAAAACTATAGATGGATGGGAGAGACACTTTCACACAAAGACACACACACACAAATAAGCACAGTCTGGCAAAGGGGGACACCGTCAGATCATTCTTCTTTTCAGTGTTTAAAAATACACCCACATTAACTTTATTCTGAACAGTTATCTCTGCTCTGGCACGTACACATGGCAGAGCATGTCTCGCTCAGAGAAGGAATGTTCTATGCATTTGCTGGAAAAAAAGAATGATTTCTCCTGTATAAATATGTCAGAATTGTTTAAGACAATGTGATTATTAATGTGTTATGTGTGAATGTGTTTACATATTTTCAAGCTTTACATATTTACCATCTAACTGTTATTTTTTGGAGCAGATCACCATTGGAATCCACACAGGAGAGGTGGTCACAGGGGTGATAGGGCAAAGAATGCCCCGTTACTGCTTGTTTGGAAACACGGTCAACCTGACAAGTCGTACAGAGACCACAGGAGAGAAAGGAAAAATAAATGTGTCTGAATACACATACAGGTGAGAAAACCATGTCAAACCTGAATGATAAAAATATGTTTGTATTTTTATGAAATAGGCACTGTACAATAAATATACTTAGGTTATTAAACACATTGTGAAAAGTGGTAATCTGTACTGTTAAAGAGTAATTTCTGACTTATTAAAATAATTTTGTTTAATTTAAATTTAAATGTAGTTTGTTTTTTTAATTTAAAAATGTTATTATTATTTTTTGACAACCAAAATGAGGTTAATTATATTATATTATATTATATTATATTATATTATATTATATTATATTATATTATATTATATTATATTATATACACAAATAAAGTGAATGTTGTTATTGGATTGTTTTGTCTCAGGTGTTTGCAGTCAGTCGAAAATGCTGATCCTCAGTTTCATTTGGAGTACAGAGGACCTGTAACCATGAAAGGAAAAAAAGAGCCAATGAAAGTGTGGTTTCTCTCACGCAAGACCTAACAGACACACTGCACAATGCAATTTTTATCATGTTCTCAGCTAATGTTCTGTTCATTCTGAAATCTATGAAAAGGAACATAATGTATTTTGCTTTCTTCATCAAGATCATTTCATTCTTCCCCTCTCAGAGGCCAAATTAAGAATGTTCTTCAATGACCCCTGTGTTTCAAGTGCCAATTATGTCTGATTCACAGATAATGAAAAAATAGGGGGAAAAGGGTATAGAGCAGAGGGTGAACAGAGCTGTACACATTATACATGGAAACTACTGTCCATTTGATATTAATGATACTATTTTGAGTGCTATTGAACTGATTTAATACAGAAACAGAACATCTGAATAAATACAACTGGAAAATAGTTCAAATACACTATGCAACATGCAAACATACTCATCAAGAGTTTGTTTTCATCATTTTTATTTGTAGTAGAGGATGTGACAGTATTTAGAATATTTTATTTCGTCACCGAGTAAAACCAGTTATTTTCTTTTGTCATACTGTATTAAGTCCTATATGTCTGTGTGTTGATATTTAAAGTTAAGAGCACTACAGCATAGAAATACCTAAAAACAAACTGTTTTTTTTTTAATGCACATTAAGAAATAACTTGTAGATGTTCAGTATCACAACACAGTTTTATTACTGTATCAGTGTATTATATTGGAAAAACTTAGTTTAACCATATTCACGTGTCTAAATTTATTTTTTATTTTTCCGAGCATAATGTGCATGCTGTAAATAAAAAAGTTCCTGCACATTAGAATCATAATTACACTCGTACACTGCATCAGAGTATTTGACAAACGTGTACATTTAGACCAGCCGTTTTATGATAACAATTTAGAATATACTTACACTACTGTTATTGTTTTACTATGAGTAGTTATTGCGTGAATGAATAGATTCTAAACAAACAAAATCAAAACAAAAGTGAATATTTACTATTTAAAAAGTGGATAGACTTGGTGTGAGAGTTTGTATTCATTGAATCTCACAGATAGATTTCTTTAAAGGAAACCTGCCCATGTCACAGTGCTTTTATGTACACCTTTACTTGCAGCATATTTAAGTCTTGTATTAAAATATAATTTAAAATATTTGCATAGTTGTATTTGTTTGTTTGTGTTGCATGATAAAATAAAATAGCATTGTACTGCTAAGGGTTTTCTGTTACAAAATTAAAAATATTCAGTAGTCGTTAAAAGTCCTACCTTCTAATGCCCCTAAACATAAGTCTTTCTGGCTGCTTGTAAATAAAATAAAAGTAAACAGTCAAATCTAAAATACACGTACACTATTGTTTTTTTTTTTGTTGTGTTTGTTTTTTTTTTTATAAAATCACAGACCCTCAGACTCTGTATCTTTATAAGTTGTGTGGTATGAATGTGATTGTAAATTAAATTGCCTTTGTGAAAAGCGCTATACAAATAAATGTGAATTGAATAGAAACATTAACAAAAATACAATGTCAGGAGTTTACAGATTGATTAAATATACAGAAAGTTTATTTCATGAGAATATGAAAAAAAAAAAAAAAAGCTTACTATGGATCATAATTTTGACTGCAAAACCTCTACAGTATGAGCACATGAATGTATTATCATCATCATCGGATTCCAATATTAACTTTATACAGTCAGTCATTAACATAAACTAAAGCAATAGGCTTGTCGCTTTAATCTGTTAATATTAGTGCAACTGACTCCTTCTTGTGGTGGAAACATGTATCTACTTTGAAAAAGAATGCTAAGCTCTGAAAACTAATACGAAATGCCACTTTTGCAATTTCTAGTTTACCTTAAAATCTTTCTAAAGCTCCTTGACCCCAATATTTTCAATACTTCCACTTCCATAGAGAAATCAACTTTTATTTGTAGATTATAGATTGTTAATCATTATCTTCTGTATATAAACTGTGCTAGAGGTTACTACTCCGTAGTAAAATGCATCAACATGCCAAATGCAGTAAGACAACTGATTATGTAATAAAAAAAAGATTAAAACAGATCATAGAAACAGATTGTTTTGAATTGTGTCTGAACTAAGAGTTAGTGGAAAGATTGTTGATAACCTAGTGATAAAGTGCAAATGCAGATTGCAAGATTATTTGATTACAGCAAACAAGCATGACTTTACAATCCTGATTAATAAACAACCTTTCATGTGTTATAGAAGAATAATGGTGCAGGGAAAATGCAGATTAACAACCTACAGCATATGAACCACACAGGCTTCAATGGAGCATACAATGTTTGTAAAATCATATATACAGAAAAAAATAAATTGTGGATATAAACTACTATTTAAAGACTCAGGCAGTAAATACATGTATATTACAATTCTAATGTTACAAAAAAATCTATTTCAAATAAATGCTTTTTTCTGCCTTGGAGTTGAGTTGCAGTAAAGGTGCCATTGTGAACTTTTTGAGTTTAGATCTTCTCTTGTGTTTGCTTTCAATGGGACGATACCAAAGGTCTTGCAATGGGAGTATGCAAAAGGTCTTCAAAGGTCTTATTTTATTGCACTGTTGAGAGATTAAGACAGAGGGAATGATAAAATAAACTATTATCAGAGATTATCATGTCTCAGGTCTTGATATCTCTTTATCTTGTCATGGAGTCTCCAGATAAAACTTCCACACTACATATTGCTTTAATATTATATTTGGCAGGCCATGTACACTTATTCATTTATATTTTCATTATAAGTGAATATGCCACAGCTTTTCTTACAGTGGTGGCTTTTTCATTAGTATTTAAGCCACTGTAAGCAATAAAAGCGAATAACTCTCAAAGAACTCAATGTGTCATGTCATACGCAGCAGAATTGCAAAGTAATTCAGCGATAACCCATCAGAATAGTTTAGCCTTTCACAGTTTTCAATTTAAAAGATACAACAGATGTCAAATTATGCTAGCTAAAATTCATTGCTTAAATACACCATTCAGAGTTCCACAGTAGTTCTTGCCACATAACCCATAACTAGTGAACAGACACACCCTACAGTTTAAGCAGCAAACAATTCAAACAAAAGCAAGACTTTGTGTGAGAACAACAGAGACACTAATATCATGTGAATGTTTGACCATCCAATACAAGTGAGTGCTTGTTCTCATGGAATTACTTGAAGCCTCCACTCTTTTGCACAATCAATGAAGAAGCGAAGTATGCTGGGATGTGTAACGTATAGCCTGGAGGGAGGGTGCAATTTATTCTCTGTGAGCTTTACTCAGCCACATCAGCATTAAGATAATACTCAGATAAGGCAGAGTGCTCTCACTCACACGGGTATAAAAGACAGACGCGGGGTAAAGTTAGGCCACCGTCAGGATCACAGCAGTCTGTCATCATGGCCTTCAACGGGACCTGGAAAGTTGACCGCAATGAGAACTACGAGAAGTTCATGGAACAAATGGGTGAGTGGACATAGACAAATCAAACATAGCCTGATTATTGTTGGTTTCAAGATCAAGCTCTGAAATCTTCTCTTTCAAAAGAAAGAGTGATTCAGTGAGTCATTATTTATAAGGTGTTTGTACATGTACTGCATATCTTCAACAGGAATCAACATGGTGAAAAGGAAACTAGCTTCTCATGACAACCTGAAGATCACCCTGGAGCAGACTGGAGATAAGTTTCAAGTGAAAGAAGTCAGCACTTTCCGCACACTGGATATTGAGTTTACTCTGGGTGTCAACTTTAACTATTCTATGGCAGACGGCACTGAGCTCACAGTAAGCACAATGATCTCAAATTTTAGATGTGTTTTCAGTCTTTACAGCCTAAAAATAAAGGCTCTGTATTGGCATCTATGGTTCCATGAAGAACCATTAACCCATGATCAAGGGCAAAGATTCAGATATGTGTTCAGCAGTGCAGAATGATGACTCATGCAATTGTGATGTTATACATTAAATTTTTTTGTTCTAAATCAGCATCACATGTACAACATTTACTGAATGTTGCCAGCTGGTTATTTGCTGAATCAGTGTGCTTTTCTTATGGGAGTGGAAATTACAAAGTTCACACTAGAGTAGCAGAGAAGAATGCGTAACTATCACAACACCCTTTATTCAAGCCTCCTGAACAAACAATCAGTAACAGGTCAATGAGAGAATGTCACTGCTGGGTTCAAAATGAGTCTGACCTTTGACATTTTGATTGCAGGGATCCTGGGTCATGGAGGGTGACATGCTCAAAGGGACTTTCACACGCAAGGACAATGGAAAGACACTAATAACAACCAGGAAGATTATCGGTGATGAACTTGTACAGGTGAGCTGTATGGATTATGACATATCCTTAGATCAAAATTTGTGTATAAGTTGTGTTGTCTCACTTTTTGATTTTTTGCTTACAGAGTTATAGCTATGAAGGTGTCGAGGCCAAGAGAACATTCAAGAGGGGTTAAAATGTCATCAGCATTCCAACATTTAGTGGGACGATATGAAACTAAGTGTTGCAAGCATTGATATTCCACTTGAAAATAGGGGTTTTAACAATTAGCAGCCCTAAAGTTTACAAAGTGTGTATGTAAATCATGTGTCATTTGCACTATGAGTTTTGATATTTACGGTAATAAAGCCATTTTTACGTCCTTTATGCTGCATGTGTTGTGAATCGTGTTGGATGAAATGATTTTAAATAGACATACACCAATACATTACACTGTGTTACATTGTTTGAAAAGGAAAACATTTAGATTATTTTAAAAGGAAAAGATAATCATACAAAGACGCAAATAAATTGTATCAGTGATTGAACATTTGAAGTTTATTAAACAAAGAATAAAAATAACTGCATAGACATCTCCAAAAATATATAGTGGATATAATTTTACATAATTCATTTATTTTCAATCATGTCAATATTTTGCATGAAAAAAATCGCAGGAAGGCACTCCACAAACAACCTCTAGGGAGTATGTACAAAGGTCCATTTGCAATGAAATTAAAGTCAAGGACACAATCGCTATCTTTGTCTTTAAGACTTATTTTATTTATACACGCTACCGTTTTAAAAGTTTTAGATTGGTAAGATTTTTAAAATGTTTTTAAAAGAAGTCTCTTCTGCTCACCAAAGCTGAATTTATTCGATCCAAAATACAGCAAAACAGTAATATTTTTACAATTTAAAATAAATGTATTTATAAATTTATTATAATAAAACAATTTATTATCATCATCAATGTTAAAAACAGTTTAAACAGTTTTCTTTTCAATTTGTTTTTCAGGATTCTTTGATGAATAGAAAGTTCAAAAGAACAGCATTCATCTGAAATAGAAATCTTTTGTAACATTATAAATATCTTTACTGTCACTTTTGATCAACCTAATGCATCCTTGTTGAATAAAAGTATTCATTTCTGTAATTTCTTTCCAATTTTTTTTTTACTGACCCCAAAATTTTTAAAGATAATGTATAATGTTACAAAAGCTTGTTTTAAAAATCTTACCGATCTAAAACTTTTAAACAGTAGTGTGCATATATATACTGTATTACCTGTCACAATTCAGTAAAAGATAATAAATTTGATATTCAGCATAAAATGGTCATTCTTGTTCACAAGCAAATACTGATTAAATCCAAAGTGCATACTGCCCTCCTGTGGATGGCTCTTATAAGATACTCGAACTTCAAAATTTACAGGAAGAGGGTACAAAAGGACAAATCTTTTCTTATGCTTTCTTCATTTTCAAATACATTGTAATTACAAGTACAAAAACAATCCATATTTTTCAACTTCTTTGGCAATTCTCTCGCATTACATCTCACTGGATCACCAGGACCTGATAAGAAAGAATACTTCTTATTATTATTGCATGGTTTTTAAATACATAAAGTACTAAGTACTAAATTTATTATTGTTTTATTATTTTTATTATTATTTAATATTGCAACTAGGCTATACAGTAGTAGTAATAATAATAGTCAATCAATAGCTAAACACGCAACAGAATATATATATTTTTGGATATTATTTATACAGTATTATAGTATTTATTAATACATTGAATAAGCTTTATAAATTAGATTTTTATCAAATAGTAGTGCTGATTGTGTTTGCTTATTGTTAAAGGTTGCATTTTCTTTAATAAAGGTTTACCATAAATCAAGTTCATTAAGGTAACAAATTCATCTGCCAGTAACTATTATATTCTCACCACTAGCCTATTTCCTTTTAAATTCTTTATCAAAATAATAGGGCATCGCATACACCATCTGCCAGGTAACAGTCTTAGTTTGCTTGGTTCAGCAAAACATTGGGCTTGCCTGAAGCTTGAAGACAGTTTCATTAGATAATGCTCCTTTATGGTCTTTGTCAGCACAGTTCTCTGCTGTGTGCTATTTACATTATAAATGGCTGATATCTACATTGTTTTTTGTTGTGTTGCTTACAATAACTACAGAGCTGTAAGTTTAAAACAGTAAAATTATGAATGTTCTAGTTATCCCTCTAATTTATCGGGGTAGCTTGCGTGTGTAAACATTTTTGAGCCCGATTGTCAAGATTTCCAGGTACTTTAGATAAAAAGAGCTTTTAGATCATGAGAAACTTACATTCAGTCAGATGTGTCAAAATGTCTGACTGGTACTGTAGATACAGTTTTTATTTTAAGCTGTAAACCCTAATACTCAAAATAATTAATTGGTTTGTGTAGGGTAAACTTAAATTAAACAAAATATTTCAATCAAATTAACTTTTATGCATATTTAGAACTTTTCGTTTGAGTTTACAAAACTGACACTTTTCAAAGAAATCTGAAGTGTTACACAGTTTTATGAATTTGTTTCTTTTAACAAGTGGATCATGAGCTTTCTTTGAGAATAGGTGTGTTAAATGCCATACTCATTTAGCAATTGCTATGTTATGTTAATGCTATCAAAGCATTAGCTCCATTCCAAATGGCGCACTATACACTATGCACTTATGTACTCATCCATGTAGTGTATGAATTTTATAAGTTTATTTTGTCATTAAACATCAGAGTCTTGTACTTTTTAAACTTTTAAGTTGAAAAGATATCTGTGCAATGTGCAATATTATTACTTAAAGAACTGTACTTTTGAAACTTTTAAATTTACAACAATATCTCAGGGTTTAGTGAGAACTTACCATAACTTTCACAAATATCCATGTTCATCTAGCCCTTTTGAAGTCACAGGGTGCCATTTAGCAGTGGGCTTATTGATGCTATTGCCTGAAAAGGACAATTTAGTTTAGTTAAGCTACTAACTGCAGTTGGTAAGTTACTAAATCCATAAACTGCCATTCAAACATTTGGGATCAGTAAGATTTTTTTTTTTTTTTTAAGAAATATTCTTTTCAGGAAGGATGCTTTAAACTGATCAAAAGTAACAGTAAAGACATGTATAATGTTACAAAAGATCGCATCACAGTTTCCACAAAAATATTAAGCAGCACAACTATTGAACAAAATTAATAATAATAATACTTGAGCACCAAATCAGCATATTAGAATGATTTCTGAAGGATCATGTGACACTGAAGACTGGAGTATTGATGCTGAATATTCAGCTTTGAATTTTCCATCACAGTAATAAATTACATTTAATGAAAAAATAATAATAAAAATAGAAAACAGTTATTTAAAATTGAAATAATATTTCTCAGTTTTACAGTGTTTGCTGTTTTTTGGTGAAATAAATTAGCCTTGGTGATCAAAAACATTAAAAAAATCTTATCAACCCCAAACTTTGGAACATCAGTGTCAATAAAACAATATATCAATGAATGAATGAATAGCTCAGTTGAGCTTTAACATACCAGAGTCAGGCTTATTTTTGGCACGCTCAGATTGGTTCTCTATGCGGCTTGAGTGTCCCAAGTCTCTCCCGTCCTTAACAGCTCCTCTTGGCTCAGGCATGGAGAGGACCAACGGCCTCTGGTGGTGATACTTTAGTCTGTAGGTGTCTGTCATACAATTATCCACAGAGAAATAAGTAGTCAGTGCTACTCCTGATCCTGAAGACACTGAAGCAGATGGCTTATCCCACCCACAAGATCTTTCCTCAGGCTCGCTGGACACCTGCTCCCCTCTTTCCTGGTCAGAACATGATTTTGAGCTCACATCTGATGAGCTTGGGCATGTGCCGTTGATTTCCATTCTCTTGTGTACTGCAGTGGTGTGCAATGATGAAATACCACGACCGGATGTTCTGGATGCTGTCTGTGATGGCTCCTGTAAAATTCTGGGACGGAAGGGTGGAGTCTTTATCTCAATCGGTCGCTGTGCGTGTTTGGAGTGAGTTGGCATTGATGGAGCTATTGCTGACTCTTCCCTTGGCTGCAAAGGGTAAATGGTGCGATTAGGACCCGGTGATTCGTGTGGAGCGACTTCACTGGTGCTAGAACGATAAGCGCTGTCTTCCTGCTCTGAAAGAGGGTTAGTGAGTTCATCAGAACTGTTACACTCTGAACTGCTGATCTTGCCCAGGCGGCGCAGAAGGGGGCTTTCTGGGCTGTGGTGCCATCGCATGGAAACTTCCTGTTGCTCTGCTTGAAGGTCACCGGCCGATGGCTCTTTCTCTGTGTTGCCCCCTTTCCTGGCACCACAGGATGAGTATCTAAGCTTCCTTCTGTGAAATATGAACACTTTTATTTAGATGTCACCTTATTTCATCATATTTACATATTTCAGATATTTTCTTAACATACTGTATTGTCTCATTTAAACTAACAAAACAAACTAACAACAACAACAACAACAACAAAATTACAGAAATGGACCATTATACACTTGCCCTATAGACTTTGATTGTAAACTGATTGTAAAAGTGTCCATGATGAAGAAAAGGATTAGTCTTGTAAAAATCTATTTTAAAACAAATATGTAAGAATAATAAGTTTTTAGAAATGTCCTCTTGTATTGATGTTGATTTCATATGGTTTGAATTTAATGATTCAAATATCACAAATGTCTTGTGTGAGTAACTACACTATGTTCTTTTAATGAGGCTTTTTTCTTCATTAGTATATCATTTACATCACCCTCACATTTTTACTTTATTCCCCTTAAAAAATGCATTTAATTCATAAATTAAAAACATAAGGCGTATTAAAGTCATAATATGAATTCCTTTTTTTAATGTGTTTCTGAAAAAAAAAAAATACAAAAAATTAGAGGCATGTCATTGACCTATGTGCAGAACTGTCAAGTAATTATTTGTATTCATACAAGTTAATAATCGACTGGATTTTTAACATTTCTTTGAAGGTTTATATTCTTATATATTTTTCTTTATATTCTTGTGATCAATGCTGTTATAAATGTAAACTATATATGAAGAGTTTCGTTGCAAAACGAGATAAATCCGTTTTTAACATTTTTGTCAAAACATGTTTATTATTATGTTATCATGTTATTATTTTGTTTTATGGTGCTACTTAGCTGTATTTTTTAAGTTATGAAGGTTTAAATCAAAACAAACCAACTGCAGTTGAATTGATATTAATTGGAATGCACAACCAAAAAACAAGATTTTTGAAAAATTAAAAAAACGGATTTATCTCGTTTTGCTACGAAACTCTTCATATTGTAACATATTTGCAGTGTAAAGACAAAGTCTGCAAATACCTTGAACTTGGGCTGCCTTTCATGAGATGTTCTGAGTTCTTTCCCTGAATTTTAGCCAAATGTTTACCTGAGGGAACAAAATGCAAACAAATAATTTATTTTTTGAGGCATAAAACAACAGACAATAAAGCCTAAAAGGTGAATTTTTGCATCTCTGCCATGGGTGTGTAGCAGCAAAGGAACAGAACTGCCAAAATCCCCCTAGCTGTATCGCAGTGGGCACAGACACACTCACTAGGACACATCCTACTCACTTATTTATAAATAGATAGACTATTCATCTCTTTCCTGCCAACCTGCTGAGTTCCATGTGAGGATAAAAGCCACAGGATACAACACGTGCTCTAAGTCTAAGATTTAGGCATTAGCAAGCTTATAGAATACATTTTACAACCGATGATGCTTTTCTATTTTCACTTTCACTGTACTCCTGTATTTCTCTCTCTTTTACTGATTGTGTGCTGTCCTACTGGCGCATAAGCTTCTGGTGTTTTTTTTTTTTTTTCTTTACTAAGAAGGGGCTTTAAAATTCCATGATTTCTGGGAAACCAAGATTCGGAAACAGTACATGCAGATTTGAAAGGCAGAGATATCAAAGGGCTGATTCTGTGACTGCCACAAGTCCAGTTGACCATGGTGCAACTAAGGCATTATAAAGAATTCGTTTTTATCTATCTTTTCCTCCTCCATCCCTGTTTTCCAACGTAATACAACACTCTTTAGTGGGATGAAGTATTTGAAATTTTAAGCTACTTCTGTCTCTTTTTGCTCAGTAGAAGAAGGAGAGAGAGAGAGAGGGATTTTCTCAGTTTTTGGCATGCTACCATGTGCTACCATGGAATTAGAGAGAATTACAGTTGCGTAAAATTGCAAAGTATACAAAAACATGACAAAACTGTAGATGAGTCAGTCTTTTTGAATGACTCCAAATGCCTGTCTATCTTTTGGGGTTCAATGGAGCTTGGTTTCATTTGTAGCTTAAACCAAAACATCCTTTTGAGCACATGCTACTTTATGAGGTGCCAAATGTGACCTGAAATGCTCATTCTGTGAATGAAATATATATTTAGTCCATGAAAGGGGGTTAAAAAAATAATATGTACTCCACAGAATGAGCTTTTTGTGGTGTGCTCAATGCTGATTCATGAAATGTAAGTGAACCGAATGGATTTCATGACATGCTGAGTGCATTTTGTCCGAAAGGTGTATTCTGTTATTGACAAAAAGAAAGTACATTCACTATTATGTGCACAAAATAGAAGGAAGTTGTGTTTTCTATTTTAATAAATTTAAAAATGTAATTTATTCCCGTTATGACAAAGCTGAATTTTCAGCATCATTATTCCAGGCTTCAGAGTCACATGATCTTATGATCACATGATTTTAATATGCTGATTTGCTGCTCAAGAAACATTTATTATTATTATTATTATTTTTAATTATTATTATCAATGTTGAAAACAGTTTTTGCTTATGATTTTTGTGAAAGGTGACTTGATGCCATGGAGTATGAGTAATACTCACTGTGATACAGCGGAGAACGCACTGCCTCCATTTTTGAGTCACCTTGATTATTATGGCCTTGATCCCTGGGAAAATACACCACTGCTTTAAGACCAAGGAATCCAAAAGAAAAACTTCACACCTATCTTTACTTAATTTCTCCTACCTGAGGTGCTGTGCTTCTTGACTGAGTCTGAGCTCTTTGCCTGTGAAGTTCTCAACACCTGGTGAGTCAGGATTGGTGGAACCACTGCTCAACCTATCACTGCTCTCATATCCTGACTCTGTCCTCTGGATCATCCAATTATCACTCCGCTGTGCTATATTTGCTCCACCTTTAGGTCTGGTCACCATCATCTGTCGCTGAGACTCCTGGGAGCTTTGACTTTCAGTCTCCAACCGTGAGTCATCTTCGTAAATAGTCATCAGACCTTTTTGTTTCTCCTTCATCAGACCTCTCTCATGATCAAAGCGACGGACACATCGAGGGCTCCCACGCTGCTGCTGCTGCTGACGTTGTTCTAGTTCGCTCAGCACACTGTCTACATTCAAGACCTCTCGCACTGGTCTCCATGAGGGCTTGGACTTGCCACGCTCTGGGACATTTGTGGACCCACGATGGCAGAGGGATGATGATTCAATGTGACGACTGGTGCCAGTGGCCATTCCCTGGTTTGAGCGTGACTCCTGGGGTGATACACGAGGATGTACTGAAGAATGCTCAGGTCGAGAGATTCGCGAGGAGAGAGTTCTCTGTCTCTGATCAGAATGAAACCTCGGGCCATTTTCAGGGGGAGAAGATGATCGAGGATATGTCATATCTAAAAAAATCAAATTATGAATATAAATAAACAGTGGTCCAAAATATATTTGGATACCGAATCTACCTAAAATGAATGAATGTCTAAAATAACATATAATATCATTTAAAGAATGATTGCAAATATACAATTTTCAAGCCAAGCATCTGAAGTGTTACATGTCACATTTTAAAACAACTGATAGATTCTTCAAAATCAAGACATGGTTCATTTGTCATATTTTATGACACTTAAGGGGAACTGACTCTATAAAAAAATTTTAAATAGATATAAATGGCTCAGAACAGTTACTTCTGAAAAAAAAAAAAAAAAAAAAAAAAAATTAACATAATTTGTTTAAGTATGTCACTTTGTTTGATATTTTGTTATCTAAAGTAAATACATTCTGAAATGTTTAAATGTCTAAATGGTGTTTGGGGGAACAGTAGATATAAATTATAGTTTCATGCCATTTCGAATTATGTAAATGCACAGTAATGATGTTAGATAATAGGCCTATGTAATGTAGTAATATATTTAGTAGTTTAGTTAATGAAACCTCTAAAGTGTTATCTATATGTAAAAGTATGAGAGATAAAAAAAATTTATTATTATTTTGCTTTAACTTAACTGAAAAAAGGTAACACTTTACAAATAAGGTCCCATTAGATAGCATTAGTTATTGCACTCATTATAATTAACAGTGAGCAATACATTTGCTATAGTATTATCTTTTTTAATGTCACTTAATAAAAATCATTCATTGTTAGTTCACGTTAGCTCAGGTACATTAAATAACATTAACAGATACAACGTTTGATTTTAATAATGTTGAAATTAACATTTGAAGTATTTTGAATTGTTAATTCATGTTAACTAATGTTATCAAATGGAATCTTATTGTAAAGATACCAAAAACAACTGTTCAATCTTCAAAGACTCAGTCATTCATAAGGTTACTCTGATTTTAACATGAATATTAAGCCTCTTTTAACAGATATATGCTTTCTGCATCCTGTTTAATAGGACAGATGGTTTGCAGTTATTTTGGAGGTTAGCCAGTATTAAACTTTTTCCTGTGTGTAAGTTGCCCTTAGAAGCTCCGTCTGTCAGAGCAAGCGCCCCCAGCTGAAAATAGAAATGTTGAATCACATTGGGCACATGGCTTCTTTCATATTTTCAAACTCCCAGAAAAATATCTGTAAGCTGCTATCTCAACTAAATAAACAGTGACTGTATATGCTGGCTCGTGAGCCAACAAAAATCTTATAAGTAATAAGATTGACAGAGGGAAAAAAAAAAAAAAATATATATATATATATATATATATATATATATATGGCCTATATAAAAGGACAAATATGTTTATACTGTCTCAAATTCAGTGCAAATGATGCATAAATGCATAAAAATTCTCATATGAACCTAATTTCAGAGACATAAGCAAAAAAAGACAGGACTACAGTAGCAAAATAAAAGTCTAAAATCGGCTTATGCTAAAAGGGCTCTAGTGCTCATGAAAAGCAATTATTTTTTGGCTTGTGGGTGATTGATGCATATTACCAGTGGAAACCGTATTACATGTGCAACACACAAATCTCCATGAACTACAAAATTCAAAAACTGCAAGGTAAAAATGGATGAGTGAAGTATGGTCTACACTAACACTATAATATGATTAAAGTGTAAATATTTTATGAGCACATTAGTAAAAAAAAAAAAAAAAAATTGTTTGACACTTCTGTATGAATTATCATTAGAACGGCATTATTTTGTTGGATTTATTATAGAGAAAAATATAATGGGCTCTACAAAGGCTACTGTCCACAGGATGAGAATTTGTTTTAGATGCAATAATGCAAATATTTCATTATAAAGTATTTATCTTTCATTAACATACCTTTGTGCTGGAGAGAGTCTGATCTTCGGTAGCTTCTTTCACTCTCTCTCCTTTGTCCTCCTCGGTGAGAAAAATCTCTGGAAGACTCTCGGAACCTGCTGGGACTTTCTGGAAGCACTTTAACTGGGACATTGAAAAGGGAGAAATTGGATCAAAACTCTAAAGAGGAGAAAATTGTCTATTGTAAATTGTCTAAGAGCAGAAAATTATTTCTGTCATGACAACTCTCGGAGTGTTTGGCATGGTAATGGGTATGACAATGTTGATATGTTTGGTCTTGACGGAATAGATCTGCTACGCTGCTGCTGCTTTTATTGCTGCTGCTGTTGATTATTGCTGCTGATGCTGCAGAGCAAGTACAGGACTTGCTACTGCCAATACATACACAACACGCTGCTGTGAGTAAGTAAGACATGCTGCTGCTGTACAATGTAGCGTATATGAATTACCCGTAGCAGATCTATACAGGTGGAGCTGGGGAAGGTGGAGGGTTTCTGAAGCATGCTGCACTGCTAGGCAAATGCTACTCATGTATTTGAAGATTGAGCACGCAAGCTCATTGGCTACTAATACAGCAGGAACCAATCATCTGTGTCCTATAGATAATGTTGTGATTACAAGCAGGTTGAGTTAAATGACCTATTAGCCTGCCCATTAGAGTTTCATGCCAGAACTTTGTATATGTATAATGCAATTCCTTCAAACTATGTTTCTTTCTTTAGTAAAAGGGATATTCCACCCAAAATGAAAATTCTCTTATCATTTACTCACCCTCATGTCATTCCAGATGTACTTTATATGATTTTTGTTAAATGAACACAAATGAAGTGAATGCAACGGTAATCCTTACTACCCCCAGTTGATGAATCAATGTCTTCTGAAATGAAACAACAGGTGTGTGAAAGGAAAATACTAATATTTTAATCTTTTATTAAACATAAGCAATCACTTCCAGCTGTCGTATATAAGTTCACGATAGTGTTGTGAAGCACTACGTCAGCATGTTGTAAAGCTTGATATAACCGTGTTGTGAAGCTCAGGCGAGAAGTGAGAATTACCGCTGGATTACCATCGTGGTCGTTTTGTGTGGTTTTTAAAGCGTCAACTTTAAAGGACTCCTCCACTTGTGTTATATGGACTGACAAAAATGGATTATTTTTCTACAAGTCTTTGCTTGTGTTCATCTGAAGAAAGAAAGTCATACAACTGATGACAGCATGAGGGTGAGTAAATGATAAGAGAATTTTCAATTTTGGGTGGAGTAACCCTTTAACCATTGCAAGGAAGCATAAAATACTTTACTTACAACGATTGGTTGAAGACTGCATTGGTGTTTTTTGGGATCCCTGATTTGTTCGTTGGGAACCTGCACTCACATCTCTCACACTGTCTAGCTTCTTAGAGCTTGACAGCTGAGTGTCTGTAACAGAGAAAAGAGAGACAGAGAAATCACAGGGGTAAGCCTACATTCAATTAGACTTTTTTTCAAGTGCATAATAAACTAAAAAATTGTTTCTTAAGTTGAGGAATTACATTGAAATTTTAGTTCAGTGTGTTTCAAAACACTAAAAACACAACATTTTTTAATACAATAATATAAACTGTAAGAACTTATAAATTTGCATTAATATTTAGTGTTTACATGTCAGTAATTTGCAGTTTTGTTATTTTTAAGTAAGAATAAACTTTAAATAATTTCCTGTAACTGAAATAAAGATGAAATACAATAAAATATAAATATTTGATAAAAAAAAGCACATAACAAAATTAAAATTAAAATGAACAACAAAAGTGAATTCAGAATGTTATTAAATACTATAATATTATATAAATAGTAGTAAAATAACACTGATACTTTGTAGATATTTTGTAGAATAAATAGTTTTAAATAGTTTAAAAATGTCATCATTTACTCACCCTCATGCAGATTCAACCCTTCTCTTCTATGGGATACAACAGGAGAAATTTGGCAGAAAATTCAAACCACTGTTTTCCATACTACAGAGCCTCACACATGACATGCAGGGAAAAAAAACGTAAAGCGTGCACACGATTTAGTAAATCGAGGGAATGACTTAGTAAAGCGTGTGCATGATTTAGCCTACTATTTTTTCTTGCATGTCAAATGAAAGCCAAAAAGGGCAAAAAGACTGAAAAAGCTATAGTTGTATGTTTGAAACCAAACCATAATTTTTTAAAAGAGCAGTGAAAACATTCTGGTAAACTTATCCTTTTGTGCTCCACAGAAGAAAGACAAGTCAGATAAAAAAGAAATGCGAGTTTGGACGACACAATGGCGAGTAAATGATGACTGGGCTTGACTGTTGGCTGGTGTAATCTTTTGCAAAATACAGTATTTGCAAGTAACAGCAACATTTATTTAGTCGTAACACATGATGCAAGGGGCATATAATGTGATTAGTATAATGCACTACAGCTTAATAGTATCTTGATGTAGACTGACCTATTTTCATGGTTTTATTTGCAGAGAAAGACCTTTACAAATTAATTCTGTATCTCATCCAGAGAAAGTTAAGTAATCAAATAAGCCAATGCAATCTGTAACTCATCAAACAGCTTTGGGTAGAGACAGCCTGCTAAACTATATTACATCTCTGCTGCGTCTGCAAACTTCTGCTGGGAGAGAGGGAGGACAAACTTGCTTATTATTTGTTTATATAGGACACGCAGTGAGCTGCCCTAGATGTTTCAATAGGGAAAAAACAAGTTCATGGATTACTGCATTTCCCATAGATGAAGAGCAATGTGGATCTGCAACTGTACACACATAAATACTGTATAATAAATTAAACAAATAAGGGTAGCACTTTATTTTACAGTCCTGTTCCCCATGTACATATGATGTACTTATTACAGTAATTACAGTAACTGGGCAATGACTAAATAATAACCGTGAATCTACCCCTTAACCTAATCTTAACCCCTGTAGCTACATTACATTACCCAGTATTTTCTTAGGTAATACATGTAAGTAAGTAAACAATAGAAAATGTATTGGAATTTAATCTACATGAATCATAATATAATCTACCTTCGAGAGAGACTTAAAACAAAACAAAAAACTCATATGCCCTCATAATGTAATATCTTCCCCTCCCTCCTGCAGCAACATCTCTTCTCTTCTCTTATGACGTGCACGAGGGCAGGACAACCTGTCACTCACATGAGATCACAGCAATAGAAAACCACAACAATCCAATCATTCATTAAACTCTAGATGGACAAAATCAACTTTTTCCAAGTGTTTTTTTCTTGTTCAAGAAGTTGTTTCACTCGGATATACATCACAACAGGGAAGAAAAGACTATCGCAATTTCTGGTTCATGCCGGCTTTAATCACAAAATCTAATACGAACTGATCGGAACATGAACTAACTGTGAGTACACATCAATGATTACTATAATAATACAATGATAATAAAATTATTATTATTATTTTTTTTTTTAAATGTTCTTGTAATGTTTGTCTTTTTTCTTGGCCAGTTTTATTTATAGGGATAGTGAGGACTGTAAATGATAAGTGTGATAAGAGCACCAACATGTGCTACATGTGCACTAACCACTACACCATGTCTCTGGCACCTCTTTACACTTTTCAGGGGAAATTATTTGAAATCAGTAACAGAATTTGACATCAGATGAAAAAAAGAGTGTTGTTAGAGTTTATTATTAGTACTGCCTAAGTATTTGCTAAATATATCAACATACAAAACATTTAATGACTAATTTGACTGATGTTTTCCTATTCACTAACAACCAGAGCCAAACTTAGGTAATGTTGTTTTTAAGCCTATTATTTGAAGCAAACGAAAAGTTAGCAACTTTGATGAAATCACGGCACTGCAGCAGTCTATCATTACCAAGAGAGCATCTGTGTTCTGCTCAGCAGAAGTGTTGCCAACTCAGTCTAAAGTACAGAGCTCAGCAGAGACTACAGGAACAAGCTGGCACAGATCCGACATTAAACATCCTTCCAAATGTACCAGAGGAACAAATCCAGGAAACACATTAAGACCTTTCACAGTCTACAAAACACTGAGCAATCACCAAAGATACACACAAAGGTCCTGCAGAGGAGGGAATTGAGTGGACAAATTTGCTGCACAACTGCAATAGTTAGCCATGCACAACACCACTCTGTGCTGCATCCCACTGTGCATAAAACTGCACATACTAAACTAAAGGGTTGCTAAACCCTTCTGTGGTCAGCTATTGACACAAATAGAATACAATCAATGAAACTTACAGGGAAAAGAAAAGAAAAACACTACTTACAGTTTTTCATGGGAAAATAAGAATGCTTTCCCATTCCAATAGAGCTCTGTGAGTATGACAGCCTGGGGAGAATATCCATTTAGCACATCAGTCAGAGGAAAGCAAGAATAGAAGAAAGAATGGAGGGAAAATTCGGTAGAGGGGACAAGAGCATAACTGTGCAATGCAGAGGCCAGAGGGAAAGGATTAGAAGAGACAGAAAGAGAGAGAACGATAAAGTGAAAGGCAGAGAGAGAAAGTGCGCGTGGGTGATAATCCCTGTCCTTGGTAGAGTTCAGAAACCCGAGCAGAAATCAACTCATCCACCTGGCAAATGCTTGCCACAAAATTGGGATTTGTGCTCAAAATCAGAGTTACAAATAGAATATTGTAATGGAAAAAAACACAATTTAAATAACTCTCAGCACTCATCAAAAAGTGGTCTATACCTAATTTCCATACAAAAGGTCGTTCATAATAATAAAAAATACTTTTGTAGTGATTTGTAGAAAAATGACTTGACTGATTGATTTATTTTGTTAACTCTGCAATCAACTTGATGTTGGGTCCAACACAATACATTTTTAATAGTCAAAATATAACATGTTTAAAAAGATTACACCCCAAGCCACACAGCCAATAATAATAATATTAATAATAAATATTATAAGTTATTTTTTCAAGTATTAGTGTTAAAAAAAAACAGCAATTTTAAAATCATTGGCCAAATTTTTTTGATCACCTCCTCAGTTTAAACACTCTTGAACAAAATGAGCAGTCTTACCTGTCCCTTTCCCATTGAGGGGCGAGTTATAACGGGACCACATGGTGGTCTGTCTGGGGGCGTCCTCATTGGACACTGCGGTACCATCTGGGTTGGCATAGAACAAGAGGAGTGGCTGGAAGTGACCTCGGATACATTTAGATGCCACATCTTTCCACTTGGAGCCAATCTAGATATAAGGTATTGGATACAAGAATATATCAATAAACAACAAGAGGTTCAAATATCAGAGAGCTCACCACATTTAGAAAAAAACTGGGTACAGTGACAAGCTGCTGTACCCAGTGTTCGAAGCAGGCTGGTACACAGTACTGGCATTTCTATATTTTAATCTGTACTGTACCCTCACATTTTCTTGCGTATCTGCACTTCTCACATGTTTCCAGTACTCTGACCTCCCTGGACTGTGATTTCAACCCTCGGGAGTACCGGCACTTTTTTCCCCCACTTCGAGCACTGGTTGTATACAGAGTGTGATGACGTTGCTTTTCGCTAGTTTTTGGAAATTGCATCAGCAACCAGTGCAATGCAAACTGGGAGCCAGACACTCTTCGTTCAAAGGTATATATAAAAGTGCTTGCTATTATTACTCATGTCGGCACTAATAACATCTGGCTTTACAAGTTCGGGAATCCAAAAAATAATTTTAAAGAGGTGTGCTAGCAAAGATAACACTGTAATCTGCTCTGGTCCTATTCAAAAAGGTGGTGAATATGTGAATGGTGTCAAGAGAATACAGTAAACAAGATTCAGAGATACTGTACTTGCAATAGTTTTTGATGTAGACCTGGTCTGTTGAAGAGAGAATGACTCCATCGCCTATAGGAAGGTGCCACTCTTAAATTTGTTAAATAAGCTTAAAGGGTTAGTTCACCCCAAAATTAAAATTCTGTCATTAATTACTCACTCTCATGTCGTTCCAAACCCGTAAGACTTTCGTTCATCTTTGGAACACAAATGAAGATATTTTTAATGAAATCTGAGAGCTTTCTTTTCCTCCATTGACAGCCTTTGCAACTACCACTTTCAAGCCGTAGAAAGGTAGTAAAGACATCATTAAAGTAATCCATGTGACTCCAGTCATTTAACCTCAATTTTATTAAGTGATGAGAGTGCTTTGTTTGTGCAAAAAAAAAACATAATTGACCACTTGACAACAACATCTACTCTCACGTCGACACAACATGCATGCATCATGGTGCTCTCATGATTGAGAATTGGAGATTAATATTTTGTAAATAAGATGGTAAATTATGTTTTGTTTTTTTTGCATAAACAATGTACTCTGATCCCTTCATAAAACTGAGGTTAAACCACTTGGGTAACAAGGATTATTTTAATGATCTTCAGTACCTTTCTGGGGCTTGAAAGTGGTAGTTGCATATGCTGTCAATGGAGAGACAGAAAGCTCTCTGATTTCATTAAAAAGATTTTGTGTTCCGAAGATGAATGAAGGTCATAACAGAATTTTCATTTTGGGGTGAACTAACCTTGTAATAGTATGAGTATCTGACTCACTGGGGCTCAAGCCAGGAAGCAGACAGGCTTAAGCGACCGTCTGCTAGCTGCCTTGACACAGCACACAAATCACATCACGTAAAGACTGTGTTTGTTCTAACTCTATACTAAGCTCTGCACACTAAGCTTAGCTTATTTAGTCTGCACCTCATTATCATTCCGGTAATTACAATTACTTTAACTAAAAATAGTTTTATTAACAAATGTCCACATCTGACTCCACTTTTATACCAAGAAAAAGCTACATAACTTAATACAATATCAAAACCATATGGTAGACCGTATACTATATCCTAAAGAGATGCTTGGTGTAGCTTGATGTAATTTGTTCCTCATTTTAATTTAGTTAAATCATTGTCACTGTTTAACTAAAATGATGGAATAAATAAGTACATCATGGCCACCACTTATCTAAAACAAGAGTATGAATTAATAAGTTGTGGAACAAACTTTTAATTCGCCACAATATCTTGTTTCCCCCACATGTCATGTGCAGGGCTCCATCAACATGTGAATGAATTATGTATTTTTTTTAGTCCTTATATATTTAAATAACTGACATAAAAATGTGCTGTTTCAAGTGGTTAACTAATGGCATTGTGCCTGATCTGCAAAGAGTAAATTGCAGTGCTTTAGGAATTCAATTTCAAGTTCTATTACCCCACTAAATATGCAAAACAGGGTGTGAGGCTCAGATGTTTAGTATGAGTGAGAAAAGAGTCGTTCCACTCCAAAAAAGTCTGTTCACACAAAAAAAAAACAATAACTGTGCCAATAACTGTATGATTTCAGAAGATAAAATGTGATATAAATCTGAACATGCATCAGATATTTGTTGGAAATCTTAGTCTGGTAGAATCTGTTGGATAATTTGTAGTCTTTGAGATATTTTGAGATTTTACAATATACAGTATAAAGCTTATGCAGTGGTAAGTAGTCATTTAGCAAAGACTTTCAACCAAAGTTACTTTACAGGCAGTAAAGCTGCAAGATGCAAGGTCTCTCTGCAACAAGCTGAGGTTAAGTGCAATGATCAAGAACACAATGATGGAATATCATGGATCAACCCTTGTGGTGTTTGAACCAACAGCCCACATCCTACACTTTTTAGGAGGTAAGTGTCAAATAATAAATACAGTAACTATTTCACTCATGCTGTATGTACAAAATGTGTGTGTGTTTTTGTTAAATACCTCTTTCACGGTTGCATCATCAAAAAAGATCCATTTGGAAGACTTGCTGTGAAAAGCGAATGCTAGGTAATGTCGACTAGAGTAACAGATCATTCCCACCAGGTGGAGATCTCTTTTCTTGGCATTTTCATCAGTGACTCTATAAAACAGCTGAAGAATAAACAGAGAAAACAGTGAAACTTACATTTAAAACTCTCTGAGTGAGGAAAATGAAACACTGAAGATATTTTGAAGCATTGTGCTTCACAATGTGACACATATAGTCTACTGCAGAACTGCAATATTAGTTCAATCTACAGACATTGATGTCTCAAAATCAAAATAAAATGGTAAACTGCCTCCAGCTCATGGGGTTCAAACTGGATGGTTTTGTCATATTGTGCCAAGGTTCATGATGTCTCCTCCGGTGAAGTGACCTAGAAATTACGTGATATTGGCCTCCAGTATTCATATGACTGCTGAAGAGGAAACTGAGGTCTAACAGAAGGGAGTATGGCAAAAGATGGCTGACTTAAGCATCACACACTTGCAAACAGCCATGTGGCATTTAAATTTATACATGCAGTGAGACCAAAAAAAAATAATAATGTATATATATATATAGAAATTTTGAGACTCTTGTACAAAAATTCAGATATCCTTGCTTCTACTAAAGCACACAAGATGGTGAGTCCCACACATGACATGCAGGACATTTTGAATCATTTAAATGTTGAATAATTCAAACATGACATGCACTGCAGTATAATATAATTACACAACATGATCATATTGAATAGGTGCAGAATAATAAAAACTGACTGAATAATAATAAACAGACAATTCATCATTCAGCTACAGTCATGCAGAGAGATTTGACCCTCACCCCCGAAAGATTGAGGTTTGGGCCCAAAGAGCGGATGACATCTTCAGTGAGGTCAGACTGTTCAGCGTCCCACACAAAGCCAATGGTGACGATCTCTGGGCAGTTCATCAGCACGCGTCGGATTTTGATACTCTGCCCACAGTTACTCTGCAATGCATAAGAGTACAGATCAAATTATACAAAATGTCAAGCAAAGGGATGCTGATGCAGTATGTAATAATAATACTATTTTATTTGCAGTAACAGATTACATACTTTATAATCTGGATTATGTAATCAGATTTTTAAAAAATAACTGTAATTAGATTATATTATGTTTTAAAATAACTGTAATCAGACAACAGTTACTTTTTTATTGATTGCATGATTACATATTACTCACACAATAGCAATAAATCATTCATAATTTTTTATTCTCCCTATTTCTTATTTTTAATCTTTTAAAATTTCCTTTCTAAAGAAAACCTACAACTTAAAAACATTCAAAAAGTCTTCCAGTTTTCTGGAATTGCACACAAAGACCAGCCACTAGTCCATTGGCTATAATTACATGGATAATGGAGAGGCCACACAGCATCTGACCACTGGATTTACAGAAATCATTTCACCTTTTCTCAACATTGCAACATTGCATATCGAATAAAGTCTTGACAAACACATTATTATTTTAATTATACTCAGTAAGTCATTTAACCATGTATTGCTATGCCTTGCTTTTATCTTTCAAACACATTTTTTTTATTATTCTAATATTATGTATTTTAAGTTTACTTTTTTTTTATTTAATTATAAGCTTTCCATTCACAAACCCCTGCAGTTCCTTCATAAGGCCGTGTGTCCACCAGAGTGTTTTTAGCCAGCTGAAAACGCTAGGCGCTCTGCTTAAAACGCCTATCTGTGAGCGCTTGAGAGCGCTTCTGCAGCGCAGCGTTTTTTTTCCGTTGAGACGCTTTGTTGCTATGATACGGAATATCCGCGGCACTGTAACTTATAACTGATTTTGCAGGTAATTTGTTTCAGACTAAAAATGTTGACACAATGTGGAATTGCTTGCTATGTATGTTCGGACTGAGACCAGCAATATTCATTTCTAATCCATTTTGTTTCGTTCTCTGTTTGTTAATGTCTTTGTACAGCAAGAATGTTGTGACAGTTGGTCGGTGTTGTATTTGTCCCGCCCCTCCTCCACTCTGATTGGACGGCTGGCTAAAAAGTGACAGTGATGAGCGCAGCGTTTTACTCAAAGTTGAACATTCTTCAACTCGAGGCGACCTGTAAAAAACGCCGAGCTCTCAGCGCTTGAGCGTGAAAAAGACGCTCAGCGCCTCGTTAGGCCGTGTGTCCACAAGAGCGTTTTTTCCAGCTGCTAGCGTACTTTTTCAATTGTTTTCAATGGGAACGCCGCGTTTTTTAAACGCCAGGAGCGTAACGAGGCGCTGAGCGTCTTTTTCACAATGCGTCAATGAGCGTCAATGCCAGTTAGAGAAACCATGACACAATGTAATGTATGTTTAATCAAAGACTATAGAATAACACAAGACGTGTCACTCGTATTGTTTTGAATGGGAGAAAGTGTAACGCGCAATATGGCGGAATAAGTCCCGCCTTCTAAATGAGAGCCAATCGCCGACTGGTAAAGTCATCGCGTCACTTCAGCTGCAGTTAGAATCACCGGTTTCTATAGACCTTATTTTCCAGAGAAACATGCGCGCCGCCATCTTTAGAATATTGTCTTTGAACTTCCGTTTTTGCGGTAGCCCTGTATATTTCTATGGCATCGCTGTTGAAGAATAATTAGCTGGTGAAGTGGATTTACGTGTTGTAGAGTTAATGAAAGTTATCATGAGCATTGTTATGTTTAAAGCAGATGTCTTAACAAATGTCAGTAGACCGGGAAGATTTTAAAATGAGCAGTTCATTCATAAATACATAAGATAGCTGTGGAAATACAAGCCGGAAGTCAAAAGACAACGAGCGCAGCGCTGAAAAGGGGCGGGGCTACATAAGGTCTATAGAAACAGTCAGACGCGCGCCTCCAAAGAGATGCGCATGCGCATTAGCTTGACCCAGCCTGAAAAATACAGTTTTTTGTCACGATTCGAGCGTTTAGAAACTAAATTTATGAGCCGGCTGTTGTTAGATTTCATTGGTGATTTCAAATATGAAATTTAATCGTAAGGTTGGCGAACAGTTTTGGAGAATTTGATGTTTCCCCATTCAAAGAGATTGCATGATGCCCAGGATGCCCGAGAGGCGTTTCAAAGATGGCCGCCGAGTGAAATGACTTGTCTTAAAGGGACTTTGGTTTAATGTACTTCATGTTGTTGATAACAAAGAATGGAATATATTTTATTTCTCTTAATTCAACGTGATTGTCATGATTCCTGTCTTGTGCTCTCCTGAGATTGTGTCCTATTTTATGCCATGTTTTGTACCCAGGTGTGTCTTGTTTGCCAATCACCCCTTGTGTATATTTAGCCCAGTGTTTGTCATGTTCTTTGTCTAGTGTTGTCTTTAGTGGATGTTATGTGTGCTCTGTTTATCTCACAGTTGGAATCTCCTTTGTTTTAATAAAATAGTCACTGCATTTGGATCCTCCTCTCTGTCATTTCGGAACTGCCTCATAACAGTGATAAAGTAACTACTGTATTGACTACTGTAAGTTATTGGGGCAGAATTATGAAAAAAAAAATTGTAAATTAGAATGAGACTCTTATGTAGTAAGAAAGAGGTAGCCTGTTTCATTTAAAATATATCTAAAAGACATACAATCCAAGTAAAGTAAGCAGGGATTGACATGAACTATTTTGATACCATGGGGGAAAACTGCCATATATTTTTATATATTATTATTGGCAGCAGGTATATATTAGGCTGCTGTCACTTTAAGGGTGTACTCACACTAGGCGCTCTGAACCGAGCCAGAGAGAGCGTTTGACCCCTAAAGCCCGGTTCGTTTGACTAGTGTGATCACTCCATACCATGCCCGGGCGCGGTTCGTTTAGCCGTCCCCGGACCACTTGGAAGAGGTAGGCCAGAGCACAGTTCAGTTGGGCTCAAGCACAGTACACATGCATTGTGACCGCTGACCATGCCGGAGTACGGAACAGCTACTACGTTTGTGTGCGCTACTGTCATCATTGCGATGGTAAACATCTTTATTACTACTTGAATAGTACACTTTTCAATTAATGTAATTAATTTGAGTGTATTTGGGTTTATAACGGGTCTGGTTCTCACCTTATTGATGAACAGGAATTGTAGTTTGTGAGTAAAGCTGCAAATCCCTCCATTAACATCAGCTGCCTTCGTAATAATCCTCTTATACGTGCACGGCATAAATGATAAATCTATTAGGCAGTATCTGCTTTTTCTTCCTGTTTTCTTCCATACAAAAAGATACATCGTATATGACGTAAACGTGCCTCGGCGAGGAACATTACGTGCAATGCGAGTGTGAATGTGTATTCATTAAATTTTATTATAAAATATATTTGAGACTATACACTATACACTATATACACTATACACAAAAAAAATTGGGCAAAGCCAAAAATGGCGAAATATTTAGTGGTCTTTTAATGGTCTTAACCATTTAAATCACAAATCGCTGGTCAGGAAATTAGCAAGAATTGCCCAAATACTGTGGATAAAGTAGTAATTGTAGTGTGTAGTTAAAAGTGAGTAGTTGAAAAATGTCTACCAGTTTGGTGTGTTTAATGTGAGACCAAATATTTACTACGGTTTAAATCTGGACTCTGACCAGGCCAAAACATGAGCCTGATGGACTTGTTCTCAAGATACTTCTTGGTTGTCTGCAATTTGGGCAAGAGCTTTGTCTTGTTGAAAATTAACATCTGATCTTTCCTCTTCAGATAACAACTTTTGGTAAAACTTTAGAATACTGTTCCGTCATTAATGAATAAGTACACAGGAACAAATGAGTAATGCACTATTATCATTCTAGTAACTACTAACAAGAAACTCTGATTAACGAATTAGTAAGTAATAGCACTCAGTTGAATGTGGTAGTTCACTATTAGCTAATCAATAACTACAGTTTTTTTTTACCTCCTGGAAGACTACTAAGAATTACTTTATACAGGTTCATAATTAATGAGAGTAATGCAAAATGTATAATTAACTCTAAAGTGAAGATAATGGTTACCCACTAGAAGTGACTCAAGTATTACCAAATCCTTCAGAAGGAATTACTAATCTTTTTATTTGGAACAGTATTCTAAAGTGAAAAGCATGAAAACCTCCTAGTAATTAATTAAGTTATTGGAAGCATTTGAAGTTTTGGATAGAAATTCCTTCCAGTGGATTTGGTAACACTTGAGTCATTACTAGCGGGTTACCATTTTCCAAATCGTTAGCCTCATAGCATAATTGCCTAAGTCATTTTTTGGCCAAATTGTGATATCTGCCTTTGAAATATGATCTGGGCAATTATGCTATGAGGCTAACGAAATAATGAGTAATTCCTTTAGAAGGATGTAGTAACACTTGAGTCATTGCTATCCAAAACCTATACAAAAACCTCAGATGCTTGCAAAGGCTTCAGTTATCATGCTTTTCACTTCAGAATACTAATCCAAGTAACTCCTTCTGAAGGATTTGGTAATACTTGAGTCATTACTGGTGGGTTGCCATAATCTTCACTTTAGAATTAAGTATACATTATGCATTATTCACATTAATTATAAGCCTGTATATAGTAGTTCTTAGTAGTCCTCTGAGAGGTATGTAAAAAATAGTAGTTATTGATTAGCTAATAGTGAACTACCAACTTCAACTGAGAGCTAATACTTACTAATTTGTTAATCAAAGATTCTTGTTAGTTAATAATACTGTAGTTACTAAAATGTTAATATTGCGCTACTCGTTTGTTCCTGTGTCATTCATTAATGATGGAACAGTATTCTAAAGTGTTACCCAACTTTTCATTTGTGGGAAGCAAGCCATTCTGCATTTAGCTCATTTAAAGATAATTAAAAGCTTAGACAACCTAGGAAGTCGGGGAAGGTCTCATTTTTTAAAATGCATTATGATGTTTATGGTCCTTTTGTGTCCTTTAAAAGCTTAAAAATATTTCAGTCCCCATTCATTATATTTGCATGGAAAATACAGATTCTTTAAAAATTTGTCCTTTATGTTTCAAGAAAGATAGTAAATAATACAGGTTTGGTGAAGGGGAGTTAATGATGACAGAATGTTCATTATTTGGGAACTATTCCTTTGAAAATCAGATGATAAAGTCTGTAAGATAAAAAAGATTAGGCTATAACTGTCAGGGTTCTGTCACTTCTGTCTAGTTTATTTCTTGGTTCCGTGACAGAGCTCTGACACTCCCGTTCTTGCCCTGTTTTTGTGTGAGCTTACGGTCTCGAGTGTTCTCGAGCCGTGCGCTCTCTTGTCTGCGTGCCTTGTTTCATGTTGGTAGCGTGGCGTTCGGATCCCGGCACCCATGTCTAGTTTGGTTTCGGTTTCGTGTCGGGATTTGGACACTCGCGCTCCCTGTCCTGTCTTTTATTGTGAGCGCACGGTCGAGTGTTCCTTCACTTGCCGTGCGTTCTTGTCTCATGTTTTGTCTCTTGTATTGTCATGTTTTGTGTAGCACGCGGTTGTTTCCACCTGCCGCGTGCTTTCATGTTTTGTCAAATACCTGACAATAACATAATAAATAATATGTTTTTTAAAAGAGCAATTAGGATAGATTAATGTCCAAATGTATTTTTAAATTATTTTTATGTTTTTTTTTTTTATGTTCTGGAGCACTCTGAGAAGGATTTGCAGATTTAACATTTAGGCCTATTGCCACAAGACGTTAACAGTGGCTAAACTTGGCATGTTAATTATTAGCACTACACGTGATGCAACTAAATCTTCAGGTAATTTCTAATACACTGATGGAACTGACAATGTATTAATATGTATTAATATATAATGTCCATAAAGATGTCATTTTCTGCTTTCTTTGATTTGCTTTCACTCTTCAAAACAACATTCCAACTTATCAAAGCAAGGTTTAATGTTATTAGATCTGCCACCAATAAGTAATTTAGTAATAAAAAAAAACAAAGAGTGTTTTCATGCAATGTTATCTGTGATATGTAATGACATCTTTACAGGCTTTACGACTTTACTACGTTTGAATGAAATGTACTATGATGCATTAACACACTTAAAGGTGATAGAGAGGTTTTTTCGTCGACTGAGAATCCAAAGTTTTTGAAATGAGTGCATGCGTAAGAACAGCCCCCCTCCTTCACAGCTCATTTCAAAGGAACGCCTCCCAAAACTCGTGCACAAGTGTTGGAACACGAGTGTTTACCACCGGCATTCGCTGTGTTGTGTTAGTGGATTCATTATGTCGGACTCACCGCAGGTAACTCATAATCTGCAGTTGTTACTCCTGTCTCCTGACAAAAAACATTGCATGCAGCGCCTGTGGAGTGTGGAAAGTTACTGGAAGGTCACAAGGAACGTCATGGCAGTGACTGACAAGCCAGAGGGCCAATCCGTGCACGTCTCTCACAAGGAACGTCACGGCAGTGATTGACAAGCCAGAGGGCCAATCGTTTACGCGATGATCGCGTAAACGATTGGCTGATGTATTTAAGGCCCTACCTCGTGCACAGATGATGTATATTAATATTATTACTTCAGTGCACCTAATAAATAATCTTTTATCAGTTAGTAAAGACAGTTTCAAGTAATATTGCAAAAATGTATAAAACAAAACATCCTCTTTAGCACCTTTAACAGAGGGCAACAAAAATACACTTAAAAATAAGAGTTGGACACAAATGTGTAGCATCTAGTGTGCATGCAACTAGTTAAAAAGGAAACAAAAGTTTGCATACTGGGCAGTTGCGGAGATCTCCAATGGTGTTGGCTGCCTGCAGCAGTTCACCAAACATGTCTGAGCGTAGTCTGTCTGTCTTCTCCAAGATTCGCTCCACTTGTTGACTGACAAAAGAGCAAAAGTACAAAGAGGATCATTTCTGACACAGAACCACTCTCGCTAGTAGACAATGCAATGTAAGTGTACTGCATTGCTGACCTTGCTCTATTCCACTTAGTTTAAATTAAACTGTAATCCTTCGATGCAAACAATGCTCTTTTCTGTGAAGCTTTCAGCTATCAGTCAGAATTTTTTGTGAAGCTATAAATTCTGTCAGAATTTAACTTTTGTCCCTCCCAAAGAATGCATGTATAATGATTATAATGGGTCAACTGGATCCTCACACTGACGCTATTAATATATATATTTTTTTTTAAATATTGTGATTTGAATGCAGAAGATTTGCTCTCAATGACAGTAGATTATTTCACTCACCAGAGGGCCGTGGAGGACACATAGTGCACAAGCTCAGTGAAAGGGTGTGGGTCTGATGATGCTCCACAACTACGACAAACAAACTACAAAGGGAAAGAATCTTCCGTGAGGGTGGAGTGCAGTTTTTAAACAAAAATGTAAAAAAAAAAATTAACAAAAACTTTATGATTCAAAGACTAACAGAAAACACTGAGACAGCTGTTATTTTAAGCTGTAACTGAGTAAATAAAACCTCATAGTACCTGCTCATAAAGAGTCATGGCAAACTTCTGGTGGGTGATGCATGATTTGGAAGTACAATTTTCTGTGGATGAGTCAGAAACGAGGTGCAGGTGTATCCTTTCTAGAATGTTCTCCTGTCTCCCAAAGTTTACAAAACAGATGCAAAAAGAAAGCAAAAAAAAAAAAAAAAGATCAGTGACGAATCAGTTATTCTTAGTTCTAGGCTAACACTTCTTCATGTTATTTTTAACAATCATCGTTATTATTAGTGACAGCAACCTACCACAAAGAAGGTCAAACAACAAAAAACAGCAACTTAAAATAAAGCACATTAATGGCACCAACTGGATTAAAATTATTCACAGTAAAAGAAAAGAAAAGAAAAGAAAAGAAAAGAAAAGAAAAGAAAAGAAAAGAAAAGAAAAGAAAAAAGAAGAGTGAACCATTATATTTGATCGCTCATACAATGAGCAAGTGGACAATGCATTTAATACACATACAACATTAATAAAAATGGTAATAAAAATAGGTATAAGGACAATACATACATACTAATTAGTCAATTTTCCATATTTTCCATTTAGCTTATCAAGATATTTAATCACACAAGAGGACAGGAGAGCCATTATGAGTCTGAAAAAAAGCCTAGTGGGTGATCTATCCCTTTAATATCCCTTTAATTGGGTTGTTGTGCAACTTTTACTATACAATGCAAACACTGGTAACATTTTATTAAGGGATGATGTAGTTACACATGTTATATGTACTTACTATAGTAATAACAGTTAATTATGTATAATTAAAGGCAACCTTAAACTAATCCCAAACCTTAACCATAGTAACTATTTGTACACAAACAAGCAATTTTAAGAATCACAGGCTTTCTTTTTCACAGAGAAGAACTTTATCCTTAGATCAATGATGCTCAGAACAATGAGGCATACAATTAGTTTAAAAATAAATAAAAAAACTGTCCTAATTGAAAGAAAACAAGTTGACAAAAAGATTAAATCCAATATTTGGTGATAATATAGCAAAAAAAGAGATTTATAAGCTATTTTTCGTAGGCCAGTCATTTTGACCAGGAACACCAAAAATGTGACTTTGTTCCATTTTGTACAAAATAAAAGCATTTCAAAACACAGACTTCTGGGTTAAACCAAAGTCCTTTTAAGACAAGTCATTTCACTCAGCGGCCATCTTTGAAACGCCTCTCTGGCATGCAAGTGCAGCTCCTATCTCTTTGAATGGGCAATTTATCCACAAATAATGCTTTTTTTTTTTTTTTTTTTTTTTTACTAAAAAACTGGGGTGCATAAGGTCAGATCACTGAGGTCTACGATCAATCAGTTCCAAAAAGAAATACAAAACCTGTCCTAATTGAAAGAAAACAAGTTGATAAAAAGATTGAATCCAACATTTGGAGATAATATAGCATTACAAGCAATTTTTTAAAAGGCCAGATATTTCTGACCAGGAACACAAAAGTTGTTACAGGGTTTTCAACACAGCACAATGGTTAATTAATATTACTCAGTACTTCATGTAATTACATTGTAACAATGTCACCATCGAATAAAGTGTAACCCAAACATTTAGGCAAGACACTGCAGAGCTCATAAAAACTGGCTTAGACCACTGCAAACATGACAGTTTGCGATGGTCATGACTCACAAGTGAACATCATTTGTGACCTTGATCAAGTGAGATGTTTATATCTTAAGAGATAAAAACCTCTTTAATCTTTCCACTTTAACTTCCCAGACATGCATACTACTTTAAGCACTGCCATGCAATTCTAATTTGTATTGACCTTGAAAACCAGGCCTAATATCTTTGTAAAAAGATACTAGGCATTAGATCCTTAAATAATGTCAAAATTTGAATAGTCCCTCTTGCACCACAGCTATGGGTGACTTGTGAGCCGGTGTCTGAAGCTTGTGTGATACACACTAATCTTAATTGGCTATGACAGTCAGGTGCTGTCACAGGTGTGCCAGCAGGGTATATAAGGGTGCCTAGAGAGGAAGTCATCAACTTCACTTGTCTGAAGGAAGTTGCACAGGCTGGAAATATGGCAACGTGAAGCAATGTCTCGTTCCCCTTCTCAGGGAACCATGAGACCTGAGACATTCCCTTTCAAAGTGGAACTCTACACTGCGTCATTGAGCTAACGCTATGGGAATGAAATACCCACTACACCATACTGAACAAATGCCTGCTCACCGTGCTTATGAACTGCCCAAGAGCATAGCAATGTTCTTCATGCCGAAGAACTCTGCTGCCTAACCCCTGGGGATGCACTCTACCCTAGACCCTTACTTCTAAGACTTCTTACTTACTTCCCTTAAGTCCACTCTCGGCTTCTTGCAAGGTCACCACCTCAAGCCCCGGCTCCTCTGAGGCAGGGCATGGGCAGCAACCCTGTCCTTCTGACCCTGTCTCCAGCTGGGGTCAACAATAGGGTCAGGAGAGGGAGATGTAGGACCTCAACTTGTCTACTCTATTGCTGTTCTCCTCAGCAATGGAGTGGCACACAGTGCAGGAAGCTTGCTTAGTAGCCAGGAGCACCGACATGATATGCAGCCTGGCCCGCCACTCACAATCGTTGGGCTACCTCAACAGCCACGGGACTTGATCCACAGGGTGCAGATGCCAGGCTCCCATCCCCCTTGAAAAGAGCCAGGCGGAAGCGGAGCTTGTTCACTGGTCACAGTGAGGACAACCAGCCCGCTCAAGGGCTGGTCAAGCATGCTCCGCTCCAAGACACATAACACACAATTCATGAAGATTGCTGGGTGTTATGTATCTTTGACACTGCAACACACACTTTCAGAATATCTTTCTAGACATTTTTTATACTCCTAACCACAAACAGAAAACAGAAAGTTCACACACTTGGCTTGCAAACAAACGGCTTCCTGAAGACAAAGAAGCTGATGACGCTCTCTAGGCCCCCTTATATACCCTGCTGTTGCACCTGTGATGTCACCGGATGGCATTAGCCAATCAAGACAGGCATGTAGCACACATACTTCAGACACTGGCTCATGAGGAGCATTCCCATAGCAACTCCATGACGCACTGTAGAGTTCCACTTAGAAGGGGAAACAGAGGTATAAACAGATTTTATCACAACTCAATTGAAATTTTACTAATTTTTCTCTCTGAAGTCAGACATACAAAACACTCTGCTGCATCATCCATGAGGCCCAGCTGGAAGCGCTGCTCATCTTTAAAGGTCTCGGCCAGAGCGTGACGCAGGGTGTCTGATGGCAGAGCCCGTTCTCGACTCTGCTGGAACTGACAGAAGATGCTCTGTAAAAAGGAACAGCCAAATAAACCTCACATACAAACTCAGCAATGCAGTACACACAATTCAGAAATGCTATAGTGTTCATTGAGAAAGAGTATCGAAAAGTTGTTGCAAGATATACAAATCTGATTGTGAATGTGTGTCATGTTAACTTTGTTCATCTCAGATATCCTTATTCAAACATTTTGGTCAAAATTAGATCTTTAAGTCACTATGGAATCAAAATTGACAAACTGTTTTCATGGAATATTTATAAATCATTTATCTGTGTACATCCTTATTTTTTTCAAAACATTAAACATTCCCCCTCCCCCTTGCAGCAACATCTCTTCTCTGATGACGTGTGCACCAGCATAAGGACTGGGCTATAATCCAGCAACCTGTCACTGACATGAAACAATTGCAGCAATTAGCAAAGAACAACAATCTAACAATCCAACGATTCATCAATCCAATCAATTCTCGATGCACAAAATCAAGTCCCGCACTACAAGTCAATCTGATATACACTGATGCGCCAAAACATGATGACCAGTCACAGATTAAGTGATTATCGTTGATCATCTCCTAACAAGGTCATATATTATGGTCTGGGTAGATTAACAAACAATAGGTTCTCGTAATCAACGTGTTGAATGCAGGAGAACTGGGCAGGAGTAAAGATCTGAGCGACTTTGACAAGGGCCAAACTGATGACTAAGTCAGAGTATATCTGAAACGGCAAGGCTTGTGGATTGCTCCCTGTTAGCAGTGGCAAATATTTACCAACAATGGTTCGAGGAGGGATAAGGAGACAGGGTGTTGGGTGCCCAAGGCTCAGCGATGCACGAGGGCAACAAAGGCTATCCCATTTGGTCTGAGCCAACAGAAGGTCTACTCTACTGTGGCACAAGTCACACATAATTTTAATGATTGTTATGGTTTCCAATCAGAGTGCATATGACAACCCCTGTCCACCTACAAGTGTCGGAACTGGACCTTGGAGTAGTGGAAAAAGGTTGCCTGGTCCGATTAGTTCCATTTTCATTTACATCACATGGACCTGAGGAAGTGATGGCACCATCCCTTCCCCAGTGGACTGGACAATGACAAGCCAGTGCCCAGAACCCATAGTGCTCCCCCCGTATCCCTGGCTAGAATAGTAACCATGCGAGAGTGAGGAGACTGGGTGGTGGAGGGATGCAGAAAACTGTTGAGGACCTTTCAAATTACCTGTCCTATATATATATATATATATATGGCTCATCTCGCACTGATTGGATAGGTAATTTGAAAGTTCCTCCCGAACTTTGTTAATAAAACATGGTTTGAACAACATGATGAAGAGTTCAAGGGGTTGCTCTGACCTCCAAATTCCCCAGATCTCAATCCAATTGAGCATCTGTGGGATGTGCTGGACCAACAAGTTTGATCCACGGCAGCTTCACCTCACAACCTACAGGACTTGAGGGATCAAACGTTTTGGCTGCAAACGTTTTGGTGACAGATACCACAGGACACCTTCGCAATTTCCATTGCAATGCCGACTTTAGAAGGTACCATAAATTTGGCATTCACAAGTTGAGACAATTTTAATGTTTCATATTGCTTTTCAATGTTGTCTAGGAAAGAAGCTCACTAGAATTTAAGACATTTGAGCCTTCACATGCGCACCTTTAAAGCGCAGAAAATACAGGCATCGCCCAAGCAGAAATGGCCAGATAGGTGTCGTAGACTCCTCCTGAATATGTCAAGCTGCCAAAGAACCTGTAAGAAAAATTGGTCTTTAGTTTGTTTATAATCAGCCTGTCATAGTGAACGATGTTCAATCTTTTTGCATCCTTAAGGCCTGTTTACACCAAGAATGATAACTATAAAGATAACTATAACGATAACCATATTTGCTTCCACACCAACTAACAATAATGGTCTGTTTATTCTAAGCTTGCAAGCGGTGGTTTCAAAGTTTGTACAACATGTCATTGAACATGTTTTAGCTGTTCTTGTTGCTGTTTAACCAGCAGATGAGGAGCATACTGTTTTGAGTGAATCTAGCTAGTGTAATCGATCTAATCTAACAGTGTATTTAGCTGACGTAGTCAATATAATGGAATTAAAACAACACCTAGTCTTTTTCCACTGCAACTTTAAATGAAGCCAGACAATGTTTTCAAAACTAGCGCTGGATACCTGAGGTAATTTTATGTTCTGTTTGCTAGCCTGGCATAATGACCCCACCTCTGTTAATAAATCTCACCATTTATTCAAAGTATATGACTGTTTTACATATTCCATTTTCTTTATAGTATCCTTGAAAAGGGGGTTTGACTTGTCAAACAGTGGTGGATTTTTCTGGACCTCGTTGATTAAAAGGTAAAAGGGAATTTTTGAAAAAATTAAAAAAAAAAAAAATTAAAAAAAAAAAAAAACATTTTGTCATTAAGTACTCACCCTCATGTTGTTCCAAACCCATAAGACCTTCATCAATATTTTGATTAAATCTGAGAGGTTTATTTTATCTCCCATAGAAAGCAATGAAATTACCACATTAAAGATCCAGAAAAGTAGTTAAATAGTCAACGTGACAGTGGTTTAACCTTAATGTTATGAAGCAACGAGAATACTTTTTTTTGCTCAAAAACAAAACAAAAATAACTTTATTCAACAATTTCCTCTCTACCGTCATTCTCTTACGCAGTTCATGTTAAAAACACATTGCAGAGTTTCCGTGTTCAGAACGCCAACTCTGTATTAGCCGGCCCCTGCGTCAGCATCACATGCATGCGTCGTGGTGCTCACGTGTACAGCGTTGGCCAATACTGAGCTGGTGTTCGGACGTAAACACGGATGCGCTGCACTGCGTCAACTGCATAGGAGAATGACAGGGTAGTGAAGAAATTGTTGAATAAAGTCATTATTTTTGTTCTGTTTTTGCGCATAAAAAGTATTCTCGTATGCTGTTTACATCCAGCGCTTTCAGGCGTCAGAACGGCGAGTCATTATTGGCCGGTATGCGTCGTGCTGCTCATGTGAACAGCGTCTGAGCCGGCGTTCTGATGTAGAACAAGGAAGCGCTTGGACGTAAACAGTGTATGAGAATGACACAGAAAAGAAGATATTGCTGAATAAAGTTGTTATTTTTTTTGTTTTGTTTTTGTGCACAAAAAGTATTCTCATCCCTTCATAAAATTAAGGTTTAATTAACCACTGCAGTCACGTTGACTATTTTAACGATGTCTTTAGTACCTTTCTGGAACTTGAAAGTAGTGGTTAAATTGCTGTCTATTAATGAGTCAGACAGCTCTCTGATTTCATCAAAAATATCTTAATTGGTGTTCCAAAGATGAACAAAGGTCTTACGGATGTGGAACGACATGAGGGTGAGTAATTAATGACAGAGTTTACATTTTACATTTACATTTACACTTACACAACCCTTTAACTATTCGTTAAATCATACACCTGCACATGCATTTAAAACCACTTCACTCACCTGCACAGCACTGTTAAGGAAGCAGCTGTTCTGGCCTGGCTCATTAAGAAGACCTTTGGTCAAAGCAAGAGAGATCATACTGCCCGGTTGGTAGGACTTGCCCAGCCCTGTTCCACTCAAGGTACCTGTACCAGCCATGTTGCCTCCAGGCTTTTTAAAAAGTTTGACCCATGCCATGAGGTTGGAGACTGGCCCTCTCCAGCAAACAACCAGAGTCAATTATTGAAGCAACTTGAGGTTGATGCATTTGTTTTAGGCAACATTAGTGCCACAGTCCCTGTACCTGACAGAGAAGGCCAACTTCACAGTGCCCTACAAAAATAGCAAAATATACTGCACTGGATTTTTTTTTCTCGATGTGCAGTATTTGACAGCACACCATTGGGATATAAGGAATCATTCAGAACAGTAGCTCTTCAGTTAATGTGATAATGTGACTTTTAGCCACAAGTTGCAGCACGTTGCTTTATCAGTCCAGCAGTTACTACGACAATGATCACACTTTGTCTCCTCTGTATGTGAGGATTCAGCTGCATCCAGGCACACTGGCAATAAGAGGATGGATGCAGATAGAAGAACAAATCCATTACTCTCCTCAGCATTTCCAGCAAAGTCAATGGAGGTCACTGAAGGGGGTCATTCATAAAGGCTCCTCAGGACAGGCACTGAAGAAGAACACTGGCTAACAAAGGAAGACCTAAAGAGAGGAAGAGACACAGAGAAGGGTTGGGGGTACAGGAGGTAAGTGATATGGGGGAAAAAAATGTTGTTAAATAGAAAGCTACTTCAGATTACTACAGTATAGCCATTTTACTGAACTCTGGTGTTATTACAATTAAGAGCCATATATTTGGTTTTAAATCATACTCAGCAGTTACCAACTGCATTTCATGACAGGATGGTTTGTTCTTTTAAAACTCTATGCCACAACAAAGCCATCTGAATTCTTGAGAGTTTACACAACACGATCTCGTGGTAATTTTACATTTGGGCGAATTGGTAGGGAATTCGTAAAACCTGCTTATGGCCCACTGATGAGTTTAGGGGTGGGGTTATGGTGATCATTATGTATTAAATCATACAAATTCACCAAAACATAAAACAATAAAATGTTTCACATGAGATTTGTTTGGTATACCCTATGATCTTAAGGTCTATAGGTCAATAGTTCCTAAAATAGTTCCTGACTGCTTAACGTTTTACTGGTTGAGCTCAGAAAGAATATCCAGGCCAAGTCCAAACATTTTATTAGACATTATCTCTGGTATTCACCTCAGTGTTGAGAGGCACAATGACCATGCAAGATAAAATATCAAAACAGCTACTCTAATGGTCATTAGTAAGCAACCTATAAAAGAGTACTACCGAAAACAAGATAGGCTACCAAGAACAAAACTAAAATATAGCTGTAAGCAGCTACTGTAAAGAAGTACATGACATGGACTTTTTTTTTTGTGTGTTTATAATTAAACTGATCCATTACTGTACTTTAAAGGGCTTGGTTATTTTGCATGGTTGACTTTTATCCATAAAATTTTTTTTTAAAAATCTCTCTTTCTGAAAACTGTACAGTTTAGACATCCTGCTTTAGCATTCTTCTTTCACTGTGTTGAGAAATGCTGACTGAAAAATCAAACCACTCCCACTAACTTGTTTCATTTTAAATAATGGTATTACATTTTAACGTATAGTTCCATTAAAACAAATCCAAAAAAAAATTGTTAAAAGAGCAATACATACAAACTGTTGTAAAAGCAAGTCTTTCCACATTAACACATTAAGCAACATCAAGCACATTCTTTTATACTGTATTTGCCACACAAAATCACATGGCAATGATATGATTTTGCATTAAGATATGATACTTTTTTCTAATATGCAATTAAAATGTTCTATAAAAAAATCAAGCTACTTTTTCTTTGTTCTTGTGTTTTTTTAAATGAACTCTCCTGCACAGCTTGTACTTCGACACCTCTCAAACTCATTAAACATGAATGACAGATGCTTGACATTTAAAGGGTTAGTTCACCCAAAAATGAAAATTCTGTCATTAATTACTCACCCTCATGTCGTTCCACACACGTAAGACCTTCGTTCATCTTCGGAACACAAATTAAGATATTTTTGATAAAAACAATATTGTCACTTCATAAAATTAAGGTTGAACCACTGCAGTCACGTTGACTATTTTAATATGTCTTTAGTACCTTTTCGGAATTTGAAAGTGGTGGTCTGTCTATTGAGGAGTCAGAGAGCTCTTGGATTTCATCAAAAATATCTTAATTTGTGTTCCGAAGAAGAGAAAATGGGTTTGGAAAAACATGAGGGTGAGTAATTCATGACATAATTTTCATTTTTGGGTGTACTAACCCTTTAAGTCTAAACACAATTCATGTTTCCCAAAAATGTTAGAAAAGACTTTTTTTTTACACATTTGTTTACACATGTAAAGACATTCGTATTGTATTTGTTATTATTAAAGTGACTACTGTTTATTATTTTACTTTGAACTGCAGTAATCAATGGCAGCATTTGCATCCAGCCTTTTCATTTGGCTATGAGGAAAAGTTTGGCTGTATCATGACTGTGTAAGGAAATATGACTGTTTTTTAGTGCTAAGGGGCAATCCTCTACCCAAAGCCCTTGTGGCTAGGGTCAGGATGAATGTAGAACTTGTTGCCGCAGTGTCGCAGTATATTACTGTAAATGCTGGACCATTGCCATGGCTACTGCATGAAGATGATGGGCTGTAGGCAAACTGCAGCACTGTTGCTGAATTTCTGCCTCTACATAGTTCATTCTAAAAACACATAATTTCTAACAGCATTATGATTACAACAAACAATGAAGGGTTTTCTGAAGAATTTGTGGTTATCACAAGAACTTGAATATTTACTCTAGAGAATACTCTGGAGTTGACCGGTGTAAATACTGTGGCAAAGCTCAGTGTATTTAATTGATTTGCAGCTATTCTTCATCATGAAACAACAGTGCATAGAACAATAGCTATTCTGTTATTTTTATGTTTATATTTTAATCGACACAGTGAAAAAAAACTGTCAGAAAAACAAAAATCGTGTCTATATGAGCTCATTTGACATTAAAAAGCGCATTAAAACACTTCAGAATGTCATTCACTTTGTGACAGTCAGTCTATACAGCCATTAAAAACAGTGCTTTCTCCCTTTAAGTAATTATAAAACAGATTTCATTAGTATGTTGTCTTGTAAAAGTATTTGCATAACATGAGATGATAAACAAAAGCAGAAATGCGCTCAGCATGCCGTTACACCTGTTACTGCGCATGCGCATCAGGTGACCTGCTCTATGCAGCATTTTGGGGCATTAGAACGCGCCTATGATGCCCTAAAATGTTGTTCATGTAGGCAGCTAACTAGGTTTTGAGACACAGTCGTTAATAAACAAGCACAGCTCACTTACACGTGTCCGGTATATTTGTATTCAAATCCTGCTTTTAGAAGCGTGTTTATCCATATGCATAAGGAGCTGAGTTCATTGTGCGCGTCCAGCTCAAGTTACTTGCTGTCGGAATCCCTCATTGCTCAGCATGTCATAAAGCGCAGTAAATCCATATGGTCAAAGATCCTCTTCCAGGCCTAAATACAATAACACCGCAGCGCTGTGTCCATGTTCATGCATTCCTGCTCCTCCACACTCATCAACATGAGGGTTTATCCGTTCAGGTCCTGAGCTGGAGATTATTCTGATGGATGTGGAGTTAGACGCGCTGACTCCGCCCCACATATTCCGCTACACTATTTACTGTCATTCCGCAGGAATAACCCGCGTGTTTGGAGGGTGTGGATTCAGTCATATTCTCACGAGACTAAGCAAAACACCCGATGTGACATTTAGATTGTTGTGCAGTACTGGTCAATACAGTGTTTGGTGCATGACAAACAACATTTTAAAGAAAAAAAAAAAGTGTATTAATATTATATTATCATATAATTATATTATCATATAATATTAATATTATCATATTACTGTCGCATTTTACGAAATTTGTGACTAGAACAGATACGATAGTCTACCCCAGGATTTAAAACAGTGTGACGTGGATGACCTCAGAGATATTAACAAAAATGTATGCAACAATAAACCAATTCTACGCAAAATAATAACCTATGCGCAAAATCATATGACTCAAAGGTGATGAAATATGTTGGCCTATATATATAGTATACATGTGTGTGTGTGTGTGTGTGTGTGTGTGTGTGTGTGTGTGTGTGTGTGTGTGTGTGTGTTATTGTGATTTATGAGGACACAAATTTGTATAATGACATGGGTATTACGGTGGTATTATGACATAAACATGAAATATGAGTCATCATATTTAAAATAGATTTAAAAACATACTAAACAATGTTTTAAAAAATGAAAAAATGTAAAAAATTTAAAAATGCAGAATGTTTTCAAAACATTCTGCATTTTTACATTTTTAGTGTAGGGGATAGAATGTACAGTTTGTACAGTAAAAACCATTACGCCTATGGAATGTCCTCACTTTGATAGCAAAACAAACCTGTGTGTGTGTGCGTGTCAGACAAGATTTTGATGTTCTTTTTTTTTTTTTATCTCCCACTGAAAAATGACCGTAATATACACAGATAATGTTTGTCTTGTCCTTTATGTTTTGAAAGACAGTGCAGTACACTTAGCCTACAGTTAATATACTGCCTCATCTTATATGACTCTGAGTATTATCTATATTTTGCTGACTATAATTAGCATTTGTTGGTCATTGTTGTGTGAATAATGAGGTGGAACCAGGCTGCAAGCAAGAACTTCCTTAACAGATCACAGGAATATTCCATCCACCTTAAAAAAGTGTCAGTCACTGCATTTAGCTTGTGCACTAATGATATCAACTAAGAGAAAATGCCTTAACTGCAAGTCTACAGATGGATCTACCATTTAAAAGGTAATTCGTTTTTTAAAAAAATGCAGAAATCTGGTTTTGAACACCTGGGATAATAAATCAGTTTTTGTTGTTATTTAGGGTTCTTAGGGTATATTTCTGATATAGATTATTTAATGGTCTTTAAGTATTCTAGTGTAAAATAGCTAATGTTTTTCAATGCACATTTTATTAAAGAGCTCGAAGGAAGCATTTGCTGACTGTCTGGAAGTCTTTGTGTTTACTGTAACTGTAGCACAGGGAGTGTCAAATTCAAGGCTACTTATGACTCCTTTAAATATAGCCAGTGTCAGAGGATATGTCTGTGTGCTATGTCTCAGGGTAAGTGAGACAGATTCTTCCAGAGACTGTTTTGGATGATGATGATTTAGTATAGACTGTATGGGTGAAAACACCATGCAGAAAATTATTATTATTTTTGTTGTTGACCATGTTATTAAAATGATGACAGAAATGTGAAATAAATATGCAATTTATTTGTACAATACAAGCAAATGTTCTAACACTGTTAATAATTTTTCATATATATATATATATATATATATATATATATATATATATATATATATATAGTACAACATTTCAGGAACTCAACACATTATATTTACATGGTTGTTTCACCCATTGCAATTTAATTTCAGATTTTAAATGAATGATTTTTAAAAGCTTTATGGGATTTTCTGTAACCTAGAGTGCAAAATATTTAATCACAACATAAAAAATTATAACCTCAAATTATGTGATGCTGTACTAAATATATTACTGATAAAGATGTTTGCAACATTAGAAAACTGATGATGTTTCACAGTATAACCATGCATAATGTTAGTGAAAATCACTATAACACCCTCGATGTATCAATAAATTAACTCATTGCACAAACACCACATGTATATACTTTTACTTACTGTATGCTTGTTTTGCAATTTTTACAAGGACAAAAAAAATCATTGTGCATTTATCCATAAATCAAAATTAATTTCTGTTTTTTTGAAGGTAATCAACACTGTATTATTCAGAGATTGTGGTTATAGATAATTATAACATTAAATGTAAAGTTGTAATGATCAGTGATATAGCTAAACATAGTACAATAACAGTTGCGATGCTATGTGGATTTTAACCCGACAGAAATGATTCATCCTGATGATTATTAATGCTGCCTAACATAATTATGTTTTTCCTTTTTCCCTTTTGAATCTTCAGTTTTGAGGCATCAGCTGTCCAAAAGTCACTTAAACATACAAAGAAAAGAAATAAAACACAAATCAGGCCTGCAATCAGAAGCTGACATCTACAAACACCTTATACCACAATCAAGCTCATTGGGGTTGGGGGACAAGAAGGATTCAATCAGTGTTACAGATCGTCAGACTCAGGGATCTCAAAAGGCTCCAGAGAGACAGTGGGTAAAATGAGAGGCATGCCTTCGGAGATCCATCCTTGGGCAGTCCTGTTGAAAGTGGGCCGCTTAGCTGTGGGATCCTGGAGCTCAGGGAATCGAGGAGCATTCAAGTCTACCTCTGGAAGCTTGAAGGTGATCCCTCGTGGAGCTTTTTCGAAACCACCAAATGGTGTAGCCACTCTGAGAAACAGAGATTTTGGACAATTTTCATGGATATAGACCTATATAAATGCATTTACTAAAATTAAAATGAAACTAAATATAACATTTCTGTACATTTTTATTTTGTGAAATAATTTTATTTTATGATGAAAAATATGACATCAAATTGATCAGGGATAGGTACATATATCCCTATATATCCTGTATATTGATTGTAAAAAAAAAAAATAAAATAATAATAATAATAATATTTAAAACTCACTGTCATATATAGTTTTATGACCAATTTGACCAAAAATTGACCAAGAAATTCAGGTTTCAAATTTTCAGCAAATTTTAGGGCATGAATACATTTTTCAGATATGAAGATTGAGACTGCACCTCCTGTTCTTCTCCTCAGGATGGTGCTGTGTACCTCAGATACAATATTACAGAACTGAACATATACACTTGAATAACTGTACCATTTTCAACAGTGTGTCATACATTAAATATTGTTACAATGTAACAATGTTAACTGTCATTAAACTATATTTAATAATAAATATGATAACTTTAAAATAAACCAACACATCGTAAAAAAAAAAAAAAAACACTGCATTTGCATTTTCTAAAATTAAAATGAATTTTTGTTGGAAACAGTATTTGCATGATGGCATTAAGAAAAAACAATACAATACCTATTAAAGCTTTTGTAGTCAGGCAGCTCTGGTTTAGGCTCGGGCACTGGCATGTGAACTTTAAGTGTTTCGGCCAGTGTGGGGTCATTGATGATGGCTTCTTCCCAGGGGGAGTGGTAGGATTTTGGCATAGCTGTGGCATTGAACCTCTCTGGAGGAATGTTTGTCAAGGGACCACCATATCCTGCAAAACATTTTCTGCTGCTTTGACTTTGATTGCATGTTATCATTAGATCCGGTGAAATTATGGATATAGCGTAGCCCTCTGCAAAGAATATCTTATGTAGAACACCATATAAATTGAAAATTATTGACCTAAATGGAGATGAAAGAAATGGAACTAAACTGAATCGGGGAGATTAAAACTGGACTCAAACAGAATTAACTGCACCATACTGCACTTTAATAAACCTAACAAACTTAAAAATCCAGTTTTGTCTTGGATTTAGTAGCACAATACAACCTTCAAGTTTATGTTAAAGCAAATGCAGCATCCATTTATTGAGTGATTAATTAACTAAAAATAGAAAGTAAGTTGGGTGTGTCGTGTGCTGTCGCTATCATATATTCTTTTCACTCTCTCTGATTCCTTTGCACCTACTCTAGATGATACAAGGCTTTGTAAGTATCTTAGCATGTGAGGGTGGATAACAAGCAAGAGTACTGCAATCCTCCTGACTCATCTGCCATTATGACATCCATTAATAATTCACATAAACCATTTTTATTGTTCAAATGAAATAGTTTTGAAATAAAATGTGTTCTAAAACACAATTCTCGTTTTTGTTACCAAATTATCTATACGATTTAACTGCGCATTATAAACATTGGTGAATTTTACATACCTGGTGCAATGTCCTCTGGGTTTGCTGGGTTTCTGGGATCTGGTGTGTTTGGTGGTGTTTTTGATGCAACATCTTTATTTTCTGAGTTTTCTGCATTTGCTTGATTTTCATTCTGAAACAAAATGTCAATTTCAATTTGGACATAGCTCATAGTGCATGTGTAGCAAGACATAAAAAGACTAAACAATCAGAATGTTTTTTATTTTCAAATAATTTCACATTGTAGATAAAGTGGCATGAAAGTGACATTGTTCCACAGTTAAAATTGCACTGTGAAAGCACTCTCTTTTTTTTGGCAGCAGTTTCTCCAATGGTGAAGTTGGGTAAACTAAACCACATTTGAAACAGATTAAAATGTCTGTGTACATAATGCTTGATTTCCAAAAAGTGCACTCTTTAACACTCTATGTTAAAAAATATTAAATAAAAGACACTTTTAGGCCCAAGAATTCCATGGAGGATTTTAAAAGTTGTCAACACCACTGATTTCAAATAAAATAGTTAGGATCACAACATGTCACAGCCTAGATTTCCACAGAATCATTACATCAAGAGCCCATCACTACCATTGTGTCACAGCACTGACAGTCTTTTCTCAAAGTCGTCATGAAATCAAAATTAGCCCTATTTACTTTGTTAGTGCATATTACTAGTCTTGTGGTGAACAATTCATTTATGCATGTTAACACACAGAAAAAAAAATGCTTGTTGTGGTCATCTTTAATCAAAATCTGAAAAGTTACTTCTCTGATGATGATCCGTTTGACAGCTTGGGTTGAAAACGCTTAAACCACTCCCCTCCAACCATTAGTCTGCTATGAGCCAGAGATGGAGAGGAGGAGCGCTAAAGTAAAACCCCGCCCTCTATTCAATATTCTGTTTCACTTGGAAATATGTCACAAAACTGGAGAAAACTCATTTGCAATTTCAGGTTCACGGGGACTTAAAAAAAATAGATTTTCTGTTTAAACAATTCACTTATAACAACTCTTCACTTTAAAATAATTCATTTTGGTAGCAATTATGAGATACTGTAGCTTTTGCATTTGCATACATTACATAATATATACATTTATATATAAGTTATGAATACTTGTGTACAGATTTAATTTATGTATAAATGCATTTTGGCACACAGTGGTAAACATGAGCACACACACACACACACACACACACACACACACACACACACGCACACTTGAACAGTGATAAATGAAGTAGGTTGTCAGGGACGCCTGGCAGTGCTGACCCTTAAGAAGGAACATTTGGAAGGACACAGGGCACGTGGCATTTGCTATCTTCCATGTGTGGCTGCCATTCATTCAGCTGAGAACACATGCTTGCTTTACCAACTAACAAAGTAACCACACATACAGCAGTTCAAACAAGCATATCACAATTATATAACAGACTAGTCTTAGGCTCAGTGTCAGTGATCAAGTGACAAATTAAACATCAAATTAGATACCTGAGCCATTTTTATCACATCAGGAGTAGGTTAGATATAACATTGCATTTGTATCTTTTTCTTTGAACTGTTGTACTGATTTATACACAATAAAAGCAAATAGACTTCATTATGCATGGAGGCTCAAGCCAGTGTATTTGTGTAGATGCTACTTACATTTAAAATTGTATTGGCTTCATTCTGAATGCTTTCAAATGTGTATTTCTCTGATCTCCGCTGTCGCATCTTAAAAAGGCGTGATCCTCGGTTTGACAAGAGAGAAAGTTCCTCCAGCATGATATCTTTTGGAGTGGAAAGTTTCTTCCCCAGGTCCATAGTAAAACCTGCATTAATATAACACCATTTTGTTATTACAAAATAATTCAACAGAGCCTAAATGGATTATTCAAATTGGATAATGCTTTATAATAACAACTTATGTATGTGTGTATATATATATATATTAGGGGTGTAACGGCACATGTATTCGTCCCAAACCAAATACATGTCACGGTTTGGTGCATGAAGTCACACAACGAATACAATCCAGATACAGAAGGGGGCGCACATGGTAATGCAACGTTGTGTGCTATCAGTAAAAAGTGCAGAAGAAGACGAAAAGGCAATCGATTGGTATGTTTACATGTGTTTCAATTGCAGAAAGACATCAGACAATAATAGCATTACATTGAGAATAATAGCATTACACGTAGTATTACATTTACCTCAGGCATTTATTGTCGACAGCATGTTACGGTAGTTCATTATAGAGAAATAACCTCTAGAGAGAAGCATTTCAAATATGCACTATATTAGCCTATTCATTATATTTAGCCTACTTAACTTGTTGGTAATGTCTTAATTTAATGTATGTTTAAATAAATTTGTCATGAAAACAAGTTGACAGTGATTATATTTTTAAAAAATGAATTGGAGTTGAAAATTAACGCAAAACCTGCCTTATGTGCAATTTACATGTTTTTATTATTATTATTATTTGAGTGTTGATTATTATATCAAAAAAAAAAAAAAAAAATAGCATCTGTTGTCAATTGTAACCTTTAATATTATAGTAATTTGTAAGGTCTATGTGACGAGCAGGGCGGGCGAGAGCCGTGAGGGAACGGCGCGAGGCCGGTGACGCGAGTGATAATGAGCGTCACCTGCGAGGCGTGCCGGCCTCGAGTCTCTCACGGAGGAGCTCCGGAGGCATAAAAGGAGGAGCGACATCAGTGAAGGACGAGAGAGGACCAGGCCTGGACTTTACATTATGTTTTATTATGTTTGTGTGGCCGGCAGACGTCCGCGAGGGTCTGCCGGCATTACTTTCGTTTTGTTCTTTGTTTATTTTGAATTAAACTTTTGTTGAACGTTCGCCGGTTCCCGCCTCCTTCTTCCCACATCTACTGACCTCGTTACAGTCTACCTAACTTATATAGTTTACTGAATTAGCTACATAAAATGTAATTATAATTGGATTTATTTAAACACAGAGGCACATTTGTTTAAAAAAAAAAAAAAAAAAAAGCTAATTTGTTTAATATTCTTCCCCCTGCTGTACCGAACCCGTACCGAACCGTGACTTCAAAACTGAAGTACGTGCTGAACTGTCAAGTCTATGTACCGTTACAGCCCTAATAGATAGATAGATAGATAGATATGTATATGTATATATGAACATACATGGCTCATGACATTATTACAATGTATATGGACATTAACTACTGAAGATTGATGTAAAAATGTCTGTTAATGACTTAATAATGAAATTAAAGTTATTATGAAGTGAACCTTTAAAGATGCTTCTTTTGATTCTTATTTGAATAAATACTGCATGTATACATCATGTATTCAAATAGCATTTCATATATCATGATATAACAAAACCAAAAATACAAAAAGGTTTTAGTGTTTAGATGCCTGTGTTAGAGACACATTCTATGACAGGTCACATGAAAAAACATTGAAATTTAATAGAAACTGTTAAATTCATGATAAACAGGTAAAACAGGATGGTTATGCATGTTTTATTAAAGGGAAATTATAAAAGTTGAATGCCATGTGCTATTGCTGCAGAAGCTTTTCACCTAAACTGTTGATGTTATACATCACAAGGATGATTCCAAACATAACTTGACATTTAAAAGCATTCATTTTGTGTATCATTCATTCTTATTGAATTTTTTTCAACATGGGAATGTTTGATGTTACTTAAAGCATTTAAAATGGCACATAATCTAAAAAGTTGTTTAAACAGGAGAAGCTCTCTTGTTCTTCATGATCTTTATTCTGTGCTCATTTCAGCTCCAACACAGCTGTCCTATCCCATCCTTCCAACTTTAGCCTCTGCAGAAATAGCCCATGACAATGACAGAGTGAATCCACTGGCAGGCAGCAGAACATCCACACAAGATTATTTATGGCTAGAATGAGGTTGTGGCCCTGAACCACATTCTAAATGTTGGCGTTTCACTCTGTGATGGGCAGCTACATTTTGTGCTGTGCTCTGCAATCATTCAGTGCTGATCTGAGAGCGGGTTTTGATAGAAGGTTATACCGTTGGCACCACCATGGACCTCATGGCAAAGGGCAGCTGCCTGTATCTTCCTCTCACGCACTGAAAGAGTGCTGAACTGTGACATGTTGGTTTAAATGAGAATCCCAGTAGTGCTGCAATACATAAAGGACACAGATACTTGAAGTAGAACTATCTGAAGTCCATTTATAGGATAATGTGATAAAAGTCTCGAGAGTACCTTTCTGAAAAAAAAAGAAGGTTATAAATGAGGATATAAAGACTATAGCTTTATAAATAGGATGAATTAATCTACTATTGTAACTACAATATTGTACGTTTTTATTGCTAATATGTTGCCAATCTGGATATTCAAAATATGTTGGCACTCTCATTGCAATTTAACTGAAAAATCCATTTATATAAACTTCCAATTTACTGTAGGACGTCTGTGTAAAAGGATTGCTATGGAGTTTTTCACCCTGACCATTTTAATAGAAAACAGAAAATACTATTTTAATAATTAAGACTATTATAGTAACCAAAGCAAATCCTTTAGTTGCATTAAATTCCATATTTAGGCTTTCTAAGCCACTGTAAATGTCCTTCCATAATGGTCATGAAAGCATAAAGGTGAAACTTACCCGACCTCAAGCCAAATATTTAAACAGAACAAGATAGCATATGTCTTAAAGTGATATAAATCAATGGTTATGCATGAGCTGGTGACAGAACATTGTGTCCAGGGTGTAGATTGGGTTACTGAAGCTGATCAAAGCCAATGGAAACTTTTTTGGCACAGTTCACACGGCCTTTCCATTTCATCCTTTACTTGCTGCTCTCATCAAAAACTTTAAAACGACTGATCTCTGATTTCTATTTTTATTTGTAACATTGCTAGTATTGTTTAAATTGATCTGTTATTCCTAATTAAATAGTTTGCTTTTTTTCAAGGTTATACAATAAAATTAGTCTGTTTGCATGCTTTGTATTTCTGTGGCAATAATTTTCAAATTTCATTCTGTTTTAGTCATCATTCCATTATTATGTGCACATTTATACATCATCAGCCTTCTAAATGACCCATTTAAGATATTCCAAAATACATTTCTTTGTATCTATGCTTTGTTATCATAGTTTAAGGGTCAGAACTGTCCACAAAACACAATAAAATCCCCCAATATTGTTATAACACGTCGGTTATCATTATGTCCACACAGCACACACTCAAGGAAGGCCAACTTCTTCTTACCTGTTAGAGCTGTGTTTGTCTTGAGTTCTACCTGTACAAATGTAGAGTTTACTTTTAGATAGATCGATCCGGCCTGATTTGTCTTTGTCTCGCACTGTTCTTGACTTGCACTGGGGTGGGGGTGTGTGCGGGTGTTAGTGGAACGCCAGCTTACATCAATAGGCTAATTTTAGCTGTGTTCAGCACTCAAACCTCTCACAATGCTGTAAGATGGTATGGAAGGGGGAGGGAGAATTGTATACTCAAGAATAAAGTGTACAAAAGTCTATGGGTGATTACTTTGTATGTATGTGTGTAAAAGGTGATGGGGCTTTAGTCCGTGTAATTCTGAGGCTGGGATTTTCTTGATTGTCATTTAAGGCGGGCCTTCCAGCAAATAGACCCCACTATTTCTCTTTCCATACAGAAGCATGGGCAGCATGACAATCCTGCTCTTGCCTTATTGCATAACACATGATCAGGACTCAGAACTGAGATAGCTGTCTGCTCCAAAAGGGGCAATGGATCCAAGGTAGGGAGAGGAAATGGAACATGATCATAGTCGGGTTTCTATTCAATTCTTTTGATGAGCTTTTTGGAAATGCGCATGAGAAATCCTGAATGGAAATGGTTGACATGCAAAATAAACTCTCAGAATTAACATAGACATTTAACGCGTTAGATGCAAATTATCTTGCGTTTTGTGCTAGTTAAAATGCGTGTCAAAAAGTTTTCTCTGATTCAGTTCTGATCTGGCTATGGAATTTTAGAATACCAAATTTCAGAATGATCAGAGCAACGTTTCAGATGTGTTGCTTAGTCTGAAGATTATTCCAGGGTCAGTGTATCTTTTGGTCATTGGTTTTTTTATTTAATACAGAAATCGGAAAATTAAAAAACAGCACCTTTTTAATTTTTTTTTTTTTTTTTCAAATAAAACGAAAAACAAGAATTTGGCTTGATTTTTCATTTTCGTTCAGGGGTAGAAAATGAATAAACAATTGAATATTTGATTCCTACATGTGGTCGGGAATGAAATACCCCTTTCCGCTGATTGGTCAACCAAACATTAAACCGTGCCGTCATCAGTTCTTCCGCAGTTCAGCACAGCAGAATAATAGTCCTTCCCTGCTATGGATTCATAATGCATTTATTGCAACTTTTTGTCCAATATTTAATGATCCACCTCAAGAGAGTGTACGAGTTTCTTTTTGAAGATTTTGTTCACATCTTGTGCAATATCCCAAATGTGCATAGGGCTAGCCCTAGGCCTATATTTTTCCGAATACCATTAAAGATGTGTAGGCCTATATGTGACCCATTTAAAATGTTGGGTCCCACTTTATATTAAGTGGCCTTAACTACTATGTACTTACATCAAAAAATAAGTACAATGTACTTATTGGGTTCATACTGAATTGCAAAACACTTTTTCTGCTATTGAATTGGGATACGGGTAAGGTTAGGGAAAGCTTTGGTGGTATGGGTAGGTTTAAGGGTAGGGGTTAGGTGTAAGGGATGGGTCAACAGTGTAATTATAAATGTAATTACAGAAATTAATTACAGATGTAATTACATGCAGGTGTTTTTCAAATATAAGTACAATGTAAAAACATGTATGTATATAATAAGTGCATTGTATCAAATCATTCATTTAAATGTAAGTACATAGTAGTTAAGGCCACTTAATATAAAGTGGGACCAAATGTTGTACTTATGTTATTCCAACAGCCAAATTAAGCTAATTATGTCATACATAAATTTCAGAAAACCGCTTCACAAATAAAGTTCATCAAAGTTTATATATTCTATTGTCATGTGTTTGAAATTCAAGTAAAGGTCAAATACAATAGATCATCGCCAAAACATGGCATGGACCATTTTGTAGCAGCATTTCTTCCACTTCTTAATATATTTTTTTTATACATTTAATGTGGATTATAGCAAGTCATTGATAACATTATCTGTCACGGAACAGAAGAATGCAAACACAGGTAATAACGAAACAGAGTTTATTGAAACACCAGGGAAGAACAAGGTGAGTAACATGGTGGTAGATCAATATGGTGATACTGGCAGTGAAGTGACAGTTCTTATCTGTTGTAGACGGTGTTTAGAGAAGACTGGTGAACTGGATGCTGAAGATGAAAGAAGCACTGAAGACTGGACAGTTTGAAACTGGATTGTAACCGGTAAGTATCCAAAGGTAGGTAGTCGAGTAAGTGTTCAATGTAGAACGACAAGACCAGACAAGGTAGAAATGAGGTGCATGGTTTAAATAGTGACTGCGATGGTGATTGAGTGCAGGTGGTGCTGATCAGTAGTCAGGTGATTTGGTGTGTGTGTAGGAATTTGGTGCTGAGGGTGTGGCTGACAGTACCCCCCATAAACCCCCCCTCCACCCCGACCCCCCACCCCACCCCGCGGCGGACATACCTGTCAACATTTGTAGAGATGTGAGATGACATTATTCTTCTCACCCTTCAACCAATGAACATTAAAAGGACATTTAAAAGTGTAAAAGCATCATCAAGGTACTTTCAACAGGCCATGAAAAAGCGTGATTCTTCCACAGCAACAACGGACAGATTACATATAACTATAGTGATATATACCTGTATTATGTAACGTTGCCTTAATAAAAATTTCATAAACTTCAGCATTGCGTGATACTATTTCAAAGTTATTTCCATCATTTTTACAGATAATAAATTGTATTTACCTGTGAAAATAAACCTGGAAAGAGACGTAAGGATTTGAGGAGAAAACGAGAGATTCTTCGTGCATTCCAGTGAATTATTAATGGGATATATCGTAAATTATATCGGGAGAACAGACCACAAATGTGCAGTATATGTTGTCCTTTTTCATACTATTACAGCGGTACGTTATGCAAAGGGACAAAAGAAAATAATCACGAGGACAGAAAGCAGCGACTGAAAAGAGATTTTGCCATAGATATTTTTGTTATAACATGTTACGTTAAAATACCAAGGGTTATGTTATTCTCATGATGTCTGAAAATAAAACATGAAAGAAAAATTGACAGCTCATTCAGTCAAACTGACGGATAAACTTTATTTGTAGGGCAACTAAAAGTTCATGATTTGAAACTTTTAGTTTCAGTCTTTTTGAATGGAAGTTCCCCAAACTGGAAGTGCAACCCATAAAAAAGCCTGGGAATTGTCGATGCTGCTTCGTGATAAGAAATTAAATTCCTCCGTCCAGCTGTTGTTATATTTGCAACTATATATATATATTTTTTTCTGCCGTAGCACCACCCGAGCTTTCTAATGCCATTTTTAGTGACGCTTGATTCAAATTCCCCCGTCTACCTGCGCAGATATCAACAGCGCAACCAAGTTGTAGGTTGCCAGGTTGAGGTCACAAATGGGTTCAAAATTGTATGATGTATCTATTGTGTGAGTAGGATGTGTTTCATACAAGATCTGGCAACTGGACAACCTTGGAATAATGTATTGATATTCATATAACGAGGTAGGGCCATACAAATTACGGGAGTTTCCCAGGAGAAATAACAAAACGGGAGGGGGGCGGGAGATGGGTGTGAAATATGGGAGACTCCAGGGAAAAACGGGAGTGTTGACAGGTATGGCGGTGGATGACGACAGGGATGGCCTCTGGCTCTGGGTGCTGGGCGATTGGAATGGAATTCCTCTAGCAGTGCTGGGTCCAGGATATCGTCACGAGCGCTCCAGGATCTTTCCTCCGGCCCAAACCCCTCCCAGTCAACGAGGTATTTGAGTAGGCTGCCCCGTCATCGAGAATCCAGGATGGTGTTGACTTTATAGATGTTTTCATCCGCAGGGTCCACTGGAAGAAGAATCAGAGGGTTAGTGAAGGGCTTGAGGAGTGACACATGGAAATAAGGTGTAATGCTGTAGTAAGGAGGAAGGTTTAGCCTGTAGGTGACATTGTTGATCTGCATCTGGATGGTGAAGGGACCAATATAGCGGGAACTCAGCTTGCGACAGTTGAAAGCCAGATCTTCTGCCCAGGATGTTATTGGGGTGTCGCTGTTCTTCTAGCATTGGCCTGACTCTTTTGTCTATGAACTCCGAGAAGTCCAAGACCCTCTCGCTCTCCATCAATGATGAGGATGCATGTGTGAGAGTTGGAAGGTGGCAGATCAGTAAGGAAGTCAATACTGATGTGGGACTATGGTTAACTGGAAACCGGGAGTGGCAACAGTTTACCCTCAGGAAGACAACGTGGGACTTTTGAAATGGCGCAGACTGAGCTCCTGGGCCATATTGGGCCACCAGTAACTATTGGTGATTAGCGAGAGTGTCTGCTGGCTGCCTGGGTGTCCAGAGCCCGGAAATGTGTGAACTGAATCCTTGAGTCACAGACAAAGACGAGTGGGAACGTCAGTCCGTCTCTCAGGACCTCCTGACGGAGCTGGTTCAGACTGCGTGGCTTTGGCTATTTGTTCATAGATGGACCACTGTATAGGACTGACAATTATGGCTGGAGGGAGTATGGGTTCTGTAGGTGTGGAGACAATTTTAGGATGATGAAGACATGAAAAGGCATCAGCTCTCTGGTTATTGTCACCAGGTCAGTATGTAACAGTGAAATTAAATCAAATGAAGAAGAGAGCCCAGCGTGCTTGACGGGTGCTTTTGACTTCATTTAAGATTTCTGTGATCAGTGATGACCTCAAAGGGGTATTTGGATCCCTCCAGCCATTGATGCCACTCTTCTAAGGTCAGTTTTGATAGCCAGAAGTTCTTGATTCTTAATATCATAGTTATCCTCCATCATGGATAGAGTTTGGGAGGCTTACCCTGCCACTGGGAGAGTACAGCTCCTACCCTGGTGATGGAGGCGTTGACTTCGACGATGAAGGGGAGTTCTGGATCTGGATGAGTCAGGATAGGAGCTGTACAGTTGTTGTACAACAGGAGTTGTGATTTGACTTGTACAGAAGGCTGTCTACAGTTGGTTGAATGCTGAAGTAGCTTCGGGGTTCCAAGACAGAGACAGAGAGCAGTAGAGCAATTTAGATAAAGGGGTTTGAGTGATTAATAATCAGCATCTAGCCTGACGAAAATATATTTATTCAGTGTAGGGGTGCCCCTGACTACGGATTTACATAGTCGAATCAGATTTGAATCAGATTGCCTATAGTCGACTGGTAGTCGAATCATATATGTGTGCACGGGTGCGGGGGTGCTTGAAAAACAGCAGTCCACTAGATAGTGCACAAAAACTCTTTCCGCACTCAAGGCCAAAGGAGTATAGGCTACTTTAAAAGGCGAGTAAAAGGCTCGCATGCTTAACTGTGCACAAGATGGAGCGGAACGTGGAAAATGAAGTAAGGCCTATCGGGCCTTAAGACAACTTTTATTTTCTCTCATACACAGCACAGAGAAAAACTTTCTAATAAAGCGACCAAAACTGCCTGTCAAGTGATAGACGAAACTGACAATTACTTTTTATCTTTTTTAAACTGAAATGAAAGGCAATGTGGATAAACATTCACAGCCACACTGTACAGAACACCACACAAATATATAGAAGAAAATTAATAACAACATTTTGGATTAATAAACCTAAAATATATATATATAAATAACTGCAGAAAGGCCACACTGCAGATAGGTAGGGCCTATGCATTTCACATGTCGGCAAATCAAATTAAATCAGCTAAATTGCCAGTGTGAGCAAGCTTTAACTCTACAGCACAACATCGATGCACCGAAAAACAATCAAAAATTAATTTACAGAATTGAATTAGACAGAATATACCGTTCTAATAAATAATAATAAATGATGTTTTATTAACAAAGTTCGGGAGGAGTAAGTTCAGATAATTAACCTAATTACCTAACTGATCTGTGTCCTTTTGAGTCTTTTCAAATAGTTTGCTATAGTCAGCTCGTTAACATTGTCAACCTGCTACTACATTTCTCTCCTAAATGGTAGTAAATTAAATTAAATTAAATTGAATGTGGAGGATTTTAACTTTGAAAAGATGATGACAAGATGATGACAGGGCAGTTTAAATGGTGACAGGATGCATGTAACTAAGCGACAGAGCATGCGTTAAAGATGTAATTATGACGAAATATATGTGCCAAAGCTTGCCTACACTTCTGCTATACACTCAAAAGTATATACTTTTTCTTCATGAAAACAGTATAGTTTTTAGGGTATAGTACAGGCAAATTGGGACTCAGCATCAGATTTCATTTAAAACATGTTCATTTGTGTTTCAAAGTTGAATGAAAGTCTTACGGGTTTGGAACATGAGAGTGAGTAACTTATGATATTATTTTTCATTTTTGAACTAACACTTTAAATGTCTTGAAATGTTTTGATTTCTACAAATGACATATTAAGAAAAACTTTGTCTGTGAACACCATAAACAGCCATGCAGTTTGGCATGCTTTCACATGTGTGAATTTTTATTTTTACTAAATCAATAATAATTATAAATATTCAACATGTGTTCAAATATATATAATAATAATTATAATTTGTTACATTTATATACATTTTTTTTTAATACACAAATTGCTTTACATATGGAGGGAAAGGGGGGGTCTCCTCAACCACCACCAATGTGCAGCATCCTCCTTGATTATATGACAGCAGCCATACCAGAACGCCTGCCACACAGCAGCTTATTTGTGGAGAGGAGACGGAGTGATGAAGCCAATCAGTATACATATGGGGATGATTGGGAGGCTATGATGATGGACAGAGGCCAGTGGGGACTTTTGTATTTGTCTTTTTCAAAGGACATCCTGGGTTTTTTTACGACCAAGAATTAGGACCTAGGTTTAATGTCTCATGTGAAGGACAGTGCTTTTTGACAGTATAGGGTCCCCATCACAATACTGGGGTGTTAGGACCCACACAGATCACCCCCTGCTGGCCTCACTATCAGAGATAAAGGCATAATCAAAGACTAAAAAGAATAACAATGAAATCACCACACTTCCACAATTTCCAACAAAGTCTGAATACTCTTTTATTTAAACATTTTAAAATGTTGTTTTGAAGGCTTGTCATGAACTTGTCATATTTGTAGTGTGAGATCTAAATTCAGATTAATCTTTGTTGCATACTAACTGCATTTGTCACAACTAAATAGATTAATTGTACAAGACAGAAGTCAAGCAAAAATCTGATATATATTTCACAGAAAACACATACACACATACTGTGGAAAAGAATTTCCTCTTTGAGGACAAATTAAAGTAATCTAACATAACACTAACTCCACTGAAAAAAAAAAGTGACTTTCACTCCTTTTGTGCTCATTCATAGTGTAAAAGATGTAATGTACATGATGTAATGGGTGCTTTTTAACAAACAATTCAGTCCAGCAGTTCTCAACAAGGGGGCAGGACCCACTAGTAATTTAAAATTACTTAGGTTATTTAATAATATTAAAGGTAGGGTTGGCAATTTGTTTTATAAACACTTTTTGTTAAACTGGTTCAAACTCTCTTCACATCCTTATAGCAATGAATAATAGAAGTGTTCTAAATATTGAAACACATATATCCTCTGTGGAAGTCTTAGGACAAAAAATGTTCATCCAATCATTGCATTTGGTTCGAATGCAATGATACATTGTCCTACCTGCCTGTCAACGTAACATTTCCATACCTCCGCACACCCTGTTCGTGTAGGATCGCACGTCATGAGCTCATTCCGTAAGGCTATGCAGAGTTGAACACAGACAGTAAACAAACAGCAGCCACATTTTACAGTTCCTCCTTAACCAAAACAACAAGCTTATGCTGCTTTCTCACCATGTCGTAAGTGTAATTACGAGATGGCAACCCTTGACGTTCTACCCAGAGCTGTTCATGTCCTCAGACTAGAATTTATGCGTTTCTATGCATTGTGTGCTTTAATTTAACACCGTCTCTTGTCTTGTGATTCTTTGCAGAAACTGCTCTATGCATCCATGACTTTTAGAGGAGGCGTGGCTTTGGAGAGTGCTCAGAAGGGAGGGTGGGATCTCATGCTTTCAAAGCTAACTTGCTATTTAGCTACTCTGAAATTGCCTACCTTACCTTTAAGTTAGATTTAAAAAATGAAACTTAATAAAAATGCTAGAATGCTAGGCCTACAACAAACTTTAAACTGACATTGCCTGCTAACAATGAATTTATTCTCACTGCACACAATCCTGCTTAATTTAGGTCTTGCAAGTCACTAAAACCTGTGTTCTGTATTGATGATGATGAGTCTTACTATTATTAAAAAAAAAAAAAAAAATCGTTTTGTCCACTTATTTCTCTGCCCACTCCCAACAGCAACAAAATTGATTTCATTTGTAATTAAAGGTAATTGCACACCAATATTATACAGAGTGTAGTATTGAACAAAAGAACAAATTTCATATTTTTCCTCTTAACAATTGTTTTTACTGAATAACAATTTACTAAAACTTCTGTAATTACAAAATGAATCAATTCAAATATCAACTCATAAAGCCCCTTTTTGTAATAACTATTCTATGATTTAATTTGATCAATCACAAAATTATTTTGATTACAGTTTCCAACTGACTCTATACGATTGTGGATAGTTTGTGTGAAGTGTGAGATTACTTGGCAGAGAACTACCCCTGCTGTACCTGTTGCTGGTCACCAGAAGCTGTGAGGTATGGAAAGGGGGCCCATATACAATTGGTTCTTTTGGCACAGAGGAAAAGCTGCTAGTAGGGGATGTAACTGCTATTACAGGCGCCATCTCCTGTGGGCCACCAACTAACTCGTAGGACACTCTTTGCTTCCATTCTGCTGGTGTTTCTGGTAGTGATTTTCTATGAGCAGCAGACTTTTTGACCTCATCGAGAACAAAAGGGCTTTGAGCAACACTCTCCATAGAAGAGAGTGTTTTTTTGGGATGCTCCACCCAAGAATATTGCCTATTCAGTGATTCGCGTGTTGGATGGACACCTGAGGTGGACACAGGGAAAGCGGGAGACACAGAGGACAGTCTCTGAGGAAAAGACAAGGAACGGCTCCTGCTGAATCCCTACAGTGAAAGAAAGATGGACATTCACTTATCAGTACTTGTAAAACAATTCAGTATACTTAAGTTGTCACAGTAGTTGACTCATGAGCCTTATCAAAAAATCACATATTTAAGAAACTATTGTCGCATATGGATTTCTCACAAGACTTTTTACACCAAACAAAAAAATAAATTATTACATGCTTTTAGACTGCCCTCATCTGGACTCCATCTGTAAATGCTCTTTAGAGACATTGGGCTCATTTTGGGTTAGGGGAGGTCAGGGTTCTTTGCCTACAGGGGTTGGTTGGCACAGGATTAATTCCGTGGTTATAACTGGTCATTATGCTTTATAAATAGATACAGTCACAAAAAGTGGTTGCACTTTTGAAAGAGGAAGATTTTTTTAAATATTATCAAATATGAATATTAGTTAATAGAGACATAATAGTGTATATAATTGAATTATATATAATTAAAAACATTTAAAAAATGAAAATTAACCAGATTTAACACATTAATCATGTGTGTGTATATATATATATATATATATATATATATATATATATATATATATATATATATATATATATATATATATAAATATTTTTTGATTTTACATAACTTTGTAACTACACAAGTTTATACTCTCTCAGTTTGGGAAGATCTGAGAAGCTCATTGAAAAAAATTCTGCAAGTCATACAGTAAGCTCTGAACATTCTGACATTGCCTCTCAGACAAAACTGCTGTGTTCTAGTGTCATCATTAGAACATGATGATTGAGTTGGGGGTGGGGATATTTCAGCACTTACCTCTGGTTAAAGGCACTTGACTAGTTAAGAAGTGTAAGACCTATCAGACCTATATTACTAAGCAGAAATGGTCTTAATAGTGTTTGTGTGTTTCAAACATGGTGGAGCGAGAGCTATTTTTAAAATGAGCTATTCACAGAGTTAAAGGGATAGTTCACCTATCACTTACTCAGCGTCAAGTTGTTCCAAACCTCTGAGTTTATTATATATATACTTCTGTTAAACACAAAAGAAGATATTTTAAAGAATGTTGGTAATCAAACATTTAACGGTAGACATTGACTTCCATAGTAAGAAAAAATAATACAATGGAAGTCAATGGTTACTGTCAACTATCTGGTTACCAACATTCTTAAAAATATCTTCTTTTGTGTTCAACAGAAGAAAGAAACTCATACAGGTTTGGACCAACATTAGGGTGAGTAAATGATGACAAAATTTTCATTTTTGGGTGAACTATCCATTCAAGAAAACCACAGCCTCCAAGCCACTGCTATCCATATTATTTCAACTATTTGTGAAGAACAGAATTAATCTGATAGAATAAAGACTACACCTGTTGACACTGTTCAAATAGTAGTAAGCCAATGCAAAATCACATAATTGAACATTGTTTAATGTTGTTTAAAGTTTTTTGTGCTTTTAAAATGTAGTATTTGTTGACTAAATTTAGTACTTATTGACCCAAGGTGTTTTATATTACACTGAAGTTGTTCCATTTAAGGACTGGTCTTTGCAGGACCAGAAAGAAAGCAAGAAAAGGAACATGAGTAATATGGAAAAATGAGAAAGAGAACTGTAGTAAAACTGGTAAAATGTGTGGGGGAATCAGAAAAGCAAATAGAGAGCACAGAAAGCTTTAAGTGAGACAGAGCTGATAGAAATATTTATTAAAGGGAAGAACCAAGAAGTGCAAGGGAAAGAAGAAACAAGAACAGAAGTAACAGTTCAGAATGATATTTGAATTAGTACAAATGAATATGCTAAAAGTATTCTGTACACACATCCTTTGCTTTCTGCACTTGAACAGTGTCTAAATACAGTACATTACAAATAACTAATTTACAAAATACATAATAAGAATGAATTAGGGGTCTGACAGAATTGCAAAGGAAACTCTGTCCAAGGGGAGATCTAGTATACTGTAGCCAAAATGTAGAATCTAATGCTTTTAACACTGATTATTTCATTGGTGCTTTGCCTGGTCACAAATATGAGAAGTTTACATTCCTTTTTCATAACCCAGGCCTACTTGGCATAATGTGGTGAATGTGATGTGTTGCTTTACACAAGAAATAGAAAATGTTTATCTACAAAAGACAGATAAAAATAAATTGTAACTGAAATTGTAATTGAAACATATCACAATAAAATTGTGAAACTAATCAAATCAATTTTTGCTATAAATTATAGAACTGTTCTATAATGTATGAGATTCTTATCTTAAGATCTAGGAAGCATCATTAAAAGGGTCATAACATGAGGAATCAAACTTTCTTTGATCCTTTGTCATTGTACTATTAAAAAAAAAAAATGTTCAGACCACAAAAATTCTTCCTAACTGCAAAAAGAGCATTTTTTGAATCTGCCAAAACAAAATGTTTTGCATACTTATGACCTAACGTTGCAAAATTATTGGTTTCCATTGCTTGCCAGTGTTTGACTTTTTGGCTGAAAACTTTGGTCTTGGAGCCACTGGTAATGAACATCGTGAAGCATATTCATTATTCATGGGTAAAGAAGACCCTACAAAAACATTGCCCCCAGTGCTACTAGGAGCATTGGAGGTGTTTCTGGAACCATCATACATGGATCGCTGTTTCCCACCTAATTGTTGTGGAACAAATGTTGCCTCATTTGATGTAGACTGACGGACAAATGGGTATGGAACATTTACCTCTCCAGTTGCTTTAGATGGCTTTAGAACTGGCTGTGTACTTTTGGAACAACTATTTGGGGATGGAGAGAATGTTGTAGATGCCTCATGAGTGAGGGACTGGGTCTGAAAACTGGTAGGGGTTTGATTAGAAGTTTGCTTAGACTCGTTAGGGGAAACTGTTTCCTTAGCCTCTAGAGTGGAGTTGTACGTAAAAAGTGAAGAATTCAGTTGGTAAGGCTGATGTTTCATAACGTCCAGAACATTGAGATGTTTGGGTGGTGGATTCATCTTCTCCTTGTTTGCTTTAGGCTTTATCTTTGGACTAGTTGCAGGAGGGGGTTGTTTAACTGCTGCAAGGGGATAAAAGGGGGACAAAATAGGATTGTAGGACACTGGAGGTGGGGCACGGACATTAGAAGAGTATTTCCAAGTGCTTGGCATTGAAAGTGTTGGTGATGAGGATCTGGCCTTGTTGGCTCTCACAGTCTCATCGTCCACCACAAATTTTTCCATACGGGACTGTCTCCGAGCAAACAGTTCAGCCCCTTTTCCTTTAAGGTTCAGACCCTCAGAAGCACCTGCATCTGATGAATACCCTTTAGGAGAAGCTGATGGAGCCTTAGATATCTGAACGTATGTGCCCAGGTGTTGGGGTGGACAGGAAGCAACAGAGTTACCATCATTTTGTGACCTAATCCATGATGTTTTAGACTGGGAAGGACCAGCATGGAGTGAATCTGGTTTATGTTGTGCCTGATGTGGTTCTGGAGTCCAGGCTGATTGATGCAGATCTGGTGGGTGGGATGGAACCCAAGCAGGTGATGCCTGTGGGGATATTGGCTGAGTTGACAATGAGGGCCGGGCTCTTCCTGCAGGCTGTAGCTTTGGTGGGTTTTGTTGGGGTATTGCCTGCACCTGGGTGTGTCCCATAACTGGAACTGAGCTTGATGCTGCAAGGGGACTCCTAGAGATGGCATGGCCCTCTGCAGCCCAGGGAGGGTGAGCTGGGTTGATGACAGGTTTGGGTAGGACAGGTGGGGGTTTTTTCTGCTTGATCGTTGGAGCTTGCATGAAATTGCATGCTTCAGCACCCAGACTGAGAAAGTCCTCTTCTGGAACTGACTCTGTTAAGGACTTCTGATCTCCTTTCTTTTGAAGCAGGGGCATTTCTTTCAAGTCTGTCTTGTTTGCTCCTCTCCTTTTAGTTTCTGGCAGAATCGCCGTTTTAATTGCAGGTATAGCAATACGTTCATCACGTGAAGCAATGATGTCTGATGTGGGGGACCAAACCTGTGGGGTTGTGTTTACTGGAACAGCAACTTTGAATATGTTTTCAGGTTTCTTAGTTGTTGGGCTTGAGACACCTCTGACTGGTGAAAAAGATTTTTTGCCTTGATTATAACCACCCAGGAAGGGCTTAGCAGTTCTGTTGGGAACAAGGGGTCTGGGAACAGCCAAACCTTGGTATGGATCCAGACCATTCATACCATTTGCTGACTGTGGCAACATCTGTTGCTGAATTGGCTGCTCTTGATACTGCTGTTGTTGTCTTTCATAGACATCTTGTGGGGCTTGTGTACTTTCTTCTTGTGGAGGACGCTTTACAATTTCACCTACTGGTTCCATAATTGCATCCACTGGTATGCCTTTTCTTCTCATTTCCTCTTGTTCTACAGAAAGCTCATCCATCCTTTGACGCCTCTTGGCAAACATTAAGACTCCCTTGCCTTTTGTCTGTGGAAGATGCTCCATTGTTTCCAAGTTATACTCAGCCTGTGCTTAAAAATTCAGATGTAGCTCAAAACAGAACCTTGACCTGAGCATTCGTCTTCTCAGATTCAATTTATGAAGAGTGTGGCAATCTGAAGTCCTGACTTACTTTGTAGTGTACAATCTCATTCTTGTCCTGAAATCTGTCATCTAGAAGCTGTAACAGTGTAGCTAACCAGCAAGAGCCTTCTGACCCTTTGTCAACACTTCTTGAACATCAACACACCCTTGTTTTTGGCAGCAGTGAAAAGCAAAGCGTTATGTTTATTTGTAGAGTTGGCTTTTTTCAGCTGTCTCATTGACTGTACCTCACTCCGTCTTAGTCCTGTGAAAGAAAATTCAGGACAAGGAAATAAAAAAAATGGCATTAAAATTATGAAGAATGGAAATACACAACACAATACATGAATTATTTAGATATTCGTACATTAATGCATTTGGGACAACATGATGCAGCATTGGCTCATAAGCCACAAACACACACCAGCTAAATTCAGTGGTCAGTTCACCTTTTAGTAGTTCCTGTTCTATACACACACAGTTCAGTAATTTACAGGTGTGACAACTGCATTCTACAACCAAATTAACTCCGGAAAAAATCAGGTAGTGACAACCGCATTTACAAAAATTCTATGCAGTGTGTACAGAACTGAACAACTAGTTGTTAATGATGTTTTTAAACGTGTATCAGAGTTGTGTCTCTTTTCTGTATGGGTGGTGCAAGAAATCAGATGGAACAAGGCACGTCTTGACTCATTATGTTGCCAAATATTGCTAGAAAACAACAACAACAAATAAGATCAAGCCCTTAATAAATTTAAATCCAAATACCAAAATATTGTGACCTGCAATGGCCTTCGTTATTAAATCCATAAACTGGATAGCTATATGAGCCATGCCCAATCAACAAAGCCCAAAGAAGCTTAATAAGTGTCGCTTAAAGTGGACATGGCAACACTTCAAGAGCGCGCTCTGTGAAGCAACCTTTCACACATAAACAAAACAACATGATTCAGTTGACAGTGGTTTAGTTAAAACCATCAAGCATATCAAAGTAGTTGGTCGCTTTAATATTGCTTTGGTCAAAAATAACGGATATCAAACATGCAAAATGCCAGAACATTGCTATGGTTACCACAGTGTCAATCATATTTTACACTCATGTACTGTTGCGGGTCAATTTGAGCAATTTCAATTTTTGAGTTGACTGAAATGCAGTTTGCATACAACATGCAACAAGTCAAACAAAGTTTCAACATGCTGATGTTTGTGAAATGTGCATACTGAAATTTTTATACAATCTTGCTGATCACGGGTCAATTTGACCCTCAGCTATTCAAAAGCAACTTTACAGACCCACCATAAAATAATAATAATAAAAAAAACTTTCTTTGGTGTATGTCAGGGCTCTTCAACTCTAGTCCTGAAGTGCCAGTGTCTTGCTGAGTTTAACAACTTTTTATTTTCAAAGTTTGTGAAAATAAAAAGTTGTTTTACCTGTTAACTGTCTGTCCCACTTTTTGAGCATAAACATAAAAATTACTTTTCTGACTTAAATTGTTAAAAAAGTTGCTCTTGAATACTTTAGAGCACAGACTTAAGTTTTTTTCACTTCACAGATTATTGTAAAAGTAAAAAAAAAAATAAGTTGTAAAAGTAAAGTTTAAAAAGTTATAGAAGTTTAAGTTTATAAAAATTTAAAATATAAAAATATATATTTTACAAAACATGTTGAACTCTAAAATTTCAAGAAAATCAAAGCTAAATATCTGAACAAGTTCTGTACCCAATTTTAGGTTGATATCTAAAAAAAAGAACTTTCCGATTTTTTTAGGTGTAGCACCAAGCTTTTTTACTAGATGACATCCAGGCTACACTGGTGACCATAAAAGGAGTCTTTGATTTCCATATATGGTTTGAGTGAGTAATTTTCATAATATTTATAAAGTAGACATCCTATTCAGAAGTAGTTTGAGCAGTAATGTTAATATCTGATTTGAATTCAACCTCTAAAACCCACACAAAAATAAATAAATTAATTAATTAAAAAAAAATAAATAAGGAAAGAACCAGATTGCGTTATAGTTTGGCACCGCATCACAAATGGAGAATCTATCGCTATTTCTATATTGCGCTGTCACTTCTTTTGAAAATCAGTCACCAAATATGAAAACTAGAGTCTGAAAGCTTTTAAATTATATATACAGTCTAACCAAAATTTATTCAGACACCTTGAACATTTCATTAATTATTACAGTTTGTTCAATATAGTTTAGTGAACTCAGAGTTAAACTGTGTCAGAAAAAAATAATCTTAATTATGTTAGATAACACTTAAGCAAAACCTGGTCAGGTCAAGTGTCTGAATAATTTTTGGTCCCAAATTTATATCAATTTTACTGCTAGTCCACTGTATGAAGAATTTTTGGTATTATATGTCACAGTTTACTTTATTTTACTATCCTCACTTACATATATGAACTATAGTGTCCTGCACCCACTAGTAAAAAAATATAAACAATTGTGTCTGAATAATTTTTGGTTTGACTGTAGTTTGTCAATATTCATTTAGGTTAAGACTAAGGTATTATAGTTATATCTTTGTAATGTGTGAAAATTATTGATTTTAAAAGATAATTATTTTAAACTGATTGTATGGGTTTTTTTTTTTGTTGTTGTTGTTTTTTTGTTTTTTTGTTTGTTTTTTTCATAGTGTGATTTTTGGGAAATTGTATTGAATCCAATTAGGGTCAGTTTGACCCGCACCAGCAAGATTGTACCCAGAAATCAAACAGCACATGAGGGTTAAATGCATTCCTGAAATTTTACAGTGTGTACATGGCCATAGTGCACCTTGAAATTTGCATAGGTCATCTCATATGTAATTACCATGGTTAATACATCTGTGTTTAGGCACCAACTATTATTTAAAAGTATTAATAAGTTAATGTACTATTAGTTCTCTATATCACACGAGCCTCAGTAGAACATTGTTAGCTGGATTAGTTGAAACTCATTTAAACTTTAGGTCAAACCAGTTTTTTTTTTAATTATTATTATTAAAAATTAATTAATTCAGTAATTTAAAATGATTCAGACACATTTACAAAACAATTCTGACTGAATTAATACAACTTTAAATAAGAAAAAAAGCATGAGGGAATGCCTCAAGTTGTTCTGGAGAAAATAAGCAAACACTTACACTATAAGTCCAGGCAATCTATCTTCACGATTTTGTAAAAAACATAATTTTCTAATGCTGACATTTCTCTTTCTAACAGTCAGCTAAGTCTAAAGCACCCTGACTTACCGAAAGCTTTTTTAGGTGGACAAACATTGCAAAAGGTCATAAAACCCCTTGGCTAAAGTGGTTATCTGTGCAAACTATGTCAGTGCTAACACTGTGGTGGGGTGGCAGGACTATGAAGGGAAAGAGTGAGCAAGTAAAAGAACAAGTAAGAGAGAGGGGGGGGTGGGGGGTGTCCACCATTTAATGGAGTCAGGGCTCCTCACCAAGGGATCATATGACAAATCTCTACTGACACATGCTGGTGCCTATCAAACCAGTGGCTACTGCACTATTGAACTATTATTTAAGAAGCTCTCAAATGCTGGTTTGGCATATGGTTTGCTTCATCCATCCCAAACCATTTACAGTATTGACAAACGATGAGAAATTTAAGTGAAAAATCAAAACTGATATAAAAATTACTTTATGCACTCATTGCTTCTAACTGCATATCAGACAGCAGTCTGCATCCAACAGCAAAACCTAACAATCCTTGAGTGTTTCAGTCTGTGAGGACATTAATGTAAATTTATAGAATATCAGCATAATCAGAGGATACATTGCCTAGTGAAGCAAAGGAAGGCCAGTGTGAAAACCCTATTCCAGTATTGGTTGGTTATTTCTGTACAGGCACTCTAACAGTCAAGACATGCTCATGCAAGCAATTACCTTAGAAACCAGCCAAATGATCAAATTTCAAAAATCTTTTTAATTTATATAATTTATATTTTATATTGTTAGAATTATATTCACCATATTAGAGGTATGAAAGGTACAGTAAATAGCGCATTAAATTAGAGTTTATTTTAAATTTCTTTCATTAAATAACATTAGATGACAGTAGAGTAATGACCATCATTGGAGAGTTGAAGAAAAAGAAAAACAGACAGATATAGACAAAGACAACCACGAAGGACATATTTGGAGAAGGTTTGTCTTACGTGCCTATCTTGCTTGGCGTCTGCTGAGTCTGATCAGTTCCGTCAAGGAGCCAGTGCCCCTCTACTCTGCCTGCTCAGCACCCTGGACTTGAATTCCACTTGACATACACGAGGTCCCACACCTCTCCCTCCTCCTCCTCTTCCGTCTCCTCCTCTTCTTCAGCCTTTTTCCTCTTCTTCGGTTTACAAGGAATCAAAAAGTTCCTGCTTCAAGTTCTCTGGGTTCTAGTGAGAACATGTGGTAGAAGAGCTGTAGTCCACTTGACTCTGTTGTCATGTTCAGATATGGGGAGGCAGGTATTTTGAGAAGGGTCCATATCAGTCTCTTCAGTGTGGGAATAGGGAGTTGCTCTCTCATCCTGAAGAGGGTTTTAGACTTGGTGTCAATGTCACATCAAAACCATCAGTTAAGTGACCAGAGAGATGTACTGTACACTTGCTTGGTGAGGCTCTTGATGTTGTTAATACTTTCTGTTTCTCCACAATGGATCTGTGAATTTCTTGTTATAGTACAGACAGCACACACATGGAAAAATATGGAATATAAAATATAAATGATGAAAAAAGCAAACATTTGTTTTGCTTATGCCATTAAGAGAATGAGTGAAAGTGCATGTAGAAGAAGGCATAAATGTATTGATCTTATTACCATTCATGTGATATTGCAGTAGTGGTAATAGTTAAATACTCTTTTTGTTGTGCAAACATTTCTACATTTTAGAAGTAATATAAATTACTTCTATTTACCTTGCGAAGTTACCTTAATGTCCATTGCTTGATTATATATTATATACAACAATGTATCAAAAACATTTTATTTTTGCACCCATTATTATATTAATTATAGAGTTCACTTATGCTCATTGAGCCAATGAATGTATATAACCAAGATATAAAAATAATTTAAAGCATCTCTTGCCACAAACTGCTTTGGTACTCCAGACACTTAACCGCAAAGTAATGGTGCACTGCAAATAAGCACATCTACTGTAACATAGCCCTTATATAGGCAAGTGAATGAAATGGCTTCTGGGATCTTTTAAACTGATTCTGGGCCCTGAAGCTGAATTTCCACAGAAAAGTTTTATATGATCTCAGACTCTATTGTATAGAAAAGACTGAACAATATATACTTTGAGCAACTAAATAATTCAGCTCTCTCTGTAAACTGAAATAAACATGCTGTATCTCTCACACATTCTTCTTGATAAACACCTTACTGTTAGGCAACAGAAAAACTAAAATCAAGTAGGAGTATAAAAAGATCTAATAAAATGAATAAAAGAATAACAGTTATTGTTGTTGTTTGATCATATTCTTTTGTAATTTTTTTATCACCAATTACACTCCATACTACATATTTCCTCAACAAACCATCCACAGCAGTGAAATACACTAACATTTAGTTGTCTAAACTGCATAACCCTAAAACGTTCATGACTTAAGGAGTGTTCAAAATCCAGGTCCAGGCATGCACACATGTATTTAGTGATTTCCAAAATCATACAAATTCACCAAGACCACAGTGAGATTAAAGGAGCGCATTCATTCCTCTTCCTCAATAGGGAGTCTGCAGTACTGTCTGGAAAGCCATCAGCTCTCCTGCTTTCTCTAGAAGGAATGGTATTCACTGTTTGTGTCTAAATGTTAAACTAGCATTTGTGTCCTGGAAGCCAAACACAACAGTGTGGTGGCTGTTTTCCATATTGTGTGCTCTGTAGGCCATATTTTCTCCTCCTGATGCTCCTTACACAGTCTCATTGCCATTTATGTCTCATTACGCATACACAAGCATGGACAGAGATAAAAAGATATGATTGGGAATTATCACCCAGGTGTTTGCATCATGTGACTGCATTTTACTCCATATGACCTATGTACTGTAAATTATTATATGCATAAAAAAATTTGTTCATTGCCTTTCATATTGTAATATTGATTGTAGAATTTTGCTTGTGAATAGCCTCTAAATTTGGCTCATAAACACAGTCTCTTGAAACCAGGGATAACACATCATAAATAGATATCAGTGTTGAGGGTAATGCATTACAAGTATCTTGAGTTAAGTAATCAGATTATTATTATTATTTATTTATTTATTTTTTAAATGAGTAAAGTAATGCATTACTTTTAAATTTACAAAAAAATATTTTAGTTACTTTTACAATCAAGTAATGCAAGTTACTTTGTTTTTTCATGTATTGACTGACACCTCTCCTGGCCCCGTGTTAAGAGAGATTTACTCATCTCACAAAAACAGATTCCGTATTCCTCAAAATGAATAAAAACATTGAAATTGCAAACACAAAATATTACACAAACCTGCAATAATTAAATAGTTAAATAATACAAATTTACTTTATGTATTTAAAGGGTTAGTTCACCCAAAAGTGAAAAAAAAAAAAATAAATAAATAAATAAATAATCAATTACGCAGCCTCATGTTGTTCCAAACACAAATGAAGAAATTTTAAATGAAATCTGCAGATTTCTGCCCCTCCATTGAGTTCATAATGAGATCATAAAACTAATCCATATGAGTCAAGTGGTTTAGTCCAAATAATTTTCTGAAGAGACTGTCGCTTTATATGAATATAAGATTGAATTTAGGCTTTTATTCACTAATAAACATTGATCAGCAAACATAAACAGAAGCTCAATCATACCTGCTTGACGTGTGAGAACAAACCACATTGGTTTTTGTGCAAGCCCAAAGGTGCTGCATAACACAAGAGAATGAACCTCATTGGTTCTCGCGATAGTCCTGTTGATGACACAACCCCCTGTGCACCCCCTGATTCTCTGCTGCCTGCCCTGACCTTTTGCCTGATTTCTGGACTGAGTATGTTTGCTGCCTGTCTCGACCCAAGCCTGTCCCTGTTTATGATTCTGTTTTGTCTCCGCCATTACCATTGCTGTGTTATGACCTGTACTGTTTGACTGTTTGGCTAAAATAAAGTTGCAGATGGATCCTCACTCCGCTGACTCTGCATTACAGGCTTATACAAACATATTACTGAAAAATCCCTATACACAATTTTCCAGCCTAGGGTAAAGTTAGTATATAGGCCTACATTAACAAAAATTTGGGGCAAGTATATTGTAAAATAATGGTAAACTATGCAAGTTCTATTCTACTGTGACACCACAATGGCCAAAAAATAGCACAAGAGAGTTTACTATGGCTCCAGCTTTTATTGTGCCCATGGGGGGCAACTTTAGAGTATTTAAAATATAATTCATATACAGTACAACAACCAAAGAGTAGAAATCATTGTGGAGCCAACAGCCCAGTTTTCCAACTTTTAAAAGGTGTGCATTCCAACACCAGGGTTTTGATCTCTCTTTCAATTCCCAGCCTTCATAAACTATAGGTAAGACACATCCATGTAGATATGATGGAATTACTGCATGGTTCCCACAGGCAATGTAGGAGTGGCCCTAGCAAGTCAGTTCATGTTGCACTATGAAAAATAATTCAAACCCCTGAGGCAACTGGATAGGCCATCCAAAAATACGTTCACAGGGACAGTTAAGTGATTCTGACACACCAGTCTCAAGTATAATGTTCATCTGTTACGGTTATACTTATAAAACAACTGTGATAGTTACAAATTATTAGGGATGGAAACTGGGTAAATTGTGGTGTTGTTCAAACTGGTAACATATTTTGAATGAAAGGATTTTATTCTTTTATTCACTCAATGGCTCATTTAAGCTACAATATGTGAGATACACATAAATGTAGCAGAATATTCTATTTTATTATTATCTTTATTTCTTTTCTTTTCTTTTTTTACAGAACGTTAACTTTCGTGAATGACTGGAAAGCATGCGGCCAATGGGAAAGTGTCTCTACAGGGCGGTCTGCAGTTACTTTAAGGTGCACCTCTTGCACCGACCCAGTGAACGTATTTTTGGATGGCCTATCCAGTTGCCTCAGGTGTTTGAAATCTGCTTTATAAATAAAAGGACTAGCGCTAGAACTTGCACTAAATGCTGGTGCTCACCGAGATGTGTCCTCCGTGCCAGGTAGGGTTTTACCCACACTGATTTATATGTCTGGCTGCAATATTGTCCAGTAAAGGAGTGCAACAGAAAGAGCCTTTCACATTCACAGTGGTGGAATGAATAAATGAATAAATGAATGCAAATGGCTAATAAATTTGGAGGGAACATATGGAGACAACATTAAAAATAATAGCATATAAATATTAAATTAATAATTTATTACTTATCAGTAACAATGCATTTTTAAAAGTATCAAATGTTTCTGATAAAGTTAAACAAAAACTTGTTTTCTTTTGGTTCTTTTTCATGAATTGGAATACGTTCAAAGGACTGTGGGTAATTGAAGGACGCAAAAGGTACACTTGATGCATCCTTCAAAATGAGCCGAATGAAGGATACGAAACGAAAGGCTGCCTTCCAAGGATCCTTCAAATTGAGATGACCTTCTGCACATCTTGGTGACATGGTAGCCGAGATATGTAGCCTTACTAGGACGCAGGCTTCCGTTTGAGAAGTACTCACAGTGTAGTTGCTCATGCAAAATTTTTTTAACACTTCCAAATCCACAGCCGCAGATGGTTGGGACCCCACCCAGCCCCTGTGCGTCTGTCCATTGGAAATGAATGACTTCTGGTCCATCAGCCATTGTTTGTCGTGTGCAAGTGGAAAGATGACTTTAGGGGTGCACAGAAATTTCTACATATGCTACAATGATTTCAATTTTTTTTTTTTTTTTAAAGAAAAAAAAAAAAACTCAAATACTTAAATAGTGTAAAAATGTATACCCTTTTTCTATGACACTTGACATTTAACTAAGGGACATTGCAATTTCTCTGGATCCTCTTTGAGATGTTTTTACTTCTTGATTGGAATTAAACTGAGACAAATTGATTTGACATTACTTGAAAAGACATACTCCTATCTAAGGTCTAACAGCTGAAAAACCTACCTAGAGAAAAAAACAACCTATGAGGTCAAAGGAACTGCCTGCAGTGCTCAGAGACAGGATTCTTTTGAGGCACAGATCTAAGGACCTGGAAAGATAGGCTTTGGTAAAAGGTGACCAACAACCTAATGGTGACTCTGGTTGAGCTTCAGATATCATGAACGGAGATGGGAGAAACTTACAAGGACAACCATCACTGCAACACTCAACCAAGCTGCGCTTTATAGAAGGGTGGCCAGATTGAGATCTGTGCATGTCCTCAAGTGACCCAGCTAGAGCCTGGACTTGGACTCAAACAAACATCTCTAGAGAAACCTCTAAATATTATTTTTATTATTAATATTAATTTAAATGTTATTTTTAATGTGACGACCAATAATAAATAAATAAAATTTAAATGTTCTCTATAAAAGGTTTTTACATTTTACTGTAGTTAATAAAAGTTCATTTTATCTGCATCTCAACTCAAGCTCTGTGCTTTCCTGTCAAATGTGCATTTTCAAGAAATAAACAAGTAATATTGTTAGTAACTGCACTTCTTAATGAAAAACAATAATAATTTTATGATTAAATTAACTTTATATTATTAAAAATCCCCCCAGCACTACCAAATCAGGTACTAATGCCACCGGTAGAACTTAGTGGCACCGGTGCTATTGCTCTCAAATGTTAGTCTGGACTGGAGCCCTGACTTAATGAATTCTAATGCATATGCATGCATAATACAAAGGGAGAGTGACAGTTAATTGTTTCTTTTGCCTCATTTGTCATATATAAATATTGGCAGGACATGTCCCCCTCAATGTCTATGGGGGTTACAGCCCTGATTAAAGTTACAATTGGCTGCACCCTCTCTTACGTTAAAAATAACGAGGATACAAAACTTAGCCTCAGCCTCAGACGTCATGCCCACAGACTGCCCACACTCAGTTCACTCAATGTTGGATGCATATGGCACACTAAAGTGGAAATACTATCACAAAGGCAAAAGTCTAAATCTGGTTTAGGTTTATCTGACATCTACAGATTTTCCAGGAGCCTAGTATGTGCCAGGAAACAGAAGCTGTGTTTACTTAAATTTCCCAGGACTGCAGCAATGAGCGCAGCACTTCAGATGTGCTGATGAATATTTCAGCACTTCAGATGAGCAACTAAACGCTGGATAAAAAAAAAAAAAAAAAGTGAATCTCATGGCTTAAAAACTTTAAAAGACATTCAAGCATTTTGTTTGAGGTATTTAGCTGAATTAGCCAAAAAGAAAAAAAAAGAAAAAAGATGTTCACATGTTTACCCACAGGATATGGGAGAAGTACTATTTTTTGAGCTTGGCTGACCCTTTGTGTTCCTGAGTGATTTCATTTATTTGTTGCACATTCTCTAACATCTACAGATAATGAAATAAAGGACTGAGATTGAAAACAGATTGAACAGAAAACAGATTGAATTAATCAAATGAATAACCATAGTAACTAATTGTAGCGGGAACAAAGAGAAGCAAAATAAAAGTCAATGAAAATGAAAGAGGAGCCGAGAAGGTGCGGTCTAGCGCCGTAGTGTGGAAGAGGAGGCGGCTTAGGAGGAGGACAAGAAACAGGTGAAGTGTTGGAAGAAGGAGGGCAGGAAAGAAGTAGAGACCAGGGAGGAACAGGAAGCAGCAGAAACCACGCCTCTATCATGAATGCCGCATGCAGTTTGGAGAGTAAATAAAGAACTAATTGGTTGAATAAGTACAGCATGTTCTTTGCTCAAGAAACTCCCTCTCTATAAAAGCTAATGTTTTATGCATTTGCGGAGTGGAGCATTTGTCTGTGTTGGGTATAGGGTGGGCCCAAAAGTTCATTCAATATGAGTTAAATCCGGTCCTCAACGCCCCTTACTGCATGACTAATTGTTTTGAAAACATTATCCATATAAAACCGTGATTTACAGTAAATCATTATTAAATTGTTTACTTACGGAACTGCTGTCAGATCAAATACAAGTGGCTGCTTCATCTTTCAACAAAAGTTTATTTGCGAACTCTCTATTTGTCTCCGTAATACAGAACCTGGTGTTGTGCCAAATTCTGACCCCCGAAGGATTAGGATTAGGGGTGGGGTTAGAATTAGTCAATCAGATAGTGACTTCAATGAGGGGGAAAGGATTTGCAGTTCGTTCCTTCAGTTTATGTAATGTTAGTCACAAATTCTTGTTCCCTCGGTTTAAGAAACCGTATTATGTATTAATATACCATACCCATGAGTTTATAATCCCAAATTCCATAGGTTTGCAAACAGTACTCGCAAACAAACAGCTCCCGGGTAGCGAATTTGGTAACACTTTATTTTAATGTAACATAGTCACACATTACTACATGTGCTTAATATAGTAATATTAATATATTATTATATATTATTAATATATTAATATTAATTAATATTAATTATGCATAATTACGTCTCGGTTACATAGGTAACCCTCGTTCCCTGAAGGAGGGAACAGAGACGTACGTCGGACAGACCGACGAATAGGAATCTCGCCAGAGAGGCCAATCTACTTCGAGTGTAACTAAACGAGCCAATGCACATTGGCATGCAATCATATGCATCAGCTGCTTGCCTCGCAGCGCGGGTATATAATGAGCAGCAGGTGCGTTGCATCTTCAGGTTTTCGCTGAGGAGCCGAACCCAGCAGGCGGCAGCATCAGCAGGACAACGCCTGTGGCGACGGGACGTACGTCTCCGTTCCCTCCTTCAGGGAACGAGGGTTACCTATGTAACCGAGACGTTCCCATTCAGTCGGTCACGTTCGACGTACGTCGGACAGACCGACGAATATGAATCCCTACCAAAGCGCCACAGGAGCTGCCCTCTTCCAGCGCTCTGTCGTGAGCCACCTGAACCCCCTTGCCTAAGGACGGTGGGACCAGGCTCACGCAGAGAGGGTCGATCACTGTTGTTCCCAAAACCCACTCAGTGTGACAATTGGATAACGCTGGGAAAGCGTAGCCTTACATGCGATAAGGAACGCTGCGGAAGCCATATCCTTCCCCGAAGGAGTTATATGGATAAGAACATATGGACTAACCTTGTAGGTTGTACAACATATGGAAGAACTGGGGTGACTCCACTCGGTGAGAGATGGGTCGCCCAGAGGGAAAGACACGGGCTTCGTTTAGGAGCAGCCGTGGAAAAGCCATATGGGATCCCCGTAGGGTCACACATATGGAACCCAGCCTAGATCCGGTTCTCAAGGATCCAACGGAGTATAGGCCTGGCGCCAGACGCTCCGCCACGTCGGCTGCCGAGGGGTAACCGGAGGACTCAACAGGGTCTGCCCGATGGGACTCTCTGGAGAATAGAACGCGCATGTAGCGCAGCAAGCCGACACTAAGCCGGGGCCTCTCCGTGCCTCTGACCTGAGGCGAGAACACGGGAGGAGACCGGCTCAACACGAAGGCTATAGTATCTAGCGAACGTGTTAGGTGTCGCCCAGCCCGCAGCTCTACAAATGTCTGTTAGCAAGGCGCCACGAGCCAGCGCCCAGGAGGATGCTACACCTCTCGTGGAGTGAGCATGCAACCTGAGCGGGCAGGGCACGCCCTGAGCTTGATAAGCCAGGGCGATGGCATCCACTATCCAGTGGGCCATCCTCTGCTTGGAGACAGCCTTTCCCTTCTGCTGGCCTCCGTAACAGACAAAGAGCTGGTCTGAGGTTCTGAAGCTTCGAGTTCTGTCTATGTACAGTCGCAAGGCGCGAACTGGACAGAGCAAAGCCAGGGCTGGGTCTGCCTCCTCCGAGGGCAGCGCTTGCAGGCTCACCACCTGATCCCTGAAGGGAGTGGTAGGAACCTTGGGCACATAGCCAGGCCGGGGTCTCAGTACCACGTGGCTGTCACCCGGCCCGAACTCTAGGCACGATTCGTCGACCGAAAAAGACTGCAGGTCCCCTACCCTCTTGATGGAGGCCAATGCCACCAGCAGCAAAGTCTTCATAGAGAGAATCTTTAAGTCTGCTGACAGCAAAGGCTCAAAGGGAGCAATCTGAAGTGCTCTTAGCACCAGAGCGAGGTCCCAAGAGGGTATGGAGGGGGGGCGAGGAGGATTTAACCGTCTCGCCCCCTAAGGAACCTGACGACCAGGTCGTGCTGACCAACAGTTTTGCCATCTATGTGGTCATGGTAAGCGGATATGGCAGCAGTATGGACTTTGAGGGTGGAGGGGGACAGCCTACGCTCCAACCCTTGCTGCAAGAAGGAAAGCACGACTCCGATCGAGCATCTTCGGGGGTCTTCTCGGCGAGAAGAACACCACTCGACGAACAGGTTCCACTTCGAGGCGTAAGCACGTCTCGTAGACAGTGCACGTGCCGAAGTGATGGTGTTAAGTACCTCAGGGGGTAAGTCACCTAGAACCTCCGCGTCCCGTCCAGGGACCAGACATGGAGTTTCCAGAGGTCTGGACGCGGGTGCCAAAGAGTGCCCCGTCTCTGAGAGAGGAGGTCCTTCCTCAGAGGGATGGGCCAGGGAGGGGCTGTCGCGAGGAGTGAGAGTTCTGGGAACCAGGTCCGGTTGGGCCAGTAAGGCGCAACTAACAAGACCTGCTCCTCGTCCTCCCTGACTTTGCACAGGGTCTGTGCAAGTAGGCTCACTGGGGGAAACGCATATTTGCGCGGGCCCCGGGGCCAGCTGTGAGCCAGTGCATCTGTCCCGAGTGTCCCCTCGGTCAGAGAGTAAAACAACTGGCAGTGGGAGGTTTCTGGTGAGGCAAACAGGTCTACCTGAGCCTCTCCGAACTCTCTCCAGATCAGCTGAACCACCTGGGGGTGGAGTCGCCACTCTCCTGGCAGCGCAGCTCGTGATAGCTCGTCGGCCACACGGTTGAGCACACCGGGGACATGAATGGCGCGAAGCGACCTCAGATGCTTCCGACTCCAGAGGAGGAGATGGCGGGCGAGTTGCGACATGCGACGGGAGCGTAGACCACCTTGACGGTTGATGTACGCAACGGTCGCAGTGTTGTCCGTACGGACCAGTACATGCTTGCCCTGAAGCAGGCCTTTGAGGCGGCTCAGAGCAAGGCGTACTGCCAGCAACTCGAGGCAATTGATGTGCCAATGCAGATGGGGTCCCGTCCAAACCCCTGAGACTGCATGCCCGTTGTACGTGGCACCCCAGCCGGTGGCAGAAGCATCTGTGAAAACCACAGCATGCCGGGACACCTGTTCTAGGGGCACTCCTGCCCGAAGAAACAAAGGGTCCGACCACGGACTGAAGGTTAGGCGGCACTCCTGAGTGACTGGCACCCGGAACGTGCCGCGTTGCCACGCCCATCTCGGGACTTGGCCGTGAAGCCAGTGCTGAAGCGGTCTCATATGAAGCAGACAGAGCGGTGTTACAGCCGCTGCAGCCGCCATATGCCCCAGGAGCCTCTGAAAGAACTTCAGTGGGACCGCTGTCCTGCCGTTGAACGTATTCAGGCAGTTCAACACCGACTGAGCACGTTCCTCTGTGAGGCGTGCTATCTGTTCGACCGAATCCAACTCCATACCGAGAAAAGAGATCCTCTGCACTGGGGCGAGTTTGCTCTTTTCCCAGTTGACCTGAAGCCCCAACTGGCTGAGGTGACTGAGCACCAAGTCCCTGTGTTCGCACAACTGATCCCGAGACTGTGCTAGAATAAGCCAGTCGTCTAGATAGTTGAGAATGCGAACACCCCGTTCTCTCATGGGAACAAGGGCTCCCTCCACGACTTTCGTGAAGACGCGGGGAGACAGGGCCAGCCCGAAGGGTAGGACTCTGTACTGGTATGCTCGACCTTCGAACGCGAATCTCAGGAATGGCCTGTGTCGCGGAAGGATCGAAACATGGAAGTACGCGTCCTTCAGGTCGATCGCTGCAAACCAATCTCGGGGACGGATGCACTCGAAAATGCGTTTCTGCGTGAGCATTTTGAACGGTAGCTTGGGTCGTAACCCGCCGCTTTTCTTGGGTACAATGAAGTAGGGGCTGTAGAACCCTGACCTCAAATCGGCTGGAGGGACCGGCTCTATCGCGTCCTTCGCCAGTAGGACTGCGATCTCCGCACGCAAGACAGGGGCATCAGCATCTTTCACTGAAGTGAAGAGGATGCCCCTGAACTTGGGGGGGCGCCGGGCGAACTGAATCGCATAGCCGAGCCTGATGGTCCGAAGGAGCCAGCGAGACGGACTGGGGAGCGCTAGCCAGGCTCTCAGAGACCGCACAAGCGGCACCAAGGGGACCACCGGCGTACCCGCCGCGGGGCAGCGAGGTGGAACGCAGGGACGCGGCCCGGGGGGCTCTCTGTGTGAGGCGGCCCGAAGCAGGGTCACAGTGTGCTGTGCAACACTTACCTGCTTCCACGGGTGGACAGAGGGAGCAGTCGAGGTTTTGCCTACCTGCTGCTCGCTGCTGTCCGCTGGCGACAGAAGAGGTGGATGAGAGTGGTGAGGTTCTAGCCCTCCCACTGCTCTCCGAGCCCTCTTCGGACCCGGAGATAGAGGAAACTGCTCTTTTATTGAAAATTTGGGTACCGCTGGCCGTTGAGCCAGCGGCGGAACAAAAAGGGGAAACAAAAGATTCTCCACCCGGCCCTCCTCCGGGGGAAGGAGCGGTGCGGTCACCACCTCCTGAAGAGCAGTCCCATCCATCTCCGGGTCGCCCGTCCTAGGGCCGCTTGGACTTGGCCTTGCCACCCTTCTTCTTAGGGGGTGGCTGGACGGGCTGGGCACCCCGCCCGCGACCGGCTCCACGACGCCGCTTGGATGGAGGCTGCTGCTGCTGGGGCGTGGGAGCGGGGGCGGCTGCAGGGGGGGCGCCCTTGGCGACGGGCAGTCTGAGGTGCCGCCGGCGGTGGAGGTGCAGCAGCTGACCGCCTCGGCAGGATGTGGCTGATGGCCTCAGACTGCTTTTGTACAGCCGAGAACTGTTGGGCAAAGTTCTCAACCGCGTCGCCGAAAAGGCCGGTCTGGGACACGGGGGAATTAAGAAACCTGACTTTGTCGGTATCCCTCATGTCCGCGAGACACAGCCAGAGATGGCGTTCCTGGACCACCAAAGTGGACATCGCACGACCCACTGACCGCGCCGTAACCTTCGTCGCACGAAGCGCGAGGTCACGAAGTTCTTGCAGAACTTGCGGATCATGACCACCCTCGTGCAGGTCCTTCAGTGCCTTGGCCTGATGGACCTGCAACAACGCCATAGCGTGTAAGGCGGAAGCGGCTTCCCCACAGGCCTGATAAGCCTTGCCGGTAAGATCCGACGAGTACTTACAGGCCCGGGAAGGGAGAGACAGCTCCCCCCGCCAGGTGGAGTTAGGGCACAGTTGCATAGCAACGGCCCGTTCCACAGGGGGTATGCGCGTATAACCCTTAGCCGCTCCACCATCAAGGGTGGTGAGGGAGGAGGACCCACCGACACGGCTTCGGGCAGTAAAAGGTGCCGTCCACGTGCCAGTGAGCTCTTCATGCACTTCCGGGAAGAAAGGCACTGGGGTGGGGGGCTGAGAACCAGCCCTTGCCACCCCGAGATACCAATCATCCAACCTCGAGGGCTCGGGACACGGTGGAGGATTCCACACGAGCCCGACCCTGTTGGCGGCCCGGGAAAGCATAGCCATCATTTCCGGGTCCGAATCGGGCACAGAAACCACACCCGAAGGGGGCAACTGCGCCGAATCCTCATCCCCAGAAGCGTCAGGCTCACCCTCCGATGCAGCGATCGACATCCGGTCGTCTTGGGGAGCTCCGAAGGATACGGATGGTACACACCTCTGGGGTGGTCCACCGCGCTCCCCCGGCAGCTCTACTGGCTGCGGAGCGCAAGAGGGGTGAGGGTTCCTAGGGGTTGGTTCCCCGAAGGAAACGCGCTCACCGTAATCCTCAAGTCACCGGTCCCACCGCCCGAAGCAACCCTCTGAGGAGGATTGGAACGAGGCGCCGGGACCGGGACTCCACCCCTTTGCAGAAAGTGGAGTCTCGACCGCAACTCCGCGACGGTCATCTTCCCACAATGGGTACATGACTCGTCCACAAACGCCGCCTCAGCGTGCCTTAAGCCCAAGCACGCGATACAGCGTTGGTGACCATCCCGAGGCGCCAGGTAACGACCGCATCCAGAAACACACAAGTAGAACGACATCTTTAAAAAGACGCGAACTACTCGTGTAAGCTCTTTCAAGGACTGACTCTTTTAGGTGCTGAAGCACGCAGGGGAAAGGCCGCTGCAGCACAGACAGGGAAATGTGCAGCCTGTCGTGTGCCCTCTCCTTGAAGGCGCTCTCTTACCAGCTGTAATAACAGCTTTTTAGCACTCTAGGCGCACCGTTTCACCAGCCGTGAGAACGGCCTTCACGCTGACTACAGCTTCTTTGCTCAAATAAAAAGGCAAAAAGGAAAAACAAAAGAGAAATCGGCCCCGCTGCTGCGCTGTCCGCCTGCACCGCAACCAAGAGACGTCTCGAAGAGCTGGCTCGTTCACACTCGTGCTTCCAGTAGTTTTCTTCAGCTTGTTGCAGAAGTTTGGCTCCGAAGCGAAAAGCTGAAGATGCAACGCACCTGCTGCTCATTATATACCCGCGCTGCGAGGCAAGCAGCTGATGCATATGATTGCATGCCAATGTGCATTGGCTCGTTTAGTTACACTCGAAGTAGATTGGCCTCTCTGGCGAGATTCCTATTCGTCGGTCTGTCCGACGTACGTCGAACGTGACCGACTGAATGGGAACCAGTAATTACCAGTACCACGTTTCATGTGTTTTTAATTAGCCAATGGCTAGTAAATTGTACGATTTCAGTCACCTGTGATCTTCAGTGTGTCCGTAGAGGGTGGTGCATCATATTGTCTTAACTGCATGCTTAAAGGGCACCAATTATGCCCCTTTTTACAATATGTAAAAAAAGGTCTCCAGACCTCCAGACTGTGTATGTGAAGTTTTAGCTCAAAATACCCCACAGATAATTTTTTATAGCATGTTAAAATAGCCAGTTCCCTTTCAGTCGGTTGTAACGTTCAGCCCTATTGGTTGTGTTTACATCAATTAAAATGGGGTCAGATTATACTGTGTGAATGTTTAAAAAGATGAGATGACAACAGTTGTAAAGTGAATAAATAAAATGTATTTACAATATTCACAAGGAACTTAAAACAACACAATAAAACTAGAAAAACTTAGGCTGAAAAGTGATAATTCAATGGAAAGTGATGTGCTTGACTTGAAAGGTAAGTCCTTAAAACAACTCCTCAATACAGTGTGTGGTCATTTTGATTATTGACCTTCGGTGCGTTCCAAAAGGGATATATCGCCCTCTGAAGGGAACTTCGAAGTGAAAATAATCATGGCCGCCATATTGAAGGGTCATTCCAAATCAAAGTGCTCAAAACTGGCCACTTCAAAGGGCCCTTCGGAATGAAGGATTTCGAAGGGTACAACTGATGGACACTTTGGGTCCCCATGATCATTTGCACAGGGAAGTTGATTGACGTCACAGAATAGAGTGCCTCAGGGATGACACATTTTTGTAGGCAAAATCCAGAAGCGAGTTAGCATTTTAGGACTTCTGGTTCCAACGCCAAAAAGTCTATGGGTTTTTTGAATGGGTTTTTGCTAAATCGTCTGAAATAAGGTCTGTGGTTAACAAAGCCTCTAAATACTTTCACGTTTTGATCTATGACATAAAACACACCAGTTATAACCCACTTGTGATTTTTTAAACTTTCACTGTGTCTTAAAATCTGCGGTTGCTAACAAATTGCTAAAAGGGACTACTTCCTTTGGCGGGGACTTTAGACGTCATCATTAAAAACGGAACATTTGGACAGCATTTCTCATGAAAAAGTGGATAAGTATTCATAACAGCACAGATCATAATCAGTGAGCATGTTTATAAATAAAGTTGTTTTCTAAATAAAGTTTGAGGACGCTTGGTGGTGGTGACGTTGATCCGCGACCATGGTGTGCTGTAGTCCGTTTATAGCCTACTGTTAGCCTTTTATATCTGACGACTTTATTTAGGCTTCAAAATCTATAAATGTTGTGTTAACTTGTAAAGATTATCTTGATAGACAAAACGTGTGAGTGTCATAACCCTTTGTTAAACAAAGAGCTTATTTTCTGCGATTTTCAAAAAGTCTATGGGAAAAATGCATAGGCTTTCAACCGAGGGAACCTGTGCGCCGCTAACTTCCCTACAAAAACACGTCATCCCTGGGGTACTCTATAGGTACAGGAGGTTAGGAGTTTGATTTTACCAAATAAATGTATATATAGTATTTTTCTATACTACTGCAATATTTATACGAGTTAGATTTGGTACATTATTATGGTCAAAATGACATTGTACTTCAACAAAAATACTTTACAACTCCCTTTATCAGTCCATTCAAATGTTTCAAATACATAGACACAATATATATTTAAAGTAAAAGACCGGCAGTAGCTTATAATGTTACTACAGTAAATGAATGTGTATTAATACAAAGAGTAACCAGGGGAAAAAAGATGAAGGCGCTTCCTTGATTGTCTCGTTAAGATGACGTAGAAGTGTGTTCCAAACAAATAGTTTTTTTGACCCCTAAACCCTTCATCCCTTCGAAGCTCTCACTCTGGAGGGTAAACACTTTGAAGGGATTAGGGCATAGGGATGAGTCCTTCTGAATGAAACGCAGTGCTTGATTGCTGCCTCCTTTATGCTGGCTTACTTCCTGATTCCTGTCATATGATCAATCACAAATCTACTTTGAGTGTAAACTAAAGGAGCAATATTTGCATCTGTCTGCCACGCCTAGCTAAGTGGGTATAAATAAGCAGGTGCAAGCGCATATCAGCTTTTCGCTTCGGAGCTGAGCCACTCTCTAAATCTACCAGAGTAGCTGCATTTCCATTACCTTTCAAATTGCGCAAATTGTAATTGCGAATTGAAATTACGCTAAATGGAAACGTGAATTTCGCAAAAACTCACAAATATCGCAAAAAAGTTTTTATGCTCGCATGAGGTGGTTTTTCAGGCAATTTAAAAAAGGAATATTTCGCAAAACTGCTATTTTTTTCCCGCATTTACAGGTCACCATCATTCTTTAAAGAAAGGTTTGTACAGAAGATGAGATGCTTTTCTTTTCTTATTTATGCATCTCTTTCCTCGCGCCTCAGCTTCACCCCATAAATGCAATGTAAGGATGCAACAAAAAGAAAACGACGAAATCTAATAGTAATAGAAGGAAATCTTATTTGTATTTTGGAATATTCTTGATCCCTCGAGCGTCAGTTTAAAGTGCCATCAGCTGCGCTCGGGTCTTGAGGGATCTTGTGTTATTAAATTTTGATATCTAATACTAATAGTATTAATCTATTAACAATTAATAATTAACATACTAGAAACTAATAGTATTTGATGTCTATGCACTTGTGCATCCTCGCTCATAGCTCCTCAGGAAGCTTTATCACTCCTCGTTCCTCACCTCCTTGCAGTGTATTTATAGAATTGAAATGGCATTTATAGAATAAAAAAAAATAAATAAAAAAAAAACGGTTTCCAGAGAGGATGGAGGAGCGAAGAAATGAGGAGCATCAATTGGAGTATTGAAAAGCACCCAGGCAAGCATATATGAGGGAGAAGGGCTTCCAGAAAAAATAAATAAAGCTCTCAGAAAGAAGTATCTTTTAGAACATGACGTATCGCGAGAGGAAAATGACTCATCGCGAGAGTTTTAGACGGATAACATCGGTTAATGGAAACGCGTCATTTCGCAATAGTTTTTATCGACATTTAGAAAATATCGCAAAATTTTTGCACAAATCTGTAATGGAAACGCGGCTAGTGTTTTCTATAGAGTCAAGTTCTTTAGGAAGAAGCTTTATTTTTTGTTTTGGTGTTGGTTTTTGGCACTGCAGTGGTGGTCGAGCCTCTGGTGTGTGTTTATTTGTGTTTATTTTTGCCGTATCCTTCGGCGCTCCCCCGACGACCAGATGTCAATCGCTGCATCGGAGGGTGAGCCTACTCTATCTGGGGATGATGATTCGGTTGCATTGCCTACTTCAGGAATGGTAGCATTGTCCAAGTCAGACCCAGAGATGATGGCTATGCTTGTCCGGGCTGCCGAGAGGGTCGGGCTCGAGTGGAATCTACCACCGTGTCTCAAACCCTCGAGGTGATTTGTTTCTCGGGGCGGCTCATGCTGGTTCTTAGCGCCAAGCCCCAGTTACTTTCTTTCTGGTGGTGCATGAAGAGAAGCATCTGTGGTCGCATTGTGCTCAACCATGTGGCCGACGAGCTCTCACAAGCTGTACTCCCGGGAGAATGGAGACTCCATCCCCAGACGGTCCAGCTGATTTGGAGACATTTCGGAGCTACTCACGTAGACCTGTTTGCCTCTCAAGAAACCTCTCACTGCCAGTTGTTTTAATCCCTGACTGAAGGAACATTCAGCATGGATGAACTGGCACATAACTGGCCCTGGGACATGCGCAAATATGCATTTCCCCCAGTGAGCCTACTCGCACAGACCCTGTGCAAAGTCAGGGAGGACAAGGAGCAGGTCTTGCTAGTTGTGCACTATTGGCCCAACCAGACCTGGTTCCCAGAAACAATGCTCCTTGCAACAGCCCCTCCCTGGTGCACTCCTCTGTGAAAGGATCTACTTTCTCAGAGACGGGGCACCCTATGGCACCTGCGTCCAGACCTCTGGAAACTCCATGTCTGGTCCCTGGACAGGACGTGGAGGTTCTAGGTGACCCACCTCAGGAGATAATAGACACCATTACTTTGGCGAGAGCACCAAGAATGAGACATGCTTATGAAGTCAAACCTGTTTGTTGGTGTTCTTCTCACTGAGAAAACCCCTGAAAATGTTCAATCAGAGCCGTGCTTTCCTTCCTGCAGCAAGTGTTGGAGCGAAGGCTGTCTCCCTCCAGCCTCAAAGTGTATGCTGCTGCAATTTATGCATATCACGACCCCATAGGAGGCAGGTCGGTTGGGAAGCATGACCTGGTCGTCAGGTTCCTTAGGGGGGCCCGATACTGCACTTCTATTATTCACTTTGCTGCTGGTTGCAATGGCCTCCATCAAGAGGGCAGGGGACCTGCAGGCATTTTCGGTCAACGAATCATGCCTAGAGTTTGGTCCGGGTGACACCCATGTGGTCGTGAGACCCCTGCCTGGCTATGTGCCCAAGATTCCCACCACTCCTTTCAGGGATCAGGTGGTGAAGCTGCAAGTGCTGCCCCTGGAAGAGGGAGACCCAGTCCTATCTTTTCTCTGTCCTGTCCATGCTTTGTGCCTGTACGTGGACCAAACACAAATCTTCAGGAACTCTTTGTCTTTTACGGAGACCAGCAAAAGGGAAAAGGCTGTCTGCAAGCAGAGGATGACCCACTGGTTCGTGAACGCCATCGCCTTGGCTTACACTCGAAGTAGATTGGTTTCTCTGGCGAGATCCCAATTCGTCAGTCATGAGGTTACATACATAACTGAGACGTTTTGGGGGGTGAGCAAAAACAAGCTGTTTTTGTATGTGCCCCTTCAAATGCAAATGAGCTGCTGCTCCCGGCCCACTTTCAAGAAGAGCGCGGATCTTCAAGAGCTCATGCAACAAACAGAACAATCTCAAGCACTGAAAATGTCAGAAACTTTCAGTAATGAGCCAGAGAATATATGCTGCATGGAGGCAGAACAGGTATATTTTAGTTTGATTACGGTTATAAATTATGTTGTCATCTTGCTTTTATCCTCTATTAGTACAAGCCTGTTGTAGCAGACACCGTCTGAATGATGCCCAAAACTTTACTGATGAGTTTTATGAAGTTTATTGTACATCACACAAAAGATAATGCGTCCATTTTCACTCCAGAAAATCACTGTGAGATCTGAATAAAACACAGAACAAGAAGTGCACATTAAAGTCTTATCCATAAACTCTCTCTCCCTTGCATTAACATACACAGCGATTGAATAAAAACACTTGTTACAACTAACAGTAAACAAATATATACAGACCTTATTGTTTTTTCTATGGGGGTGCTTAATAAACTTGTAAACTTTATACCTGTAAAACAAATTGTAAACTGTAATGAAGTGCATGCTCTCCCCTTCACTGCTGCCATAACCAGAATCGCTCCAGAGACTATAAGCTGGATCACGAACAGTTGGTACTGATCCATCCTTGAGTAACAACTTTTTAGCAAAACCTGTGTTTTGTATCGTCCCTTTGCATTGACCCTCGTTCACAAAGCAGTCTGGAGTGAAATGATTTGCGCAGACATAAACTAATTTAGGCATATTTTGGGGTGCATTACCTACAAAAATGAATCCACTGCGTCCTCAGTGGCTGAGATGTTGGGAGAAAATGAAGACTCCATCCAACAAAGGAACACTGTTAAACCATGTTAAAGTCCCCATGAAGTCAATACTTTTGTCCTTTAAAGCTCATCTTTGATCACCAAAATGACATATTTAAAAAAAAAATTTTCCTGTGAAAAAAATTTCTTCATGCCTTAAAAAGGTTGAATGTAACTCTACACCCTTGCTTCATTTAGTATATGTGCATCTATGAATATGCTAATTAGCCCCGCCTCCACTCACTTGCACAAGCTCAGAGATCCACTCGGTCAACTTAATGAGGTAAACGCACAATGCTATCGCTTTTTACAACGTCGGACACATGACGGTAATTAATATGATTAGCCTTTTGCTTGACTACATTATCAAACAGCTAATAATAAAATCCAATGCTTTGAACAACTCAGAATGTCAGTGGAGAAAGGCATAGTTCATCATTACAATCTAATATACATCATACACCTGCTATATTGCTTAATCTACCTGATTTTTTTATATATCAACAGAAAAATATACCGGGATAACCTGGCTTCTCTTGAGACTCCACTGCTTCAGAGCGGTCATAGTTAATGATATGCTGGCACTTTGACGTGATTGGTTACAAGCTAGTTTGTGACGATTTGAAACCACGTTTTTGAAACTCTTTAGATCACTGCAGTTTTAAAACAGAAAATACTCAGCAATGGTGTTGACTTATGAATCTGCACATTTGTCTTAAAATACATTAACAGATTGACATATAAACAACATTAAAAACTTGATTTTCACCACAGGGGAACTTTAAGGAAGTAACGGAATAGAGACTATCTTAAAAGAGACAAATAAAATCGTCTCTTCATTTTAAGTGTAGTACAGCAATACTTAATCATGTCTAGTAATTTGACAAATATGTTTTATTGGGATATATACAGGTTAAATAAACATTTAATGATCTATGAGCATTTCACATATTGCTTTGTACCCTAATAATATGAAACTGTGCTGTCAATACATACTGGTTATACAAATGAACAAGATCTATGCATTTATTTCCATTCAAACTGATTAGGGTTGAAGATTATAGGCTTAAAGGATTTCTTATCCTGTGGATCCCTCTGGTGGACAACATTAATATCACAGCCTGTCATCTGTTGATATGGCTGATCGTTCAAAGTAGGGCTTGCTGCAGCCTGCGGTGGACATCCAACCCCATCCACATCCAAGTGTGACTTCAGAAGCCACACCCAGTGCCCAATACGTCACCTCGTGACTCCCCACTAAACCACTTCACCAGAAATCCCGCCCTGTATATATGTATATACTAGTACTAGTATCGGGCCCGATACTGCTTTTCTAGTACTCAATAAAATGCTCCAATACCAACAACCGATACAACACAACATGTACAGTACCTTGCTTGTGACAAAGAAATACCAACAACAGAGCAAACATAGAGCACAATGGATATATCAGAGAAGAATATCGATGAAGTAAATGTATTGAATTAAAAGAATGTTAAACATATTAAATATTTACACCAAATAGCTGCTGTGAGCAAGTTGATAAGCCAAACGTGGAGAGGATTGAAAGCACAGAGGCACAGACACACAAGCTTGTTGATCGCATCCCTTTTTCACAGACATTGCTGGAAAGTTTGTAGTTTGGTCGGATATGGCAATAACAAATAAGGTAAAACGAGGTACATATTGCTAATGTTAACCGGCGGCAAAGAGAGAGAACACACTACTGTTGTATGCTCTTCATTGCTGATCGCTCACTGAGCACACATGCGTCATTTGGATTAAAACTAAATATATGTTATTAGTAAAACCTTGAATTGTTACGTGATTTATGTATAATGATTATTACAGGACGTTTACAGGACAAGAAGTTTATTGTGCGCAAACGTCCGAAGTGCACACCCAGAACACTGCTTGAATTCTGCATTGATTTCTCTTTCTTGCATTCACACAAAATTATGCAAAAACACCTGTCTAGTAGTCGGTTATGTCTTAAGTGAATGAAAACAGTTGAGAAATAAAAGCATGTGTAACAGTATATTGGATCTGTGCATTCTGTCTTAAAGGGACAGCAGCTTAATAAACCTGCTCCTGTGTTTTTAATGTTAATCAAACAACAAAGGACAAAGAAACCTCACTGCTCTTGACTGAATGACTTTTGTAACTTTATATTTGTCTACATTTAATTTATACAGTGACTATGTAGAATATGCAGTTATTTTCCATTTAATTCCTTTATTCAAATTCTGTACCTGAAAACTATTGTTAGAACTGAAAACCTGAAAAGCACTGTTTATTTCATCTTTGTTCTATTGTATTTATTTGTGCTATTTGTAATTGGATTATTTGTTCTTATTTTATTACTGACTGCTTACTTGTTTACTTAATAATGTTTCACATTTACATTGATTAAGCTAGTAGTTTTTGCTATAGTATCAAAATTGTAACAGAGAATTGTGATATTTCACTGGTGTGTATCTAAACATTTGAACCACTCACCCAACCATGCCAGCAGATACAAATCCTTAGCATTGAACCCTACTGAAGCAGCTCTAAATATTCACTGTGCTATTAAATGAAAGATAAAATATGAATGAACAGTGAAAGTAACAGAGTCTTGTACAATACATTTTAACAGGCATAATTAAACATGAAAATAACTAAAGGAAATATATATGCTAAACAAATTAAATCAATGAATATGTATATACAGTAGTATAGGTATCAGCATCGTTCTAGGAAAAGTGGTATCGGTGCATCCCTAATATATAAATATATATATATATATATATATATATATATATATATATATATATATATATATATATATATACCTGACATCCGACGGAGTTGACAAAAATGAATATTTTTCCCACCTTAATGTTTTACAGTGGGGCAATTTTGACATATCAAAAATGCCAAGATTTATCCCAGAACTATTTACAGAAACTATTACACTGGGATGATGGAGTTGACAGCTGTGACCGCAGAGACTTCAACATTGTTCGTATAAAATATAAAATAAATATAAACTTCCAGAACTATGTGTCCTACTGTGAGATCCACAACGAGCAGGAAAAAGGAAAAGGGTCCTCAGAGTCACATTTTAAAAACACAATTAGCACAACATCCTTCTGCTGACACCATACCATTAACAACATTTATGTTGTTTTCACACAAAATGCAGTCAATTAACACGTTTCTAAAATTCTAAAATTATCTTTTCATACAAGCTTACACAATACCAAAATCATGGATCTTTCTGATTTTATTTACAAATGCTTAAACATGTCAGCATGTCAGAAATGAAGACCTAATGTTTCAAACCTTGAATATAGCATAAAGCATCTACTTCTGCAACAACAGCAGCTCAAAAGTATTGGGAAAAATATATAAAACAAATAACTGATAAGCATTTTTAAGTAGCAGATCACTGTAATATTGAGAAATAGCAGATTCCAATCTCTGTTGCAGGCATAGTCAGGTGTTGAAGTTCTTTTCATTACATGGACATACAGTAAAAAAGGTACTCTTTGAATTGTTTTTATTTAGTGTGGATGCCAAACAACTCAGAGGAGCAGAGAGAGAGAAAAATAATGTCTGGGCGAGAGAGAGGAATATTTGAAGGAGGAGTAGTTGAATTAGGACAAGAGAGAAGAAGAGGTAAGGGAGAGGAGGAAGAATGTGTACTGCTGGATTTTTATATTTTTCTCCCTATGAAAGCTTATTTCTGCCATGAATAGAAAATAATAAAATAGGTAATTGTAAAATTTTCCCTCTCAATTTCTAGTGCAGGGGTCTGCAATTAAGTTTGGCATCAAGCCTAAAAAAATTTTGCCACTAGATGGTGGGCCAGAACATAGTCAAAGGATAATTTAAGAAATTAATTGAAAATGCAACTATAATTGCCTGTGACAGACTGTTACAGTGTCTTTTGTAACTGGTAGTGAGCTGTTACTCTGTGTAAATCCTGTAGTAAGACAGTCATTAACAAAAAGGCACATTTGTGTGGCGGTGTCTGGGTTTTACACTGAATAAATTAATAAAGCAGAGTAGTGACACATAACCTGGCAAGTATCTTCATTCACCAACTTGCAACACAGACCGCCTTGTTAAGACACACATATGTGGGAGATGCTGAATGGATAAAAAATAAAAGAGGACTTGAATAAGCCCATTAATGGCCTGTTTGAGTCATGCTCTTAACAAACTATGTTTTATTTCTTCTTTCCATATTGTGAATAATAAATGTGTAACATTTTAATTTGCTTGTTATACAATGGATTCTAACTTATTGTAATAATTATTTGACGTAGCCTACTATAACTTTTACACTCAGAATTATTCCTTGGCATCCTCACACACTAAACTGCATTTTTTTTTTATTGTTTGTGATGGAGGTATGCTATTTTGTCGTGTGCAGAGTGATGTTAACATTTAAGATAGCTAGTGAGAGAAAATGGCACTATGCATTTTCTCTCTATGGCACTATGCATTCATCCTACCTAGCTTTGTGATTGCAAAGCTGGTGTGTCTTATCTGCAACAAAGTTGTTGCTGTTTTCAAAGAATGTATAATAACACCGGACACGAGCAGCGCAACTAATGCTACAAAAGATAATAGAACCCATTATAACGATATTGTCTACACTGGATGCGGCGCGGAGCGGCGCGACAAAACACATTTAAAGCTAAATATTATTGGTGGCGGGCCAGTTTTGGCCCGCGGGCCGCCTATTGCTGACCACTGCTGTATAGTATTTTCAGAGGCTATTGGGGCTCATGGCATCTGCGTCCGACGTGATACCTTTTGGCCTCCTGGTGGTTGAGAACCAAGGGATTTTTTCCCGAGGGGAAATCTGTTCCATACAATCAGGGTTATGCGCAGATGCCTTTCTTCCCTGGCAATATGGAAAAAGCCTTGGTTTCTGTCTCAAGGCCCAGTGTTGAGAACGCCATGTCACCGGAAAATCGTCTCGACCGACACATCCCTCACGGGCTGGGCCGCGGTTATGGATGGCCAATTTACAAGGGGTTTATGAGGGGACCATCATCTTTCGTGGCATATAAATTGCCTGAAGATGCTGGCTGTATTCAGAGCTCTGAGGAGCTTCCTGCCAGACCTCAGGGGCTACCACGTTCTCGTTCGCTCAGACAACACGTCGATGGTCACCTATATAAATCATCAGGGGGGTCTGTGTAACGACTGAGACAAATCAGACACAATTATTTGTTATAGTTAACCATAAAGCACTCTGGGGCCTGTCCCCCATCCTCCGAGAAGTTCTTAGTTACAAGTTTTATTGCGCTAAAGAATGTGGTTGCCACATTGAGAGCAGAGAAGAGACACAGGAAACGTGTATCTTTCCTGCATTATCCATACAGAGCACAGACGTTCCTGCATTAATTTATAGACAGACTGTTCTATAAATGAACCTGCATATCCCCAGGAAAGGGTATCCATTATTACTGTTGTCAGGGCCGGCCCTAGCTTTGATGGGGCCCTAAGCAGAATTTCATTTGGGGGCCCCTCAGTTAAAATAACTTATGATAAACATTATCTTTTTATATAAAAAATAAATTTAAATGTATAGAATGGATAATGTTAAAATAAATACTTAAATAATTACAAAATGAACAGTTTAGATGGACCTGTAAGAACTGAAGATAACAATAATAAATATATTATTAACATTAAAGGGATAGTTCACCCAAAAATGAAAATGTTGTCATCATTTACTCACTCTCATATTGTTCCAAATCTGTATGAGTTTCTTTCTTCTGTTGAACACAAAATATGATATTTTGAAAAAGCCACCAACTGTTTGGTTATACCCACATTCTTCAAAATATTTTATTTTGTGTTCAGCAGAAGAAAGAAATTAATACGAGAGTGAGTAAAATTAATGATGATAGAATTTTCATTTTTGGGTGAACTATCCCTTTAAGGACAAGGGCAGCATGTTTACTATTACTCAGAAGCATGCCTTCTCCATCATTTATGTTTCTTGTTCTCTTGGTGTATCTTCTATGTTGCAATGATGGATGCACTATTTTTCTGCTCCGATCCTGCTTAGTGAATAAAAAGCAGTTGCAAATGATTTACAAAATACACATATCCCACTCATCTTTGCATCAATAAAATGCGCAACACTTTATATTTTACTACCAAATCATATGTATTAATTATTTTAACTTGCAGTCGTATGTTTTCCTTGAAATCTCACGATTTCGGGGCGTGTGATTTTCCAAACATAATGCATGATGGGATACACTTAGCCTTGAATACTGCTCCGAAGTGGTATTCAAGGTAGTGTGGGTTTAGTGTGCACTAAGGGTACTGCACTTGGGCATTTTTAGATATGGGACAGTCTTGCGCACTTACTCGCGTGCGCGAGCTCTCAAGTGGCCAAGACCGCAAATGTGTGGGTATTTGGACAAGGCATTTGAAGGACGCGCCTGCGCGCGAGACGCGTCCGAGCGCAGAAAGTTAAGTATACCCGGGGCTTTAGGCTTCTGTTTCTTTAAGACCGCCACGCATCTAAATACAGACACGCATCCGATTTTCTCTCAACTGATTACTTTCACTTTAGACATAAGCAACTCTGTTTATTTAAACTTTGTGTGTATTTGACAGTATTAGTGCAGATGCAAAAGATAAAGTCCACTAATTGGAGGCTGTTTGACAGGCTTTTAGTGTGCACGCGCGCTTCTGGTTAAGAACAGCACGCGAATGAAATGTTTAACCGGCAATGCTTTAAAGCACACGCAAATAACGAACTTTTGTGATTGAGAATAAGTGCAGTGTCCTGTGAGTGAGTGTAACATGTGATGCAAATGTACGTAAGGTTTTACAGTATTGAGACGGATGCGCCAGAACTGCAACTGATAGATTGCGCAATGTCAAAATCAAGCTGTCATTTAATTTGCTCTTGGGGGCCCCCTGGTGGCGGCGGGGCCCTAAGCAACCGCTTAGTTCGCTTATAGGGAGGGCCGGCTCTGACTGTTGTTGTATTATACTCATTGTATTCACATGTTTTATGAAACATTTAAGGTAACTTCAATTATGCCATGTTTAGTGTCTATGGGTTCGTATCAAGAAGATTTAAATGCTTGTGTATACGGTATGTCCATACCTGTGCAACATATCAGTATTACAAGAATCTTTAATAGTTCTTCTTCAAAAACTAATAATAAACACTTAATCTTGCTCGGTCATAAAAGCCCTGACAGGAGGCGTGTTGTTGCCCTGAAATACAAAATCTTCATTGGTCCGGTCAACAACTAAGAGGTGTGACTTTGACCAGAGTTTAAAAGCCAGTGAACAATGCCACTCCCTCTCTCTTTCTTGCTTCTTGGACGACTGAAGAGACCCCCTTTTTGCTGTAGGCCATTTCAGGCCAAGGCCTGTCGACCTAGGCCTGCAGGCCTCGGCCTACAACCCAGCCATGTGCTCATCTATAAGTTGTTTCATAGTACTTCATCCAACACAGAAGATACTGGCAACAACTTCAGACATTTGAACATTAAACAGCGATTTAGAATTGAATTGTAAAACCTTTGTCAGCAAAGGTGTTTTATTACGGAGGAACCTGATGATTCTTTTCCAGATTGTTTTTGACTTTTTCCTATAGCTCCATTCCCGGTTCCACTTCCAGTTCAACTCTATCATTGCTCATTCTTACCTACGTATGTGTGTGACCTGCGTGTATGTTATGTGTTTGTTAGTTTAGTTATGTATTTGTGAGTTAGTTAATAAAGATTGTGCACGATACATGTTTGGTTCTGACTCCGTCTGCTAATAAATTGCCTCTTAAGTGATTTAGATCCTGACGACATGCTCTGAGTAGTACTGTACAATAAGAACGTTGTTTTTCCATAACCTGGAAATGAACATTTCTTAGAATTAATAAACAATCAACACTGAGTGTCCACTGGACGAACAGGTAATTGATTGTAACATTAATTTTAATGTAGCTACATCCAGTTAATCTGATTAACTGATTTACATATTCATAATTAATCATAATTAATAATCATATTGTTATGAATAATTATTAATATTTCCCCCATTTTATTTCAGTATTTATTACATATTTCAGTCGATTTCACTCATCTCAGTATAGCAATATAGTTTGGGGAAAGCCAATATGGCATGTTTACTCATGTAAGTTATGTGACAGAGACACACAGGACATGCAAGATTAATTTTTAAATGGTCTTTTTTAGTTTAAAGCTGCAGTCCGTGATTTTTGGCCCTCTAGCGGTTAATAAACAGAACTGCACGCATCTTGTGGAAGAACATTGTAGCCGGAGCTACTTTTCTCCGTGTATGTCTATGGCGAGTCACGCAGTTACTGTGATACTCTGCGGCGGGTCCTACCAGTCCGGTCTGAAATAGTCTGAATATAAACACTTATTATAAGTGTACCATAATGATTCAGTGTAAGACAAAAACACGGTTTGGAAAATGTTGAATTGGTGTTGTACATGTTGTAAATGTTGAAGCTTCTGGAACACTTCTTGTATTATAGGATGTGTTTGTGAACATAATTCACCTTATTTTCCAATCCCTGACTCTCCAGTGTCCCTGCTGGTTCTGTCCAGCCCTGAATCTCCAGTGTCTTCAGAGACTACAATATATTAACTAAGAATTTACTATGCAAATGATTTATAAGTACGTTATTACTGTATACATATTACAATGAGTTACAGTTGTTGTTTATGTTGTTGTTTTTACATTTTGCCTTTGGGTAAAGTAATGGAATCTTTAAAAACCAGCAGAAAGTTCAAATAAGGCATGATAATGATGTTTTGTTAAAGTAGAATAAAAGTCACTAGAATGATGTTTCATTATAAGAATGTGTTGTAAGATAATTGCCATAAAATAACCACATTTTCAGAATGCTTAATTTTTTAATATTTGCTTTTTGTTGTTTGGATCCTTATGAAGTCCATATTCTTTCATAAAGTAACAGTCACACAGATTTCTGAGATAAAAAAAAAAAATGTTATAGTCTCAGTTTCTCTACTGAATCAGTCTAATACTGAGCTGAACTGAAAGAGAAAATAGCAAACCAAATGTTATACTTTTTTTTAATCAAGGCAGCTGGCATTTATTAGATTAACACAAGAGAATATAACATTTACAATAAACACTAATAATATGACCACAAAATTATTCCTCTGAGTAGTTACATTTTTCAAATATCTAAAAAGTCACAGAAGAACTATTTTGGAATGCAGTTTTAATTAGAATTAGGCAATCATCTATTAGACAATCATCTATTAGAATGTACAGTACCATCAAAAGTGCACCATTTATTGGTACCACCTCTCATCATTTGTCAAAAACTATATACTATGTTGAAAAAAATCAGTTGTATCTTAGAATTCTCTATAATTTCAGATCTTCAGTGCAGTGCAATGTCCATTTTATTGACAATGACAGACTGAACAAAATAACTATTATGTCATCAGCCAATGACTAACTACATACCTTCCTACCTGAGAAAGAGGAGGCACTCTGACTTAGAAGCATCTCTTCTCTTTTTGTTATTAAATATTTGTACCAATTGATATTAAATCTTTATCAAAGCCTAATTTCCTTAACGCTGGTATATTTTATATTCTGGACATTTAACATACAAAACAACAAATACAAAACAAAAGAATAAATTGAAACTGTCAGTTCCCTTTCGAAGTGGAACACAACACTGCAACATGGAGGTGACTCTCTAGGAATACTCTGTGCGAGCTGGTGTCTGAAGCATGTGTGTTACATGCCAATCTTGTTTGGCTACCGCAGTCAGGTGACATCACAGGTGTGCTGGCAGAGTATAAAAGGGCGCCATTGCAGTGTCAAGACATCATCAGCTTCTCTGTCTTTAGGAAGCCATTTGTCTGTCTGTGCATGTCATTTTCGGTGTGTATGTGTGGCTAGGAGAAAGAAAAAATTTTAGATGATATACTCTCATAAGTTGTGCATTATTTGTTAGGAGAAGAGCCCACTCTGTAAGCCCTCGAGGGGACTGGCTGCACCTACTATGACAGCTTCACATTGAGAAAGCTCCTGTGTAGAGCTGGTGTGGCGTTCCACTCCAGACGCTCTCTCTCCAGGTATTGAGCTGCATATGCCGCACTTCAAGCTATTTAGTTCTTGGTCACTAGGTGTGCTTGCAATTTCTTGGCTACAGCCTAGATCGCTGTGTAATTTTACAGCACAGTGAGCTGGCATTTGTTCAGTATGGCGATGTGGGTATTACATTCCCATAGCGTCAACTCTATGACGCAGTGTTGAGTTCCACTTCCAAAGGGGTTGCCATACTTCCGTCATGCCTGTACAGTACATCTTTCTTCAGACAATATGAAGTTGATGATGTCTTCACTAGGTGCCCTTTTATACCCTGCCAGCGCACCTGTGATGTCACCTGACTGCAGTAGCCAATCGAGACTGGCTGTAACACATGTGCTTCAGACATTGTCTCACATGGAGTGTTCCCATAGCTTGAACTCCATGATGCAGTGTCTCGTTCCCCTTCTAAGGGGAGCCAAGATGTTATTGAGAGTCGTATATAATTACTAGTTAGCATTAATTCCTTGTAAAATATCAGAGATGTAGTATTATTAGTAATGTTACCTTGTCCAGGCATCCTAATCTACAGTAGTACAGTTTCACTAACTACTTAAACTGCAGACTGTAAGTTTTGCCTCTTAGTCGCCATCTCTGTTTGAAATCTGCAATTGCAGTTATTTGCAGAATTATCTTCTTTACATAGGTTGTGCATCAGCACAGCTCCTCAGCGTGAATTAACATAATATTTTGAGGTGTATGTGTGGGCTGTCAGTCAGCGCACCAGTGTGGATATTCACTGTACTTCTGAATTACAGATGCTACGTCTTGGAAGTATGTCCAAAATCAGAAGTTTCACCAGAAAACGTCACCTGAAAAAGCAAGTAACATGTCTGCCACTTTTGATCTGACCAACGAAAAAAAAAAAAAAAAAGTACATTAAATTGCGCTACCAATGGTGATTAGATCTAACATCGCAAAGTTAGCTCAGCTCACATCAAACCGTGTAAATTATTATTGTTATACATTGTTCTTAAATTGTTCATGTTAACAACATCAACATTGCATGACTACATGTTATTTAGTGTGTATTAGTGTTATCTGTAGATTTCAGTTTCTGCACTATCTAATCTCTAGTTGTCATACCATTTGAATTCCATCTGAAGAAATTGTTCTTTTAACCTCAAAAAACAATTTAATGTTCCTTAGAATTTGTTCTCTTTGAAATACAAATCTTTTGTAAGTACAGTGTAATCCCATGTATCTGTAATCAGATGCACATTTAAAACTTGAATATAATCTAATTTCAGACACTCCACTGTCCAAAGTCTTTTGCTTTTTACTACTGGTGATTTGCCAGTTGTTATTTATTCCAGCTGCTGCAAGAAGAGGCTACAAATGACTTGCCACCTGCTGCATCCATAAATGTGATCTAAACAACTAGCCAGGACTCCTTCTTTACGTATACAGATGTGACATAATGACGCAAAGGCGGCAAGCTCGTATTTTCCATGGAAACCTACCAGTACCACTCAAATTAGAAAACATTATTACAAGCTTACCATTGTGAATCGGTCTAAGGTAAGGAGATCGTTTTGAACACTGATTGGTTATGTACTTGATCAATAAAGCATTTCTGCACTTAGAGAACAGAAAACAAGGGCAAAATAATATTTGGGTTGTCTGATCATCTTCACCCTCTTTTGTGCATCATTAAGGAGAAAAGAAGCCAAATCAACACAAAAAAACTGCTTTTGAAGTATTGACAGATGCCATCCTCTTTTTATGCATATGGAATATTTATTTTCACTTATTTATTTTCAAAAAGAAGTCTTCACTTGTTTTGGTTTCCCAAAAAAAAAAAAAAAAAGTGTCCCTACCACTTTCGAGTATTATAGGCCTTGTGTTATGGAAACATTGTTAATTAGAAATTTTTTTTTTTTTTTGCATCATATGCAAGTATAATATATAGAGATAATTAAAATAAAAACAAAAAACTACAACCTCAGAACTAGTTTTTGGCTATCTAGTGTTACTTTAAAAACAATGTGCGTATTTGACATCAAGAAAACTTGAGTGTTCACTTTAGATACATGGTTCTTGCTTGACCTTGAGAATTGCAAGTAAACATAGTAAATTATTAATCTATTGGAAAAAATATTAAAAAGTTTAGGGTCAAACAAGGTTTTAATCTCTACCTAAGTATACCAAGAGTACTTAGAGATCAGCTGTGGAAAAAGAAAATGTGTGATACAATTAATATTAAACAGCTAGTTAGTGCACACAAAAATGAGACAGGTCAGTAACCACAGAAGCACATTATAATACTAGAACACTGATGTTGTTTAGTAAAAGCAGTTGCTGTTCTACCACTAACATTGACCTTACATTTGCATCACACTACAGCCCCCAAACTTCTCCCTAGGTATGTATACATTCAGCAGTCACTTCACAGGCATCTGGAGCAGGCCAGAGTTGTCCAGCTCTGTCCTGAACGGAACAGCAGCACAGAAAAGATGAAATTATCCAACGAGTGTTGCTCAGAATTGTCCAAGTACTGTTGAAATTCCTGATTAACATCTAGACTGCATTGTCAAAAATCTTAAGAGACTGCATGATATTTTCATCCTGCAAAACAAAAGTGGTATTATTATGCATCTGCTAAAAGTAATAAATGTTTTGATAAAGATAAAATGAGCCATACTTTTTGGCAGCAGTCAATGAATTCATCAATAGTTACAACACCATCCTGGTTTATGTCCATTTTCTTAGGGGAGAAAAAAAAGGAAAAAATGCAGTTCAAATGCAGTTTTGTTTTCCAATGTACAGTGAGGAGTAATCAAGTAATGCATAACAACATTTTGACAGTGATTCTAATGAATATGACTGCTGCATAACCAGCCATGAATGCCAGTTCACAGTCAGTTGTGGTGGATATTTAGAATGTTTGGTGACATCTAGAGAGACAGATGGCAGCTCAGAAAGGGAGGGAGAGGGCTAGGAAGTGGACTGCTTTTATTAATAACCCATTTGGGTTTATTAAGCAGCGCCTTGGGTAGAAACACTGTAGGCACTTAGCCTGCTCGAAGGAGGAAGATGATCAACACCTTCACAACACTTTTAGAGACCAGAGACCAAGGCTTAGGGCAGTATGAGGCTGTGATAAGACCACCAGTGCCTGATGAGATATTTGACCTGAGGGTCCACTCCTACAAGAAGTTCAGGATGTGGTGAAGAAAGAAAGCAAGGTCCAGGTCAGCTCCAGTACCAAATGGGACATCACGGGATAGTGTCATGGAACCTATGAGGGAGGACTCAAATGCAGAATAAGTGTTCAAGTGGGTTTATTAACAGAACAGCAGACAAGACAAGATATTGTGAGCAAGGGAACACAGTCCAAACATCAGGCAGGAATGAGGCACAATGACAGGCAGGCTAAGAGAGTGGCCAGTGAGTCCAACCCAAGATGACAGTAGGTTGTGGAGCAGTACTAGAACAGCAGCGCAAGACTAGAGGACCGGAGATGACCAGGCAGGATCACACAGCACAGGGAGAGTGACTCTCTGGGCACAAACAGGCACTGCACTGGTCTGGCTGCTTGGCAGATAGAGAAAGTGGCCAGGGAAGCTCAGCTTGCTGGACAGGACTAGGAGAGAACAGAGACAAAGCAAACAAGACAAGACGCAGCACGACAAGACTGATAATGGGAACCAATGCTGGATAAAGAAAAGAGCTAATACAAAAGAATGAAAACAGAAAACTACACTTGGAGTAAAATAGAGAACTAGTAGAATAATAAACAAAGACAAATAAATAAAGTTAGATAACAGATAAGAGAAAGCTAAATGCTAAAGTAATATAAGAATTAAAGTAAAAACTGAAAACACAAAAGGAATGATACTAACTAATGTCAAGGATACTCAGAATCAAGACTCGACTAGGATAACAAGAAAAACTAAGTAACAACCACAGAAAAACACACTAAAGGCTTAGGCTAAGAAAAGTACTAGGAATAAGAGAGGTATACCAAGGAACAACGTTTAACGAACTGGCAAAGACATGAGGGAAAGACGGCACAATATAAAGGGAGCAAGGACAGGATGGAACAGGTGGAAACACTCAGACTAACGAGGACTCAACAAGAAAGGGAGCAAGGAACATAAGGCACAGGTGACAACACTCAGACAAACAAGGAATATGAAAGGTAGAGCAGTGAATATGTTCCGGTTCTCTGTCTTAGAAGTACAAATCCCTACCCTCTCAGAGAAGCCTATGAAAAGTCTCGGGAAGATCTTTGACAGTAGCCTTAAGGATACACCATCCGTTAAGAAGACCTGTGAGGGGGTGAGGGGGTGAGGGGGTGAAGGGGTGGAGCGGTGGCTGAAAGAAGTTTATAAGTCGGGCCTTCCCAGAAAATTCAAGGCATGGATCTGCCAGCATGGGATTCTACCAAGGATCCTGTGGCCATCGCTTCTCTACGAGTTCCCGATCTCCACCATTTCAGATCTGGATAGGAGAAATAGTTGCCACTTGAGGAGATGGCTAAGTCTGTTGAGGAGCTTAAGTAGCATCACTCTCTATGGAAATAACTGCAAACTGAGGCTCCCCATTAAATCTATTGAGGATGAGTTCAATCAGAATCAGAAGGGCCATCATCAGACTCAAGCCTGAAGCTAATGCTGAAGAGGTCTCATATGCATCAACACCAGCAGCATGACTGCGGCCAAGAATGCCATATGCTCCAGGAGCCTCTGAAATATTTCAGTGGTACCACTGCCTTGTTGCCTTGTTTTAAGCAGTTCAGGACTGACTGGGCATGGTCTAGTGAAAGACATGCTGTCATGGCGATCAAGTCCCACACCAAGAAAACAGGTGCTCTGCACTGAGGAGAGCTTGCTGTTTTACCAGTTGACCTGAAGTCCCAGTCAGGCTAGGTGCTCAAGGACCAAGTCCCCGTGCGCACACCACAACTCTCACGAGTGGGCTAGAATTAGCCAGTCATCGAGGTAGTTAAGGATGCGAATGCCCACCTCTCATAACGGGGCAAGGGCAGCCTCTGCAACTTACATGAAGATACAAGGAGACAGGGACACGGACAATGCTCAGAATCCAGCAGATTTGTGAATGAATAGGTCGCTTCTCATGCGAGACGCAGTGCTTCGGGTCCAAAGAAAAAATCTGAATGTCTGGAGCATGCTGGCCTCCTTTTATACCCATATGTCCTTGGGAGTAGTCAGGCATGCAAATTAATTTTGTTTATTAGTTCCTGTCTTTGCTTTGGAAGAATGTGCTTATGTTGCAATGGCTTGCGCTCAGGGTGAGACAGTAACACTCTGAGTTAGTGTCAATGATCCTGTGTCTGATCCTGTGGACAGGACGCTGTCACTGTATTGTATGTATTAGTGAATGGAGGTTGCGTGAAGTATTTTATGTATTGTATTGACAACTGGAGTTTATCTGAATTGTCACGAGTGTAAGGGAGTGTTCACACTTATAGTTCGGTTTGTTTGGTTTGTTTGGTCCGGATCAAAAAAAAAACATTTAGTCCTGGTCTGATTAGCATTCAGAATTTTATCACCAAACTTAAAGATACTGAACCTAAAGGCATAGGGATACGTTCACAACCTCGAATTTTATGACGTACTGCCTATTTTGAGACGGAACTTACCGAATATCCAAAACAATGCTGTGTGCAATAAATGTGCTTGCTGTGTGTGCGTAGCCTCCATATGATGGTATTTTGGCCAGCTGAGAACTCATGAAGAGCTTATAAAATGTGTAAAGGAGTCAAAACAGCGGCGAGAATCCGCTGTGTGGAGACGCACGTCTGATGCCTGTGATGGGCAAACTCATGACTATGACGAGAAAAACTGATATGCGTGAGGATTCTGTCCTTTTTAGGGTCTCATCTTCCTCTTTTTGGTTCGTTTACATGTCTTTAGTCCGTGTTGCGTTCATATATCACTCAAACCTCACCAGAGTTCGTTTGGAAGTGGTCCGAGACCCATCTTTTCAGCAGTCTCGGTCAGTTTGTTTGGTACGCACCAGGGTTGGGATGGCAGCGTTCACACATATTTAAATGAACAGCACTAACAGAGCAATCGCACCAGGGTTCGTCTTAATCGAACCAAACATGACAAGTGTGAGCACACCCTAAAAGTCAGATTAATCTTCATAAAGTGTATTAGGAGTTTCTGCGAAAAGGGTAAATTAACCCAATGTTCACACAGGATTAAAATAAATAGTGCTTTTAGTGCCACCCTGAACTGAAAACTGCTTATACATAGCAAAATTGCACATATTTTCCAAAAATGTACTCATAGTTACATTCTCCTTTTATAATAGTGTATAATAGCAGTACTTGGAAAAACATTCTGACGTGTTGCCTCACTGCCTCCTCTTTAAGCCTTGGATGGATAGATTTCCCCATCAAATCATAAACAGACTTCAAAATATCCAACATCTCCTGAAACAAAAAGATCAAATACACAGTCTTTGCATTCAGTACATCACAGACCAAACCTCACAAGGTGTTTAGTCCTTGGCTGAAAACTAAAAAGTCAAACACATAATCTTGAGAATTACATTACAGTTTTCAGACCTCTTTAGTAATCTGTCCATCTTTGTTGATGTCATATAGATTGAAAGCCCAATTCAGCTTCTCTTCAGTAGTGCCTCTCAACAAAACAGAGAGATCACAGACTAACTCCTGAAAAAAAAAACATAAAAAAAAACACAAAGCAGAAAAACCAAAGCCTCCTTTCATACTTGCATTTAAACACATAGAAACACATTAAGGGCCAGATTTACTAAATGGGGCAAATTAGCATGAGAGCGCAATTCTACAAATGCGCCTATGGGAGTGGCAAGTTTTGCACGTGATCTACTGTTGATGCACAAATAGAGTACCTCAGGGATGACATGTTTTTGTGGGCCAACCCGGAAGTTAGCAGCGCACAGGTTTCCTCGGTCGAAAGCCTATGCATTTTTCCCATGCATTTTGGAAAATCGCAAAAAATATGCTCTGTGTTTATGGGTTATGACACGTTTTGTCTATCAAGATAATCTTTACAAGTTAACACAACATTTATACATTTTGAAGCCTAAATAAAGTCATCAGATATAAAAAGCTAACAGTAGGCTATAAACGGACTACAGCACACCATGGTCGCGGATCAATGTCGTCACCACCAAGCTTCCTCAAACTTTATTTGAAAAACAACTTTATTTAAAAACATGCTCGCTGATTATGATCTGCACTGTGTACTTTTTCATGAGAAATGCTGTCCAAATGTCCCGTTTGTCACGATGACGTCTAAAGTCCCCGCCAAAGGAAGTAGTACCTTTTAGCAATTTGTTAGCAACCGCTGTTTTTAAGACACAATAAAGGTTTAAAAAATCACAAGCGAGTTATAACTGGTGTGTTTTATGTCATAGATCAAAACGTGAATATATTTAGAGGCTTTGTTAACCACAGACCTTATTTCAGGCGATTTAGCAAAACCCCATTCAAAAAACCCATAGACTTTATGGCGATGGAACCGGAAGTCCTAAAATGCTAACTCGCTTCCGGGTTTTGTCTACAAAAACACGTCATCCCTGAGGTACTCTATAAAAGAACACAGATGCAGTAAAATCATTTACATAAAGACCAACGCAATCTAACAAGAGCTGCGCAAATTATCGTTGAGATGCAAATAAGCATAGCTGATGCTCACATCAGGTGTGGGTCGACACAGGCGCAACTTGTTACTGTAATCTGTAATCTGACAAACACATACACATGGCTTGGCAAACGATATGTTCGGATAACGTCTTCCTCTGGCATTCCAAAGAAATGAATACAAGTGGAAAATATTTCCTCCCTTCTACCACGCGCAGCCATGTCGCAAAATGGGTTAAGAAATGCTTTTTTGGGGCGTTAAATAATGCCGCAAATACCAGTAAATTCACAAGCGCAAAAATTTGTAAATCACTACTCCCATAAATTTTGTGTCTGAAAGGGAAACTCCTGCAAATGCATATGCAATAAGGTCAGCCGCAAAAACAACTCCATGTACACTAATCCATGCACTAATTTTGCTCTGCGTGTCTTTAGTAAATCCTGACAGAAGTTTTTTAATGCCAAAAGAGGGTTTGCGCTGGCGCAAGCTGTTAGTAAATCTGGCCCTATAGCTATTGCAGTCATAAAGAATGACTAAAGGTAACCTGTGTCTGTACATTCCTCCTAATCTTTTATCCAGTGTGATTTCAACATCTGAAAACATTATCTACAAAAGTCTGGATCAAATTCATATCATAAATAAAGGATAATCAATAGTATTACTGTATCCAAACCATTAAAGCCATTCAAAACATGATGACATTTTCATATGCATATTTGTTCCACACAAATATTTGTCCTGTTCTACAAAAACAATTTAATTAAAAATCCTTACCTCAAAGCTAAGAGAGCCATTCTTATCTTTATCAAATGCATTGAAGAGAAACTGAGCATACTTTGATGAATCTGAGAAAATAATAAATAGAATTATACCACAGCAGGAAAAAAGGTAATGCCAGATTTATAGGTACACATGTATAGACCTAAAAACTTGTCAAAGACATAGTATTATGATGGAATGGCAGCCAGTTTTATTATACATGTATTTTAATCGGTTTGGTTTGGCCTGTCCCATAGCTTAATAAAATAAGAATTTTAACTGAATCTGGTCATAACATGGCACACTTCATAATTACAAAGGGGATAAAAAGTTATACTGGTTTAATCATATTATATTGTAAACTGTAACTTTCTGTTAAAAAGCCATAATATTGTGTGAAAAATCACACATCAGACCACAAGGAGGAGACACTGACTGCAGTGTTATTCAAATGTTATTCAAACTGTCACATTACAATGTATTTTCATGTGATCTGCACAGATATTTTTAAATACAGTAATTTACTAATAGCCTTTAATGCCTGCACAATAGATCTTTAACACTTGTTTTCATACAGAATTTGCATTTTAGTTTTCTATTAAGAACTAGATCAAAGGAGGCATTATTTTTATTTATTTATTTTTTTGGCTAAACATATTTAATAATATAAACTTTAAGTGGACCAACCTCCCAGTGGGAAGAACACAGCATAGATGTTTTTAAATGTGTCCTCATTCACAACTCCACTCGGACAATCCTAGTAAAAAAAAAAAGGTTCAGACAAGAAAGCAATATTTAAGAGACTGGAATCTCTCCAAAGAGAGCAGAAACCCAAAAATGACAACATCATTTTTAATTTCTACCCCCAGCAGGTGGGGTTTAACTGAACTCTCACATTCTTGAATCCTCTATAGAGTAACTGCAGCTCTTGTCTTGAGAAATGGGTCTGCGACTGCAGTTGCTCCAGATTTTCAGGGTGATACCGCACCGTTGTGCTCTCTTGTTCCTCGTCCTCATTATCTACAACATAGCACACACAGCTGCCATTATTTTATATTTTTTTTATGGGCAATACAGCTCCTGTATCAAAGAATCAGTTTTTGTTATTTACTGTGATACATGCAGGTGTTCAGACACACCCTTGCTTGCAAACTGTCCAATGACACCTAGAGCTTTATCTTTAATTAAGAATCCTGGCACTAGCAGGTACAGTGACACTAATTACACAAACATTTGTCTTCTTAGATGAATAATGTAAAGAGAGTGACATATATTGATGGATTTGTCAACCCATGTTTCCTTTTACACATTACCTGTGATTTGAAAAACTATAGGGTCAAAACAGATCTTGTGTCTGTGATCTTTACTTCAATAATGGATCATAACAAAATAAACTGAGGGAACATACAAGTATTTAGCTTTATTGTGCAATTGCTGTATTTTATATTGCTTTTTGATTGATTTTTAAATCCTCTGGCTGTTTAAAGCTAGCTGTTCATAAAATACTTAAACTATTTAGCGGCTATTGTGTACAGTATGTGGCGGGTCAATATTCATAGCATAAACACCTAAAAGAGTCTGCTGGCCTGTTTCCATGAAATTTATTAAATATTCACCACTGTGCCTTAGCAGGTCAGGTAACTAAAAACACTGAGCGGTGTCTCCTTTAGGACATGCATAATACCTCTGTCCCAGTTTCTCATGGAGAATGTCCTGGTGCATAGGTTGATTCCTGCAGTCCTAAAGAAGCACTGGTTTTCACAAGTTATAGTCCATGTGCTTAAAAAAGTCCTACATCTAACCTCATTTCTAAATACCCTTGTCTGTGAGAAATATAAACCATTTCTGAATAAAATACAGAAGAAAAAAGGTAACGCAATGATTATCACATAAAACCTTCTTTGAAATATCCAGTCTTATTTGAACTATACTACTATTTATTATTTGTAGGTCAACATGTTCTTGTTTAACAACTGTTTTGGTATGAGGTGATTAATACATGCTAAAACTGGGGTGCAAGAATGACCCACTTAAAGACTGGTCAAGATTTTACAAGCTGCTCCTAGAACACAATCAATCAAGTCACAGCACCCGCATTTCACTGGTCACATTTCACAGGTGGTGCTACAAATAACCAGAACAGTTTTGAGAGACTAGTCCTGGATCTGCAATTAGTTTCAAGGGAAACTTTTGTGTTTGAGACATAATATAGATTTACCTATAGGGTCATTCCATGTCAAATCAACCAAATTTCAGAAATTTCCCTGGCTCAAAATATTGACTTTGTTAATATTTTTTTCTGAAGAAAGACAAACATAAATAGTCATTGATGATTCATGGATTTACTGAGTAATCCAATATTTTGTTGAGGGTGGGCAGAATGACCTGAGATTTGGAGCCAAATTGGAGCTGGGAAAAAAAATGATCAAAATCAAAAAAAAAATCTGAGGACCGCTGGTTGAGTTGACATGGAATGAACCTAAATATATACAGTTAAACCAAAATTAATTCAGACATCTTGAACATTTCATTCATTGATACATTTTATTCATTATAGTTTAAAAAATGGAAATAAAATATGACAAGATCTCAGAGTTAAACTGTGTCAGAAAAAAATTATGTCAGATAATACTTAAGCAAAACATGGTCAGGTCAAAGTGTCTGAATAATTTTTGGTTCCAAAATGTTATCAATTTTACTGGTAGTCCACTGTATGAAGAATTTTTGGGTATAAAATGTCACAGTTTACTTTATTTTGCTAACCTCACTTACATAAATGAACTATAGTGTCCTGCACCCACTAGTAAAAATATATAAAAAATGTCTGAATAATGTTTGGTTTAACTGTAATACTACTATGCATATCTATAAAAAAGACTAAACTTTTATGATTATGATGCAACAGATGATGATAGTGTTCTATTAAAAACTCTGTGCAGGATGTGAAAATGATGTATGTGAAATCACTGGCCTTTAATTTACATGGCAGAATATGGTATTTCACTCTATTTTAGGACTGCAGTTGTGAACGTAAAATTAATCATTGCGCACACAAGAAACAGAGATGAAACAACAAACTTCAGCTCAGATGAAAGAATAAATTGAGTGGTGGCTGATAGAAGAAAACATTTTCTATTTTGGTAACATTTAGATGAAAATGACACATTTTTCTACATCTTCATAAGTTAACCATATGTTAATTTCAAGAGATTAATTTTAATGTAATTTCTTTGATTTTTCCAGTCGTTGGCATAGTGTGTTGTGAGGAGTGTGGTAATCATTCTTTTCCTGCTGAGTGGCAACATGACACGGTATGACTTTCATAAATGTCTGCTGTGGCCTGTTTTTGAAAGGGGAAAAGATTGAAAAGTTTGTAGCTATTTTTGTCTTGTGATGCTTTTAAGGCATAAATACGTACTGAGCAGTGAATCCCCAGTGGAAAACCAATCAAATGGATTAAATGAATCAAATACTAAATGTAAGTATTCAGCATGCATTATCTTCAGTTAGGAAGGTATATTCAAGTAGATAAAACAGCAGTACAAAAACTTCTCAAATGCAGAAAAAATGATGAAATAAAATGAAATGTGAAATGTGGCAGATAGAATTACCTGAAAAAGATACCGGTGTCTGCAGTACTTAATTTATGGCATTATTAAGGGATCATCAGTGTCTTATGGTCGGCTATGGAATGATGGAGTGTGTAATTATATTTAGTCCCACAAGGATATGAAGCATAGCCAAGGGAAAAATGAAATTAATTAGAACTCTCATCCACAAAGTTAAGACCATTAATGATTAGCACTGTAATTTCAATAATAACCCATACAGGGTGCGGTAAATGACTATTTATATTATTTGTATTGCACTTAAATAATAGACAATGATGACTGAATACAAACAAAATACACTACGCAATCTAATTTAATAATTGCACTGTGTGAATAAATAGTACAATTGTATGAAAGAACATTGCATATTAAAACCTTAATTAACATTATGGTGGATTTACATTATTATGGTTTACATGTCTGTGCTATTTTTAGACTAAAAGATGTTAGACAGTTAGCCAACCTCTATGGGAGTGAAACATGGCTCTGTGCTACCTTGGCAAGATATTTGATCTACAACTCTGCCATTAAATATTAAATATTTTAGTAAAATGCGTAATTTCAAGAATCTAGAAAAAAAGAGGTGTAAGGCATGAATTTACAAGACAGCCTGGAAGGAGTTTAAACACCTGTAGACCTTTCTACTAGCATAAGTGTTGCAATGTGATATGTATTAATATTGTATATTGCATTTAGATTGACATATAGTAAGAAATGTGGAACTTTCCAAGAAGTTTCTTACTTTGCTCAATAGTTAATAACATCTTTAAAAAATACAAATAAAAAATAGATAATTGCAGACAGTTTGTGTTGAAATGCTGAAAAATGTTATTTGCTCTTATTGTGATTACATTTCCCTCATTCATCATCAAAGCTTTTGTATAGTGAATTATTGTAATTGAAGCGCTATTGTAATTGAAGTATATAATGTTGTTTTCATGGACATTTTTTAGTTTGGTGTGGTTACTTCTTACCTGATGTTGAATTTTGAAAATGAAATATGAATCGCTGTCATGTGGAAAAATGACATATGGAAAACTAAAGAGGGGTGTACAGTAAGTGATTACTTAGGGTGTTTTTTTAGTTAGTTTAAACACATGCCTGGAAGTCTTACATGTAAATACAAAACACTATTGAGTATTTTTTACTGTTGGATAAGCAAAACTATACATATATTCACAATGGCACCATGCTGTTGATACACACTGATTTTAATACCTTTTCTTGTAATATGAAATCCTTGTAAAAAAAAAAAAATAAATAAATAAATTTAAAAAAAGAAGAAAAGGAAAAAGGAAATCTGTATTAGAATGTATTACAGGCTATGGTCAGAAAAAAATGGAAAAAGTAAAACAATTCGATTGGCCCACATAAATTGCAATTATTGAATTAATCTACAACAGATGTAGTTTTTCTAAAACATTAGAGCATGTCGCATTGCCAAGGTCGTGGATTTGACTTATAATATAGACTATACCTTCAGTGCAGTGTTGCTTTGGATAAAAGCACCAGCCAAATGCATGAATGTAAATACAACTTTCCCATGTCAAAACTGCCCCTGGTGTGTTTGACTGGTGTGTACAACTTTGATTTTTCAAAGTTGTAAATAAAACAAAGATTACTGGAGTATATTACAAGGAAATACTATTTCAGTTTTTCTACATCAATATTTCATTTTTAATTCTTTGTGTTAGGCTACTTGCCATACGTGTAAGTGCCTGTGAAATTTACTAGCAATTTCTGAGTTAAAATTGTTCCAACACAAAATTATTTTCATTGTAGGACTATGGCAAAATAGGCTATGTCTTATGTCTTTGTTCTTGAAAAGTCAAAGAAAAGTCATGAAAGTTAATAATATATTTTCATACACAGTAGCCATATTAGGATATTCATGAACTACTGATCTGTAATTAATCTATTAATTACATTTATTGTAATGTAACCCGATATATAGTAAAGTAATGATTTAATTGTGATAAAGCATTTATTTAACAGTTAATGTTAACAGTTTTGGAACAAAAGCTGATATAGAAAGATAGCTACTGTTACAAACTGGTTGATTTACCTGAGTTCAGAGTTCCTGTGATTAATCGAGCAATATGCTGGGTAAACTTGATCAACTGACGCTTGCATCGTCGCCGTCGGCTGCTCATTTTCAGAAAAGGAATGGAAGAAAAAGCAAGTTCTCCGATTTATTCCAATGTGCTATCAAGTTGAATTTCAGTTTCCTATCAGGTAGGCTACATGGATAGACAGTGACGCTGAAAGGTATGCGCGTCAGCGTTAAAACATCTGAGAGCGAATCAGTTTCCTCTCGCTCTCTCTCTCTCTCTCTCTCTCTCTCACACACACACACACACACACACACACAAACGCAAACACAATTCCCCCCACACACGTTGGGTTTTCTGTTTGGGGAATTTTTCATAAGACATAGCTAAATGATTTTTGTACTGTTAAACTGTAGCCTATAGGGATTATTCCTTCTATCCCCTAACCCTACCCGTAAACACAACCCTCACAGACACAAACATTTTTAAAACATAATTTAGTATAAACGGTTTTCCTCTTTGGGACCAAAAAATGACATTTTGTCCCCACAACGTTAGGTTTACAGGACCACACACACTTTTGTTCAATCGTTTTCTCCGAGTTTCTTCCAGTAATGCTTAGGCTGTGAAGCTTTGTCTGTATATCTCTTCTTAGCTCCCTAAGGTGTATATGCCCTTATTTTCAAGAACATTTCTTGATAACCATAATTTTGGTGTAGCTACTGTACCTATACGTCAGACCATTTACTAAGTAGGCTATGTAATATTTTAGTAAACATTTTTTTTTTTTTTTTTCAAACAATGAAAATGAATATGTCAATACAAATAAGAAATAAAACAAAAGCTCATAAAGTCAACAAAACATTTGCTTTATGCCTGTAATCCCTGCATTTTCTCAGTAGGCCTATAAGTGAGAAAACTTTAAAAGGAGTGACTGCATTGTACCCCTTAGTCGCAACAGGGAGGCAGTTCTGAATTTGAGTATCCTCAGGAAAAAGGCACAGTGTGAGTTTTACAACTCCCTCTGGTGGACAAGCTCATGTAGACTAGAGGAGGCAGTGGTGAAGCCTCTCGTTAAGTACAATGCCTGCATAAAGTAGGGCTTATGGAAATTCCGGACTGTCTTAATAGGCTATACGTAAAACTTAACAAAAGCTGGTTAATGACTTAACTTGATTCAACTGTTATATTGGATAATATTTGTTATTTTACTTTGATTGTGGTCAAAGTTGGAGCTATACTTTTTTATAAAATTAGACTGCATGACCCATGCACTAGATAAAGGAATGAGTCAACATCTGGACGGTTCACAGTGCTGTTCTTCCATACTGTGCCTGACACTGTCCTCCAGGAAAACTGCCCACTGCCGCTTGAACAGATTCCTGAGACTCCTGATGATGACTTTGATTTCCTGAGGATTTCCACCAACCCTAAAACTTTCAGGTCTGGTATTTGTAAAATGTATGGCATTGAAACACAGAACACAACATACCTACAAGAAACATTTAATTAAAATTTTTGCCTCATAATTAAAGTGGAATTGTATCCCATGAATACATTTCAACATGGCACAAATGACAAAATTCACTGCAAGTCATGTGAGGTCAATTGAAATGGTGGCTATATATGAAGTACAGTATATGACCATTGTAAGCAACTTTTTGTTTTAGCAACTCTACTTTTTATGCATGTAAAATGTATTTATGGACTAAAGACTTTCAAAGAAATGTCAAAAACAATAAAGCACATAAAAGGTTTCTAAAACAATTATATAGGCTATTATATACATTTTGATGGGCCTAAGTTTTAGTTTTTTTACATTAAGTAGGGGTAAGGATTAAACAGAGAAAATACATTGAAACAACATAATCTATAATTATGAAAAATTCTTCCTTATAAGTCATTAAGAAAATGAATGCGGCTTTTACTTTTCCACATGAGTTCATGCATTTTTGAGAAAATACAGAGTATTTTACAGAGTCAACACGCTGAAGTATGTCACGAGTAAAGAAGCCATCAGACTCAGTAAACTGGAACTCGGGAAACTTGAAGATGATTCTTTAGAATCTTCAGACACGCTTTAGACAGAAAGAGAAAATCAGGCTTATTTTAGTCATGCTCAGTTTATCATAAATTAGTATTTTAACATGAGATTTATACAATCAAATAAATCTTTACTGCTGTCTCTTACCTGACAAGGCCCCTACAGTTGGAGGAGCTGTGAAAGCCTGAATTCATTAAGGTGATCTCTTTATACTGATCATTACTTGTGCTAACATTCCTGATATTCGTAACTTTGAAAACTTCAGTGGGTGATATTAGCAGCTCTATGTCTGTGTCCTCTGATCCACACATTTCATCAAGGTTGATCGCAGAACAGGAAGTGATATTGAAAACAGTTCCAATGTTCTCACTTATTACTGCAACTTCAGTTGCTTCAGTATATTTCTGTTTTGCTTGAAAAAAACTCGCAAAACGTACTTTATCCCCAATATTGGTGCTATATTCCGCCTCTTTGCCAGAGTACACTGTACGACAATCACTTTTCAAGAGATGCATGGCATCTGTCAGCAGGAAGAAAAGAGATTTAAAAGGAAAATCATCTCGGTACGAACTGCCCCTGCTTTTGGTGTGAAGAGACTTTTTAAATGTATTATAAAATTTAGAAGGAGCTTCAGCATAACTCCTCAGTGCAGCCATGTGCTCCGGTGTACCTCCTGGAATGGCCTTGTCACATTCTGCGTTATCTTGCCACATAGTCTCAAAAAGTGTGTTGTTTTTAATCTCTGTTTCCAGCAAACCTCCAGCTTTTGTGACCATTTGCAGCATCTCTTTCCGACAATTGTAGAATGAGTAATCTGCAACTTCAGGAAACATGCCCATGTGTATCACCTCTTCAGTTATCACCAACACAGCCTGAAAGCACAAGAAATTTTGGAGGGAGAAAAAAAAATCAAATAATTATAAGCTTCATAAAGTTCGATGAGTTATTTTAGTTAAACAGTTAATGTAGTGATGATAAATGTTCAATGGAGAGCTTACAGTGTTCAAGACCACCAGGAGAAATATTGGAAACTGCAAACTTCCCATTGTATAAGTTGGTGTATGTGCACAAGTCTGGGCAAAGATAACATGGACAAAAAGCTAAAAATAAGGTTGGTGAATTCATGCTTGCCAAATATATATATATAAAAATACAATATTTTTCAACAATGACAGAACAAAAGCACAAACCCTTTAAAAAAACAGCGAGCAAAAAATTAACATGAAGCACAAACTGTGATATCCCCAAAAAATAACTGTTGTGTGTGGTATGTACATTTGATGTTGTCAGAAACATCTGCCTAAAACCAGTGGCTGATAACTCTGATGTGATCAGAAAACAAACAAAAAAACAAACAAAGAGAAAGTAAATAAGGCAGCACTCACCGTTTTAAGATGCCTGGTATTTTTAATGTTGGTTAAACATGGAGAAAGTAAAAAGACTAAACTGCAGGGTGTCTGACAAGAAAAATAATGACAGGAAAGCTTATCAGGGCTGTGCCCTGCCTTTTCCTTCCTGCATTCCTGCATTTTCCACTGCTAAGGTGATCATGCTATAGCATGCTATAAAACAAAAAAACCCACAAATCTGCATAGGAGATCTCAAAGAAAGAGCATAGGACACCTCCTTGCCCAAACTTCTCTCTCCCTCTCCCTCTCCTTTCCAAGTCACTAAAAGTTAATTAAAAATGTCCAAATTTACCACATAAGGTAGTAGCCAAAAGTGATGTCCATGGCAAAGTACTTGTGCAGACCAGCCACAAGTTCCCCTTCAGAGAGGGCTTTTTTTGTTATTTGCTTGTGGTCCTCCCTAAAAATGGATCATGTTTAGGGGCGAATCTAGAAAATTATTTATAGGGTGGCAAAGGGGTGGCATGAGGTCTATGAGGGCTGGCAACACCAAAGCAAGTGCCCATGCATAGTTTTTTTCAGATTTATGGCCTGACATACACAATTGTGTCCACAGATATTGCATTACCACAAAATAATCATCTCTACAGTTTAAAATTAAAAATAAATAACAAGATTTCAATATCCATCACGGCACCAAGTCAAGACACTATATGAAAAACATCAACAGATTATTATTTTGAGCTTGTATCACTAAAGAAGATGAGCAGTTTTATTAATATTACATAGGCTACTTTGATGGTATAAATAGTGCAAATTAAAGAGTAACAAGAACTTTTGAATTTCCACAGTTTTGCAAACAATTTTTGAGCTTCTGTTATTGAAGGTTTAGTTCACCTTCAAATGAAAATTAGCCCAAGCTTTACTCACTCTCAAGCCATCAGGTGTATATGACTTTCTTCCTTCTGATGAACACAATCTGAGATATTTTAATAAATATCCTGATGCATTTAAACTTTATAATGGTCACGAGTATGAACTGAAGAAAGTACTTCCATATTCATATCCGTATTCAACATACGAAGAAAGAGTAAAACTCTGGCAGTTCAAAAGCTTACACTACGCCTTCCCTAATCAACTTACAGAAACTTGAATAAGAAAGGCGGTCTGGTGGAAGCTAGATATTTGACATCATAACTTGTTAAAATATGGATTTTTTTTTTTTTTTTTACACAAACGCATCGCTTCGCTTCAGAAGGTCTTTATTAACCCCCTGGAGCCGTTTGGAGTACATTTATGATGGATGAATGTGGATGGAGACACTTTCTTTAGCTCATACTCGTTGATCCTCGCTCACTGCCATTATAAAGCTTAGATGCATCAGGATATTTATTAATATTTCTCTGATTGTGTTCATCAGAAAGAAGAAACACCTAGGATGGCTTGAGGGTGAGTAAAGCTTGGGATAATTTTCATTTGAAAGTGAACTAATCCTTTAACAGTGATGGAATGTCTGTGTGTGTTCACCCAGAACACCCTATCAACCATATACTCACACATACACACCCTATCAACTACATACTCACATGCACACCCTATCAACTACATACTCTAGCAACACCCTAGCAACTGCATACCAAGAGCCAAGCAACCATCCAGAATCTCCAAACAACACTTTAGCAAACACCCAGAACATCTATCTATTCTGGCCTAACTGACCAAACTATTTAAAACAAGACTTTAAATTGGCTTTATGACAAGCCAGCATAAATTTGTCTTTCAAATTTTTCAATCTAGTTATTGTTTTTCTTGATTGCTAACACACAATTCCTAACAGCATTCAACATTTTCTCTCAACTATAAACACAATCTCGAAACTATAAATCAACTTGCACAAATCTCAAACTTCCAGGTCATAATAAAATGTTCGGTCCCACTTTATATTAAGTGGCCTTAACTACTATGTACTTACATTGAAATTAATAATTTAATACAATGCACTTATTGTGTACATACATGTTTTTACATTGTACTTATATTTGAGAAACATCTGCATGTAATTACATATGTAATTAATTTCAGAAATTTCATGCATATAGTCAAATTTATATTATAATTACACTGTTGTCCCATCCCTTACACCAGCGCTACTGTTAAACCTACCCATACCACCAAAGCTTTCCCTAACCTTACCCGTATCCCACTTCAATAGCAGAAAAAGTGTTTTGCAATTCAATATGAACCCAATAAGTACATTGTAGTTATTTTTTGATGTAAGTAGTTAAGGCCACTTAATATAAAGTGGGACCAAATGTTCTAGTCAACATATTCATATTCTCTTCTGACAAAATCAAATGCACCACAACACAGTACAGTACTTTACTTTCAATTACAGTACAGCAAAAAAAAAAAAAAATGTAGCATCCTCTGTACATTTGGACATATTTCATTACAGTATACAGTACTATAACAGTGAATTGGTCTTCTGACACAAGACTTTATCCCTATGCAGTCACTTCTTAGGCCGGGTTCACACCGCAAGCGGCAGCGCGTATTTTTTTCGGCGCCCATGTTAACAGATGAGAGCGTTCACACCGCACGCAGAAGCTGCGCGGCAGCGCGGAGCAGGAGCAGAGCAGAAGCAGCAGTGCCGCGATCGTTTCGGCGCTGGGTCTATTTTTGCTGCGCTGCTAACGTTCAATTAAAGTGAAAGTACACCTTTGATGGACAAAATAAATATGATTTCACACAAAAAGTGCTCAAAATGCACAGAATAAGCATATCTAGTGCGTTTTAACAAGAATTGAAGTATGTCAGGAGAGAAAATTAATATTAAAAAACATTTATAGAAGATTTACTCATTTAAACTTGTTTTTAATTACTCAGTTTGGGTTAAAGTATGGTATATTATAGAAAACTGAACTAAACTAGATTTTAAAATATGATATATAAACATTATTTTAGTTATTACACAGACAGCAATTTAGGCTCTTGCATACCCAAATCAAACCCGAGTTTGCTGGCTTTTTCGCCGAGTTTGCTGTCTAGTAAACATGTTCATGCGTCAGATGATGTAAAACACAAAGCTTACCTCATTCGTGTGCAGCAATGGATGACAGGAGGCTTTTATTTATTTATTTTGTATTTATTTTACGTTTATATGTGAGTGTTGTACACCTTGCATGTTAACAAACTTTCAAGACTATCAAGTTTAACAATGACCAATTATAAAAACAAAATGATAGCTGTCTTTGTAAAGAAATACTCACTTTATATGTAGCTTCGAGCCGCTGCCTTTACGCACAAACGCTTCCAGTGTGAATACTCGCGCGTCTCTGCAGCTGCAGTTCACGCTCACGCGCTGCTAACGCGCTGCTTCCGCTCTGTATGGAAGGCCGTTTCAGCATAAAAACGTTCCAGCGTTACTCGTTGTAATTATATTTTTACTAGTAACAATTAAATTAAAGAGCTCTATAATTTAATTTGTACTAGTAAAAATTACAATTACAGAGCTCTATAATTCAATTTTTACTAGTAACAATTATAATTGTAGAGCTCTCTAATTCGGTTTTTACTAGTCACAATAACAATTATAGAGCTCTACAATTAAATTTTTACTAGTAACAATTACAATTACAGAGCTCTATAATTCAATTTTTACTAGTAACAATTATGATTATAGAGCTCTCTAATTCAATTGTTACTAGTAACAATTCCAATTAGAGAGCTCTACAATTCATTTATTACTAGTCATATGTCTCCATTGACTTCCATTCATTTTTAATTATAGAGCTCTGTAATTCAATTGTTACTAGTAACAATTGAGATTATAGAGCTCTCTAATTGAATTCTTACTAGTAACAATTACAATTATAGAGCTCTCTAATTCAATTTTTACTAGTAACAATTACAATTATAGAGCTCTCTAATTGAATTCTTACTAGTAACAATTACAATTATAGAGCTCTCTAACTGAATTCTTACTAGTAACAATTGAATTACAGAGCTCTTCAATTGATTTATTACTAGTAAAAATACACATTAAAGATATGTGTAATTGCAGAGCTCTATAATTCAATTACAGAGCTCTCTAATTCAATTGTTACTAGTAACAATTGAATTAGAGAGCTCTCTAATCGTAATTGTTACTAGTAACAATTGAATTACAGAGCTCTCTAATCATAATTGTTACTAGTAACAATTGAATTAGAGAGCTCTGTAATTCAATTAGAGAGCTCTATAATCAAATTGTTACTAGTAAGAATTCAATTGTAGAGCTCTCTAATTGCAATTCTTAACAATTGAATTAGAGAGCTCTATAATTGAATTACAGAGCTCTCTAATTGAATTGTTACTAGTAAGAATTAAGTTACAGAGCTCTATAATTCAGTTCTTACTAGTAACAATTAGAATTAGAGAGCTCAGTAATTGCAATCTTACTAGTACAAATTGAATTACAGAGCTCCACAATAGCAATTCTTACTAGCAAGGGCGTAGATTTGGTTTCAACATTGGGGGGGTTGAGCGTTGGTATGCTGCCTGTTATTATTTTTTTTAATTAAAAAAAAAAAATAAAAAAATCTGTTTTATGTGTAGCGTTATTGGATAATTTATTTCTTCTCTATCTATCTATCTATCTATCTATCTATCTATCTATCTATCTATCTATCTATCTATCTATCTATCTATCTATCTATCTATCTATCTATCTATAAGCATTCATCAAATTCTAACATAACAGAGTGATTCTAAAAAGAAAGAAATTGTTAAATATTGAAACCGCCAGTAGGTGGCAGCGATTCGACGTTTTAATGAGTGAGCTACTTAAATCGTTCATTCAAGCCAATTCGTTCAAAACAGACGGCTGTTTTGGTAACTGGTTACACTGATAGTTGTGGCTAAATTGCAATGGAACCGATTAGCTAGCTAAAATATATGTGGAGTGTACTTACTTAGCTATTACAATGTTTTCATACCTCCTTCTCAGTACATGCTTTATTCTTTTTAACGTCCCTCTTTGAACAGAAGTTTAATATAGTCGGCTGGGCAGCGGTTCTCTTCATTTTTTGGTGCTACCCGTGCTCTCTATTCAAATAGTAGAGCACCACTCGCGTTGTTTTGGTAAAAGTGCGATGCGCATTGGTTGGGCGTTACCAATCGGTTCAATGGAAGGGGGGTACTTTTTTGACTAATTTATTATGACAAACTCATATTCGATTAGAAACAATATTATTGTTACAAAATAAATGAATTATACATATGTTAGTATAGATCTACTGTGATTTTCATGTTGAAATATTGGGGGGTTGTAACTGATGGATTTGAATATTGGGGGGTTACCTCCCCCCATCCCCCCGCAAACTACGCCCCTGCTTACTAGTAACAATTGCATTACAGAGCTCTGTATTCGGCGACATATCATTATGCTAATCGTGCCTTATGCATATTCAACTGGGGTCAGTGGCGTAACTTTGTTTTACAAAGTGGGTGGGACAAGAATGTGTATGGGTGGGGGGGGGGGGGTAATGTTGTATTATTATTACAATAATAATGATATGATATTAAAATTATAAATGTGTTCAAATATGATAGTTTTCCCACATCTGCTATAATACAATATCGTTAGTGTCGAGAATATGTACATTAGTTAATAAATACGACGATCCGCCTTTGATAATTAAATGTCCTAATAGACTAGTGGCAGTTTCTCCGATTAGGATGCAAGAGGTTTCCGGTTCTATTCCAACCAACTGAATTTTTTTTTTTTCTCATTAAAACCAAAGATTTTCATCAGTGATTGTATATCAAGAGCAGTGACACGTTTATATGTATTTTGTTTTTTGTGATTTCAACGTATGGAATAGAGAGTCTCCGCAAAAGCGATAGATTGAAGTGCTAATCCGTGTGCACGAGCGCTGTGAACCCTGTTGCACGCGCCTCTGATAACAACGAGCGAGCACTCAACAACAACATAATTTCAAAAACAACATACCCCAGCGCCAAATCGCCTATTATTAACACAATTTGATAATCAATTCAATAGAGGTGTTTATTTTGTATTAGATATCCGCGATAATCATTCTATTATTGCATAACAATACTAAACACTGTAAATATTTAAAATTAATTTATACTCCTTAATATCAAGTTTGTCAAAACACTTTGGGTGGCTTAGGGCATTTCACCCTATATTATGTCCAGTGATATGGAGTGTTCTTGGCTCTTAGCTTTACCAATATACAAAGGTGAATGAATATAACGACTAAATATAGCTAGGCTTTCATCTCAGGCATCATCTTAATTTTGCTTTAATGTGAACATGATTAATATGTTACCTAAGTCTGTAAAATATTTCAGGATACTTTAGAACCACGCTACAGGGCTTTTATTTTGAAACTCACTTTTGTAGGCGGGAAATCTGCAATCTGTTTTGCATCTCATGAATAGGAGTTTTTACTAGTAATAATACAATTATAGAGCTCTGTAATTAGAATTGTTACTAGTAAGAATTGAATTAAAGAGCTCTCTAATTCAGTTTTTACTAGTAACAATTACAATTAGAGAGCTCTATAATTCAGTTTTTACTAGTAACAATTGAATTAGAGAGCTCTCTAGTGGAATTGTAGAGCTCTGCAATTGGATTATTACTAGTAACAATTGAATTACAGAGCTCTGCAACTGAATTCTTACTAGTAATAAATGAATTGCAGAGCTCTCTAATTGGAATTGTTACTAGTAAAAACTGAATTATAGAGCTCTACAATTCAGTTGTTACTAGTAAGAATACAATTGCAGAGCTCTATAATTCAATTAGAGAGCTCTACAATCATAATTGTTACTAGTAAAAAATGAATTATAGAGCTCTCTAATTGTAATTGTTACTAGTAAAAACTGAATTATAGAGCTCTACAATTCAGTTGTTACTAGTAAGAATACAATTGCAGAGCTCTATAATTCAATTAGAGAGCTCTACAATCATAATTGTTACTAGTAAAAAATGAATTATAGAGCTCTCTAATTGTAATTGTTACTAGTAAAAACTGAATTAGAGAGCTCTTTAATTTAATTGTTACTAGTAAAAATATAATTACGACGAGTAACGCTGGAACGTTTTTATGCTGAAACGGCCTTCCATAGGCTAATTATAATGTATGTGTTTGTTTAAAACACTCGTAAATGATTCTTTCAGCTCTCTCTCAGATTTTGACTGGTATGTCATCAGTTTTGCTATCTAATGTTGTCATTTTAAACGTTTTGAAATGTGTCTTTGTTTTGAGAACTGAACGAATTGTTTGGGAAACTGGGCCAGTAGTTTTTTTCTTCAAATGCTTCACCACTTAAGTTGTTAATTCCCTGTTTTCTCCTGGTTTGTGGCTAAATAGGGAGTGAGGATACATTTGTTTTGTTTTGTTTTTTCTTTGTTTGTTTGTTTTTTTGTAAGGTGTTACGTTCCACGTATGTTTTGTATTTTGTTTTTTCCTCCCTCTCTTTTGTTATCTATCTATCTATCTATCTATCTATCTATCTATCTATCTATCTATCTATCTATCTATCTATCTATCTATCTAGCCTATCTATCTATAGAATTATTTAGGTTGATCAAATTGGACGGGAAAACTATCAATCATCCTGGTGATGTCATGACATTCTGACGTCATGACCAGTGTTCTGCCAATCTGCGGGGTTGCTGGTCGTGTAAAGGGCTTTACACCTGCAGTGAGCATTTGGGCTTCGGACTTCTCTCACCTTTGTCGTGCTAGAAGCAGCCAGCCAGCAAGCCAGCCTTTGAACTGTTCATTTAGTCTGTGGTTTATTGAGACAGAATTTCTGTGAGTTGTTTGATGCACTCGTGTAATAGTTAACCTGATGGAGTTAGAACGTGCTACAAGCTTCACATGTTCATTGTATGTGCGCATTCGTATGCTGGTGTGAACGTCGTTATCTGTTAACCACTTGATTGGCAAGTAATGATCCCTTTGATATGTACAGCCCTACCCAGTGTTGGTAGGCTACTTTGTTTATCTTGTATTTTTGGTTATGTAGTAGCTTAAACTTTAGTTAAGGGCGTCGCATACGCCGAAGTTTTCGATATTGTTTCTAACTTGCATCTTACTTTTGGTAGTTAGGGGCGTGGGCGCTAGTTAATGGGGTTTTGTTTTGATTATTTCTTTTGTTTGGCGACACCCTCGTTTTTTCTTCCTGTTTATTGAGTTCATGTTTTTCTTGTATTGTCTAATTTCTCCGTGTCAATAAACATCGGGTTATTTCTACAACCCTTGTCTGGTTTGTTCTCCCTCACACCGCAACAGCTGCATCTCACTTAAATGTTGCATTCATTCCACTGAGCATCTTTAACCCATTTGTGCCCAAATTTTTCTGAATGATTTCATGCATACAGTCATGTTAATAGTGTCCTATGTTAACATGTTCTGCATTTATTTTCCCCAGGTTTTTTTTTTTTTTTTTTTTTTTCTTAAAAAATGTATTTGAATGTGCGGCAACTATAGTTTCCGGTGGACAAATATGTTGTATGCACCCCTTCAATGTAAATTAAATTAAATAAAAGTTAAATTACATTGTTCGTTAGAAAAAATTACTCCTGTATGTGACCCTGGACCACAAAACCAGTCAGAAGTCGCACGGGTATATCTGTAACTATAGCCAACAATACATTGTATGGGTCAATTTTTAGATTTTTTTTTTTTTTATGACAAAAATCATTAGGATATTAAGTAAAGATCATGTTCCATGAGGATATTTTGTACATTTTCTACCATAAATATCTAAAAAAATATTTTTGTGAATGATTATACATTGTTAACGACTTCATTTGGACAACTTTAAAGGCGATTTTCTCAATATTTTGATTTTTTTTGCACCTTAAGATTCCAGATTTTCAAATAGTTGTATCTCGACCAAATGTCCTATCCTAACAAACCACACATCAATGGAAAGCTTATATATATTCACCTTTCAGATGATGTATAATTCTCAATTTCAAAAAAATGGACCCTTATGACTGGTTTTGCAGTCCAGGGTCACATATAACAAACAAACAAAAAATAAATGAATTAAAAAATAAATAAATAACAATATATATCAATATAAAATATTATGAAAGCAAAAAGCACTAAACAAGACCAATAATTTTGATTTATTAACCCATTAAACACAGTATACCCCATTTCCCCATAATACCACCATTACGTTCTGCTCTTAAAAAAAAAAAAAAAAAAAAAAAAAAAAAAACCTAGACACTTGTAGGGCATAACTAACACACAAACACTGCTCCAGACTAACATTTGAGATCAAGTAAATATTATTAATATTTTAGATGTTTTGTCTTTTGAAAATGTGCATTTGACAGTAGCAGCAGCTTGAGTTGGGACACAGATGTAAATTTATTTTCATTAACACAAACAGTAGAAATTAACCTAATTTTTAAAGGATAAAATTTGAATGATATTAATGAGTTAAAACTCTACTCTTATTAAAATTAAAGGGTTAGTTCACCCCCAAAAAATGAAATTTCTGTCATTAAGCAGTCATTTGTTCATCTTCAGAACACAAATTAATATAATTTTGATGAAATCTGAGAGTCTCGGAACCATTGGCAGCAACTTCATTGCATCTTTTGAAGTCCAGAAAGGTATTAAGACATCGTTATATATAAAATAGTCAACGTGTCTTCAGTGGTTTAACCTTAATTTTATAAAGTGAGGAAAATACTTTTTGTGTGCAAAAACAAAAAACTTTTTTAACAATTTGTTTTTTTGCACACAAAAAGTATTCTCGTCACTTTATAACATTAAGGTTGAACCACTGTAGTCACGTGGACTATTTTAACAATGTCTTTACTACCTTTCTCAAGGTGCAATGACGTTGCTGCCAATGTGTGGTGCAGAAACCCTCAGATTGTATCAAAAATGTGTTAATTTGTGTTCCAAAGAAGAATCTTGCAGAAGAAAGTCTTGTAGGTTTGGGACGACATGAGGGTGAGTAATTAATGACAGAAATTTCATTTTTGGGTGAATTAACCCTTTAACAACTGGTCTTCCATAGTATCATACATTTAGATCACCACAGGTAAAAGTACACATGGCACCTCACTACCATGAGAAAAAGTAACAATATTGTTTATGGTATTTAATCTATAAACACATTGGGCCTCATTCATAATTTGCGCTTAAAACTGACCTTCCCGAAAACTCAACTCCGGATTCACAAGTGTTTATAAACATCAGATTTGATATTTAAACGTGTATATATTAATGAATTCCAATTATTTGCAAACAGGGCGCGCGTGCGCACTCATTCACAATTAGCATAATCCCCGCCTTCTGGACTCCCTTCTCTTGTTTGGCTCCATTATATTGCATAAATGCAATAGAGACTAATAGGCCATATGCCTAACAATAAATATTAAATTAACATGTCCACCACAGTTTTTTTAGTCAGCTGAACAAAATGCCTGCTGCCTAACCCTAATGTCCAGCTAGGGGCGCTTGAGAGGTGCAGTGTTTTTCCAGCTGAGATTCTTGGTTGTTATGATTTGGCATATCCATGGCTGTAACATGTTACTAGTATCTTATTTTGAAGAATATTACTCAATATTATAATGCAATAATTATGTGTGGCGGGCCTAAACATGTCAAAGTCCTGAAAAGTGAAGCCAAAGCATCTCGATCGCCCCCAGGTGGTTGGATGCAGTATAGGTCATAAACCCCGCCTTCTCCATGCAATGGAGACAAACTAAACCAGGGATGGGCAACTTCAGTCCTGGAGGGCCACTGCCCAGCAGAGTTTAGCTCCAACCCTAATCAAACACACCTGAACCAGCTAATCAAGGTCTTTAGATTTAGTAGAAAGTTATAGGCAAGTGAGTTTTTATCAGGGATGGAGATAAACTCTGCAGGACACTGGCCATCCAGGACCGGAGTTGCCCATCCCTGAACTAAACAATCAAATTACACATCAAATATTTCTGACATTGTAGGCAGTTTTTTATCATGTTGATGTTAGTTCAAGTGGTCTTTTTTTTAATTAGTTTGGTTTTATTTTTTTTTATTATTTAATTTGATGCTATATAAAAAGTGGGTTTTGACATCATGATGGACATGTCTCTAGGCAGAAACACACCAAGCCAATGCCGATGAACTAGAGGCGATGAAAGCAGACTGCGGGGTTGGCTCACGTCGGCAGCATCTGGGTCCAAAGATGCCCTGACGCACCAAACCAATGCTCAACAGCCGACGACCAAGTAGCATGTCCGTTCTGCGCCTGCGTAAGATGAAATGCCTTTCCCTACCAGCAGGTGACAGTAGCTGAACAGCCAATCAGAATGATCAGATGGCCCGAGGAGCTCCGACGCCTTTTCAATAAACTTTATCGGCCGACCATCGGCTTGGTGTGTTCCTGCCTTCTGAGCGAAGTAGTCACTGAAGCACCAATTAAATTTTTTTCTGGATCTTCGGGAAGAGATTGAAGCTTTAACTTTACTTTCTTTCGTCCCAGACTAAAATGCATGTTTGAGCTGTTTTAACTGAAAGCAACTTGCACTGCCATATCTTAAAATATGTCAGTGCCATTGTTTTGTCTCAAGATGCACACCAATAATGTTAATGTTAAGTTTTTTTAAGGCACGTTTGTAAAAAATACTTGAATGTCCTAATTGAACTAAGGCCTAATCCTGGCTTAATCTAGCCCTGTCTGTGGAACCGGGCCAATGTGTTGTTCTGCAGTAAACTGTATTAACCAATTCTGTAGGACTGAGGGCGGGCTTGATATCACAGCTCCACTTTGCACTCACTATTGCGCAGACTCGAGACTGAAGATGTCAGTGGCTGCATTCCAGTTCATTTTTTTTATGACCTTCCCACGCTAACTTCACTCAGTCTTGTTGACTCGGATGTACGTTATTGTTTACGTTGCACGAGTGCCCACTACTGGCGGAACTTGTGCAATGGGCTGAATTGGAACGTCCTATGCCCTTGATCACTTGGAAATCCACTATGGAGTAGATTAATTATTTAATTTTTTCCCCTTACCAAATTGTTTATTGCAGCATATGTATATATGTGTGTTTTAAATATTATATAAAAAAATAAATAAATAATATATCAGAGTTGTTTGTGGTGGGGTAAATTAAACGCGATATGTGGTGACGTCACAATTGTGTTGCATTGTGGTACATTAAGCTGCCTGAAGTGTACATACTCCCTCGGTCAAAATCGAGGGAGCGAGGGTCTGTCTATATAAACTTCCCTCGTCCACCTTATGAAGTGGAACACACTTCAAAATGACGGCAGGGATTCCCTCGAGGGTAAGTGCTTAGGGAAGTTCACGAGAGCGTGTCTAAAACTGGAGTGGAACGCAGCCAGTGTCATATTGGCACACTGGTGGTTTCACTTACTACACTGGAAGAGAGTGAAGGTGTGTCGTCCTTTTTTTTTTTTTTTTACACTGTATGGGCAGTTCACATATTATATTTTTTAATAGATAAGCTGCGAACCGTTTGAAATGTATCCCTGGGCCGGATTTGGACAACCCTGCCCTAGATCCTTAGGGATCGTAACAGTTTAAAAATCTATATCATCACCCAGTTTTACTACAAGAAATAAATTAGAAGTTTGAACTCTAATGTGTAAAGAGTGTCATGAGAAAGTACAGGAACCGAATGTATTAAAACAGAATGCAAAAGATAAATCAAAATTTGAGATTGATGACATTAAATACAAAAAACATGAGTTTAATCATATTTTCTAATCCAATTATATTAATGTAATTTGTTGACCACTTTTTTAAGTGTCATCCAGGTCCTATTTATTGTCCGACAAGTGTGTTGTCCTCTGTAAACACATTTATACTCTTTTCTCTTTCCCCCCAAGACACCACTTAGGCTGAATAAAATGTTACTCCCAAAGCAACAGTTTGTTCAGCATTTTCAGAAAAGTAAACACAAACAAACAAAACACTGAATTTTCACTGAAAAATAAGAAGTTTGTGTCATGAAATTCCACACAAGAGCCATGGTAGGTCAGAAGTCAAAGTTAAATGAAGAACGGTAGTCTCTCTCCCATATCTTGTCTTTCTCTTCTTTCTTCTTAAGTTGTTTGGCACTGACCGTTGTTTCTCTCTCCTGTCTCAGTCTTTTTTCCTTATGTAAGTGTTGCACTGCCTGAGGATCTTTGGCCTTGAAGTGAGTGACTTTAGGCTGTGGGGTCACACCATATCCCAGTCCCGCCTGATCTCTCTTTAGTACTGTGCTTACTGGATTTTTGCGGCCGGAATGGACAGGTCCAAGGCCAGAGGAGGGGTCCCAACCCAAGCGGAGCATCATTTTATAGCTAGTGCTGGAAGAAGGCAGGCAGTATTGAGGGGTGGCTGGGGGGCGGAGCTCACTGAACTGATGCAGTGTGGATCTGTTGTGTGCTTCAGTACTGTCTGTGTAATGCACAGCACACACATTACACCACTGAGAATGAACACTGTGGAAACAGACACACATAAGTATAAAACGACAAAAAAAGACTTATTAGAACAGAATTTTAGAGGGTACTTCATATTTTTGCCTTTTCTAAATATAATTGAACATCATGTCAAATATGTTATACATGGGAAATAATATACTCAGATAAAAAGCATAGCATTGAGCATGTTTACTGTACATACAAACTGATATGCTGATAACTCCTAAAAAGCTTTTTGAATTAAACCATTGTCCCAGTTTACATGCAAACCAATAACCTGTCAATGCAAGTAAACTGCATTTACATGACTGTGACTGAGTATTCCATTTGTTATGTAAATTTTGATGTTAAATAAGCAGTATCATTTCGAATGAGAAAATTTTTTATATTTTCATGGTTCAAGGAAGAGACTGTGTTTGTGATATTTCCTAATCCCCCACCGCAAAACACTTGCTCTGTCTGGATGTGCTTAAATCCACAGTAAGGATGCTTTCCTGTCACATATCACACATGCACACTGCGATAAACCGACAGAATGCAAGTTAATGTGTTAACATGCCAGGCGAAATCGGGGTCAAACATCTAGCTGTGTCGACTGGTTTATACTGAAGCCGTTTATGACCTTACTCTGATAAAGGAAAACTGGTTAATGCATTTACATGACCACATGCAGGACCAGATTTATGCATAGGCATTCTAGGCATGTGCTTATGTTTGCACATCCAGTGGGGCGGGCCCAATTACAAATAGGAGAAATAATATATATTTTTAAATATTATATTATTATTATTATTATTATTTCACTTAGTTTAATATTAAATGAATAACCTTTAAAATTTTGCCACGTTTAGGTAGAAACCTTGTATCATATAAACGTCCTATATTGTCTTTTTCTTTTTTATTACTATTGATCACCCTTTACATCTGTCTGTGGGTTTTGTACATTTTAAACCAATGAAAAGTATTAAAAAGAGCTTGTGCCTAAACTCATAACTCCTCTTCAAACTGTCGGTAAAAGACTGTCGGTATCATCTCGGATTCTTTGCAGTGCAAACTTTATAACCTGTAAGGTAATGAAAATGCAATGCGATGCACTTATTGCCTCAGATGCGGCTCTTCTAATGACAAAAACACGACATTCGCTGGTCAAAAACTTTGTAACTTCATTTGAGCTTGATTTTGGCAAAATGTTAATAATATAATGACATATATGATCATATAAAAAGCCACAATATCAACTTCAACAAAAGTGTTTTTTTTTTTTTTTTTTTTTTTTTTTTTAAATACAGTATTTTTTTCCATTTTCTGAAAAGTAGCAGTTTTGGTCATATGACTGACAGCAGGGCAGGGTTTCCTTTTGCCCATGTCACAATAGGAGGTAAATCTGGCCCTGACCACATGCACTGTCGGCTTATTAAAGGGTCATGAAACCCCAGAACACATTTTTTTTGAGATGTGAACCGATATGTACAGGCTGCACATCACTGAAAACACTAAAAGCACTCATTTTTAATAATAAGTGGGGCACAAATCCATGTCACCCGGTTCTGAGCGCTACTCTGCATTTATTCATGAGAATGATGAATTCTTTCAACCCAATCATTGCGCTGTATTACGCATGAGATCGCATTACAGTGGAGAATTCAAACAACATGTAACAACATATAGTGTGCATGACAACGGTTTATGCGCGGAATACCGCAACAAGTTTAACAACGCTCGCAACGTGGATCAAAGTCCATCCTATAAGGACTGGAGTAAGCGTGTTTCAACTTTTTATAGACATATTCCACATAATCTAAACATGAACAGGTACCGTGTATGTGGTTATACATTTAATCACGTCTTCAAATAAAATATATATGCAAATAAGGACACTGATACAACCGTTTTTTCTTCTCCGTGCTCATACTTTAATATTAATCTGTCAATATAATAAGTGTGCTGCAGGTCTGTGCTGTTTTGGTTGTTTTCTCCCCTTTTCCCACCCTCTACTCTCCCACTTTTCCACAGATTTAAACGCCCATTTCTAGAGACTTTAACTCAGCTGTGTGAACGACCAGGCTAAAATAGGGGGGTTTCATAACACTTTAAATGGTACACTATGTAGGCCTAAATTTTAACTGCCCTCTAGCGGTTAAAAACAAAACTGCATGTATTTTGCAGAAGAACATTGTTTTGGTTGTGCTTAGGCTCTGCTTGACTGTGCGGATGAATATGGTTTTCCCACCGCTCATGAAACATTTAATACAAGGCTTAAGAGATAAAACCAGTTTGGACTGAAAGGATCTCAAGCTGACTGGCTTAAGATGTTACAGTATTATTATACCCATAATGGACACTTAAATTCCAAAAAGCCAAGCCTATGTTGATTCTCATTTCATTACGAGCTCTGTTGCATTCTCTTTTTGCCAGCAGACTCTCCTCTGTTCTGCCTTTTTTTTTTTTTTTTTTTTTTTTTTTTTTAAATGGGTGATTCCCCAGTGGTTTGAGATTTACCATGCTCTATCAAACTTTCACAATCATTGTGACATTAACTTATGCCATTCCCACACCATACATACAAAGTAGCTAGAGCAACTTTTCTCTATTTACGATTATGAAGAGACACACATGGGCGAGTGACACATGTACACAAATACTCGCTAGGTCTAAAATATACACACTTATAATAGGCTTACCATAGTGAATCAGGGTAAGACAAAAACACTTTTTGGAAGAAGGAACAATGATGTGTTGACATTCAAATTGTGTTAATTTTTCACCAAAAAAAAAAAAAAAGTTACATAGTGTACCTTTAAAAGGGGTAATGAATTGAGAAATCAACTTTTCCTTGAGCTTTTGATAAACAGTATCTCACAGAAGTGAGTACACCCCTCACATTTTTGTAAATATATCTTTTCATGTGACAACACTGAAGAAATGACACTTTGCTACAATGTAAAGTAGTAAGTGTACAGCTTGTATAACAGTGTAAATTTGCTGTCCCCTCAAAATAACTCAACACACAGCCATTAATGTCTAAACCCCTAGCCACAAAAGTGACTACACCCCTAAGTAAAAATGTCCAAATTGGGCCTAATTAGCCATTTTCTCTCCCCGGTGTCATGTGACCCATTAGTGTTACAATATCTCAGGTGTGAATGAAAAGCAGGTGTGTTAAATTTGGTGTCATCTCTCTCACTCTCTCATACTGGTCACTGGAAGTTCAACATGGTTATAAGATTGCCAAGACCCTGAAACTGAGCTGCAGCACAGTGGCCAAGACCATACAGCGGTTTAACAGGACAGGTACCACTCAGAACAGGCCTCGCCATGGACAACCAAAGAAGTTGAGTGCACATGCTCAGCGTCATATCCAGAGGTTTTGTTTGGGAAATAGACGTATGAGTGCTGCCAGCTACAGTTCATTGAGGGAACCATGAATGCCAACATATACTGTGACATACTGAAGCATAGCATGATCCTTTTCCTTTTCGGAGACTGGGCCGCAGGGCAGTACTCCAACATGATAACAACTCCAAACACACCTCCAAGACGACTACTGCCTTGCTAAAGTATGACCTAACTCCAGAGTATGACCTTGCTAAAGTATGTCTCCAGACCTAAACCCTATTGAGCATCTGTGGGGCATCCTTAAACGTAAGGTGGAGGAGCACAAGGTCGAGGTCATCGTGGAGAAGTGGAAGAGGACTAAAGTGGCAACCTGTGAAGCTCTGGTGAACTCCATGTATGGAAGTAAATTAATCCCAAATGTTTTTGAAATAAAAAGCTTGTTGAATTGCACTAACTGAAAAAAAAAAATGCATTACATTAGCTGTGCTTGCATTTAGATGCATTGTATTTTTAAGGCTTGCATTTTTATGGGCTGAAATTCAACATGGTTGTATATTTAAGCTGTCAATATTTCAATTAAAAATATTTCACACACATTTCCATTATTAAAAATTCAGTAATGTATATTCACCTTTCAGATTTCACTTCCAAAATATTCATTCTGTTTAAAAATACAACCTATAAAATTCAACTAGCAATTTTCAGTCCATTTTATTTCACTTTACAAATTTACACTGTTATACAAGCTGTACACTCACTACTTTACATTGTAACAAAGTGTAATTTCTTCGGTGTTGTCACATGAAAAGATATAATAAAATATTTACAAAAATGTGAGGGGTGTACTCACTTCTGTGAGACACTGTATAAGAGGTCAGAGTTTCAGAACTGAAAACTAAAAACTTGTTAGTCCCATAAAAGTTTTTATTGACACCAGGCCCAGCGAACGACTGATCCTAGAATGTGCCTATCTTAGATGGGTGAAACGCTGCCTACTTCATCATTGCAATGTTAGCCTCGCCCACTGGCCTGTTAGTGAGATGAAGATACTGTTCTAATGCCTGATCTGATATGTAATGATTCATATAGTCAGATATTCTTTGTCTGTATGTCAGTAAATCAAACCAGTGACTAAATGGTCAACTGCACGTTGTTTCTGTAAGTAGGATGAAAATAATCTGTTATTTAAACTGTGATTTAATTATATAAAGAAAGCGATCAAAGAATGCTGGAGCTGTCAATCAAACAGCACGAGTTTTAGTGACTGAGTTCTGCACTTGCACCAAAACTCCCGTTTTATTCATTAAATCTCTTATATCGCATTTGCACAGTTAGCTATGATGGAAGCATTCGTTAGTGTGCAGAAATTGAGATTCAATTACGAGATCACTGCTTTCATGCGCTCAGCAACATGTCTGTGGTTACTTCGGTAAAGTTGGTTTTATATTCGCACATTCGGACTTCTGATAAATTCAGACTTTCCAATAAATGTGCAATAAATTAATGTTTGCGAATTTTAAGCAGCGACATGATATTGACAACCAACGATTGTCAACTTACAACATTTTTCACAGTCGACCAAAATAGGCAAGTATTGTTTTAATGGCATATTTACTTGTGAATGTCCACTGAATGTCCAATGTAGTGTGATTAACAAGGCTATTGAATACGGATGTCCGAATGTGTGAATACAAAACCAACTTTACCGAAGTTCTGTGGTTGGCTGTTCATCATTGCAGCCTTTCATGCCATGATCTAAATATAATGCCATATATCTAAATGTAATTCAGCACTTTTCATGATTAGTTAACCTTAAAAGCTGTAATAGTAAAAACGCACTAAAGAGAGAGTAACACTTGGCTATTTAAAATGGAAAGATGTTAGCCAATCACAGCAGTGGGCTTTTACACTGAAGTCTCACAGCAGACACGCCCCTTAAAACAGAGCATAATCAGAGGGCTAAAATCAGGGTAGCAAAAATGCCTTTTATTTCTAAATTCTACAAATTTTTGATGTAAAAAGCATACTAACATTAAGTGTACCCCAGGAAACAATATAAAACAAACAAACAAACAAAATGCAGTTCATGACCCCTTTAAGCCTAATTGAGTTAAGACCATGCATGTAAATGATAATAATAACTGCTATACTTAAGTGTGAATTTCTGCTGTTCTTGGACATCTGGACACCAAGTTAACTGTAAACCATCTAACCTGTCTCCATTGTTTGTAGTAGGTGTGTGTGTAATCTCTGACACACTAAACTGCTCCAGTTCTCTCACTACATCCTGGTGACCTGCCTCCAGGGCCAGATCCCGAGCATCTCTGCCCTGAGAGAGAAAGAAAAAAGTAAGTTGACAAAACAAGAGGTAATAAGACAAAACAAGAAACAACCAGAGATAATGTTTAGGAATTGATTTGCAAACTATTACATCAATATCAATGGTGTTTCTACAGGATTTTGAGTTTGAAGCAGCAGGACTAGTTTCCATTAGGGATCATCTCAGTGTACTTAATTAGTTTAGCTTAAAGACATACAACTCTTTTAAAGTCATTTTTATGAATATCAGCGTATTGTGTAAATGCTTCACTTCCCTCGTTTTAAATGTTCACATTTTCTCTTTTTGACATCCATTCAGTGGCACAGTAAGGGTTAATATCATTAACTAAAATTAAAGCGCAATAAAGACAAAATAAAATAAAATATAAATATTAAATGAAAAACAAACTAAAACAAAACACTAAACATGAAGCACTAAAATTACTAACTGTAAATAAAAAAAAATAAAAAAAAGACAAAAGCACATAAAATTACAATTTTTGTTTTACTACACCTCCCAGAGATAACATCATATTATTATTAATAATATTAGCTTTATTTTTCTTATTTTCCCAGTTCCAGGGGCGTTAATGTGTAACTGATATTTCAATTGCATAATTATCATAATCAGATAAAAATAATTATCAAAACACTAATTTAGTTAGACTGGCCAACAGTACAATCTGATCTATTTATCTTCACTCCACTATCAATCAACTGACCATATTGACAAATTGCTAAATAAGTATAAGCCAATGGGGGGAAAAAAGCAAATCATCCACTTTTTCAGAAAGGAAGAGGCAGAGAGATTTATTCAGAATTTGATGTTATGCACCTGTTTGTCCACCACTCCCACCCAAGCAGCGCCGTGTTGCAGGAGCAGCCGGACAGCCTCTGTTTTTCCTGCCTTACTTGCACACATCACACCCGTCCAGTAAAAATCATCACGGAAGTTGACATCACAGCCACGCCGCAAGAGGTCCTTCAAGGCCCGAGTGTTGCCCTCCTGGGCACATCGGAGGAGTGCGTGTCCATCACGCTCTGAGGTGCTGACCGGTTGGTTATTAGAAGCTTCTTGTCGTTGTGCTTCTCTTCTTCTTCGATTGGGTCCTCATGTCAAAAGATAATGGGTGATCATGTTAAAACTATGGAGTATTGCATCTTAAACACCTACAATTATTATAAATATGCAAAGATTAAATTTATTAAAGCAGAATACTCATACTGCATAGAATTTTGGAGAGCACAAGTACTGTATAGATCGTATGCGCCAGAAAGACCAAATACAGCCATATTTAGTATTGTGTTTTAGTATTGTGTTAGACCTTACAGTTTTGGGATAGCTCTGTATAGTTCTATGGCATTGCTGTGGAAGAGTAATTAGCTGGTAAAGTGTAGAGTTAACGAAAGTTATCATGAGCATTGTAATGTTTAATGCGGATGATAGTTTAGCAGGAGCGGGGCTACATAAGGTCTATTTATGCAAAAGGAAGTTTAGTAGAAGCCACACTGTACCACTAATTGTGTAAATATATTTACAACAAATATCAACGTGACTTTAAATTTTATTTGCAATCTATTTATGGAAAAATACTAATAATTTAATCATATACTGTATGCTTGTAGACAAATTTCAAATGGAAAAATCCATTAAGGATTTCAGTACGAATGTTCTAACAGTTATGAAGTAACAAGAGCAAAGATTGCAAAGAATTTTAAAATAAATTACAGAAACTACATCTAAGCATAATTTAGTTTTTCATGACCATTTCCCTTTTTTTTTTCTTTTTTTTTTGTAAAATTGTTGCTGCAAATGATAACATACTTAAAGAAAAATATGGTAAGAAAGCTGATTCTTATAAAATATTTACAAATAATAGATGTGTAAATATTGGTGGTCATATGTTAATGTTCATAAGCTTTGTTTCAAAAAACAGTGTTACTCATTATTTGCATAACGCTACACTATTATTCTAACTTTTATCAGTTATCATTCATCAGCTGTATCAATGTAGCAAATATGTGTCAGCTGATAACTAGATTTTTCATTTGACCACTTTTTTTAAATCATGCAAAAAAAGGATTCCAACTTCAGCTGAGTTGTGACCAGGTGAAAAAAGAAGCAAACAAAATCAAAATTAAACAGTGCAGATCAGTTTTAGATGCTGTGATAATTCTCAATCTACTTCTTATATCCATCTCTACCTGCTCCTCTTCTCACTCTCCTTATGGTTGCTGCTTCTCCCTCTTTTGGCCTTTCTCCATCTTTCTCTTGTAGCAGGGTTTGGTAGAAGTGTCTGGCTTCCTCCCCAGTAAGTGTTTGCTTTTCTTCTCTCTTTCTTTCTATCCAGAGAGTTTCCTCCTCTTTAGCTCTGGTAAAGTAGACTGGTTTGCTCATCTTTAACACAGTCTCTGCTAAAGAGGAAATATCTGAGAGATGATGGGGCTGCTGCTTTGAGACTAAAAACAAGAGAAAGAATACAAGCTTTAAAATACTGAATGCCCTCTCATTTTCAGGTCAGTTAAATGAACATCCTTGGATAATAATAGTGTTCTTAGTAACTTAACCGAGTTATGTGCTATTTAGCATTCCACAACTCAGAGAGATGTACAATAGTTACAATCTGTATAATTGCATAAAATAAATTAAAGGAAAGAAACAACAATACACTTTCAATTCCAAGTGAATTTGGGACTAATACCTGCTTGAGCACATCCAGAAAAATGAAACAAACGATGATTAAAACAAAAAAAAAAACCTCCCACTACACGTACGGTAAACACTGTGTTCCTCTTCTTATAGTGATGTTTATTGGCACCCATAGTGTACTATTGCCACCAACTGGTCTGGAGTATGAAGCGTTACAGCCTCTGTGTGGGCACACAACATGTTCTTTTTTTCTTTCTTTTTTTTTATGCCTTTTTTTGAATAATGAACTGTTTAAACCACGATGCCTTATTTTGTATTAATAAGAAATATTTCTTGAGCAACACATTAGACAGCAGAATAATTTCTGAAGGTGCTGGGTAACAGATTAGCCTATATGAAATCTAGATTATGTAATCACATTCCTAAAATTAAATAGGTCTGTATAGCCTACTTGTAATTATATTATATTGCATTTTAAAATACTTGTTACCAGACTAAATTTTATTTTATTTTTTATTTTTATTGATTATTAAATGATCACTTAATATTCACAAAATGGCAGTAAATGACACAAAATTCAAATAATCTTCATAATTCTCCTAATTTTATCTTTTAAATTTTCCTTTCTAAAAAAAACTGGGATGTTGGGAAAGCCCTGAAGTTTTGTAAATTTGCACACACAAGAGCGGCCACAAGTTAGGCAGCTATACCTGGAAAATTGAGGGGCCACACAGCAGCATAAACAAGTAATTTAATTAATTAATTTTAAGCTAAATTAAGCCTTTCGTCGATTTATGAACCTCTTGCAGATCCTGCACAAACCCCAGTTTGAGAAAGACAAATGTTTAATGCACGTTGAGTGGAATTTTTTTTTTTTCTCTTTTGCATTCTTATATCAATATTCTACTCGATTATTATTAATAATCTAATTACTAATTTTCATCATGTAATTTGTTTTTGGTAACGTATTAGTTTGTATGTTATCTAATGAGCACTGCTGAAGTATGTGCAACACTGAAGACTGGAGTAACGGCTGCTGAAAACTCAGCTTTACATTGGCATTTTAAAATACATTAAAATAGAAAATGGTTATTTTAAATTGTAATAATATTTCACAATATTACTGCTCATTTTGGATCAAATAAATACAGTCTTGGTGAGCTATAAGACTTCTTTCAAATAACATTTTAAAATCTTTACCAGCCCTAAACGTTTGAATGGTAGTGTATAATATTAGTAGATAAGTTATTTTATCACTAGTTTCATGTTACAACATAATTTATCTCCAAGTTTCAAATCAGTACTGTATTTTGACATCTCTACAATGACAAAAAAAAAAAAAGTGTAAAACTCACACAAAGAAATATGAATGAGCATTATGAATTTTATTGAAATAATTAGTGTCAAAATGTATTTAACGCTGGGACTGCTGGTTGACAAAATGTTTTTTTTTTTGCTTTGAAAAAGTGTCCCATGAACAAGCAGATACAAAGACTGATCTTACAAAAGTACTTTGTTATATTTAGTAATTTCCTCCCATCATATTATAATTGAGACCACAAATATTGATTGAAACAGGTGGTAATTTGCTGAAAAGTTTACCACTACAAAAATGATAAAGATATTTTCATCAATTGTTAGCTCGGTTGGCTTCTCTTTGTCCAAATAAATCCAAGGACTAAGAATGAAAAGGATTGTTCTGAACTTCACCATCAAACAAGGGTACAAAACTTTAGGCTGCTATGAAAATGGGAGATCGAGGTCTCACAGGCATCAGCCTGACTGAGAGGTGATGATGCTTTCTCCTCCATTCTTTGGCAGCTAAAACTTAAAAAGGCCCTTCCTGATGTCAAAACTAATCAGAAACATAAGAATAAGAATTTCTTGACATGCATTTAGCATAAACCATGAATAAGCATCGAGAAACCAACAGAAAAAAAGTCTGTATGCAGTTAACCAAGAAATCTCCCAGATCCTTGTGAATCTGTAAACAAATGGTTTCTTTATACATTAAGATAAATTTGAAGATAAGCATGCCATAAAATGAAAACCATTAGAAGTGACCCAAATCGCTTCATAAAATTTTGTATTTTAGCCCAACAGTTTGATTAAGCACTTCATTTGAATAGCACAAATTCTTTTAATACCTTAATTTAAGTGCTTAATATTTTATGCATTACATTGCAAAAAACAAAAAACAAAAAACAAAAAAACATTGGGAGATCATTGTGAACACCAACAAGTGAACACTTGTGAACAACAATAACAGAAAAACAACTTAAGCTGAAAAAGATAAAGCAAAATGACTGCCTCAACCCAAACTGTATTTCATGACCATCTGAAGCTGCTGATTTCCCCTCACTTCTTTTTTTCACTGCTGCATTTACGCTGCATACAAACACATAAATTCACAAACAAATGAAACAAAGCCTGTAATAGAGGAGAGAATAGCATTTCTCAGTTGTCACATTTCTACGTGATGATATCCTTTCTGAGGCTGAATATTTCTGTGTACTCGGAAGATGAGCAATGAAGACAGTGAGGACAGTTTCCCAGGGAAGTGCAGGAGATCCCAGCCTGCTAATCATCAGGGTCCTGCTGGAGCTCTCCTGATTCTTCTAGCTTTTCACAATCCCTCCGTCACCCTCACTCACAAACCGCTTACGCCCCCTGTTGGCCACAGGAATACATCTGTTATAATTGTAGTGTTTACAGGAAGAGAATTACCATTATATTATATCAGACAGTAACAAATTTAAAATTCTTATCCTCGACAGAACATCAGTAAACAGGCAAGATGGAAGCCCTCTGGAAGTCTCTGACCTGGTTGGACAGAAATCCCTCAGCTGCTTAGTGATGACTGACTCCTGGTAACAAAGGTCCACAAAGGTTTCCATAATGGAGTGTGCATGAGGCACATCCAGGTTAATCTCTGGCAGCTCGTCGTATACACGCTGGAAGCCCTGTGTATAACACACAAACCCATTAATTCTCTCACAAACAACTAGGGTCACGGTACGGAAAATGATGCCAACCGTGTCGAAGCAATTCCATATTTAACCTAGTCAGATCCAAATTATTGAATTATGTGGAATTCAATTATTGATTTGAAAAATCATTGTTCTGAGCTAAAAATGTAAGTTTAATGCCAGATTTTTAAAAAATATGGAAAATGAACAAATAAATGAAGAAAATAATACTACAGGGATACCTTTGTGCTATGTGGGTTTATGTCCCTTGCTCATAAGCATAACAATGGCTCTCAGACCTCTGCAGGGTTTGAACCTGCAACCTTCAAATTACCAGGTCAAGCTGGATGTCAATACGCAAGCTTTGCTGAGTAACTTCTGCTGACATTACAAGCAAACTGTTTTGAACACAAGCACGGTCTAAAGATTGACAGGCGCACATTTTCCAATGACTGGAAAAAGACTACAGAAAAGGCAGTAGGTAAGTGGTTAGAATAAATCACCATCCACTATCGTAGTAGAGGTGAGAAACTTTAGGCACCTCACAGTCCGTTCAAATCTGTTTCAGATTCTAGGAATCACAATCGGATTCTAAAATGATACTTTTTTCTATTAATGAGTTTACCAACTTTTAATATCAATTTTATTTGTGAATTTTATTTTTTAATACACATATAAGTACAAAGTATGTTAAGTTCATTATTAAGTAATACAGCTTTAAAACATACAAGCAAATACAAGGTAATTTGTAACAAAGAAAAACATTACAAGCAATAACCAAAACTGCTTTCAGTATCTGAGTGCTTTGAAGTGTATAAAATCAACATTAACATTTCCTTTTTTTTAAAAAAAAAAAATTGAATATTGCACTTTACAATAAGGTTAGTTAACTACATAAGTAAACATAAACTAAAAATGAACAATACTCCCACACCATTTATTAATCTTAGATAATGTTAATCTTTATAAAGTGTTAACATTATTATTTTTTTTTTTTAAATTCATGAGCCTTTGTAAAGTTAAAACCAAAATAACTTCTACTTGTAGCAACATCTCTACTCTTCTCTGTGACATTTTTTAGTGCGAGGGCAAGAAGATATTTCACTTGGATATATATCACAAAAAGGAAAAAAGGAACTTCCATTTCATGCCTACTTTAAGTATCTGAAAGTTTTCCAGATAAGGGCAGTGAGGGATTGCACACAAGGATTTTAAAGCAAATGCTAACATCTGTCTGTCAGTGAGTTTCATCTATCAAAGTTATATTGAATTTCAAATAGCATAACATACCATTTTAAACACTACCATCTGTTAAGTAATAATTAAAATACTAACAATTATAAACAATCATTAAGATCTGAAATTGCCAGAAGAATAATGGTAGAATGTTCTGATAATTTTCAGCTAAATGGTAACAGTGTAAAATAGCTACATAATACTAAAAAAACAAAACAAAAAAAACTATGTAAATTTTGTACAAACCCTGTTCATCTGGTCCAGAGTGATTAAGCCAGTTTGCCAGAACGCCTTGAGGAGTTTGACCATCATCTGTATGGCTGTGTCGCCTGTAGACTCTAGTACCATAACCACAGCCTACATCAACCAGAAAAACAGGTGAGAAAGCAAGAAAAGCTTTGTGTATTTTATCATCAAATATAAAAACATCTATTTTAATAATATATGCTTTTGTTGAAAATGTACTGGCCCAAGGTGAGACCTATAATCTTCAGATATGACACTGTCAGTGCTATTTACACTTCAAAAAATTAAAAAATTTACATGACAATTTTTGTGCATTCAATATAATGACTATTTCTGTATGTGAAATGTTCATCCATACCTCATAGACTAGTTCATGATGGAAGTGTGGCACTTCTAGATCTCGCAGACAGTGCTCAGCTTCAGTGAGCTCACCTGACACCAGGTACTCCTTTAGCAACAGGTTCATCTGTAAAACAAACATCAACATAATATATAAATGGCAAATATGGTGTAGGATGAACTTCATTTACATGTTTTGTGCCTAAGAAGTTTAAAAATAGCATCACCAAGTGTTCAGTGTTTTTACCAAAACTTTTGACTATATTGTCTTTGGGCAGTCGTGGCCTAAAGGCAGTGCTGGGTAGATTACTTACAAATTATAGTCCGTTACTGATTCCAAATTACATGACAAAAATTTTGTAATGTAATCCATTACATTACACATTTAAGGTAATATAATCTGACTACTTTTTGAATACTTTTATATTACTTTTGACCTAACTTGTTTATCACATTGAATTGAACAGGATATTATACCATACTGATGTAAAAATACAAAGCGAAAGAAAATATATTCCATTCTTTATCAACAACAACATGAAGTGTATTAAACATTCCATTCCATCAGGGTTTCCCAAACTGGTGTTCGTGAAGGAAAAATTTAATTATAGCCACCTGACTAGTGGCTGGTCTGTGTGTGCAGTTTCACAAAACTAGAAGACCTTCTAAATGTATATAAGCGATAAGCTTTAAAAAAAAAGTAGTAGTTATGGAGAGAAAAGGAAGAATTGCAGAGAATCAATAAATTATGAATGATTTCCTGCCATTGTGTAAATAATACGTAATCAATAAAAAGTAACTGTAGTCTGATTACGGGCATTTTAAAATGTAATATAATCTAATTACAAGTACGTCATTTTTGGAATCTAATTACATAATCCAGATTACATGCAATCAGTTACTACTCAGCACTACATAGAGGTTATCGAGTCAGACTAGTAACCTGAAGGTTGCGGGTTCGAGTCTCAATACTGACAGGAAATGACCGAGGTGCCCTTGAGCAAGGCACCTAACCCCCGGCACCACAGCAAAATGGCTGCCCACTGCTCCGGGTGTGTGTCCACAGTTTGCAGTGTGTATGTGTTCACTGCTCACTACTCCTTATGTGTGTGCACTAACTGAATGGGTTAAATGCAGGGGACAGATTCTGAGTATGGGTTACCATACCTGGCCTTCACATGTCACTTTCACTTTGTGTCATTATATTCCATGGGTTATGCTGATTGCCTGATTCCAACAATATCCAATTTGTCATTTTCTGTAATTTTTAGTCAGCTCCTACAACAAATCTTGTTCAACTTTGTCCAAAATCGGCTCAGATGATCTTTGGACAGAGCCGCATGGAAATGACCAAATAGATGATTGATATTTGCTACTGTTACATAGAAACAACATTCTGAATTTACAGAAGGGGTTTGTATTTTTTGTCTTATGCTATTTTAGCTTAGTATGCTAACCATTAGTTAAATTACCATTTTTCTAATGTGGCTCTTTAGCTATCAGGTAAACTTTGTTAATGGCTAATACACTAGCTTAGCATGCTAATCAGTTACTAATGCTTTTGTATGTACATTCTCATCTTGGAAACTCTCCTTTGCACCGAGACAAATGTGTCCTCAATGTGGCAAATAGGCACAATAAGCAGCAAAGTTTCCAACTTCAGCGTGTTACAATGTCCAAATGGCTTGTGATATGCCAAGTACATTCGATTCTGTTCTTTCACATGTGTTCTTTTGGGTCAGCACTGAACTATTTTTTGGCCAAAAATTTTTTCTTTGTGAATGTTCATTCTCATCTTGAATCTCTCCTAATACTGGCATTTTGACATAATTTTGTGCATTTTCGTTCATGTTTTTGTTCATTCAAGTGTGATAAGACACAAAAGACAATTCAAATCAGTACTGGCACGCTATCTAAGAAGTGGCTTTCTGTGCGTACCTTTCACAGACAGCACGCAAGTGCTGAATTTAGTTCTCTTTTGTGTCTTATTGTGCTTGATTGTTTTAAAAGCACTTGAATTAATGATTGGCTGATCACAGGAGAGTCCATACATTAGGACTAGTGCTGTCAGCGTTAACGTATGCAATTAATTTCAAACTCTTTAACACATTAATGTAATTTAACGCAATTAACAGAAAAAAAAATTACAAAAGTACGTGAAGCTGCATCATTAATGTAATTTACATCATGCAGTTAAAAGATCTTAGAAGTCGGGAGTTTATCACACTCTCACTGGCCATCTACAAGCACCTGTAACCCTGGTAAGAGGAAATTTCCATTCCAACCCTTTAACCCAATTCTGCTTCTCTCATTGTGATCAGACTCAGATCATTTTAAGCTGTTAAACTCTGGGAAAGTGTTCAGTGATCCAGTAATCAAATATATTGATGTTATATTGATGCACAAACAACCAATCATGTATGTGCGCACTCTCGATCACTGATCGCACACTATAATATGTACAGACACATTTCAGTACAGTATTCATATTTTTTCCACACACACTCAGAATAATGTTTTATTTGTTGTATATGTTGCTGTGTTTAGTAATTTGTTTTTAGTAATGGGTTTTTGCAGTCAAAAAAAAAAAACAAGTCAAATCTCTTTGTTGTTGTTCTGTATACATACTATTCACTGAATTCTGTACATTTTTTTTTTTCATGGGTGCTTTGGTGTGCATAAATTTATTATATAATAGAATAATATGGACTCCTTATATCTTTTGGTTATTTGGTGTCTCCAAGGGTCCATGAAGCTTGCAGAAAATACAAACTAATTGTTTACTAGAAAATTATAACAAAATGGCATATGCTTAATTTCACGATAATGGTGCACTTAACCACACAACAAAAGTGTGATTAATCCGATTAAAAATGTTAATCGATTGACAGCACTAATTAGGACCATCCTCGGTAATGACTTTACCTCTTTGATGAGATGTCTGACAGGCCTCTGGCCGCCACCAACTCCCCATACATTATCAAGTCGCATGATTTCCCTCTTCATGGAGAGTAGAACTGCTGCTCTGTCTAGGGCAGCTCTAACAGTAATAAAGGCATGAACACACAAACATGAGAATAGCATGTCAGCGGGTCAAAAGCAGAAATCACAGAAAATATATTTTAAAAAAAGAATGACATCACATATTAGAAAAAATGAACTGCATATTCAGTCTGGGACCTGGGCATGTAGGGTGGGAAATTACCTTAATTGCCCACAAGCTACTATAGTCACTGGTGAAAGCACAATTTTACCAATTTTACCTTATAGTAGCCATTTTAACTTTTTAATTTGAAATGCACGCCATTCATAAAATGTACAAAACTGCTTGAGTGAATAGTCAACTAGTAGCTCTAGTGGAATAGGCTGCTTGCAGGTTCACTCTTATTGGAATGCGCTTCTTTCCATCTGTGCTACAAGATAATGAAATGTTGCTTCTACAAGCATGCATCATTGTTATAAAGCAAAAGCATTTTTTGTGAATGGCGCATTTGTATTCGCATTTGGCTGGTGGCAGGTGGTCAATTCCCACCCCAATTCCCACTCTGACCCAAAATCCTATTCTCATCGTGACTCCCTGAATCTAACTAAAAATGTTCTTCAAAACCTTGAAACCTTAAAGGGATAGTTCACCCAAAAATTAAAATTTAATGTTTATCCGCTTACCCCCAGTGCATCCAAGATGTAGGTGATGTTGTGTTCTTCAGGAGAACACAAATGATGATTTTTAACTCCAACCGTTGCTGTCTGTCAGTCTTATAATGTGGGTCAATGGGAATTTCTTTTATAAGAGTAAATAAAACTTGCTTAGACAAATCCAAATTAAACCTCTTGTATATGTACAAGACATCACTGTTGCCAGAGCGCGATCAGACCTCACTAAACGAGTGCTGAACGCAGTTGGACATAGTGGTGTTTTAGAGGTAAAAAACAATATAAATACTGTTCGGTTTCTCGCAAAAACCGATCGTTTCGTGTCTTAGGACATCAATGTGTCGTCATGAGCCGCAGGGTTTAATTTGGATTTGTCTAAGCAAGTTTTATTTACTCTTATAGTAGAAGTTCCCATTCACTTCCATTATTTGACTGACAGACAGCAGCGGTTGCAGTTAAAAATCATCATTTGTGTTCTACTGAAGAAACAAAGACACCTACATCTTGGATGCACTGGGGGTAAGCAGATAAACATCAAATTTTCATTTTTGGGTGAACTATCCCTTTAAGTGCTCCATTTGACACTTTTCACATTAATTACATCTGATTTGTGATGCAATGAAAACCTAAATTTTATGCAGAGCTTATGTACAGAGTAACAGAATACTTAATCTGGACATAAGACTGCTGGTGAATATCCCAAGACTAGTAAAAGGAAAACAACTGCACACTCATTTTACCAACGTTTCGGCTAGTAGCCTTTGTCAATATCCCAAGACTGTCACATCAAGCTCACCTGGCATGGTCACAATCCACCTTGCCTTTGTAACAGTCAAGGAAACTCATGGGTAAAGCGTGGTCAGCAATGGCTCGTGCAATAAATTGACCAAGCATCTGAAGAAAAGGAACCAGGCAATATAGAGAAAGTGCTCATACAGGTTTGGAACAATATGAGGATGAATAAATCAAAACAGAATATTCATTTTTTGAGTGAACTATTTTAATAATATTATCCTTTTTATGGCATTTTTCATTATGTCACATGACATTTCTCCCTTACCTGTGGGGCCTCCGGTGTATCCAGGATGAGGTCTGGCAGTTCTTTAAGAATTTTGTCAAATGCACGTGACATGTCCCTCTCAGAGAGCACCTTTCCAGACAAGTCCGAGAGAAGACGTGATGTGAGCTCCCTGTGGCTGGCCTTGCCTTCCAGAGACAGAGACACGGCCAAAGAGGAGAACTCATATCTGTTATGGCCCAAGTTCAGCTCTTTGAGAAGCATCTACCAGACAAAGGAGGAAGCAGAGATGAAAGTCTAGATCAACAACTTACAAAGACTGTAGAAAGCTACTAGGAGGTGAATTAAAGGAAGAGTTAACCCAAAAATGAAAAGAAGGAAAATAAACAGAACTCAACTCTCTTGTGAACATGTGTACAGCCGCTGCCGGAAGGCAGTGATTATTGTTTATAAAGTTTACAAACTTTTATTTTTCTTACAAAAATGCATCGCTTCACTTCAAAAGACACTTATTAACCAATGGAGTCATATGGATTTTTTTGTCATATGGATTGATGGGTGCGGTTTTTAGTGCTTCAAAAACTTGTGCACTATTTAGTGCCATTACAAAGCTGGGAAGAGCCAGAATATTATTTATTAATTATAATTCTGATAACTCTCAACTGAAAGAAGAAAGTCATATACAACTAGGATGGCTTGAGAGTGAGTAAATAGGATAATTTTCATTTGTGGCTAAACTATTTCTTTAACTAGTTTCCATTCTGAGGACTAATTAGAATACTGTATATTAGACCAAGTATGATGCTCTAATGCAGTGGATCTTAACCTTTTTTACTTCAAGGCCCCCTGTCAAAATTTAAAGTCCTAGTTCTGTAAATAAAATTTCAGGATTACAGACGTCGTAAGAGATGAATGATCACTTTTTAACAAACTGATTTTTTTGTTCATCATTTGTGATTTACTGGATAAGGATTAAGATAAGGATTTTTAAAAATATTTTTTATTCACAATTATTTGTAATTACAAAAAAAAAAAAAAGTCAATGGAGTATAAAGATTTTGGTAACACTTTACAATAAAGGTTTCATTAGTTAACATTAATGAACTACATTAGTTAACATGAACTAAGAATGAACAATACTTCAACAGCATTTATTAATCTTAGTTAATATTAATTTCAACATTTACTAATACATTATTAAAATCAAATGTTGTATTTGTTAACGTTAGTTAATGCACTGTGAACTAACATGAACAAACAATGAAGAGCTGGATTTTTATTAACAAAGATTACTAAATACTGTAACAAATGTATTGCTCATTATTAGTTAATGTATTAACTAACATGAACTAATGTTAACAAATGAGACCTTAGTGTAAAGTGTTACCAAGAAAATGTACATAACTTTTCCATCTTAAATCACATTTAAATTTAGGCTTCCTCATATCCTCGTTGTCCGAAAGAACCCTGGATCTTCAAAGAAAAATACAATTGTTAAGGGGGTGAATTACAGCAAAAACAGCCCAAACTGAAAGAACTAATCATGTCCTTCACGCTTATTTGAAAACTACAGGGCTGCATCATAAATCATATACTTCCCTACTATATTGTAGGCAAAAAACAATATGTGACAAAAGTAGTACTATCCCATGAGGCCACAGGAGAGGATTTGGCAGTGAAGCGACAGTAACTAACGCTGGTAGGTCACATAATAAATGACAACATGGTGAATATAGTACATTCAGATTACATTCATACTACACACACTCATACTATACAGAACCAGGGCTTGCCATTAACACCCACCAACCCGCCAAATGCAGGTGGATTTCAGCAGTAGCATGTAATGCAGTCACTCCTACTAGCCACTTTGGCCGGTTGAATTTTATATATAATATAGGCTACACATTTTATAATTGTAGTCTTTTAAAAAGGCATCTGAAATAAAAAACTATGTGCAATGTAGTGTTATAAAAAAATATAGATTTTTCAATTCATATCGATACTGAAATAGCACTTCCAATACTCATTTTCTACAGAACAGATACACAATACCAGCTGTGCTTTCTCGCTCTCTCATCTCTCTGACAGAGAGTTGACACGCAAACCTGCCTCCCCTCACTCACTCGATCAATTTGCTTCGAATGAATATTATTGGTGTTACAGGGCTTAATTTTTGGTGTGGGACGGTATTGTGCATAATTTTACTCATTCCCGCAGAATGTGTGCTCACACCCAAAGTGTGTGAGCATAATCCACCTTGTAGTACGGGCTCGTACTAAATTGAGTTCTTTTTATATGCTTATATTGTGCTTAAACAATCAAAAACACAAAAGATAATGACAAAATATCGGTCTTGCCGGGTTTTAAAGAAAATCATCTTTTTAATGCTGTTTATGTCTATGTGGTGTTTTTAATATGCTCTAAGACAAACTATGTGCGGATTCATAAGTCAACACCATTGCAGAGTATTTTCTCTTTAAAACTGCAGTGATCTAAAGTCAGTTCAAAAACACAGTTTGAAATTGCTGGTGTTTGTGACGTCACAAACTGCCTTGTAACCAATCATGTCAATGTATCAGCGGGCTTTAGCATATCATTAACTATGACTGATCTGGAGCAGGGGAGTCTCAAGAGAAGGTTATCCCAGTATATTTTTCTGTTGATATGAAAAATTGTGTAGATTTAGCAATATGGCATTTGTATGATGTATATTACGATGTTATTATGAACTATTTGCCTTTCTCCACTGACGCTCTAAGTTGTTCAAAGCGTTTCTAAGGATACTGATCTTTAGAAGACAGCTGTCTGACTCCTGAATGGGAACACATTATTAGATGTTTGATAAAGCAGTCAAGAAAAAGGCTAATCATATTAATTACAGTTATGTGTTCGACATTGTAAAAAGCAATACCATTGTGCAGCGTTTACCTCAGTAAATTGACAGAGTGGATCTCTGAGCTCATGCTAGTGAGTAGAGGCGGGGCTAATTAGCACATTCATAGATCCGTGTATACTAAATGAAGCCAGGGTGTAGAGTTAAGGCCTCGATATACCTCAAACAAAATTGAAGTTGGTTTTGTGTCCGAAACAGCTTGCCAAAGCCAACTCTCCAGAAAAGTTCGCTCCAGCTGCAAAATACCACTGGTCCGTGATGATAATGGAATAGCAGGTGTGCACAGAGGTTCCGCCTTCTTTCATGTGGAACATTTCTCTGGCTCATTTGATCTGTTGAGTCCATCAAGGTAAGATCTCCGTGGGTGAAAACATGAAAATGCTGGATAGCCGCTTTATAGTACAAAATTAAGTTGTGCTTCTGATTAAATGAGGCACTGAAACTGAGTTTTTCCATGTTTGATACTGTAAAGCTGCTTGCTTTTAATTTAATCTATTGAATAAAATGCCATATAAATAAATGTGAAGTTTTAAGGGATGAAATTGACTACAGGGGGACTTTAAGTGAATGTAAACACGCATGTATAACAGTATAATGGATCCGTGCGTCAGGTCTTAAAGTGACAACAGCCTAAAATACCTGCTGCGAAATTATGAGATTATATTTAAAATATCTATGGCAGTTTTTCCCCATGGCATTGATGTCAAAATTGTGGCCACTGAAAATGCTGTGGCAAGTAACTTTGGATAACACCTAACCAAAGTGGCTGGTGAGCAAAAAAGTTAATGCCAAGCCCTATACAGAACATACGTTTTTAGTGGTTGTGAAGTAAATACTTATTCCAAGTAAGTACCTACTCAAGAGAGTATGCAATTTTGGATGCAGCCCAGGTATGTGTTTTGGAACAGGTCTGGAACTAAACTCTACAGGACTGTGGCCCTGACTGTAGAAAATTTATTATACAAAAAAAAAAAAACATTTAGAGGTCAAATTCAGAGATCAAACATTTTTGATCATTATCAGTGTGAACAGGGGTTAAATTAAAAATAAGAAATATCTTTATTTAGATTTTACCGTTTCATCTTATTTTATAGGGCTAGGACAATAAATTGATGTATCACAAATCGCTAAATGATTCTGGATAGATTCTGAGATTGAATCACGATTCTCTCTCAAATCGATTCTGAGCTTAGTTTTTTAACAGCAGTCGGCGCTCCAAGCTAGTTTTCAACCACACGTTTAAATGTTCTTGAAAAAGCGTTCGGCTGAGTCTGAGAATGTACTTGTATCTCAGAATGTTTTGAAATTAACGTAAACAGTCAACTGTAAACACCCTTGTAATTTGCATCAACCTTTTCGAACCTTATGAATGATTATTTTAGGTTCAAGCGTGAAGGTTCAAGTTGTGTGTGTAAGGAATTGGAAGCAATCAGAGTACGGCTGTTTCTAAAGCATGCAGTGCCATCTGCTGTTAAAAACTAAGCTCAGAATCGATTTGAGAGAGAATCGCAATGCATTCGGAAAATCTCAATCGATCCAGAATTTCTCAATCCGCGATGCATTGATTTATTGTCGCAGCAATATTATTTTAAGGCTTAGTTTAATTTCCACTAGGGAACTCTCATCCAGGGCCCCAGCTATCTGGATGAGAAACACTATTCTAATGGTTTTTACAAAGAATGGGAATTCCCCACTCATTGCATCCAATACTACTGAAACAAAGGTTCTATTATTTGGCATCTGGCTTCGTGATAAGCAATAGCTCACCTCCACCTCTTTGGTGTCTCCATGCTCAAAGTACTCCTGCACAATGGGGTTGATGGTCTTCTCGAGTTCTCTCTCGTCTAGCTCCGGTACTACTGTGGCATATACTGTGTCTCCCTGATAAACAAACAAGAGTCTGACACTAGGAAAAACAACTTTAACATAAAGGGACAACAAATCAATCAAATAAATTCTAAATAATTCATCATGTATTTGCCCTTGTAGATCTCTCCAGTAAACTGTCATTGCTACAGCCCATCTGTGTTTGTAAAACACTTGGGCGATACAGTGCACTGATTAACATCACAGCAGTTTTCAAACAGCATGAATACCAGCAGGGTTGCCAGAATCACTTTTAGCTCACATCCCACTCAACTGAACAACTCAACTGAATCACTGGCTCTTTGAAAAAGGCTTTCCAGTGAACGATTTTTAAAGGATTGGTTAAAAAAAATTAAATCCTGTCATTATTTACTCACCCTCATGCCATTCCAAACATCAAACTTCATTGGTGGTCAATGTCATGACACAAGAATGATGTTATTGACATCACCATATATTATTTGGGCTCTGTATAAATGAGCTGTGTCCGAAATCACATACTGTATATCAGGTACGACATTTGGTTTGAAACTTACTTCACGACCATTAAAAAAGGCATGTTCTATATAGTATGAATGAAATTCGGACGTACTACATCTGACATGTTGTCAAAGTCATGTGGCTCACGGCATCAGGTCGCGCCACTTCACTGCCATTAACAAATCCAGTACCATGGACTCAGTGGATAGTAAAGTGTCCAGTGGACGCGCACTTCAGAATCTTGTCGGAATTAATAGATCATCACATTACTTCAGAGGCCTTGGATTAAACTACTGGACATAAAACCATTGTATGTCCTTTTTGAAACTTGAAACTTGTGTTTTGCAGACAAAAGAAAGTAAGAAATAAGCAATGACATGAGGGTGAGTAAATGATGATAGATTTTTCATTTTTGGATGAAATTTCTCTTTAAACTATTAACACCTATTCTAAATGTGTTGACTGGCACCGTGAATCTGTGTTTTAAACATTCATTTTCCATAAAAAAAGAAAAATATTGTGTGAAGTGTACTAGTATTCTTACATTTAATCATTTAGCAGACGATTTTATCCAAAGCAACTTACAAATGAGGAGAACAGAAGCAATCAAACCAACAATAGGGCAACAATATGCAAGTGCTGTGACTAGTCTCAGTTAGGGTAGCACAGTACATGTAGCAAGGTGTTTTTTTAATAGATATATAAAGTAGTGTTAGTATTAATGCGTCTTAAGTATTAAGTGTTGACAAAAAAATGCATCTTCAGCCATTTCCTAAAAATGATAAAGACAGCTTGGGTTGAGTTCCGCAGGTCATTCCACCAGCTTGGAACAGTCAAGGTAAAGGTCAGTGAAAGTGATTTTGTGCCTCTTTGGGATGGCACCACAAGGCACTGTTCACTTGCTGAACGCAAGCTTCTGGGGGGCACATAAGTCTGAAGTAGTGAGTTTAGGTATAGGGTGCAGAGCCAGTGGTTGTTCTGTAGGCAAACATGAGTGCCTGGAATTTAATGTGAGCAGCAACCGGTGCAAGTTTATGAAGAGAGGTGTGACATGAGCTCTCTTCGGCTCATTAAAGCCCAAAGACTTGCTGCAGCATTCTGGATCAGTTGCAGTTCTTCATGTACAGGCTGCAAAGCTAAATAGTAGATGTACTCTTACCTGTGCAGATTCATCATAGTTGGGGTCCTTAACGTCAGGTTCCTCCACCTCATATACCATACCCGCTGCTCCCCACACACCTTTACCACCCGCTCCACCTATTCATAAGAGCAATCAGTATAAAACAGATACAAGAAAGCCAAACCCAAAAGGTAGGGAGGAAGCACTTTGAAATATAAAACATTTATTCAATAGACACTAGAACATAAGAGGTGACTATTATATCTTAAGATATATTTTATATATTTTTTTGGTTTGGATCCATTAATTATGAAATGTAATTATTAATTAAGATCAATTTAATTTTTAAATCAAAATTTAAAATCAACAGGAATTTCAACACCAATATATAATAAAATATTTTGAGGATAATTTTGCTATATCATGATGATAAATACTGTAACGGTGATGTAAAATTTTGGTCATACAGCGAACCACATAAATAACTAAAGTTACTATCAAAATTGGGATTGTGTCACTTGAGGCTAAATGGATCCTGCTTTGCAGTTTATATTAACACCTAAATTTGGTATCCATCTTCCTTTAATTGATATATTGGAAAAACAATTAATTAAAGAACAATTCATATTTCATAATTTCACCTTTTTTGGGCAGTCCTCGACCTTTTCCGGTCCGTGACTTTCGGTCATTTACAGCATTTTTACCCTTGGGGCTGTGTGGATCGGTAGAAAGCTCTCCTGAAACTGATTCAGAAAGTGATTCCCGAGTGGAATCCCGGGAAGATGATTTACGGAGGCGCCGCTTAGCCTTAGCTTTCAGTCTGGCCTCATGCAGGGCCTTTTCCTGAGGGGTCCAGTTCCCATTCACCTCCAACTCATTCAGATCCTCACTGCCATAAGACCCATCCAAGTCATCCTGCTCTTTCTCAAGCGAGAACACACCTGTACCAGACACAAACAGAATGGACAACTAATCTTATACTTGGCATTGTGTACTATGATTATTGTTGATTTTCATTTTTTATAAACTGCTTTAAAGGGTTAGTTCACCCAAAAATGGAAATCATGTCATTTATTATTCACCCTCATGTCTTTCTACACCCGTAAGACCTCAATTCATTTTCGGAACACAGATTAAGTCGTTATTTAGTTTTTTTGGTGCACAAACAGTATTCTCGTCGCTTTATAATATTAAGATAGAACCACTGAACTCACCAGAACTGTTTTACATTTGTTTTTAGTACCTTTATGGATCTTGAGAGGGGAAGTGTCATTGCTGTGAATGCAGGCCTCACTGAGCCATCGGATTTAAATCAGAAATATATCTTAATTTGTGTTCCGAAGATGAATTAAGGTCTTACGGGTGTAGGACGACATGAGGGTGAGTAATAAATGACATTATTTTCATTTTTGGGTGAACTAACCCTTTAAATGTACATATACAATTAAGGTTCCTGAAAAATGCAAAACCAAAAGAAAATTCACAATCTGCCATTTAAATGTGTCAAAAAATATATGTTTTAAACATCAATCAGGCATTCCAATTTAAGGCCTGGTCTTACAGACAGGTTTAGATTAAGCCAGGATTAGGCCTTAGTTCAATTAGGACATTTTAGCTTTTATAAACATGCCTTAGGAAGAGAGAAAAAAAAAAAAAAAAAACATTACTTTTGTGCATCATGAGACAAAACAATGGCACTGACATTTTAATTTAATTTAATTTTCATTTAAAACAGCTCAAATATGTATTTTAGTCTAGGACTAGTCTTCGGCCTTATCTGTGAAAACAGGGGTAAGAGAACTAAACATTTACAAAAACTTAAGAATATTGACATTTTCAAGTGACATTATATATGTATCAACTCAAGCATTTTAATCATCAATCTGCTTTCATTTTATCATGCAGAAATGTTTGTCTTTCCCGCACACCTGGTCAGGTCTCATACTCACATCTGATAAACCTTGAAAAACAATGTTCTAGTTCTCAGCCCTAAAAGCATGTAACTATCTTAACTCAAGATATTTTGTTTGCTGAATTTCAAGCCCTGGACCTGTAAGCCAAAATTCTTGAAGTCTTAGTGTTTAAAATAATGTGGGGGGGGGGGGGGGGGGGGGGGAACTACACACATTATTGTCATTAACTGAGTGGCAGATGTTAAACAATACACTGCTTCTTGTCTCAACAATATGGAAGAGCAAGGTAACTGAAATTCAAGGAATAGTTCACTCAAAAATTAATTGTCATTTTTTTACTTGCCCTTTAAGTCTTTTTAAACTCGTATGATGTAATTTTGTACCATTAAAGAACAAAGAATTTGAAGAATCTTCACACAGTTATTTTCCATACAACAACGGGTCATACTGTCAAGGTTCTCTATACCTATACCGGTCCTATAGCAAAAAACCACTGTAACTGCTATTTAACTTTTTTTTTTTGTCCCGTGCTTTGGTTATCAAGTCAATCATGAAAAATTAGGATTCAACCACAATTTTAAATATGGTTCACTCAGGAAACTTTGCATTGTGTACTTAGCAGTAAAAATATATTTTTTTAATTATTTTGAACAGATTATTACAGATAGCAAGCAAAGAGCACTGAAGCCGTAAATCACTGTAAATCAATGAAGCGGTATAAACCGCACAACAAATCTTTTATTTACATCACATTTACACTTTTATGGTTATAATGAAAGCATGTGCAAGTGTGGTGAACTAGTGCTGAACAAAAATCCAGTGGTATTAAGATTCCTACCAACTTCAACACCTCTGACTGGCCATTGCTTTCACATGCTCAACAGATTTGCAACAACGCTTAATGCTTCAAGATTTTCAGTGAATAACATTAAATTTGGGTCTGTTAGTCACACAGTTCAATTGTATGGCTTCAGAGTACTTGGTAGATTTTAAGTTTTATTGATGTTTAATTTGATGTTCAAAAAAATAAAAGCAAGTATGACAATTTAAACTTTTGGGCGAACTATTTCTTTAGGAATGGGTAAACAAAGAATAATAAATTAAATTCACGATAAAACGGAAGTAGTGACAGATCTTTTCTTACATACAGTGACATACATCCAAGTGAAATGAATTATCGAAAGGAAAAAAATGCAGGGCAGGGATTTGATTCTTACCATTGGTTGTTGATTAGATAAAGGCAGATCGCAGTCGATTGTAAGAAAGCAGCAGGGTTTAAGTGGACTGAATGGCTAGAGAAGTATAGCATGTCACTAGAGAGAAATCTCTTGGTTTCAGATGGAAGCATTGTTCATAAGATCAACAACATAGATTTAGAATTTTCCTTTTTTTTTTGCTGACTTTAAGGATAGCTTCATTTTTTTAAGTGCATATCATGACATGTTAACACTGAGAAGGGATGCATAAAGGACATGATGTGTTATGAATGTGCAATTTAATAACGTGATGGTATATCCCAATGAGAAATGGGATGCAGTATTTCTCATACTGTAAATAGTGATTCCACATAATATAAAAGTGCACTTTCAAGTCAAGTTCTCAAAGCTAATAAAAGTATAGACTCAGAATGAAAATGCATTTAGGTTTGAAACGACATTAGGATGTAAAACCCAACAATTTTTTTTTCTGTTTTCACCGGACTACACAAATGAAGAGATAAAAGAGGGCAGCAGCACAAGGAGGCAGAAAAGCTGACGTTGCTAATTCTGATGCCTTTCTGGTGCTCTTGCCAAGCCTGACTACATATGGCAGTGTACAGTCTATATGGGTGGGGTGGGTACACATTCACAGCAGAAAGTAGGAGTAGGAGTGGCCTTCATGGTAATAAATACTCCCAGTCCTAAATACTAGCTACGGTCAGACAAGAAACCACATTGTAGTTACTACAGTGTTTAAACCAGCATAAGTGCAAGGAACAGCAACACAAAATAGGCACAGCAGGGCCAAATAAGAAGTGTTACTTTAAAATGTTGTATGTCCTGTAAAGTTTTAAGTTACAAACTAGACCACCAGAGGTCTACAGGGGAACTACATCACAAAAAAAAAAAAAAAAAAAAAAACACACAAGTCTCTCAAGTCTAACAACCCTATGTTGATTCTTTTTTTTTTGTATTAAGTACTAAGTAAGCAGGAGAATGGGAGGTGTTTTGGGTGTGTTCAACCAGCAGTTTAACTGTCAATAAGGAACATATGCCATGATAAAAGGAAAACATCTTATCTATTTTTGTCAACTATGGCTTATTCACCTCTGACATCTTCTGGGGGTGCACATTAGACCCACCTTTAAACAACACATACAGTCAGTAGTACAAATCTAGTCTGTGCTTTACATATTATGCACTATGATTGTTTAACACATACAGGGATCTAAAAATTGGTAGGTATTCCTAGTATGGGGTCAATAATATCTAATTTGTTTGTTGCATGCTAAACAAAGACACACTTCTAACATACATAATATATAATGCATATATAATACAGGCATAATCAATAACATATGATGTGTCATTCCAATAGAAATGCTCTTATGTATCAGCCATTTATTGATCAAATTAAAACCACATCAATTAGAAGAAACTGTTTGGGAAAGTTACTTTTAAAAGTAATGCATTACAATATTGCGTTACTCCCTAAAAAAGTAACTAATTACATTACTTAATTACTTTTTATGAAAAGTAATGCATTATACTACTTTTGCGTTACTTCTCACCTGGGCTGTGCTTGCTTGTTTGTTAACAAAAAAAAAGGAAAAAAAAAACGTTTTTGGCAAATGTTAAAGCCCTTTCACACCAAAAATAAAATGAATAAGCCTCAGGCTGAAGGAAATGCATATTTATGCCTGTACAGTAGAGGACGCAGCTCAAACAAACCTTGCAGATGTGCTGTCATTCTGGATTAAAGAAGAATAGGATACAGGAGAAGGAAGTTCAACACTCTTATTTCTAAATCTAATCTAAAGTAATTTTTGCTTATTATTAATTATTATTGCTTATTATTAATGGTTAAATTGGATCATTGAAGGTTAGCAGCAAAGACATTAATAAAGTGAGATTAAATACATAAAGTATATTTGTTTAATTATTACAGGTTTGAGTAAAATTCAGAGTTTGCATTTCACTGTTTTTACTAATTTTGAGGAATACTGAATGTTTTCATACACGTGAGATGAGTAAATGCCTGTTCACATTTAGTCTACAACTACAATAACCAACACGTTTACACAACACACACTGCCTCTGGGACAGGAGAGCTGACAGTCAATAAATGTGAAAAAGTAACTTGCGTTACTTATTTGAAAAAGTAACATATTTTGTTGTAAATTGAAAAAGTAATGCATTACTTTTCTTGTTACTTGAAAAAAGTAATCTGATTATGTAACTCAAGTTACTTGTAATGCGTTACCCCCAACACTGCTTATAGTTAGATATCAAAAACTCATGAATAATTAGTAATCATTGGTAAGTGCATTTATTGTCTATCAGCTATAATCAGCTTGTTTTCCTCCATAACTGCATGTGGTGGCATGTGATATTCTACTTGCATAATTTTTTTTTTTTTTTATGAATGTTTTACTCATGTTTTACTGTCTGCTGCTAATATGCAAGGGATAAAAACAGCTAAATAATGACAGTATCAAAGGGACAAAATATATACATCAATAAAAAAATATGCATTAAACATTTGTTTAATTTCTCTTGTTATTGGCAGGTATGAAAAGACATTTTGGACTCTGGCAGCATTTCAAGTCATGGATAATAAAATAATAATAATAAAAAAAAAACAGTAAGCTATGAAAAAGCTTAATTTTTTTGTGTAAAATAATGAAAGGATTCTTATGTTGTACTTTTTGTAAATAATTTCTACCACAATCACTATTTGTAAATAATAATAATAAAAAGAAAATAAGAAAATTATTATTTAGAAAGTGCACATTTTAGCAACCACAATGTAAAGTGTCATATTAGAATATTTATTTACTTTTTTGTTCTCTGTGTCTGAATCATAATGTAGGCCTTCGCTTGTTATTCAAATTAATAGATCCAATCCAGTAATGGAATTGACTGAATGTGAACAACCATAAAAGTGAGCTCTTGTATCATGTATGTGTGTAATTGACTTGTGTTTATTTAAATTCAAGAGCATTTAAAAAGGCAAAAAAAGTGATATTACAAGAGTTTAAATAGACTTAGTGACAAAATGTCAGTAGTTTGTGTGTTTTTGTATTGGTCAATTTCCAAAACTTTTAACATTTTAATTTTTAATTCAATTTTAATTTAGTTTATGCACAATATTTTTCAATATATCTATATAAATATTACATAATCACACACTGGATAGATAGATAAGACATAGATAAGAAAAACTCATGGAAGCCAAGTTTTGTGTGCAATTAAAAACAATGAACATGGCACGTAGTTATAATAACAGTACTTTTATAGCACTGATCTGGATCATAATCTGGACGCTGTATTTATTAAAGACAGTCGCGAAAACAAATTATGAAAAAAATCTACAAAATATTCTAATTTAAACTCTCGTGGCAAGAAAAACAAAAAAAACATCCGGGTATCTCAGCAAGGGGGCGTAGTGTTTAATATTGTAGCAAATTTTCCTTAACAAAGAAGCTTAGTGATTTTATCGTATACAAGATTAAATATAAATAGATGCAATTAGAAAATAAATGTATCTAATGACACAATTGGTCATTCCATATTGGTTCGTTCATAAGCTTATTTTGCAGCAATAAACATTAGCTACCATCGTACATGCTAGCTTGTTGTGGTTAACTGTTTTGGTACCCAGCTGTAGAGTTCACATTATGAACGATAGTTAATTTTTTATAAAATATCAGGAAAAAAATGTTGATTGTATTTGACCACTTTATTTGTATGAGAGACATTATTTAAAAAAAAATAAGAAGAAGAAGAAAGAAAAAAAAATGCTCATCCGCAAAAAGTTTTGCATGAAAGAGTTATCTTGCTTATATGCGCTCACATTAACAACCAGTGAAATCTTGGTATTGATGCAATAATGCACCGATTTTACCGAAATTAGAAGTTTATACCACACATGCTACAAGCCTTTCTGCCAGAGCACATGGTGGAACCTGACTGCAACTAAAGCTCATATCGTCTGCAAAAACGACACCGTAAAAGACCAACTACCGTATGCATTGTTTAGCCAAATGCAGGCTGAATACATAAATGAGTAGTTCAGAGGTTTAATGTTCGTACCATCGTTTTGGGGAGCAGTGGTCCATGCTTCAATCTCAGTCGCCATTATACGCTTGTTTACCGTCCTCCTAAGCCTGCAGTTCACGGAAACAAGTAGTAACCACATCAATATCATAACATGCAAAATCACGTGATGTACATAAACAACAAAAATCGATAGTGTTTGATCGTAGGGAATGATCTGACCGTTTTAATTCACGTTTCATTCGTAAATGCATGGAGCTTAGCCTCACCTTAAACTGAAGGCTCGCTTGTCACTTAAATCTAGCAGTATAAGGTAGCTGGTAGTGTAAACAGTCCTTGAGGAAAATTAGAAGATTCGGCAAAAATATCTTGTTTAATAATTCAAATAAAAAGTCTACAAAAATATATATATTTGCATTAGAAGTGCAGCACGCACGTTGCAAAGAGGAAGCAATAACATGAACAGTGTTTTCAACTTCAGACAGCTCAGAGCACGTCACATGAGTAGCGTGAGCTTCATGCATATTAATTACGTAACCTGTCTTTCGTCCAATAGGACTGTTCTAAAGTAGACGAATGAAAAAGGCTTGTGACTCATGAATATTAAACATGTTACGTAACTGGTCCAACGTTCCAGGAAGCCTACAAAGCAACGTCAGCACCACTAAATTAATATTCATGAGAGAAACATAGTTGGATTGGACTGCCTTGGATGAGGAGTGGTGAATGAAGGGGCAGGAGGAATGAAACCGTTTTATCCAATCCCGTAGCAAAGACAAACTAGGCGGAGTTTGACGAGTTTGTTTCTTTGGTAAACACAATTCAATTTAAGGAATTGTGCACAGTTTGACACCAGTGTGTGGTATACATAGACTGTAAAAAAATGGGTATACTAAATTTCTTACTTAATATTAGGCCATAATGTAATTTAGTTACATGGTAATTTTTAGCCTTACTATAGTTTGCAGGATTTTTATAGCGCCTATCCCTGACGCGTCTGGACATCAAGCAGACGGTGTCCTTCTAACTGTGATTCATTTTCCATTCTTTATAGTTTTTCTTTGTACGCATCTATCCGCATGCTGTGGCTAATGTGATCAGTCACCTCTCCCTCTCTCTCCTTCTTTCTTTCTTTCTTTTTTTTTTTTTTTTGTAAGTAGCGATCTAATTACTATATATATATATATATATATATATACAGGGTGCGATTTGTGAAAAAAACAGAGGGGGGGGGGTGTTTTGAAAAGGTTTTTTTGTTTGTTTTTGTTTTTTGTTTTTGAAAATTTGTTAAAAACCACAGTGGAGCTATATACTATTTTTGGCAGCTGTTACAGAAACATTTTTACAAAAAAAAAAAAAAAAAATCTGATTTAACCTTGAGATTTTAAGTATTAGCTTAGATATTTGCAATACAGTGACACTAATAATTCTTAATTTCTGATAGAAATGCAAAATCGATCGGTAGTTATTAATATTATAACGAGATACAAACCTTATTCAATCGCGTTTGGTCCCATTTATATTTTGATCACAGTGCATACACATCATTAGATAGAATATAAGCTGGGCCGTACGCAGGGTTTCATAATTATCGAGGTCAGAAAATGTAGTTTACTAGGGGGGTACGGGGGCATGCTCCCCCGAGAAAATGTAGATTTCCCTGGTGTATATGTGCATTTTTAAGACGTTTTAAGGCCAAGAAATTGGATAACAGCTTTAAAACCATGTCAACAAATACATGCACAGTTTCGAGGCAGCTTTAATCGCATGTTTGGTAATTTCATGATTTAACTTACAACAGAACAACGACGGTCATTGCTCGTAGTTTCTTTTGCGCTTTATTTAAGCTATAATAAAGTAATTATGCAGCGCGCGCCGGCGCATTTGCGCTTGCAATTCTTGAGTGCGCGCCACGAGCACAGCATAACGGCTGATTGGACAGTCATGTTCAATTTTCTGAGTTTTACCGACATAGCCTGACAACATCTCATCTGACCGCAGTTCACTGTTGTTCAACTGAAGCTCCCTCGTAGTCACCTATACCTTTTTCCGCGCTCGTTTGACTGGCACCTGGTGCTGAGGCGAAGTCGGAATGCGCGTCTGAAAAGTGTCCCGTTTGTTGTGGTCGTAAAGAGACAGTTCTATATAAACGCAGCGTTTTACTTAGTGCTGTTTTAAAAAATATATTTTTATTTTTGGTATTTGATATGCTCTGTTTAAGGAGTAGCATCACCCGGGGGGATATTCTTTTATCCCCACCGGGGATAAAAATAATTCAGCAGAGGCAGGGATACATAGACCAGAAGGGGGAAATCCCCCCCATCCCCCCTACAAATCGCACCCTGTATATATATATATATATATATATATATATATATATATAAACCTTGCTAAACTTTGCTGGTGAAACTGGGACTTGACACGGCACTTGCATACTGTATTGATTTGTTGATTTGCTTGCTTCTACTATTCTCATTTGTAAGTCTGCTAAATGACTAAGGGTGCTTTCACATTAGCACTTTTGGTGCGCACCCGGGATCGATTGACGTCAGAGTTCGGTACGTTTGGATGATGTGAACACTGTCTTCTGAACTCGGGTGCGCACCCGCGAACCGTACCCGAGTCCGCTTAAAAAGGGTGGTCTGGGGTGCGGTTTAAGTGAACTCCGGTACGGTTCGCTTCTGATATGAATGCAAACGTACCAAATTGCGGAAGTGAACCGCTATTAATGCCGTATTATTTGATAAAAATGTTTGTTTGCGTGTGTTTCACTCACTTTCCCAACGAGCGTGACTGACGTGCTGCAAGCAGAGAGCTGTAGTGTAGCCTTTCTTATTTCTGCTCACCTTCAGCGTACTACAGTCACGGCAGATAGAGGCAAGTGTCGTTATGAACAAAACCAACGGTTCAAAAACAAAAATATGAAAGTGAGGTGAGGAGAGCAACATTATGCATTTTGCCGCCTTCTCCTGCGCCGTCGTTACTAAGCAAAAACAGCTGCTGGTTTGATGACGCAAACGAACCGCGTGTCGGACCCAAATAATATAATGTGAACACAGTCCAGTGGGGGCAGGGGGAGGGGGGAGCAATCAAACTCGGGTTCGGTCCAGGCAATCGAACCAAGTGTGAAAGCACCCTAAATGTAAGGAACGCATTGAAAGAGAAAACTAAGGGTGCTTTCACACCTGCCTCATTTAGTTCGGTTGAATCGTACCAGAGTTCGTTTGCCCCTTTGGTGCGGTTCGTTTGGGCAGGTGGGAAAGCAGCAATCGCACTCGGGTGCGCACCAAAAGCGGACCAAACAAGCGTACCGAGACCTGCTTGAAGAGGTGGTCTCGGTACGCTTTCAAACGAACTCTGGAGCGGTTCGCTTGAGATGTGAAAGCAATCGACCCAGTTAACGGACCAACGAACCAAATGATATCATTTTCATAACGGAAAATATGATATAAAAATCAGTAATGTCTGATTCTGTGAGTGAGCACATTATTTACAATATCTGAAAGCCAACGAGCGCCTCTGGTGTGTAATTACACTTCTCCGTGCGAGAATGCTGTCCCGACGAAGTCTCAGTTCCCGCTCTGCTTCATTATAAAATTCAAATGGTCTCTCTCGACAGACACACGGACAACAGGTCGCCTACTAGACAGCGCTGGGAAATCCAGAGATGGAGAGAGAGAGAAAGAGCGCGGGTTTGAATTTGCCGCAGCAAATATGAATTAACTGCGGGAGAGACGGCTACATTTATAAAGTGTTTGTGTGTGTCTCGACAGTTACAAATAAAGCCACAATAAGCTCATGGAGCTAGCTTGTCAATCAATATTTTGATGGATGACGCAGCGAAAACTCTGACCAATAAGAGGACAGTTGTACTCTCATGTGACTTGCCTGAATGCATTTTGGTACGCTTTGAAATGTTGCCATGTGAAAGCGAACCGAACCAAGAAGAAAATGCAACATTGTAACAAATTTAGTCCCTGTTTCGGAACAAAACAAGCGATCCATAGGTGTGAAAACACCCTAATTCGATTATTAGAGCCTTTAAATTCCCCAGTACGCCACCAGACGTCGCTGCCACCACAATAATGATAATGTTCCCATACAACTTTCCCACCGGATTCCAGTAGATGGATAATTCACGACACACACTGTATCTGGTGAAAGTATTGCTTTTTAATTGTGTTTTTAAAACATTGTGTTAACTGTATTGTTTAAAACATGCTTGATAGTATTTTTCATCAAAACCAGCTTGACCTTAGATCTCGTTTGTTTGGTTACTCTTTTTTTATTTTGATATTATGAATCTGCACCCCATTATTATACATTATTTATTATAAATTATTATTTATTATAATTATTATTTTACGTGAATTCATATTGGTTATGTGTTTAGTAGTGGCATGCTAACTAACAAAATCATAGTATCAGTGATAGTGTTGCATAAATATTAGAAAACTGTTTCTGATATTTATGCAACACTATCACTGATACTATGATTTTGTTAGTTATTAGCATGCCACTATTAAATTCAAATGTGTAATTATTAACCTATTTATTTGTTTATTTATTTATTTTTAAATTTAAGAACAAGGAAATGAAGATGCATTAGTAAAAGTTTCTGTGTGATTTTCCACTGCATTCAACTAGAAGTAGAAACTTCATAGAGGTTTGGTCAGTGGCATCATGTAGGAAGCAGGAGAAGAAATTGTGAAAAATATGGTTGTCTAAGGCTAAGCAACAGCAAGGTTATGTGCTGTCTTCTCCTCTGTATTTTTGGAGTCCATTATAGCCCCCACGCCCCACCCCCTGTTTGGTGATGTGCACAGCTGCACTTGTGGGATGCGGAAACACATTCCCAGGCATGCAAAGCCTGTGGGGCTCTAGCTCGCATTTAATTTTCACTTAGTAGTAACAAGTCTTTCCCCTGTCTATGTTTTTTTTTTTTTTCTCTTTCTCTCTCTCTCTCTCTCTCTCTTTAGTTTTTCAGCATTGAGGAAATTAATATTTATAATAGGACCATGTATGATGACGTAATATGACTGGATACGCAATACAATGCTCAAAAACTTTTTTAAAAATTCTGCTGGTGCTGGTCCTAAGCAACTAGCTCCAGCTCAGGACCAACTAAAGACCAGCATAAACCAACTCAAACCAGCTGCCATGCATCAAAACATACCTAACCAACATATGCTGTTTTTAACAGGGATGCCTAAAAATAACCCCCTAACCGTTCTTTGCATGGTTACAATACAATACCCTAGCAACCCTTTCGACTGACCTGGTTTCTGCAGAAATTAGTCATAAAATGATCTTAAAGTCACAAGAACAGCCAAAACAGTCTGCACATTCCACCACACAAACAATGTGTTTTCATGTTTTTATTGAACCCACGGTGCGAACAGTGTATGGTGGAAATAAATATGTAATGTAAAAAAGGGTAATGACTTCTCCAAAAGCTAAATTGAATCAGCAGTTATCTAACCTGGAGTTCAATCAATGAGGTGGTATTCATCACTGTGAAGCACATATTTTAGTTTGCTATTTGTGAGAAGCATAGCCTTATATGAACCATATGTCTAACAAAAGAGATTTCAGAACACATTCATAAAGGGTTACAGAGTATCTTTAAAAGCCTTGATGTTCATCAGTCCACAGTAAGACTAATAGTCTAAAAATAGAGAAAGTGCAGTAGGCCTACTGTTGCTTCTCTCTCTACGAGTGGGCGTCCTGCAAAGATGACTTCAAAAGCACAGTGCAGAATTTCTGTGAAGACTTGCTAATATCTATGTTTACAAAACACTAAACAAGAAGAGTGTTTAGTGGGAGTACACTAACAAACTAACTAACTAACTAAATAAATAATAAAAACCTCATCCCAATTGATCACCAATTGAAGCTCAACAGAATTTGGATGATGTGACAGGACAACAACCCATAGCAGAAGAGTAAATCAACAACATAATGGTTTTATAAAAAGAAAATATGCCTTTTGGAGTGGCCCAGTTGTGACCTTAATCTGACTGATATTTGGCATGACCTCAACTAGATATCCCAAGAATAGCATAGCAATAGATTTTGGTGCTTTAAAAAAAAAAAAAAAAAAAAAAATCATTCACATAACCACACAAACATTTGGTCGATTTTTAAATGAGAGGAGTATTTCTTGTTTTGAAGGGATATTTCACCCAAAAATGAAAATTCTATGATCATTTTATCTCATGTTGTTACAAACCTCTTACTGTGGAATAAAAAAGAAGAAATTTTGAAAACAACAACATAATAAAATTTGATGGGGTCCAAAACAACAATAACAATTTTGGGTTAACTATCCCTTAAACAGTCAGAGGTTTGTATCTTGCTTGACACAATATTAAAAAAATAAATAAATAAATAAAATAAACAAATACCAATACAAATTATTTGTCAGTAGATTTATATCAGTAAAGTGGTGGGAATTCACCTATAAAATAACGTCAGGCCACTCAATAGTAAAAATTAAGCAAAAACAAAGAGCTTTATTCTCTGCAGAGAGCTACCAAACAGAACTTTGTATGAGTGAGTATTTATTCAGTAAAATCATACACTCACTTATCACTGAACAAAGATTTTCAAACTTGATTGGATATACAAACAAACAAACAGATTATCATAAGGCCTCCTACTTTTTTTTTTTACCATATACACTTCTGGTTCATCTTTATCCACCTTGGTCTTCCTCAACATCCCATATTATGATGCATGTAAATAATTTTTATTTGGAAACATTTTATCTGACTCGCTAGGCTCTTCCAAGGCATACTGACCTTGACTACAGAAAGAAGTATTGTTCGATAGTTCCTGTTTCACAGCATTTGGCTAGAAAGCAGATTAGATTTGAAACATGTGAGAGGGAGAGAAACACACACACATGTATATATGTAAAAACAAACAGTATACAAAATCAAAAAGATAAAACTTAAACATAAAGCACATATACTGTAAATGATAAGCATCCTTTCTTCAGGGACAAACTGCAGACTGTTCTTAGAACCAAGTGCTCATTCAAAACCAAATGTATCTTTCAGTTAATAGAATTATATAAGGTAACCTCTGTACCTCATGCAAAACGAACAACATTAATCATGTATAAGAAGTGGTAAAGTGATACACATAAGAAAATAATATTTCCCTTACAGTAACAGTGGCTGGTTTGATTGCATTTTATTTTGTGATTGCACTGAAATGAAGCATGTTTGGATAACAGATGACAAACACAGGGCCGGATTAACCATATGGGCATTTGGGCACCATGCAGGGCTTGTATAAAGGCTTTCAAACACGGGTGAGCTGACCAGTGTGTCCAGGAGAAATGTAATACCTGTTGGAGTGTGCTATCTAACTGACCATACTAACCAGCCAACCTTGTCGTCTTGATTTAAGATCATTTCTATACAAATAATTAAGACAAATAATTCTCTTATTTTATATTTTCCTGTCACCTCCTATTCAGCTCCTCCACAAACCAATGCTCATCTTTCTTCACCGCTGTGTTGTCTTATTTTCCCTCCCTCTTTCCTTTGCTGAGCTCAGAATCTCAAGCAGAATGTAGGTCAGCAGTCGGTGCCGAGTTACCAATTAGAAACAGCTGTGTTTTTTTTTTTTTTTTTTGGTCCACAGAGTGAGCAGAGGCCAGCGATTTCTGCTTTCTGTCTCATTCTTCTTCTTGTTTCTCTCTGGCTTCTTTCCCCTCTCTCATTTCTAAGTACTGTGTTTACTGACCCTTTTCACTGATCTATGATAATTATAGATGATAACACCTCAGCTCAATATTTATACACTTTCTTCCCTAAAGGAATATATTGTTAAAAGGAATAGGCCAGATCAGCCAAAATGAATAATCTGTCATTATATGTTCAACTTCGTGTCATTTCAAAACGATATGATTTTTAATCCCGAGGAATACAAAAGACAATATTTAATGAGGTAGCTCTTTTAAACTATGTATTCACTAAAACCCTATAGCTCACCTTGGCAGAAAAGACTTAGGCCTAATCATTATTTTGAGTCTGATAAAGCAGTTGATATGGTTCACAAAACCATAACCATGATTCTTTCATAAACAACATGATAGTGAGTAAATAATGGCAGAATTTCCAGTTTTGGGTGAACTGCCTATTTAATAAATAAGTAAACAAATAAATGTGGTAACATAATTAAGTTAACTCGTATTCCTTCTGTTGTCTCCTGGAGAAATTAATAAAATACATGTGTTTTTTATGACTTGCAAATTAAACATTTGGTTTTGAAAACTGTTGTTTTGGAATTTCTGTTAAAGTATCAATAAGTACACCAAGTTCTTGCTAGGAAAAAAATGCAAGAAAAACTTGTGATAGCTATCAGATTTTTGTGATATGTTGTCATGGGATTGTATTAGGCCTATAGCCATTTTTTGCAAATAGTTAAAAACAAATTTGTTGTAAACTGTTAAGCAAACATTATAAATATACACACAGTATATAAATTTTTTTTTTCCCCCTAACACATTATCTGAGAAATAAAATGTCCTTGTTATAGCCTGCTTTGAACCTCAGGAAAGTAGAAATTTTGAAAGAAATAGTACACGGATGATGACCATTTCAGAGTCGACCGCGCCCTTTGCCTCATTTCTATCAGTGGGTATCAGCCAACTTTGATGGTTTCATTTAATTAAAAAATATAAGCTAATTTACATTTTATTTTTAAACGTGAATAAACGAGTTGCAATAATACTTTAATGTGTTAGTGTCTCAGTAAACGATCAGAAACTTGATTTTCAAAAACATTTCCTCTCGTTGAGTTCTTCCAGAGACAACTTTACCACTGCCAGCATAGTTCAGCAAACGAGGTTATAAGAAAACACGCCCAGTATTTCTTTGGCCAATCAGCAGCTAGTACTGGGTACGTCAGACCAATGAGCGATTTAGGGGTTGAGTCACAAGTACTGTTGCTAGGGCATGGCTTCAATCTTGTTACTATCACTGACTAACCAATCATATGACATTTCGCAATGTGTCAACATCTTTCCTGTGAACTTCTCTTTTTGAAGTCTTTGATTGGATACAAATGTTTTTGAGTTCCGCCTTTCATACTTTTCTGTTATCTGATTGGGCGAAGAAGCCATCAATCAATATCCAGATTTTAGTTTACGTGCAGTCTGCATTAATTTTTGTCGAGAGTCTCTACGACTCGGAATTGAACTGTTCATATCGAGCGTCATCACTTTTTTTGTTTATTTGTTTTGTTTTTGTTTCCTCCATTTGTTTTAAATTTGTTGTTAAACAGTGTAAATACGTTTTTTGTTTTGTTTTTATTTCTGTAAATACACCAGGATGGAACTTAATTCTCTTCTACTTCTTCTTGAGGCAGCAGAATATTTGGAAAGAAGAGACAGAGGTATATCATGATGTCTGTGTGGTCAACTAAAAAACATTCTATGTAACGTTATTTGCAATATTTCGTTTTTGGGGTCTAATGCCACTTATAAACCTGCCGGTTGATCAAGTGTAGTTTAATTCAAGCCCCAAAGGACGATGACGTCTTGTTACTGTGAGTTGCTGAAGTCTATAAAGATTCATTTATCGGGATAAGATGACTTACATGCATGTCATTCGTCCCAGCCTCTCTTAAAATGTTGATTCGTTTTAATTTTCCGTCAAATGTAACCTGGGGGAGGTGGTGTTTGCTTCACAGTAAGTTGATAGAAGCACAATTCGTCCATTTTTTAAACGTCTTGACATGAAAACATATTAGTGTCTAACTTTCTAACCGTCTAATTATTTTTCACTGAATCACACAAGTCTGTATTTAATGCTGGTTTTGTTTACTTTCTCACTAGAAGCTGAACACGGTTATGCGTCTGTTTTGCCGTACGATAGCGACTTTTCCAGAAAGAAAACTAAATCTTCTCCCATTTCAAGAAAAAACCACAACAATAGGTAAATGCATCAATACAAGGACATTGCTATATTAATTGATGGATACATTTAAACAATGTTTATTCTACATGTAATCGCCATTTTTGTTGATGGGCTTGGCTGTGTATAAACATTGCCACGCGTACAGCGTCAACTTTCTGCTGCTGCTGCTGCTTTCCCTTTTCCACTGCTGTCATTTCACTTCTACTCAGTCATTTTCATGTAAAAGGACCATATATTTCATTAACCAAAACTTTTTGTTATTTAAACACGACTGCCAACGTCAGTACGTTTTAGGTATTTTGTCATAAATGCTTGAAGTAGCTGAAAATGTATAAATACTTCAAATTATATAATACTTGTTTCAAATAAAGTTTGCATGCTTAAAATTTGTCATTTTTTGATCATGCGTTCTTGTACAGTGAAAACAAGCAGTAACTTCAGAAGTAAAGTTTTTTGCTCACAAGTTGGCATTTTATTGACTTTATTAAATATGAGCATTAATGTAACACATGCGTATGTCAAGATAGTGTGCTTGTAGTAGTGTACTTTAGGTGTGGTTAAACTCTCACTGTTGGGTGTGGTGTGAATAGACCCAAGTCAGCTGCTGGAGAGCTTTGACCCCTGGATCTGTTTTGCTGCATAGCCCCTTTCCTTGCAATGTCAAAGCAAAACAGCAGGAGCCTAGTGTGCTGCCCTTCCCCCACACAAGCATAGAAAGCACTGAAAGAGGGAAATCTGGAATTATTTTTTTGTTTTTGTTTTACTTTTTACCAAAACTTGCATCTGATGAAATTGTGGACTTTCAGTAGTATAATGTTAAAGTCCCCCCCCCAACACCATGTATTCTGCAGCCTTTGTGCCTGTATTTTTAGTCATGCTGATGTTTTTATAATGAACATAGCTTATTGCATCTTTTGCTTTGCAGCCACACAGCTGTCATTTGCATTAATTTCATTATGCATACTCAGGGATACCTCCATATTTAAGGAGAGGTGAAATCATTATTTTTGCAGTCCCACATGATGCTAGTGGTGCAGAAAGTGCACACTGCAGCTTCAACATACAACAAACAACTGATCCTATGATATATATATAAAATACCTTTCTTGCATTCACTGTAATCTCTCTGTTTTGTTTGTTTATTTGGAGAAAGTGTAATTGCCCTTTTGTACACCCCAGCATTCATACCATGGACTAAAATAGCAATTTGTTGTAGCGTGCTGGATTTCCTCTGCGTCATTGAGTGCATGCTGTTAGCGCTTTACTTACAGTGATATTGGCCTAATAGACACAGTAAGGGAATGCGAAATTATTGTGTTTTGTCTATAATATAGAATTCAGAGCATGTGATGTGTGAAGGGTCCAGGGAGCATCAAAAGCATACTTCATTCATTAATTTATTCATAGATTCATTTAAACTCAAAATGAATTGCATTTCCTTCTTCGGGTGCATTGATAATTTATTGCATATTTGTATTGAATATAATACACGTGACAACAAGGGCATTTTTGTTCTTTCACAATGAACGACATCTTGACCGAGTGCCAAACAATGTGTGCATATGTGTGCTAACAGACAAATGCAGCTCTTTGATGCTCCTTTTGGACACATCATTACATAAAGAACATCACTATTTCACATTGCTTTATTTTGTTACAGTATATTGTAACAGCATCACTCTATCATTAGAAAAAAACATCCTATGGCAGTTGTTCAGAGCTACAGAGTTCTCCACTTCTGCCCCTTTTTATATGCTTTAGTGAATAGTCAGTGTACTGTTTTTTTTTGTGTGTGTAAAAAGTCAGTGTTCTTATTACTAATTTAATAATTTATTCATAATTTATTATTATTATTATTATTATTAATACATATTTTTACATAAACAAACTCATCTGTGTTTCTATTTATTTCCTGTTCAGGTCATCACACAATGAGCTGGAAAAACACAGGTAAGAACATTTCTGATATCCTGTCATTTAAGAAATGCTAGTGTCTTGTAGTAATGAATGAAATTTTATAAAAGATGAGCAGGGTTTAAAATGAACATTCGCTAATCCTCCAAATGTCATTGATAAGGTCAAGGTCAAGTTTATTTATATAGCACCTTAAAACAACATGAATGCTGACCAAAGTGCTGCACAACGGACACAATAAAACAACGTGATAATCAACCATGATCAACTTAGAGCCCGTCTACACGGAGATGCGTTTAGCTCAATGCAAACATTTTGTATCGTATAGGCCTTTCGTCTGGACGGATCCTGCGTTTTGGTAGCCTGAAACCGATATTTTTTTGAAACCGGGTTCCAGAGTGGATAAATCTGAAAATGACACCTTTGCATTTGTGTGTCTACAGCCAATCCGTATGTTTTGTGAAATGATGATGTCATCACCCCACGTCTCGACCCGAGTCAGACACTGCTACTTCACGTAACAGCAGCAACAACAACAATAGCGTACTACATGCCTGTGTTCATGCCGCAGAAGCTACCTATTAGCTTTACTAAAATAAAGCTTTATTTCTAAGCTTTACTGAAGTTTGTATACAGTGTGCAAGGTTTATGTGCATGCTCCAAGTCTTATTCTCCGCTTTTAGTGTATCTCTGTGGCAGAATTACAGCGCTACATACTGATCTAGCATGTATACTACTTCGTTTTGAGTCGATTTCAGTGTTTATTGTGTACGCAGATATTTTTTGAGACAAGGAAAAAAAAAAGATCAGATAGGGAAAGCTCTGGCTTCGTGTGGATGTGGCCTTAATATCCAATTTGGCAAGTTATGGTTCATAAATTATGTTTGTTTCATTACACAGGAGCCAAAGTTGCCCTTTAGCATTTTTATTGAGATGCTGCTGCTAAAACAACTGCATTCAGTGTGAAATATTTGCTGTCAATATACTGATTCAAAGAGCATGTGAATATTATCATCATGAAATTGTATTGGCATCATTTTGTTATCACATGATATTTTGTGGCATGATTTTTGGGGCATCGTTATTGGAAGCCTTGGGATTGGGAATGAGAACGGGTTGGCTTTTTTGAATATATGCCATTGGAATAGAGGCTTTGCTACTTTTGTGAGGAAATTTGGTAAAAATTGTTTTAAAAAAAATTGTCTGGTGAGTGAAAAAGACCCTGAAGGTGAGGTGATAGTTAAGGATAAGGTTTGCTAAATAGGAAAATAAACTAATTACAATGTGACAGACATTTTTATGCTGTTTGTGTTTGTGCCAGAGATTGGGCGTGTTTGTGTGAGAATTGTGTCCCTTGTGCTGATATCTTAGAATTTGCCAGTCACATGCTTAAGTTTGAGGAATTGATTACTGCTGCTTGGTGAGAAATATGTTCAGTCATGTCCTTCCTCAGAATAGAGCTTCTGAACCATTGACAACACTAGGCAGAGTACCAGGAAAAAAACAGGAAAACCATACGGGCAGGTTTATGACATTTTTAAAGGGACATATAGAAATACAAAGGAGAAAAACATTCCAATGTCATGCAACTTCCTGTTACTGTACCTCTGTGTACGGGGATCAAATTTTGAGTTAATGCTGTAAAAGGTAATTATTAAGCAAAAAGGTGCCAGAGGCCATGCTATATTGTGAAAATAGTCATGGCTAGAGATTGTTGTTCGATCATGAAGTGCAGACATAATTGATTTGATACTAAGATTGTTTGCTAAAACTTTATTTTACAGTGTCCTTCCTATATTAATGACAGTAAATTAATTACATGCAACTAACCCTAAACCAAACCCTAATCCTAACCCTAACCCTATAGTAAGTATATGTTGTAATGTTGTTTATTGTAATATTACTCAGTACTTAAATATCAGAGTTTTTCCTGGGTGAAAAATGGTCTTTGGTGGCGGCAGATGAACAGGGTCATCCATGCACACAGTACAAAGTGCCCTACCCATGTGAACTGTGAGCCCAGTACTGACAATAAATCCAAAATTAATGCAAAAACGTTTGTAATATTAACTTATCCTATTTATTAAGGAAATAAAATACAGTCACCGTCAGGACAGAACATAAAACAAAATGCTTAGAATTATTTTGTATTTATTTAATTTATATGTAAAAAAATTACTGAGTGACTGTTAGTAATTAGATAAAAGTTAGTATTAAAATGAACAACAAAGTAACACATTTGAAAAAGTGGCAGGTCTATTTTTTTTTGCATTTGTACTCCAAGACTTAATGCACAGATCATGTGCAAATCCACATCGTCTCCACGACGGGCGGGGATTATGCTAATATTTCACATTGTGATGTGGACATTTGAGGAAGTAGTTTCTGGACTAGTTAAAGTTTTCTGAAGGTTCCAAAACAAAATCACCTAGCAACTAGGGGTGTGACGAGATCTCGTGGCACGAGATCTCGCGAGACTAAACTGTGACGAGATTTCTCGTCGAGGCGAAAAGTAGTCTCGTGATGTTGCCATGAGAGAGTGTAAGGATGATTAGGAAAGAATATGCCACCGCTACGTTTACATTATGTCTCCACTGTCGTTTTGCTTTGTATTTAAATAAAAAAAAAACATTTAATTCAGATGGATAACGGTCGCCGCCGCTCCATATTTACAGAGTACGCGCGACCGTTTAAAAGTGAAAGTAAACGCGCGCGCGCATTCAAACGTGATTTCAATACCCCGCATTTTGAAAGCGGCTCCCTGATGAATGCAGATATCTCTCAATATGAAAGCTATTTTAGGCTGGGCAGTGTAGTTGTAACCATCTCTCAGCTCTGTATCAAAGAAACATTTGGTCTTATTTGATCTTTGAATATTGAGAGAGTGCGATTATGGTTGCACTTATTGTAAAGTGTTACCATAAAAATGAATAACAGTTTTCTCTTCTTATTATTTACTAGTACAAACAATAAGGTTTCATTTGTTAACATTAGTTAATGCACTGTGAACTATCATGAACTAACAAGGAATGACTATTTTTATCAACTAACAAAGATTAATAAATACTGTAGCAACTATATTGCTTGTTGTTAGTTGATGTTGGTTAATACATTAATGTTAATGAATGAGACCTTATTGTAAAGTGTTACCATTTTTATTTATACTGTTTTTATTTCTGTGATCAGATTGTGGAGAGGAGTTCAGTTAGGAGGTCAAAAGCTGTAGAAGCTCATAATTCATGTACAGTAAGATCTGAAGAGACTGAAATCATACAGGAGGGAAGTCAGTCAGTTGAGTTAGTGGCAAAACCTTTTACATTACTTGAGTATTGTTGTCTTTTACTGCATATGATAATTCAGTCTCAGAAAGTAGAACTGAAATGACATTCATTACAAAATGATTAGTTAAAACATTTCAAATACACCTGCAGAATATTTTTTCTAGTCATGTATTTCGCCATCTTGTCTCGTCTCGTGAACTCAATCTCGAGTCTCGTCTCGTCTCGTGAGATACTGGTCTCGTCACACCCCTACTAGCAACCATACCACAGGTAAATGCCAAAATCACTGGTAATGCCAACAAATTTGGCACACAACAAGTCAAAGCCCATATCTATAGGGAAAGCCCATATCTATAAGGAAAATATATATTCAACTTTTTTCCCCATGATACCACAATGCATTGCGCGGGATGTTTTGACCAATCACCAAATGCGTTATTGTGACTAGAGGTGTGAATCTTCACTTGCATTACAATTTGATTAGATTACGATTCAGAGGGTGACAATTTGATTATAAAATGATTCTTGATGCATGTTTTCCTCCAGTTCTTTTCTTAATAATATTTACTATATCACAATATAGCTATTTTTTTGGTATTTTGCCTTTGTTATTAAAAATGAGAACAAATAAAAGAAAGAAACTAATTAAATTAACAGTGCTTCACTTTTTTCATTTTACAGCTAAACAGAAGCATTCAAGACAAGAAAAATGAATAATCATGCATTATTAAAACTACAAAAGTAGTTCAATCAAGAGCAGTGAGTGATTCCCGCTTTTTCTTTTATTGTTTGATTTAACATTAATGAGACAGATGGCTTATATATTAAGACCTACTGTAATGCAAAAAAACAAACAAAAGAAGCCCAGGGATGCACAATATATCGGCCAACATATCGCATCGGCTGATAAATATTCATTTTTAATGTTATTGTTATCGATCTGCTAAGAAAATTAGACCAATATATTAAAGCCGATAGATAATGGATTATTTCCTTCAGCTGAGACACTTCAGATACGTGCTGTGCGCCATGATGGTTTTGAATTGCTTATTATGAATCACTTCGAAAAGGAAGTTGGGTTAAGTGCAACGTGCAGCACAAATCTGTCCTATAGGCTACATAAAATTATAATTCAACTGTAAAAGAATGTTGTGAATTCTTTGTGTGCCCATGTTTCAGCGCATTGTTGCGGAAAGAACATGTCCACTGAGTTACACCTTAATGACTAGCAAGTCTGCTTAATCAATTACCAAAAAAGCATGTCAAAATTATTCAGGATAATAAGATTTTCTTATCAAGGTGATAAAATGTTGTGTAGCAAAAATGAGTACACCCTCCTAAAAGTTACTAAATAAAATGAAATAAAATTTTTCTGGTGTAAGTTTAAGGCAATGTTTGATCAACAGGTAAGTATTTTGAACCAAAACATTTAAAGAGAAGTAATTTCTTGACAATTAAAAGTGTTATATAGCCCACTGAATCATTCTCAGACTTAATGCTGACAACAATGGAAGCACTTGCGAGAGAACTGTCAGGAGACTTATTTCTTAGCACAAAAGAAGACCGTGCTACAAGAGGATTACCAAATCATCATTTTAAGTGTGAAAATATAGCAAAAGTAACAGAAATTCAAAAACAATGGACTTGTGACAAGGCCCCTGAAAAAATCAGGCCTTCATTTTAAGCTTTCATTTAGTGATGAGGGATTTTTTTGCTAGACAAAGTGCAGGAGAAATACCAAGCGAGTGTCTCAGAGCCAGCAAAAGCTATGAAAAGAGTGACTGTTTATCTCACAGAGTAAGATGCAGCCTGCAGAAATGACATGCATGGCTGTTGTTCTCACTGGAACTACCTACTGTAACCAAAACACAATAAAGTCAGTTAGCCATTTCCAAAGCCCATATTTACAAAATATAGATTCTGGGAATCAATACTCTGGCCTCATGAGACCAAATCAATCATTTTGGATCTAACGGCATTCAAAATTTTATGGTGTTGCTAGAGGAGGAGTACAGTGAGAAGTGCCTGGTTCCCACAGTAAAGTTCAGTGGTAAAGCTCTTATATAGGGCTGTATGAGTGCTGAAGGTGTGAAGGAGTTGTGCTTTATCAGTGCTGTCATGATTTCCCACACCACTGTGTAATTTAATACACAAACTTGAAACAGAAGATGTTACCCTTTCCTCATTCCCTGCATTGTTGGGCATTTTTTCAACATGACAATGAGGATATGCATTCTCCCAAGGTGAAAACCCTTCTGTGGACATGTATTGTACTCAATCTTAACACTCTTGAGCACCTGTGGGGGATTCTGTAGAGATGAGCAACACTCCCCATTAAAGATCAGGACATTTAAGGAGCTCATCATCCAGGAGTTAAACAGGACAGATGTGACAATTTGTCATGAACTTGTACACTCCGTACCAAGAAGGGTCAGAGCAGTATATTCAAAATTATGGAGGGCATGCTAAGTACTAGAATATTATACATTTGTTGAATTAAATCTAGGGTGTACTCATTTCTGCAATCCTTAATTTAAACAAAATTGGCTAATTTACTTATGGCTATTAATGACATATATTTCTCAGTTTTTTTTATGTATATGTTTAATACATTTTAGTTTTGCCATCTTTATGCTGTGCACTGTATAAGCCGTAATATTAAGTTTATGTAGTATAAATATATGATTAATCTTGTATACATTTCGTTGAGTTAATAACACGCTAGCAACGCTTCATTGTACCTTCAGCACGTAGGCTCAAAAAACAATGCAAAACATTATGATTGGGACTGCCATATACGTAATATTATAATTGTATACACTATTGTAATAAAAAGTTGTAAATTCTGGGTTTAGTTGTCGTGTTTCAGTTTTTTTGCGGGGAGGGCGAATTCACAGCAGGAGTTACACGTTCTGAGTCTGACTACGTACTATAAGTTCATCTGTGCATGATTTTGTGCAAATATTAAATAAGTTGTATGGGGTGTGACAAGACGAGTTAGCTCATGAGACGAGATGAGATTTTTACACAGAATATTTAAGAAATCCTCAATGAGAAAATACATGACTAGAAAAATTGTCTCTTAGGCTCTGTTGTGCAACAAATCCTCTGCCATGTTCTTCTCAGTCATCTCGACACTTACTCTCGTCATGTGATCAGTGAACTCTGGATGTCTCTTAACACACTGGAAAGCTGATGAGTTGAATCAGGTGTTTTTATTAGTAAGACATTTAAAACATTCTGGTAGGTGGGCCCTCAGGACTGGAGTTGAGAAACACTGCCTTTAGAGTTATTATTATCCTTGATTATGTCATCTCTCAGAATAACTGAAGGCAAACAAGGTCAGGGTTTTCTCTAATATCAGAGCCACTATTGGTAATAAACATAAACTAGACTTCTTCCTTTCAGTTTTTTCATGTCTAGCCGTGAGATATCTGTCTACCATATTAGCATTTTAGAGTAAAAAGAAAATTCTCTGTGTAATTCAGATAGGCCACATAGGTTTTATGGCCTTTGCTGTGTTTTTCAATGGCTCATCCAATTGATCCACTCTTCACTATCCAGACTCTGTAGCAAGCTGTAGTGTGCACACACAGTCTCTCTATGGTGATTTAAGTGAAACTCATGCAAAACTATCGACAGGCTTTGACCAGGATTCAGTGCTGCACAGAAAATTAATTTTTGACATTTTACATTCAACATAAATCGTTATCAAGTTGGTACTGAAATTTTAAAAATGTGATGCTTTGAGCACTGTTGAGTGGATTCATCAACACATCTGATTGGCCATTGTGTTCACATGCTCATCGGATATGTTTGTGATTGGCTTCAATGATCAAAGCTTCAAAAACATGTTGTAAATAGTCATCAATGACGCTCTTATGATGCGCAATCAGGGCTTGACATTAACACCCGCCAAATGCGGGTAGATTTCAGCTGTGGCGGGTAAGACAGCCACTCCCACTAGCCACTTTGGCGGGTTGAATATAATTTCAGCCTACAGTCAAATGAAAGGTAGCTAAGCTCGTTGTAGCACAAAATTACAATCCGATCACAATTCTATTGTATTTGTAATTTGCTAATTTGCTTATTTGTTCTTTTTATATAGCCTAACAAAAATAACTTATACAATTATAAAATTTATCATATTATGGTCATATTACCTACCCCTTGCCCACCCATACATACAGCTGATATACCATGTAGGCTAGGGGTGTAAATCGGACAGTTCATCACGATTCGATACAATATCGATTCTCATAGCCAGCGATTCGAGATTTTCCGATACCTCAAAAAGTTCTGTTATACGAGTATGATACGATTCGATTCGATCAATATTTGATATTTTGAGCCTATTTTACACAACCAGTTAAATTTTTATTAACTCACAACTGCAACCAAAATATGTAACAAACATTTATTTCAAAATTTCACATCCTGAACCCTGATTGGGACATCCACAAATAAAAAATTCACACAATAATCTAATGACAGCTTATGACATGACAACAGTCAAGAAAGTATTTTAGCTCTGTGCTAAAATGTGTAATGTCAAAAAAACTGATAAACAAGGAATACATATATACACACACACACATAATTAAAAGACATTTCTTTTAAATGTATAGCGCAGGTTTTTAATGAAGCAACAACATATTATAAGTAGGACAAAACAAGACAGGCTATTAATATTCTTTTATTGTGCAAATTTATTATAAAGGCTCTAATACAGAGCGGCACAAAGCACTTGCGCGCATCCCGTGTGCAGAATGATGCGCTTGAAGCAACACAGAGTCACAGCGCGCGGCGCTCCTATGCAGTTGACGATAATGCATAGACTGATATTGTGTGAAAATGTGGAGAGTGTTAAAACAAAGGTGCCCCTATAAATAGCCCACAGGTATCGATTTTTTACGCATTGCATCGATGCATCGGATCGTTAGACATTAGGGGCCCTATTTTAACGATCTAAACGCAAAGTGTAAAGCGCACGGCGCAGGTGCACTCAGGGCGTGTCCAAATCCACTTTTGCTATTTTAACGACGGAAAAACGGTCCGTGCGCGGGGGCGCATTTTTAAAATGGGTTGTCCCTATTCTCTTAATGAGTAATGGGCGTAACATTCAATAAACCAATCAGAGTGTCATCTCCCATTCCCTCTAAGAGCGAGATGCGCTCGCGCCATGGCGGATTGCTATTTACATGGCGTACACGCGATGAGTCAGTTAATATATATGTGTGTGTATTGGCACGATTGTTCAATTAATTAGCCAATTTCGTTCATCATTATAAGTAGTAATAGGCTGAATTGAAAATAGGTAGGCTAATTCTAATACACGCAATGACTATTCATCATTACATTTTTATATTTATGTAGCCTACACAATAATATTCTTTTACACTGTAATCCTTTTGTTTTTAATATTTGACATGTTTGTGTGATGCGCATCCCTGTGTGTAATAAGCAATGTCGACGCGCCCAGAGGCGCAGTTTCTACCAACGCGCTCTAACAAACAAATATTGCGCCATTGACTTTAGACTTTAGACCAGGTTTGAGTTGGTCTATGGCGCAGTCTATTTTCAGCTCCTTAAAATAGCAATGCGCCGGCAATGCGCCTGAACACACCTCTTTTTTAGACCAGCACGCCCATGGGCGCACTAACTGGCGCAAATGCATTTACTAATTTAAGGACGTGGCGCTGAACGGGAAAACGCGAACGGCGCCGGACGCAAACTAGCAAACACACTTGCGCTGCGCCTTGCGTCGCATTGCGCCGGCTGTATTATAGGGCCCTAGATTGATGTATTGATCTATATCGATGTATTGTTACACCACTAATGTAGGCCTAGTCTTGATTTAGGTGGTCAATCTGCATGAAAGGGTTTTAAAACTAGCTAATCAAGTAAAATAACTCAAAATCAAGAAATTTTAGCATACAAAAGTCAACTTTAATCATATAGGCCGCATTTACACTGCAAGTCTTAATGCACAGATCCGATCTTTTGACCATATCCGATTTTATTGGACGACGTGCTTACATTTCTTTTAAAAGTGACCTGTATCCGATCACTCCTTTTTACTCTGCACTTGGCGAAACGTACCAAAAATAGCATATATGACATCACAAATCAATTTCAATGGTATATTTAGTTTAATTTATTGATATGAATTCATATAGAAACCATTTTAATGCAATAGTTACGTACCTACATCAAAATAATACAAATTCTTCACGACAGTACGCAGCTCCACTGGAAGCGTGCGAGTAGAATAATACTCGGGTAGATATTTGTTAAACATGTCACAGCTTCTGGGCTCGAATCCGCCGTCCTATACTAGGTTTTTTAGTCATTAAAATCAAATGTGTTCATCAGTGATTGTATATCAAGGACAGATACAAGTTTCTGTGCTTTTTATTTTTTGGTTTCAATGGAATGAATGGGTATAGTCTCCACAACGGGACTGAAGCGTGCGTCTGTGCAGGAGCCGTCGTCGCTGACAACAGCGGCAACGAGCCCTCAGTGTGATTTCAAGAGCAACACATTTCAACGTCAGATAGCCTTTTATTTAACACAAACAAATTAAATTAATACTCTGCCAGTCAACTAGAGATGTTCCGTTTGTTATAGGTATGTCTGTACCGCGAAATGTTAAAAAACCCTCACTTTACAGTGACGCAGGAGTCACATTTACAGGGGAATATCCGATCTGTCCGCTTACACCGCAGGCACAAATGTATGTATCTGATTCATATCTGATTTATAACCACATATGAATGAGGCCTGAAACCGATCTGTGAAAATCGGGATCCATGCGCTTTTTTCCTGCTTACACGGTCGTGACTCATATCCGATCTGTGCCACATGGGAGGAAAAAATCGGAATTGGGTCACTTGAACCATGCAGTGTAAATGGGGCCATAAAATGTAATTTCCCAACAGCAAAATTGTGGCCAGTGAAAATGCTGAGTGGCTAGTAACTGGAAAACCACTAGCTACAGTGGCTGGTGTGCAAAAAAGTTAATGTCAAGCATTTTAGCACTGCGCGCAATGACACGCTTACACAGATACACACGGAAACATTTGAAAGCAGGCGTCTATCATGGACCAGTCCACTGATAAACGCCTGATTTTAAATGCTTGCGCTCCCGCTTTCAAAATGCTTTCAAATTCAAACACTTCTGTGTGCTTTCAAACGCTCCCATCCGTTGATCATTGTAGCAAAGCAATCACAGACATATCTGATGAGCGTGTGAACACAATGGCCAATCAGAGGTGTTTACGAATCCGCTCAACAGTGCTCAAAGCGTCACATTTTTTAAATTTCAGTACGGACTTGGTACCGAAGTCGGTACTTTTGACAACACTAATTTGAACCAGACAGTTTTTGCTCCAAACACTGTTTTTTTTGTTTGTTTTATTTTGGCCGTTCTCTAGTCCTGACTTGCACACTAACTGCATTACAACAATTTCCCAAAATGTAATTTGTGAGGAAATATTATGAAGTCTGTAAACATGATGCTAACAGAGGCCAGAGATGAAACATACTGAAGACGGATGCAAAGAGGAGAACAGAGACGCACCAGCAGAGCAAATACTGTACCAGTCACAACAAGCTCACTGTTTGCAATGCTCGCAATATAGGAAGAAAAATATAAATATTGAATTGGGGTGGGGGTTTATATGAATGCATCTCTAAAGGGAACTGACTGACTGCAGAGATGACATTATCTTTTTCTCTCACCTCTGGATAATGCCAGTTTATAAGTGCAGCACTGCTTTGTGTACAGCGGTAACCAAGGAAACGCTATATTGCTACTGTTCCATAAGCACCACCTACTGTCGGAAAGTGAATTTGTATTTTCATTCAGTCTGCTGTTTTTGTTTTGTGCAGTTGTGTCTTATGTACCATAATTTCAGAAATCTAAAGTCAGACAATTTTGTTTGTAGCATCTTTGTTCAGATAATGATTAAATTCAGTGGTTACCAATAATTTTAAATAAACAACAAATACATTTTCTTAAAGAAAAAAAAATCGAATCGAATTGAGTTGCTGTGAGAAAACATTTATTCAGTGCTGTCTGGGATGCATTAAGGACAGATTAGTGTTTCCACTACAAATATGATGTGGTGACTTGCACTTTTGACTACTTCTGTGCGTGGTTTTAGTGATTAGATCACAAAATGTTTCAGACCTTGTTTCCACCTATATTTATGCCTTCAAGTGCACCTGGGAAACTCATACCTCAGAGTCTGGTATTCATTATTGTGGCATATCACGCTTTCAAATCAGAAGCATGAGTCTAAACAAACAAAATGGGTTTATTGTTCACAATATATTTAAGTAACTACATCTGAATTCAAAATGATGAAAATTATTAATATCTGTCGGTATTGGGACTAATGTTTGTTACATAAAGAAAACCATGAAATTCAAGTGATTAACTTTACACTTACATCTTGCCTTTTAAAATTATTGAAATGCAGCATGCAAAATTAAAATAACTTGCACAATCATTCACTATACAATAAAGACTTGCTTTCTGCTCATTGATCTATGTAGATTATATATAATATTGTTTGTATTATAAATCAATGTTTCTGCAGTGTTTCCAAAAGACATGCCTATTCCAACATCACAATTCAGCATCTTGTGCATCAAAAATTTAAAGTTTCTTAGATGTAAATATGACTTTTATGGCAAAAATCATATTTGAATAATCAAGTTTGTAGTTTTGGATTTCTTTGGGGGTTTTATCTAGGTTTCAGAAAGTGTTTTTTCCTGCTGTGGAGCTGATGTCATGAGTGAAGACACATGTACTCTTCTCACCCTGTCTGTTCAGAGACTGAAGACACCCACCACACTCTTACTTCATGTCTGCTCTTTCCATTCTCTCTGTTTTTAGAGTTGCTTCACTCTGCTGACTCATCAGGATCTTGTAGTATAAGAGAAGGTACAAAGGCTTGGTCTGAAATGTTCAGCATTTGAACACAAGTCATTAGTTTAGCCACAATTTGTCAGTTATGTTGATATACTGAAATATCTGAAACGATTCCAATACTCCTTTTCTGCAGTACTGAGAACACCGATATCAGCTGTGTGTTCTTACTCTCTCTTCTCTCTGACAGTGAATTGACAGTTTGACACCCACCCTCACTCATTTGCTCGCTTAAACGGTCAAATACACACAAAATTGTCAAAATGGCCGGTTTGGAGAGTATTCTGATAAACAGTCAGTTTTGAAATGTTAAATCATATTTTTTTTACAGTCTATGATACCGCCATATAATATATATAATATATATACATATATAATATCTATAGCAGTATATATGGCATCGAATATAGATATTTTTCAAGGTATCGTATCGAAGTTAGAAAATGGAATTAACATTGATGTAGGGGTGTGCAATTATCACAATATTAGATCATGAATGATTAAAATGTCTCCATTATCTACCTCCACAGGAGATCATAGTATTGTGCTACAGTGCACATTTTATTATTTGGAGTACTGATGCCCAAGTCCCAACAATGCAATGTACAATCACATCAAGTTTAGCACTGTAGTGGTAGGGTTGGGCGTATATACTGGTAGACATGGTTACGCTCACGTGACTTTTGCAATTCTTTGTTGTTATGAAAGTTTATTATTTGCATGCATTTTAAAGCTTTGCCCATTTAAACTTTAAAAAAGATTTTACTCACATGCTGTTCGAACATATGCTTTTCAGGGCACACACACCGGAAGTGCAGGCAAAGAAAGCCAGCTTTCACACAGCACGAGTATTGAAAGTTCTCTTTCACATATTATTGCACTTAAACTGTAAAAAACACAAAAGGCTTACAGTCAGATATGTCTTAAATGAATGTAAACAGCTAGGAGAAAATTGGATGTGTGTCAGTATATTGTGTCAGTATATTGGATCCGTGCATGAGGTGACAGAATCTAGTCTCACATAGCCAGAGCTTTAGACTGACGGCTGAAGGTCTGGACTCCATCGCAGCTTTAATTACCCAAGGACCGCCCAAAAGGTCGTCTGACCGACATATAAAGTAACCAATCACAGTTCATTTTGTTCTACGTCTTGTTTAGCAGAGTGAAAATGTAAAATCTGTGTCTGCGATAACAGACCGGTGTACATCTAATAAATTATTAATTCAAGAATGTGGTGCAAATTTATTGCAACAATGGCGCCGCAAACTTTACATACTTTTGAAAATCCAGTGTTTAGTTGATCCTGATAAGTGCTCATTGTCACAGTTCTAAACACGACAAGCTTTCTTCTTCTATGAGGGGGTTTGGCATCACAATGGCTTTGCCGACACACCAGTCTAGGAACGCGACACACCAGTCTAGGAAATCCTGTATAACTGCACCAAACAAATGATGACTTCGAAACTCAGAAGTTTTTCCCATTTTGTGTTCCTTATGCATCAGAAGTTCAGCCAACAGTCCGTGGGTGTGACGTCTGAGGCTGAGACTAGACAGCAGCTTACCTGCTGACATTGTGTCATTAATGTTAAACAAAGAGAAAATCACTCACTGCTCTTGACTAAATAACTTCAGTAGCATCATTGTATTTTTAAGTCATACGGTCTATGCAGTGTTTTATGGATCATGATCCTGTCTTTAAAAAATTGTGATATATTTGGCCATATCCCTCATCCCTGCATGGGAGTCTAAATATGGATGTGCAAAACTGTGTATTTTGATAATCATGTTAGTGCGCTGTCTGAAACTCAGACACATTTCTTAGGGGACTTTCACATAGCACACATTCTTCTATTTAAAAACACCAGGACAAGTGCAACAGAATGAAACAAATGCATCACTCAGTGTAATTGGGGAAAAAAAAAATAGCATGATATAATACACCCTATAATATGACCTGCATTTATTAATAAAAGAAACTTGCTGATTACGTATAATAACAGGGATGTTACTCCAAAGAGTTGATTTGAAGATAGATTGTAACTATCCTGAAATGTATTGAAGGCAACAAATTTGATACAAATCCACTGCTTTAATGGTTGGTTTTTAGCATTTTAATATTGATTATGTAAATTTAAATGAGCTAAATAACTCATTTTAAATAAGTTTAAGACTTATTGAGGCCTCTCTGGAAGTTTGCTGAGACCCTATAGTGTGCCCTTGGCCCCCTGGTTGAGAACCATTGCTTGACTGCATTGCCACTAAAAATGTCAGTCAAAAGAAAAAGCACAAAATATCTAAATAAACTAGTCATCTTTTAAAATAAATATTTGGATGGTGGAACATCCTGGCCCGTCCCTAGTCAGTAGCCTACATTTAAAGAGTAATCTCAATGCTGGAATGGTCAGCAAAGATCTGTGTTGACGCAGTAATCCAGTTCACTGAAGATGTGCCTGAACCTGCAACTTTACTGTAGGCATTTGAAATGGAATTCATGCTGTGCCTGTACTTCATGTGTTATCCAGCATTCCTGTGTCATTTTCAGATCTGCGGGTAGAACCTTTTTGAGCAGTTCATTTTGTACAGTTGTACAGTAATCGGAATTGCTTCATATTTGTGTATTTTCAGTCATGTAAAAGTGCATTCATTTGCTATTGCTTTGACAGAATTTAACCTGACATTCAACAATGACCTGAATAACGGCAAATCTTCATGCACATGTAATCATGCCCATGGCTGGTAGGCAGTGAGACAAACCAGGCTGATCTGTGAACACTGAAATACAGGTCATGAGCACTGAAGGACAGCTCACATACGCTACAGTTTACAGTGTCATAGACAGGAAAGGTGGAGGGTTGTTTGTGGTGAATGCTGAGGGAACATTGTAAAAGCCACAATTGTAAGTTCTAAAGAACAGATAACCAAAAGCAAAGCATTTATGCCCAGTTTTAGCAATACTAATAAAAGTAGTTTAACATAAATGGAGTCTGTATTACAAATTTACTGTTTGATTGCACATGATGACATCAAGTTGTGTCAATATGTTTAAAGGGTTAGTTCACCAAAAAATGAAATTTCTGTTATTAATTACTCACCCTCACGCCGTGCCACATCCGTAAGCCCTTTGTTCATCTTCAGAACACAAATTGAGATATTTTTGATGAAATCCGAGAGGTTTTTTTTTTTTAATTCCCCATAGAAAGCAACGAAAATACAACATTCAAGGTCCAGAAAAGTAGTAAAGACATTGTTAAAATAGTAAATTGACTACAGTGGTTCAGCCTTAATGTTATGAAGTGACGAGAATACTTGTTGTGCGCAAAAAAAAAAACACTTTATTTGACAATTTCTTCTCTCCCCTGTCTTTCTCCTATGCTGTTTACATCTAGCGCTTCCAGGTTCTACATCAGAACACCAGCTCATTATTGGCCGGCACCTGCGTCAGCAGCACACGCATGCTTCGTACTGCTCACGTGTTGTTATTTTTGTTTTGTTTTTTTGCGCACAAAAAGTATTGTCATCACTTCGTAACATTAAAGTTGAACAATTGTAGTCACGTTGACTATTTTAATAATGTTTTTACTACTTTTCTGGACCTTGAATGTGGTAATTACATTGCATTCTATGGGGGATAAAAAAACCTCTTGGATTTCATCAAAAATATCTTAATTTGTGTTCCGAAGATGAACGACGGTCTTACGGGTGAGAAACTCCATGTTCTGTAAAGCTGCTTTGGAACATTATGTATTATGAAAGGTGCTATACGAATAAAACAGACTTGACTTGTGCTGGTTGACCCAGAAATCAGATCACTGCACTTTCAGTGAGATCTGGATTTCAGGAGTTGAAATCTTATTGGATATTTCAATTAGAAAGGTACATTTATTTGCATGCAAATGTCTCAACATTATTTATTGAAATTATACATGTGCACTATTGATATGAAAAACAGTGCAGGAATAGAAAGAGAAGCTCAAGTGTCCTGTTAGTTTAGCTCATGTTAATCATCCACAGAGTTATGATGATGTGACGGCTGGCCTATTTCAAATAGTCTCTGTGTTAGCAGGCCCACTACATTTTATAGTTTACTGCGCAGGCTTTATTTAACTGCTATTGAGATATTGTTCTGATCAATACAGCAGTATAGTTGCAAAAGAGATTTCGCCCAGTTTTGCAGTAACTCATGTGAATTCAATTGCTTGAATAAAACTGATTGAGAAGAACAACAAGAAGTCTAACTGCAAATTAACTTGGGAAAGCAGAAAGTTCATCAATTCAGCATATATTTTTTAAATAAATTATCATCAAACCCACTTTAATGATAATGAAGAGGAGTGGCAAAGTAAAAATAAGTATATGTGTAACTTTGTTAGGTGTACATTTGTCAAGTACATTGTAGAGTCATCATCACATGTCTCAAGTTGGGTTAGGTAAAGCCACAAAAAGACATATCCATCCACTTCCATTTCACATCATTCACATTTGTAAGCTTTTCTGTAATCTCAAATCTCAAATTCAAAGTGTGTTTTATTGACATGACCATTGTTACAATGTATTGCCAAAGCAAAATAATCAAAATACATGTACATATACAAAAAAAGCAAAAACAAAAAACAAGTAGAACAATCAATCAACATTTTAGAATTCTATGAACAATTTAAAATTCAGTGTGTATGTGCGTGAGTCTGCGTGTTTGTGTGAGTTTGTGTGTGTGTGTGTGTGTGTGTGTGTGTGTGTGTGAGAGCGCATTACTGATTACTGACAAATCCCTCTTTTTGTGACGGGCATCAATGTATCTTGCTGCTAGTAGGATACAATCTCTTTTTTCACCTAATAAATGTTGAATTTGTGTTTTATTGTTTAAATTTAACAAAATTTTTTTTTTTTTAAATTGTTAAATTTTCTCTTTTCCTTTTGAGAGGTGTAAAAGGGCTAGCCTTGCTGAACACATTGCAGTCTATAGCCTCTTTCTCCAAAGAGGGTCACTTCCTCCAAGTTAGAGCCCCAGTCTGCCTCAGTCGACTCATTCTGCTGGGCTCTATCAAAGTCTATTTGAGGCAATTGTTTATTCAGCAACCATCTTGCAACTCTCTACTCTATAGCTATATTTTATATACTTCAAGTGGAAAAGACAACAGTTTGTCAGTAATATCAAAATCACAGATGAAAAATGAAAAGAGTTAACATGTTTTTTTTCTTTGCACATATAGAGGAAAAAAGAAAAAAACACTACTAAGACTTCTCACTGTTTCTCCACTTATCTTGATATGGCATGAATTAACTTTTCATGTATCCCAACAAATATTAGTTTCAGTCTGTTTCGTTTCACTTTTTGGTTTGATGTTTGGTGTGAATAGACCTTTATACTGAACATTTTGTCCCCGTCAATTCTGACAGGTTTTCTGTCAACAAAAATTCACACATAGGTTAAACAATACATCTCAGCTGCAAATTCAGTCTAGTTCCTCGGTCATCCCTGCATGCATTCAAACCTGCAACCTTAGTGTCAGCAGCCCAAAGCAGTATTCTGACTCAGTCTCTAAGTTCTAAATTTTTCTCAGGCTTATACTCCTATTCAACCTGTTCTTTATTTGTTGCAGACGTGCCAAACTGCGATTGTACCTGGAGCAGTTAAAACAGCTTGTGCCTTTGGGTCCTGATAGCACCCGTCACACCACACTGAGCCTGCTCAAACGCGCCAAAATGCACATCAAGGTACAAACAAATCAGCATCTTTCTCACAATATCTTTGTTTATACAGCAGTAAAGAGGTTAGAGCAGCTTAAAGCAGTTACAGTCAGAGGGGAAGTTAATCAGGAACTGTCTACAGGAAGTTTGTCACTCTCCATGTTGCAACTCAGATGACCTACAGTTCCGAACACGGTAGAGATTATAATATACCTCTACTTACAATTATTTTTAAAACCATAGTCTTTTTTTTTTTTTTTTTAATCATTTAAATGTTTATGCATGTGATGCATCTGACAGTTCTCATGTGAGTCATTGAATCATTATGTGAGGCAATTTCCGAATTAAGATTCATATTGATATTTTGGGCGGTATAAAGTTAAAAATGTCAGGATGATACAACTGTTCTGATATCATCAAGGAAGAAAAAAAGTCTTTTAGGTTTAAATCCCCCAATTAGAGCATTTCTCTTGAATGGATACATATTCTGCCTGGTGTTTTACCGGGTGGAAATCCGCCCAATCTGGCAACACGGTATGCAGCAGCAGCCTCCCTCAGGACCTATAGTGCCTGCTCGGTAGGAAGTTTTATTTATTTAGAGGTGAGCTGTAGGTCTACTTGTTAGGCTAATTAAATGAAAAGTAAAATACACAAACAAGATTTAGTTACTTCTGTTCTCAATAAAGCAAGCAGTAATTGATGTCATAAAATCATGATTTGATTTAATGGACAAAAGCTATAGCCTACATGATAAATAAAAATCACAAACATGACACTTGTACATTTAATAATTTTATATATACACTTTATTAATCTGTAATATATTTTTTTCAAACAGATGATGAAAATAACTTGAATCCAAGGAGCTCTAAAAGAATTGTAGAATTTTTATCTGAGGCTAAAGGCGGCATCCTTCAACTGAAGTCACGCCACCCGCGCTTCATGTGTTGATGACTCCATTGCTGTAGACCATCTACAAATGTTAAATCCACAAATAAAATGTTTAGGTTACAACTGTATCTGTATGAAAAATATTTATTTTATTGTTGTTATTTTCAAAGCTTTTAATGTACTCTTATTATAGAAAGAACTTTATTAACATTTATTTAGCACTAACAATTAACGTTTTGTGCAGGAAAAAGTGGTCCCAAACATTTTTTTTTTTTTTCCATAACGGTGTGAACAGCTCAAACATGGAATTTGATCTTTTCGATTCTGATTTGGGCCACTTCCATATGTGGCTCTAAATCAGGTATAGGTCTGATGTTTAGCAATGCTACCTCAGTCTGAACAGTCATGTCATGATTCATGCTTGATCTAGAGTCACTTTTACACCATTCTAGATCAACATTCGTCACAATTCTGTAGTGGGAGTCACTCCAAAGATTTTACATATCGTAAGTTCTTTGGTGACTCCATGAATATGGTAGAAGGCAGTGAAGTTAGTCAGTGAGTGATGGTGAGCTGTTATTCTCATAAAGTATGACAGCTCTATACTAGAGAAAAAACATAAATAAAAACGCAAGGAAAAACTGTACGAGAAAAATGTTGCTCTCTTTCTCTCCTCATCCTCATCTATGTCCTCCTTATTGGCTGTGCACAGATTTGCTGTCTTCCACAGCACATCACCGTATAAATGAACTCGTAAATGTCGATTTCAGTAACCTCCGTGTTTACTTCCTTATAGTTCCGTGCTGCGTGCTATCTTTGTTATTGTTCTTTTGCGCTTGCAGGTCAGTTCAGAATCGTGAGCTGTTCAGACTCAAATCTGATATTGGCCACATTTAAAAATTATCTAAACAGCCAAACAAAAAAAATCTGAAACTGAGCACTAAAGCCTTCATTGTGAACATAGCCTAACTGAACTTTATAATTCCTACACAGAAGAGACTTTGTTTTTTTCCATACAAAGAAATAGGAAATTTCCATACAATTGGCTGTCAGATAAATTTAGTTTAAAAATATCGGCGTATCGCATATTGGCAAAAATCCAAAACCATGCATCCTTATCTGTGTGACAATACAAATTGTTTTTTGTTGTTGTTTTAATAGATTTTTTTTTTCCAAAGTCTTTTTATTGATATTTTGCATAGTATACTATAACAACCATTTCAAAAGCAAAATGAAATCAATTATCTTGCTCCAACAGAGCTATATGATAATATTTTAAATCAGGAGACTAGCACTGCTAATAACTAGACTAGAGTAATTGAGTAAAATAAACCATGCGTGTGAGTTGACATTGTCTTGATTTGTCCTTATAGGTGAAAGTGCAATAATTCTAAAGAAATGTAAAGAGAAATTTCTGAAATTAAATCATGATCAGTAAAGAAGGTTGCAATTTTCAGCAAAATAATTGTAATTATCAGTTTAAGCATTATATTCCATGACTAAAATAGGTTTTCAATAACAAAAACTGAACAGGATACGTTGACTAATTGATTAAAAAAAAAAAGACATTTGACACAGGACTAAGACTAAGCCTGATGTAAATTATATTTGTGAATGAATAACAATTTTCAAAAACAATTTTGAAATATATATTAAAGGGGTGGTTCACTGTTTTTTTTTTTTTTTTTTTTTTTTTTTTCCTAGGCTTGATTGTGTTTATGGGGCACAGTTTAACATGTGTTAATGCTTCGTTTTTAAAAAAAAACGCTGTATTTTTCATATATTTTACCTTTATTCTACACCACTGTTTCCCTTCTCCTAAAAACGCCCTGTTGAGTTCCTAGTTCTATGAAGCCCCTCCTTCAGAAATACGCAATGAACTGAATTTGTTAGCTGGCCCAGTGTATTGTGATTCGCTGTCCGGAATACATTGTTGCGATTCACGTTATCCGGAAACGCCACGCTCCTTAACATTACAGGCAAACGTTACATGTGCTTCGGTCAAAGTCCAGTCTTTGTTTCGGTGGAAATGTAAATAATGGCATCAATATTGCTGTATCAATTTGAATCGAAACAGACCCAGATAGCAGTAATGAAGAGGGTCAAGCAGAACCTCTGCAAGCACGGGTTTTAAAGGACGTTTATGAATGTTAAGTCTTTTTGTTTGTATTTGTGTCAAAGTGTTTAGATATGCTGTCACTTGTAAATGTTACTGCTGCCCCATATTGTTCTGATTAAAGCTTTACTGTAGCTGAATACATGACTGAGTAGTAGCATTTTTGTAAAGGTATTGTTTAATTTATAGCATGAACGAGCATGTGGGTAAACACAACATAAAAGCCGCAAAGAAACAATGCTGTACACTGATAACAGAAACACCAACAAACACCAACAGAAGTTCGCTGGTGTGATTACATAGAAGTTTGTTGGTGTTTGTAAGCATTTGTTGAAGTATGAAATAGAATTTAGCTAACTGGCTAGCGAAGCCAAACCGCGTTGGTCTTTGTTTACATCCCAGAAACTATATAACTTAATAAAAAAATAAAACATACGTACAGGTTGGGGCCCATAAACAGCAGCTTCTGCTTTTAAAGTTGGAACTGCTCCATCTTTTAGTATAGCCTTTGTGTAAATCCAGCATTGAACTCGTGTAGATTCTGGAAGCTGTCTTCTGTAAAATGTGCACCACAGACAGCTAAATTAGCATTATAATTGTCAGGAACAGAAATAAACATAAATTTTTAACATTGTTCCCGAAGTCCAGTGTCCCTAGGAACCCTAAACACAGAAGACTTGTATGAACGCGACATGGCCTCGCCCACTTTGTTGTGTGTTCCCCGGGCAGTGTTTGTTAATTGCAGGGTTTATGATGTCACCAACCCGGGATGAAGCTCGTTGTAGTCCAAACCGGTCGTTTTTGTAGGCATTAAACTGCCATTACTTTAAAAGACAATATCTCTGTTTGCATTGAACTTTCAGCGCTGTAACTTTGCAGATACCGTTTATGCTCAAGCAGCAACATTACACACTAACTAAAGTTAAAAAAAATTGAAATCACAATGAACCACCCCTTTAAGATCTTTAAAAAAATATTTTTTTGGCTGTGTACAGGGCAGGCACATGTTTTCTAGATATAAGACTTTTTTCTTGATGGTTACACCACATGACATCTTTAGAGTCATTGAATTTAACATTTCTTTTTTAATCATGGACACTCTTATATGTCACTAACTCATTTAAGTTTGCCTAATAGAAAAAGAGCGTAAGCCTCAGTGGAACAAACTGTCACTGTGAAACAGAGACAAGACTAAGACAAACCAGTACTGTGTCTCTGTTGACCCTTTTGTTTCTTTCCTGTTTGTTAAGCAGTATTTCAGCTCACCCTGCCTGGTTTCCTGTCATGCACCATACAGTAGATATGTCTTTCTGTTAATGTCATTGTTTTTCTTTTTTAGCTCACAAAAATTGTGAATTTCTTGCACTGTGCATGCTCAAGTTGACTGGTAGATGATATGTGTCATGCAGTGTGGTGTTTCTGTGCTCTGTGGTTTGATCAGTGGAAACATATGCTCTGCAGAAGCTGGAGGAACAGGACAGGAAGGCTCTAAACATGAAGGAGCAACTGCAGAGAGAACATCGCTACCTCAAACGGCGTCTGGAGCAGCTCTCTGTACAGGGCTTAGAGCGCATTCGCACTGACAGCATGGGCTCCACCATCTCCACTGACTCTGAGCAAGGTACAGCACAGCTGAAATATCTTGATGAGAAATCAGGAAATATGTGGAAATACATTCAATAAAACCTTTAAAAGCAAAATTAAGTTCTACACATTTTCTACACAGCAATTACACATACTTTTGCACATGCTACTCATATTGTGATACATATACCCATATCTATCTATCTTCAAATTTCAGTTTAATGTTCTTGCTTTAATGTTATATTTATTTTTTTAATGTCCTCTCAATAACAAAATAAGAATAATACAAAACGCGGACGTCTGACCTTGACAGACTGAGCAGAAAAAAATGAACCAGAGTAAATTTCCACGTCAAAGAAGGCAGAGCCTCAGCACACACCTACCTAGTACATAATCGCCACGGACCAATTGTAGTACGAAGGTGTTTACTTGCCGGAGTGAACTTTTCAGGAAAAATCGCATTGGCAAGCTGTTTCGTACTCCCAAAACAAACTCCAAACAAACTTCATTTTGGCCTGATTTTGTGTAAAATGACGTAACATTAGTTCGTTCTTCGATTTTGATTGAAGTATATCGGGGCCTTAAGTGTTGTTGATTACCACAGATAGTAATTTCAACTCTTCACCCTTTAATATGTATAAACAAACATGAAGCAAGTTTACAGTAAATTCATGTATGTTGGAACACCTGTAGGTGAGCGAGCAGCACTGCTAATAATAATAATAATAAGCACACTATTTCACAAGCATAACCATAGTCCTTTTACATAAGTCAACATTATTGTCTGTGGTAATCAACAATCTTATATTTGCCACCATAAGACATCAGGTTTACAGAATATTCCTTTATTCTTGGGATTAGTGATTCATGTGTAAAAATCTCTGTTGATGTGATGTTATTTCTATGTGTTCACAGAAGTGGACATTGACATAGAGGGAATGGAGTTCACGCCAGGTGAGGGTGATAGTGTGGACAGTGTTAGCGATGGTGAGGACCACTACAGCCTGCAGAGCAGCTCCAGCGATGGAGGCCACCATTCACATTCCCACAGATTACAGGCTCACATCTGCTAGGCTGTGTCAGACCGCAACAGTGTGTCACCTCCAACATACCCATCAGCCACTCCCAGCTGGCAGGAAGCACCTGGCTGATTTCCACTCCTCAGAAAACTCTCTCTCCCCTCTCAACCCTTGCAACACTTTATATCAACCCCCCCCCCAACCCCACAAATACACACAGACAAGCAATATGTGGTTTTAGTAAGAACATGTGGTATGGTAATGCAGTTTTAACTTGTCTGTTTTGCTGCTGTGTGAAATTGTGGCTCTGTTCCTAAACCTAGTAACTGCCTTGCTGTCTATCATCTACATTGGCAGTTCTGTCATCTAAGGCAGTATCTTAACTGAAAGTGATAAAAATTATAAAACACTATATAGGCTTGCTTTTGTGCATCACTCACATAACTCACGTTTTAATCAAATATATCCGATTCCCATTGAAATTCCAAGCAACCACAGGTGAGGGCAACACATTTACCCACAAAGATATTTTTTAAACTTAATAAATAGAAGATTGCACACACACAGGAACAAAGAACCTTGTTTTGAGCCGCTGCCCTGTGAATTTTATAAATAAAATAGCTTCACATCTGAAAGCTACAATATATTTTTCAGCAACGCAAGGTGATAACATTGCTGTTTTTGAAGCAATTAAACTCAAAGCTTTACTATATAAACCAGATTTAAAAAAAATCACCTACACAAACTTTTTATAGAATTCATTCAAATAATCTTAGATACAAGTCGTGTCTTAAGTGACTAAACAAGTGGGACAAAAAATCAGATATGGTCAAAAGATCACATCTGTGCATTAAGCCTTGTAGTGTAAACACAGCCTTTGACTGTTGCAAAAAGTTGGAAGTTAGACTATAATATCTAAAAATGTTGTCTATCTAGGCAGCTTGCTAGTTTTGGGAATAGAGCTTGCTTGTGTGCCAGTTTATTTTGCACAATGGGCTTGAACAGAATTCTTGTGTTTCTTGAAACTGCAAGTCATAGCATTAAGCACATTAATAGACTCCTTAATAGACTTATGGAAAGGGAGCAAAAGGCTAAAACCTCTAGGCATCAGTAGTTTCTATTTCAGATTAAAAAATGGAAGACCTGTTATATTCTCACCACAGTTAAATTGACCTTGAAGTTCATTAAGTTCACTTTTTTGTGAAAGAAGAAAGAATATTAATATCTAATGGCTGATTACTTGTGTAATTAATTAAAACACTCAGTTGCGACAGGAGCAAAGAAATGGTGCTGTCCAGTTCCATCACTACGACAGTCTGTTGTCAATACTTTTAGTAGTAAATGATGTAGCAATAAACTTGGAAATCTACAGCTTTCTAATGCAGTGAAATAATTCTGGACCAAGCCTAAAAAACTTGAGAAGATGAGTAGTTTTGTGAGTACTTGTACAACTATCTTTGTGAGGACAGGTTTGAATTTTAGACCAGCGGAGTGAGGACAAAGAGTAAAGTGAGAACATTTAGGTCAGTCCTCAATTTCTGAGACTCTTTTAAAGACCTGTTAGAGGGTCAAGACTTTGTTTTAGGGATAAGGTTATAAATAGGTTTAGGGTAAGTGTTCAGGTTAGGCAATTAGTTGTGATGGGTAGGGTTAGTCCAAGGAGCTAGAGATTTAATTGTGTCAATTAATGTCCTCAGAGAGATATATGTACGTGTGTGTGTGTGTGTGTGTGTGTGTGTGTGTGTGTGTGTGTGTGTGTGTGTGTGTGTGTGTGTGTGGCCAGCAATGAAACTGACAAGTCCAAACTGTATGACTGTACATATGAAGGTGTAGGGATGGGAAAAGCTCTTTGTTGAAGTGTTGGTACTATCAGAAAATTATATTGATGCTTTTAGTCCCATGTCTTTCCCTGTAACTTACTTGCAATAATTTTTGAAGCCTTTATTCTTCAGCGGTATATATGCAGTGCGGTGTGCAATATTCAGTATATAAAAGAAAGTTCTTTGTGCTGGGAATTCCAACTCTTCAGACAGTCCCAGTCTTAAAAGCAGGTTAGACCAAAATAAATGGAAAAAAAAAAATAAAAAATTAAATAAAAATAAATAAATAAAAAGCAAAAAAGGAAATGTACAATAGAAAAAAAAAAAGAAGCCACAAAATACTTGTGATTTTAACAAGTGCAGTTTGTATTTTCTGTAGTAGCTTTTGTACTATATTTTCCTAAATAGTCCTTGGTTAAAAGACAAATAGAAGACCATATAAATAAATATATAGTATATACAATGACAGAACATGAAACCAGGATAATGTTTGGGAGAACTCTGGCATTTGTCCCTTATCTCCAACTGTCATACTGTGCCTTGACTGGTCATATCCCTGTTTCTCCACCCATTTCCTTGACACATCCCTCCAGCCCTGCTCAGATCCACAACCTGCCAGTCACCCTGCAGCTTCCATCCTCAGAATAGACTCTTCTTTGGCCTTTAGCACAAGGTGACGAGAAACATTCGTTAGTCACCTCTGACCTCCATCTTTTAATTCTCCTAAAATGTGCTTTCCATTCTGCCATGCAACATCATCCACATCACACTGGTCATCTCCTCTTGTGGCAGCTCGTCTCACCCCATTGCAAAGTGTTGTCTAATCAACTCTGCCCTTAACGTTTTTTAAATTTTTTTTGTTTGTTTGTTTTCCTAATAGCTGTCTTTTATTGTCTTTATGCCTAAGATGTGTTTTGTATTTCAAACAATGAAGTGGAAGACCTTGGGAGAAGAGCATTGGAATCAATCATTAATGGCAGCTCGAGTCCTCCCCACCCTCTCCCAATGGTAGTTCCTGTTTTAGTGTTAAAGTGTGCTTAAGGTGATGGTAGTATTTGATCCTCTGCCCATAAAAGCAAAGATACAGCAATATGATTTTTTTTTTTGTTTGTTTGTTTGTTTGTAAAGGGGTGGAGACTGGGTCTATTGGTAAGCAGCACTGTTTCAATACTATGGTGCATATTGTGACCAACTCATTGAGGTGTTTTTTTTTAATTATTGTTATTATTTTATCTCTCCATTCTCTGTAAACACTGAAAGGAGGGAACATGTTTTATTTTATATCTTTTTTAAAAGCTACTTTTTCATTGAAGAGTTTACATTTATGTCATGGATATGCCTGACTGTTGTAGCATTCTTTTTCAGTGTGATCAAGTGAATTGTAAAAAAAAAAAAAAAAAAAAAAAAAAAAAAAACAACTCTCGCACAGAACCTCCCATTAACGTGATTTGATCGAGAGTTAAGAGAATTGTGCATGAGATTTTTTCAAATCTTTAAGAGATTGTAGCTTTCATTGGCATTATCTAAGAATCACATGCCAAATATGTGAAATCAAGCTAGTTAGCTTCCAGTGTGGTGAAAGAAATACTTCAGAGTGACAGAGACAGGGCTATTCAGTGGCTGCAGGGTTTTCGAAAGCTTTAAAACACTAAAATGAGTTTATGTCAGCAGACAGGTACACATATAATTATATGAAAAGAGCCAGGTGTCCAAGGATCTTAGATGTGTGTTCCAAAAAAAAAGTACAGAAGATACAAAACATGCCATGTTGTGATGATACTTTGTGTTTGTTGGGCCTTGCATATTGAGCTTTCTGCAGAGTATGTTTGATTGAGTTTAGTTAAAGTCTGTGTGGCAGAAAAGCTGGGAAACTGGGAGTTTGGGAGTCAAGGTTACTAAAGAACAGAATGACCAAGAAGAAAATATATAGCTATATAAAATTCCATTTATCTTTGTTATAAACATAAAAGCACTTGAAGAAAGAAAGAACTTCCATAAATAATAAGAAAAAGAAAGATTCCTGCCGTATAGATTCTATTAGATATAGACTTATTTTTCTAACTCCTCCCAATTTTGGGAGGCATCAGGTGTAATATCAGATTTATATCTTTATATGACTAGGTTTGTGACCCATATTTTCTGCTCACTTTCCTTCTCCCCTGCTTTTATTTGTTTTGTGTTCATGGAGCAGTTTGTTGACAGGTCAGCATGTGTGGCGTAGCTCACAGAATGCTTGCATTTTAACGTGAGAAAAACTTGCGGAAAGACTGCGAAGGGAGGGTTCTGTGCCAGAGACCTGTGAACAGATTTCCTTTTAGAAAACAAGTAATATGCATTCAGACGTTGTATAATATTGTAAAGGTGTTTTTTTTTTTTCTTTGTGTGTCTGTGTGTACGTACACATATTTACCTGGTGCTGGCTATATTTGAGCCCACACTCTAAGGTATTATGTATTCTTGTATTGTAATATAAAGAATTAAAATGTTTTATACATACTGGGTCTACAGTCATTATTTGCAATTTGCAACAGTCATTGTGAAATATGTTTGTAATGTAGTCATAGTTTCTAGCTCTGTTCTGTGGAAATTGACTGGATTTAGGACATTTTTAGGAACTAAACTTTGGAAAGAATGCTACAGGCGAGTGGGATATAGGTTTTACCCCTTTATTATTATTATTTACTTAAGTTATCCTCTTGGCATGAAGAAATTATAAGTAAAACTAATGTATCTAATTACTAGTCATATATGTTTCCTTTCTATCTCTACTTGCCTGTCAAAATAGAGGCAAACCAGCCTATACATATAAAATAAAAGCAGTGTTGTGTCCATTTGTATTTTAAATAGAGAAAATTACATAAATCAGTTGTTTCATATGTAATCAAATTTAATAATGCATAATCCCATTCCAGAGTCTTTACTGTGCTGAACATTTTTCAGTTTCTTAAAGATACCCATAAACCAGCCATGATGAGGTTTGATATTCATAATGTTAGTAGCAGTAAAATAATTTATTTTCTTTATAGAAGAAAAGGAAAGTTTGCAAAATGTATCCTTGTGCAGTGTAGCATAGCATTGTAACTTTTCTGTGGTGTGATCTGAAAGGCAGCAGACAGGAAAAATAGAGACAACTTAGGCACTGGTAAATTTTTTCTATGATATAACGAAATATTTGTCATTTATATGTCAGCAAAGATGCTTTTTGCACCTAGATAAAAGAGTAGAACCTAACCAGAAGAGCCTAACAGGGCTATGCTACCCAACGAAACATGACCTTTTGTCGCCGGCAGTGGCAAAGCAGTTAATGAATAACGCACGACCTCGTGTGGCTATTGCTTTTTTTTCCCTTTCATCGCAGTGGTTATTTGACTCCAGATCAATAGGTGTCGCAGTGTAAAAGCCCGATATTTATGTCGAGTATTCTTGAGTTCGCTTTGCACTCTGGGAGGTTTGTCCTCTTCAGATGTCATTGTAAATTCTACTGTATTTGAAAAGTAATATAAAATCGGTATGTCTGGATACACAGCGGATGAAAAACTCCGCTTTGAGCAGTTAGCAAAGCTTCGGCGGCAATGGCTTAAAGATCAGGAGCTCAGCCCTCGAGAGCCCGTCACTGCACCCAAAACACCCGGCCGCATCGAGCGATTCTGGGCTGGATTCCTGGAGCCCAAGACACTCTGGAGACTTTATGTGAGTTTATACCATGATATATGATTTGTTATCCACATTAAACACATCTGAAAAAAAATGTATGCTCTGTATCAGTAACATGCATTGAACTTAAACTAAGCATTTCAACGGCAGTATTCTATTATAACATGCAATTTTGTCTTATCTTCTTTTTGTGCGGACGAACCAGACATTTAAAGCCTATAATGCCAGTGTTTTTGCCATCACGCGGATTCTGATCCCAGCCTGGGTCGTGCATTACTATATGAAGTACCACGTCGCTGTAAGTGCAGACTGACATACTGTTTGTTCAAGTGTGACTTGCTTTCTTTGATGACAGTATCTAAGAATTACCATGACGATTATAACCTTCGTGTGTGTGTGTAATATATATATAAAACAAATGTATAAACATTTTAATTACATTTAAAACCCTCTCCAATCCTATTCCATCAGAGCAAGACCTCTTTTATTATTTAAAAATATTTTATTGGACTGTCCCTCTGTTAATGCAAGTAGACAAGTGAGATTTTACCACAAAAGTTTTTCGAATTTTTATCATACTTTAATATAAATCATCTTGCATGATATTAACTGCTGTTTTGTTTGGTTTTACTTTTTAAAAAAAATTTTTTTTTTTTTTTTATGCAACTCTTGTATTTTCATAACTATGTTTTTGCCACGAAGATAGCCTCAGATGCTGACATGGTGTTAAAAAGCTATACTATGACTACAGCTTTCAAGTTTTAAATAATTCAAATTATATAAAAGATAGTGTTCAATAGGAAAGCCTATTTTCAGACGTATCTATCTACTGTAACCTACCTCATCAGACAATGATGTATCAGGAAAATTGTGAGACGTTCTGGGTTAATCTTATTTGATACTTAATTAAATTTGTCTAAACTTTCATTTTGGGTGAACTATACATTATACATATTGTTGCTATTCACAATACATATTTTTGTATTGTGATATACACTACCCGAGGAAAAAAAAAAAAGAAAAAAAAAAGTCACTGTTTGGATTTAAATGGGCAAATGCTTGGTCTATGATTGGATCATTATTGTAGTGATTATTATGTTTCTAGCATGTTATATGTTCAGTATAATTATGTTTATTTTGGTCAACCAAAGCTATAGAAAGACTAAGGGACTGAAATATTACTGTTGCCTTTATGGCAGATAAAATAACATTGAACAACTTTGTGTTTTGGTTGATCATTATTATGCTAAAATTTAAAGCTCAAATAGAGTGATATTTCTTGTTTCCACAGAAAAGGCCATATGGAATTGTTGAGCTAAAACCCAGACTGTTTCCTGTAAGTATATTTGGTCCAAGCAGTATTATCACACTAATAAACATTTACATTTATTCAGTTAGCAGACCGCTTCATCCAAAGTGATGTATAGTTGAGGGCATAGACAAAGGAATATAGTAAAGTAGTCAGTACGGTGTTTTGTAAATTAACATTCAAATAATCATTCATTTCGATGTTTCTAAATGACCTCATACACATCTTTCTTTGTGCATGTATGTTTTTTTTCAGGGAGACACAATTTTGGAAACAGGGGAAGTTGTCCCAGATCTTCCTGAAGCAGAGGGTCATGGTCATCATTAAAGATGACCATGATGACTGTTTCACTGGTTGTAAAATTAATGTTTGAGTGAATACTATGTCAATAAAATTTATTATACAGATTCTGTATACTTTTCCTGTGTTTGAGTAACATGCCCCTTTGGTTAGATTATGCCTGAATATATATTCTGGTACTTATTACAAATTACATTACTAAGATTTTGATAAATAAAACTAAGATTATTTATTCTGAATCTTTTTTTCCCCCAAAATTTTTTATTTGTTGTGACAAAACTCGCATTCAAGAACAGTCTTGTACTATTTTGATGAAAACAATGAACAGTCAAGAGCAACATTCTTTAACAACACAAGGAGTCTTAGACATTTGTTACTGCATTGTTTTAATAAAAGACAAAACAATTGAATGCATTAAAATCTGTTTATAAATTATAATATAATATAATCTGTCGTTGCTATTTTGTCAACAATTCCCTTATGTTTTCGTGAATTTTTTAGTATTTTGAAATTATGAAATAAAAAAATCATAAACCACAGCTAGATGGTACTATTACGTCTCTATATCATTAACGCGTCACATTGCTAACTTTGGACGTTTGTCTTGCATATGGTGGATGTGCTTTTATTTTGAAGTGAAAAACAGGAAGTTCTGAAAGTTTGATAGCATTTCACTTCCGAGATGTTCTTGTTTTGTTACGTCATTATTAACAGACCGACAGAGAGAAGTTGGGTCATTTTTGGTTGTTATTAAGCGCTTTTTAATATTTGCAGTAAATTGTAAAGGTGTAGCAATAAAATACCTCAGATATAATGTATTTCAGACGTTTTGAATATCGTGTATTGATCTTTGAACCGGCACTGGTTTGTTAGGCAGTAAGTTACATTATTTTCAGTTCACATGTTTTTGTGGATTTTGCATTATTACAGTCATTAAACAGTACAAGTCATAATGCTCCTTTATTTGTTTCGGATACTTAAGCGAGATGGTTCCAGTGGAATCCAGAGGATCTAAGAACTCAAGTTAGCTACGACAAATACAAGGAAGAGTAAGTTTGAAACATCATTTTTAAGGGGATATATTAGTATTTCTACTTTATTCTGTTCTACATTAATTTTATTATAGAAATGTATTCATTGCGATTAACACAAAAGCTAATATTACACTTAATTGTTGTGTTTACATTCTGTAAGGTATTTTGTAACGCAGCAAAATGCCGATATTTTGTTGTATATATTAAAAAGTAGTTCATTACTAATAAGAAAAAATTGTAATATGATCACATTAACACTAATATATTAGTAGGCTATTAGTATGTGATTGTAGTTACCGTATATCGTAATGATTTGACGTACAAAAGTTTTCTAATATTAAGCAGTGAAGCTGTTTAGTTTGAAAAAAAAAAGAAGAGAGAAATTATAGAACAGTATACTATTCTACCTAAAAAGGTTTTCTTTTGCAGAATTTCAGGACAGTATCACTTTGAAATTGTCTTTATACTCCCTAAAAACATCAAAATGAGTTCCAATTAATTATTTTCATTTATAACGTTATTTAAACTCTCTAAACTGTCACATTTAGACACAAATGTAGCGAATTCTGAGAACAGTACAAGTAGCCTAATAATTCAAATGTTTCTTCCATCAGATTATGGCATCACCACAGATAAAGGAGCGTCCATCATGTGTTGTGTTAAACACAATATCAAAAGCAGCATCTCCAGAATCAAAGTGCCCAATATGCCTGGATCACTTTAAAAACATATCATATCTTGATGTGTGCCTACATAAGTTTTGCTTCTGCTGCATTCATGAGTGGTCAAAGAATAAAGCAGAATGCCCCTTATGCAAGCAGCCATTTAATTCTATTTATCACACCATTAAATCTGAAGATAACTACAAGAGGTTTGACCTGCGACCAACTGAAAATGGCTCATTTGGCAACATGGCAGGGCAAAGATTCAGGTATCGCACCACACTTACAGGCGACCGAAGACCAGCACCGAGGAGAACGTCTCCCCCTCCTGACCATGGTGTCATATTTGAGGGCCTGAGAGGATCTGTACCACAGCGACACAACAGAGATCTCCATAGCATGATAAGGAGGATGGCAGTAAGGCAAAGAAGAGAGAGTGAGGGCAGGTCGGTGCAAAGCCTTCATGAACAAGAAGTGGTTAAATTCAGACGAGCTTTGTACAGAAGAGGAGTGCGAGTCCAAAGCGTGCAGGATGGTGGCCGTATCAGGGAGACCTCTGCAGAGTTCTTTAAAAGAAATCCTGCTTGTCTCCACAGGCTTGTACCTTGGTTGAGACGAGAGTTGACTGTTCTGTACGGCACCCATGGTTCCCTTGTCAATATAGTGCAGCACATCATCATGACTCTGATCACTCGACATAACTTGGATGACCAGGCTGTTCTACATGAGCTTCGTCCCTTCTTACTGTCCCACACGGAGCACTTCCTGCATGAGTTTCTTAGCTTTGCTCAGTCCCCGTTCAACATGGAGGCATATGACCAGCGTGCTGTTTATGACTTGCCTCGGCCCTCCGGAGAGAGTAGCAGTTCAGATACATCTGTGATTGCCATTTCTGAGGATGAGAGTGATTCTTTAGTGTCAGGAGCCCAGGATTATGCCACTCCTAGGGTGACCTTAAGCCAAATAGCATGGGATGATGAGACCCCAGGGCCATCCTACTCTTCAGAGCCATCTCAGGTATTACCTTTCCACGTGAGGGATTCAGACTCTGATAGTAGTGTAGGGGAAGCAGTAGCATCTGTTACTGCTGTACCACATCAGGACCGTCCAGCAAATACTGCCACTATTGCAGTGGAAGAGGAGGATTCCCCTGGCAGTGATGACGACTGCTTTATTATTGGCTATGTTAAGCCAGTGGCAGAAAGAACACCAGAACTGGTCCAGCTTTCTTCTGATTCCGAACATTCTGAGCAGAATGCAGAGCTGCAAAGCCCTCGAGCATCCCAACACATTCGTTTTACTTCAGAGTCTGATTTGTCACCCACTGTCACTCAGAGACCCTTGGTGAGGCCAACAAGGTGCTCTCGCTCACCTGATGACACCACTACACACCTTAGAAAAGAAGATAAATATGGTAAAAGGCATCATGAAAGGGAGTTGTCGGGATCTAGAGAAGGATCCTCACACAGCAACAGGACACACTCTTCCTCTTGTAGCAGGAAGCACCCATTGTCTAAAGAGAGCAAGCATAAGTGGAACCAAGGAAAGGAGACAAGTCGCCACAGCTCTTCTTATTGGCATTCATATAGCCATTATAGTCAGCAAGGCAGCAGCAGGAGATGTTATACAGAGACAAGCTCATCCTACACCAGCTACTACAGAAGTGTATATGATCGCTCTCATTCTCGATCACACAGAAGAAGGCGAAGCAGGGACCGTGAGGACAGAAGTAACTCAAGGAGCACTTCCAGAATCAAGTCCAGCTCCTCTAGCTGTCACGAAAGAAGACACTCAAGGAGCAATTCTAAAACCAACTCTTCACACCGTCGTCACAGAAGTCACTCTGAGAGCCATTCTAGAATCAAGTCTTTCAATCATCAGGAAAGAAGCCGCTCAAGGAGCAGTTCTAGAATCAAGTCCAGCTCCTCCAATTGTCAGGACAGAAGTTACTCAAAGAGCAGTTCAAGATACAACTTCTCCAATCGTGACGTCAAAAGCCGCTCAAGGAGCAATTCTAGAATCAACTCTTCCAACTGTCAGGATAGAAGTCGCTCAAGGAGCAATTCTAGAATCAACTCCAACTCCTCACATCAGACATCACTGCATGATGAATATGGCAGGAAAAGGAAGTACAAAACAAAGCATTATGAGGAACCCTCAAGGAAGAGTCCTAGTAAGTTGTTTGCCGATTCTGCTGAAGAAGGTGGGAAAAAGAAAAACAAGAAGCATCACAAAAGGTTCAAGAGGAAAAGTAGGAGTCCAAGTGTAGATGACAAATCTGAGGGTCACAGTAGGAAACATCACAAGAAGAAGAAAAAGAAACACAAGAAGAAGAGCAAGAGACATAATAGTGAGGGGAGGGTGGGAAAGCATAGCCCTGTTCTCATTACAATAAATAGTGACAGTGACAATGCTGACCCTAGTGAACCTTCAACAAGTAATGTCTGTGCAGCTAGCTCCACTTTTACAATAGCAAACAGTGCTACAGAAACTCAGCTGCTCCAGTCCAGTTTCCTAGACATGGAGCAACAGTCAACTACTGGAACTGAATATAGTTCAGTGGGTGATGCAGGGAATCACATCCAGACTGATTAACGCCAATGCCTTCGTGATTTTGTATGTTCAGTTTAACTGATATTGAACTCCTCAATTTGTGGCAAATAAAGATTAGCAAAGGACTATTGTTGCAACGCCCAAATGTTTTATAAATGAGCTTTGATGAGGGGATGAGTTTTAAATGTGATGATTTTGATTTGGGGTTCTTTTTTTTCTTTTGTATAATTGTATAGGATAAATGTTCATGTACATTTGTAATTTTGAAAATGTATTAATTTCAAACTCACCTATGCAAGCAAGTTGAGTCAATTTTCAAGGTTTAGTGTTCTTTTTTTATTTATCTCAAATAAATCGAAAAGAATCATAAAAGTGTATTTATTTTCTGAATGTCCTGTCAAAATGTGTTATTTTATATAGCCTACATTGTATTTCTATGTGTAGCCTATGTTTGCTGGTAGCACTTTCATGCACAGGCATTCAGTGTTCATTTTTGGTCCAGTTTTACAGTTTACACAAACTCGGTGTATTCCCTCAGATTTCTAAAACATGTTAAGAAAATACCCTGAAAATTCATCTTTATACTGAATCAATGACGCCAAGCATAGATTTTATCCAGAGGTATGATTTGTTTCTGGCTAGCTCACAATATACTGTATAAATGATTTTTAAAGGTAAAAGAATATAAAATGCTCTAGAAAAAAAAGTTCATTTGATGTGATCTGTTGCAAAATCCATTTTTGTTTGCTGAGATGATGCATTTTGCATTGCGTTCACATCACATTATTTCATAAACCTTTATATAGGCTACAGCTACAGTGTGTTTTTCTTTTTCAATCATGTTAATGACATTATTATTTTGACGAGTTTTCATGGTGGCGTTTTAGTGTGCTAAATCATGCACCATAATGTTTTAAGACATTTTATGGGGGGAAAAATGCTTTAATTTCATCCCATAAATTTGAAATTAATTATTACTTGGTTTAGTTAAATCACAGTAGGCGGCGCTACTACATTTGTTTCGTTTGCGCAGCGGCATAAAACAAGAAAGAACTAGGAAGCTAGCTGATGTTATAGCCTAATGCTACACGAGGAAGCATTGAAGAAAATGGCATCGGACAGTCACGTAAAGGTAAAGTGAACATTAACATCATGAAATTTGACACATGAGTTAATATTATATAAGAAAAAAGTTTAGGAGACGGGGTACTGCAGTGCTTCACGTCAACACGCGAAAGAACCAAATGTTTAATTACTTAGATTCTGAAATAATCATTAAGTTTATAATAATATCTCTGTATTGTAATCGTTAGAATACAGAACTTCTCTTTCTTTCCAAGGCAGCAGCCTGTTTCGCACTTTATAGAGCATGATGAAAACCTTATATGCCCATATGCTTCACCGCTAAACTGTTTCCTGGCTGCATGGTGAAGAGATCATGTCGCTAGCTAATAACGCGAGTGTTCCTCAAGGGGGCGCCATGTAGACGTGTCTTGATTTAGTATTTGTATATTTTTCTCCCCCACGTTTCCATGGTATACTGTAAAACAATGGTCATTTAATATGTTTTAAATGCTTTTATTGGCAAAAACATTCCATATATGCAAAGAGTCAATATTTACAGTGTTGACCATTTTTCTTCATAACCTCTGCCTTATTAGTGCTCAGAGTTGATCACAATTTGTGGGCTTCTGCTTTTGTATTTATTTCTTTATTTATTAGATATTTTTGTGCTTATGTTAATTATGCAACCTTATTGCAGTGTTACTGACATACACTACCATTCAAAAATTTAGATCAGTAGGAATTTTGTAATGTTTTTAAAAGAAGTCTCTTCTGCTCACCAAGGCTGCATTTATTTGATCCAAAATACAGCAAAAACATTAATATTGTGAAATATTATTATATATTTAAAATAACTCTTTTCTATTTGAATATATTTTACATAGTAATTTATTCCTGTGATGCAAAGCTGAATTTTCAGCATCATTACTCCAGTCTTCAGTGTCACATGATCCTTCAGAAATCATTCTAACATGCTGATTTGCTGAAGAAATATTTATTATTATTATCAATGTTGAAATCAATTGTGTACTTTTTCCAGGATTCTTTGATGAGTAGAAAGTTCAAAAGAGCAGCATTTATCTAAAAATAGAAAGCTTTTGTAACATTTAATACACTACTGTTCAAAAGTTTGGGGTCATTAAGAATTTTTTAAATGAAAGAAATTAGTACTTTTAATTTAAGAAGGATGTATTAAATTGTCCAAATGTGACAGTAAAGACATTTATAATGTTACAATTATGTTATAATGTATGTTATGTTGATGTTAAAGCTTTCTACTTCAGATAAATGCTGTTCTTTCGAACTTTATATTCATCAAAAAAAAAAAAAAATTGTACACAACTGTTTTCAACATTAATAATTGTACTCTGAATAAAGAGCAATCATGCTTCCATGGATAGACTACAGAGTGCACTTTTCCAACTGACCCTAAACTAATAGTAAAAAAAAAAAAAAAAAAACAACTGTAAAATCTCTTTGTTCTTTCTCTGGTTCATGGTTTCTTCACTGGTGACTTAAACCTCAGTGTATTATTCTTAATAACTATATTTATAAATTTATACCAAACATTTTATAACGCACTTCTGCATGACCTAAGGGTCTTTATCTTTTTCACTTTAAATAAAATGCGGTAGTTTCAACTTTAATACCGGTAAGAGACAATTCTGAAAAACCCTAGGGTCAAAAATCCGGAAGACCAATTCGCCACTGGTTCCCTTGCGATTTTAAATTTGGGGTTTTAAAGTGAGTTTTTAAATTTATGACTAAAATAAGGTCTGTGGTAAACATAACTTGAATGTTTTGCTCTACAACATAAATTAAACACACCAGGCCTGGTCCTCTCTCATCTTTTACTGTAGTCACTTTTATCCTTCCAGAGCTCCTCTGTGGGACTTGAGACTGGTGTGGCACACAGGTGACGCTCATTAAAGGATTAGTCCACTTTTAAATAAACTTTTCCTGATAATTTACTCACCCCCATGTCATCCAAGATGTCCATGTCTTTTTTTCTTCAATCAAAAAGAAATTAAAGTTTTTGATGAAAACATTCCAGGATTATTCTCCTTATAGTAGACTTCAATGGGCACCAAACAGTTGAAGGTCATAATTGAATTCACTGCAGCTTCAAATTGTTCTACATGATCCCAGATGAGAAATAAGGGTCTTATCTAGTGAAACCATTGCTCATTTTCTGAAAAAAATTGAAAATTATATAAGTTTTAAACTTAAATGCTCATCTTGAACTAGCTCTCTTCTTCTTCTCCTCTATTAGAATTCCAGCAGTGTAGACACTGCTAAGCGTAATACTGCCCTCCACAGGCCAAAGTTTGAACTAATTGTTATATACTATTGAACTAGCATATTGCATATAAAACTTAGTTCAAACTTTGGCCTGTGGAGGTCAGTAATACATTTAGCAGCGTCTACACTGCTGGAATTCAAATAGAGGAGAAGAAGAAGAGAGCTAGTTCAAGATGAGCATTTCTTGTTAAAACTTATATAATTTTAAATTTTTTTCAGGAAATGAACGATGGTTTCACTAGATAAGACCCTTATTTCTCATCTGGGATCGTGTAGAACAATTTGAAGCTGCAGTGAAACTAATTTTGACCTTCAACTGTTTGGTGCCCATTGAAGTCTACTATAAGGAGAAAAATCCTGGAATGTTTTCATCAGAAACTTTAATTTCTTTTTGACTGAAGAAAGAAAGACATGGACATCTTGGATGACATGGGGGTGAGTAAATTATCAGGAAAAGTTTATTTAAAAGTGGACTAATCCTTTAACACTCACACCACCGGCCTCGCTCTTATTCCCATGGCTATCGGCCCCGTCCTACTTGTCACAAACCAGAATTGTCCATTTTGTTTCATGGTGATTTTAACCACATCCTGCTATACATGATTTGTGTCAATATAAAATAATTGCGAGTGTTGGAAATGTTTTTTCAACTGCAATTATTTATAACAACTGCAGATTCCATCCCACCTTCAGATATGTCTATAATATATTATGTTTTCATAGATAGGAATAATTGGTGGATCTGGCCTTGATGATCCAGATATCCTGGAGGGAAGAACAGAACGATATGTAGTCACACCATTTGGAAAGGTGAGTGTCTGCACCGTGTCTGCTGTGCTTTCTAACATACGTGTTTATAAGAGAGCACATTTGGAAATTAATATATGCATTTGCTTGAATTGAACTGAGAAGTTGAAAAAAAATTATTAAAGGATTAGCTCACTTCTGAATGAAAATTTCCTAATAATTTACTCACCCCCATGTCATCCAAGATGTTCATGTCTTTCTTTCTTCAGTCGAAAAGAAATTAAGGTTTTTTATGAAAACATTCCAGGATTATTCTCCTTATAGTGGACTTCAATGGTCTCCAAAGGGTTGAAGGTCAAAATTAGTTTTAGTGCAGCTTCAAAGGGCTTTAAATGATACCAGACGAGGAATAAGGGTCTTATCTAGCGAAACGATCGGTCATTTTCTTAAAAAAAATACAACTGCATAATTATGCTTTATAAACAAATGATTGCCTTGCAAGTGCTTCAACCGTTTGGAGACCATTGAAGTCCATTATAAGGAGAATAATCCTGGATTTCATCAAAAACCTTAATTTCTTTTCGACTGAAGAAAGAAAGACATAAACATCTTGGATGACATGGGGATGCGTAAATTACTAGGAAATTTTTATTTGAAAGTGGACTAATCCTTAAAATAACTAGGATTTTGCTTGAATGTGGTCAACAATAGTATATCACAGATGGACAGAGCCAGAAGTTTATTTTTTCACACCCATTTCCTCCTCTCTTTTGACAGCCATCTGATGCTCTAATTTTGGGCAAAATAAAGAATGTTGAATGTGTGCTTCTTGCAAGGTAATTACACTGGTGTGTATATATAGTAGATTTGCTTTGACTAAATGCTGATTTATACTTATGCGTCAGACCTACACTGTAGCCTCTGCGGCATAGGCGCGTCAGTTTTCATTTATACTTGTACGCCGTTGTCCGTGTTGATGTGCAATTACACATTTAGGGAGAGGTTCTAGCAGACCAACCACAGCCCTTGTGGTCCGAGTAGAATTGACGTGCTGTTACAATTTTGGAGAGGTGCACATCAGGCTACGCCATAGGCTACGTGTGCTACACATCCTGCGACATACTAAAGGCGTAGTTTTGACGCAGAAGTATAAATCAGCCTTTATACTTGAAATTTCTGCTGGTTTTATATTTATGAAGGACAAAAGTCTAATCTAGAACTACCCCACAAGGCATGGGAGACAACACACCATCATGCCCACAAATGTCAATTATCAGGCCAATATTTGGGCATTGAAGGAAGAGGGCTGCACTCACCTGTTAGTCACCACAGCATGCGGTTCTCTCAGAGAGGACATCCAGCCTGGGGACATTGTTTTGATTGACCAGTTTATTGATAGGTAAGTGTTCATTTCTCTATAATCATTTGACATTACACTTTTAATTTCACACTTAAAAGAATATTTTAAAGTCAAAATAGGTGGACCATCAACAGTTGGAGCCATACTCTTAACAATATTGTATGAAGAAAACACTGAGACATCCTTTGTTGAAGGTATTAGAGTGGACTCCCACACTAGAGCTATTCAGAGTCAAGGAATATTCTTTTGGATTCGACTCCTCATCCAGACACAATATCAAAACTGATATCGCTAAACAAACCAGAAATTTAACATAAATTCTTCTGCTTCTTTTTCCTTTGGAATAATTAATAAGAATGCTTCTTATTTGCTGCTGTTTGTAATAATCTAAAGGTGCTGTATGTAATTTTTTGACTGTACTAAACTATAAAAATACCATAATATGTTTGCAAGTATTTAGGAAACATGCTAAGTTCACATACTCATTTCTCTGAAAAACAATGCTGCAGCCAGTTATTTACATTGAAATGTGTGTTCCGTGTCGGAATATCTGTTTTTGTTTTGGTCTGTGTGATTCTGCCCACTGCCAATATACCCAGTAGTATTTCGACACCCCTGGTTGCCAGTTGGCAGAAAACACCGTGTATTGCAGGCATGGAAGCCAGCAAATAAACTAGGTCATAGATCGCAGATTCTACTCAACCTAAAATGCCTCACCATCCATCTAAAAATCTCTTTGAATGGGAGCACATTAAACATGGATAAATCAACTCATCAACTTGCATTGTAAGTCTCCTCGCCTTCCATTTTCAATTGCACTCGCTCCTGTTGCGTGTCCCCAAAACTGGCAACCCACGTGAGCATTGAGTCTGAGGAGAAGGAGGGGGTGGGGGAAACATCTCTCTCCAATATTTTGAATTTGGACTGCAGTACCCATTTCAACCTTTAGCTGTCAATATGACATACTGCACTAATTTTTTATTTTTTATTTGAATGTCAAAAGTTTGAATGACAAATTTCTATTCACTTTTGTGCTGTAGGGGAGATAAAGTTCAGTCAGTTGACACAGAGTTTACTGAAGACAAAGTTCTCCAGTCTTCCGAAGTCCATAGTAGGAGTAAGTGGATCCAGCCTCAAATTAGGGGGCTTTCACACTGGGCTCGTTTGCCGCGGTCCGAGCCCGGGGGCGATTGTTCCCGCTGCTCCCTGCAGTGTTGGTCTGGTTTCACACTCAAATTGATTCTATCGAACCCTGGTGCATTTGCGTTCATCTTATGTCATCACAGACGTGCACGGTGCATGATAGAAAACTGAACGCGTTTTTTATTAATTTGGTGCTATTATGTGCAGCAGAGTAAATTACACTTGTGTTTACTGTATATGTGCCGCATGTAGATGGTTTTCTGCTGCTTGCATACAAACTATTTTGAGGAAACGGCTGATTGCCATTCATTTGCCGCTCTGATTGCACTGATTGGCCATTGTGTTCACACGCTCAACAGATATGTCTGTGATTGGTTACAATGATCAACACTTCAAAACATGTTCTAAATAGACATATTTGATGCTCTTCACAGAGTGCTTACACCGATACACACGCATTTGAAAGCAGGCGTCTATCAGTGGATATATTAGGGATCTGCTGCATTTTCACATCTATGCTCAAAAAGGGGAATGACAGTTAAGGGGTTAAAACATGATTTACAATTCATTATATAATGCAAGAAGAGGAATCCACCACCTTTAGTGCTCCCTGGGAAACTAATCCATTCCAGTTAAATCAAATCTTTTATTAAACTTTAATATTCAGGGATATATATATATACACACACACACACACACACACACACACATGTCATATCATGTACTAAAATGCAAAGGTTATTCCACAGCTTTCAGTATATATAGAAAAGGTAAATGTATGTCTATAACAAAAAGTATGTAATATATGTACATATACACATACACACATATATATATATATATATATATATATATATATATATATATATATATATATATATATATATATATATATATATATATAGAAGAAAAGTAATGACGTTATGTATACTTGCATACATTCCCTCTTACATATCTATTTAAAAGATATGTAGTAATATGCAAATTCCTGTTAATATCAAATACTATTAAGACGTTTTCCCATTAGATTAAGAATTATATAAGAAGAGGGGGAAAAGGGGGGGGGGGGGGTATTTAGATGTATATATTCCATGGTAATTATGTTAATAATATTGTTGTTGGTGCTACCACTGCTGTCCTTCAAGTACTGTAAGTTACACAATGAGAAAAAAAAAGACAAAGAAAAAACAAAAAGGGGAATAAAAAAATAGATAAAATAAATAAATTAAATAAGTAATTAAGAGAAAAGAGATCTTTGGGTGGGAACCAAAGAGAGAGAGAGAAATTAGGGAAGAAGAGAGAGAGATAAGTAGGAGGAAAATTAGAGATAAATAGAGAAAGAGAGAGAGATAGTTGTTTCATGCCGAAGATAGAAAGTCATTGCGAAATACCACTTGAGCCCATTTCGTATTCATTCGTAGGTCATCGGCAGGCCCTTTTTAAGCCACTGGAGCATGACCTAGTTAAGGCCTCGCCTTAGTTGATTGATACTCCAACAAGGTGTACAACACATGAGCCCATTTCTTATCACTTCGTAGGTCAATGACAGGCCCTTTCTAAATCACTGGTGCATGACGTAGTTACGCCTTGCCTTAGTTGATTGACACTAGTAGTTGCTTAGTTGGTGCTCAATAGTAGTGATACTGAAGTCTATGCTTCAGCCAAGTGTCATCTTGTGACCATTCAGATCTTATTAACTTCAGCAAATTTTATTTGCTTTTGAATGATCTGGCATAAAGACATGTACCTCTGTCTTTTATTAGGAAGTCTTTACATTCATTGGCCCAATGGGTCATGCGTAGTTAATTAATGTCAAAAGTAGGCCAAACTGCTTTAACCCGTTTGCCCCTGACAAAACCTAAATTTTTAAACAATTGTGATAGTGGCCACTGGCAATGTTTGTGTTTTGAACTTGGAGCGACACATAAATCATGCATTTTTAATGTGGATCATTCCGGAGCAGGTTAGCCATGTAGTGCAAGTTACCATGGCAGTAAAAACCAGTGAAAACCAGTCCACCTTTTTGAGGCCGAAAGTATGATAAAACTAATCTCAAACTGACCTGGACAGCCACTGAAACCAGCTGTGTGTGACAGGCCTCTTGTTGTAACAAAACAGCTTGAATTGTAGCCAGGAGTGAAAAATCCCCATTTAATTTTACCTGAGAATTATTATTAAATTATTAAATTACTTCATAGATAGTTAAATTAAGAACTTTTAAAAATGTGTTGTGAGGTAAATATATTTTATGTTTTAGCTGAATGTCACAACCTTTGAGAGGAACATTTCCTTTTTCTTAAGAATTACATTATTTTGAACAACACATGCAGACAAATTCTTAAGAGGGTCACACACTGGATACATCTGGCGAGTAACACACCGGCGTAATATTCAAACACATTGTTTTCTATTAGTATACTATACACACACACCGGCTCCACCGTTTGGCTTAAAATCCTGCTGTTGGTTGTTGGTGGTGTTGGACCATTTTGTCATACATTAAACTCTAAACTCATTGATGCCACTTTGTTCATTGTTGAAGTGAACATTTGCCTGTATGACGATTAGAACCGCCTTGAACTTGAGGACACGAATACAGAATGAGCGATACTTGCCTGGTGTGCAACTGGCTTTATTGTTCCTCACAATGCACCTTATCAGTTTGATGCATATTCTTTTTGATTTTCTTCTTAATTTCTAAACCAAAATGTCCCACACCACCCTGAATTCAAGGACAACAAAGCGTGTTCAGACATTCTATGACGGGCAGCCCACCAGCCCCCCAGGTGTGTGTCACATCCCTATGGCTGAACCTTTCTGCAACAAGACTAGAGAGGTTAGTGACATTTCCCAGCTGTCTGTCTCTCCCACTCATTTTTGTTCATCTTATCTTATTCTCTTCACCTTTTTCATAACTCCTCTTGTAGGTTCTCCTGGAGGTTGCCCAGGCACTCGGTGTGAAGTGTCATACTCGAGGGACAATGGTGACCATAGAGGGTCCTCGCTTCTCCTCTCGGGCAGAGAGCCTTATGTTCAGACAGTGGGGTGCTGATGTCATTAACATGACCACAGTACCGGAGGTGGTTCTTGCCAAGGAGGCCGGGCTGTGCTATGCTAGTATTGCAATGGCAACTGATTATGACTGCTGGAAAGAGCATGAAGAGGCGGTGAGCACATAGAAGCTTCTGTCTGTCTGTGTGCATGTTTGTGTGTGTGTACCTACTTAACCATATTCATATTTTTGGGGACATCCAGGGGCTCAAAATCCTGTCATTGCTGGTGTTGGACCATTTTTTTATATATTGTTTGTAAAAACAATATATAAATAATAGGGCTGGGTCGATACATCGATTCTCGATCGATACAATGAATCTGGATCGATCCTGATATTTTCTCTCTCGAATCGATTCTGAGCTTAGTTTTAACAACAGATAGCACTCTAGGCTTGTTTTTAACCGCACACTCTCAAACACTCATGAAGAAGACTGCTGGACAGCATTCGTGCGTTCGGCTGAGTCATGTAAGTGGTTAAATATACTTGCACCTTGGCTCAGAATGCTTTTATGATGCAAGATCTGTAATTCACTTCAAACTTTTCGAACTTATAAATGATTATTTTAGGTTTAAGTGGTGTGTGTAAAGGAACTGGAAGCAGGCAGTGTACGAGTGTCTCTAAAGCATGTAAAGTAGTGCCATCTGCTCCGAATCGATTCGAGAAAGAATCGTGATATCAGAATCGCTCCAGATCCTTCGTATCGCAAATTGAGATTTGATTTATTGTCCCAGCCCTAATAAAGTAAATGTTTTTTTTTAAATTGTAAAAATACTGCAAGTTTTCTGTCAGCAGACCCCCGTTTGAAAACTCTTTGGTTATAGCATTTATAATAATTAGCTGTAAATTAAGTTTTTAGAATGTCCTCATTAGATAAGTAAACATGTGAACACATTTGTTTTTGTGTTCTTCAGTTGAGTCAGTTGAGTTTACACCATTATTCCCACTTAGCTGTGCACAGCTGCACGCTTCTGATGTTACTCCCACACAGACCAAAAAGATTCTGTGCAGGAGGCAGACTCATAAAATTTCTTCAATCAGCTATGTGAATGGGAAGTTTTTTCCATTTTGTTTTCAGTATGGAACTGAAACTTAACTGATCAATTCTGTGCCCAAATACACATTCAAAAGATTTCAAATGCAAAGTGCTACCAAACACTGCCTGATTAATAAACAAATTTTCTTTCTTTGTTTCATGAAGTTTTTTTTTAAGCTACACTATGTAATGTTGAGTAATTTAGTAATTTACTTTTGGTCAAAGGGAGTTTGATAAATATTTATAACCTTGTACCCATACAAACCCTGGTATTCCATTGGTCCATATGTTTGTGGTAAATGTTGAGGTTTTTTTATCCATTCTCTCGTCTGCTCATCTGCTACTTCTCTACAATGTAATTAGAGTGCCATAAATGGAAGCATTTGCCTCTTGGTTACACATGCCACATAAAAGCCCTTTGATATTAAAAAAGTTTTTTTTTATTTTTATGGTTAATTCTCATTGTAATTATACCATATAATCTTTTGATGTCTTGTCAGAGAAAGGCCATAATAAAGGGCAAATGTGCTTCTCTTGTGTTTATTCATAGTTGTTTGTATCCCATTGGTTTACAAGGATTGTTATAGGATATTCCTTTTTAAGTCAATAAACTCTCTACTGATTATGGTTTCCGATAGCCGGACAACCGGTTAGGCTGGCAGTTTGAAGCAATGTTTACTTCCCTTCGCAGTTCAGTCCTCCTTCCGAGTTCCTGCTGCTGACCTCTAGTTTTCACTCCCCACTTCACCACATCCTTCCGTCCCTGTCCTGTATTCTCATTCTCTCTCTGACTCATGCACAGACAATCATACACATTTTGCTGCAGCCAATTAGTCAGTTCCTCTAAAGGAAAACATTGATGATAAAAGAATAGTCTGTAGTTCAGTTTTCTTTTTTGATCACATGTATCGTTCTTGTTGCCGTCTTTATTCAGTAGGTTAACTATAGATCCTGTAATAGTTCCCTGTAGAATTTGAGTGTAGCTGTAGACAACTATGACTTACAAAGTCAGGCAGTAGAGACAATAGTCCATTTGTTGCTTGAGCATAAAATGTCTTCCAGTTTCAGTTTTAACTTGTGACAGGTTATACATGACTCATGGCAACCTTATCTGCTTTATCTGAATGGCCACAGGCAAATGTGAGACTCGTAGAGACTTAACAGTCTGAAATCTGTTATGTGGATTTCTTTTAGATTTGTTTGAAGAGGTAACCTGCAGTTTTAGAAATAAATGTAATAATTTTAAGATCATAATGTGTTGCTTCTTTATATCTTATTAGTTTATGATCTCTGGCTTGCTGGTCCATTAATTGCCATTATTGTATTCCTATACATTTATTTTTTTTTTTTTTATAAACCTGCATATACCAAACCTGCATATACCAAAGCTCCTTATTTATTCTAGGTGTGTGTGGACAATGTTCTGAAAACCATGAAAGAGAACGCAAATAAAGCAAGCAGCATCCTGCTCACAGCAATCCCACAGATCAGCCAGATGGACTGGGGGAGCACAATAAATGCACAAAAAGTGAGTTTAAAGCTCTTAAAATTAAGTAAATGGCTATTTTTCTTTTTTTAATATGTAATTATATGATATATTTTTTCTAAATATGATATGCATACTGAGTTAAAACTTTCCATGTCATAATTTTTGTTTTCCTTTCTTTTGTTGTCCAGTCGATGTCACAGTCTTCAGTAATGCTGCCCAAACATTAAAGTACTCTGCCATCAAGGAACATGAAGATGTGTTGTCTACAACTGCAATCATGTATCTGTAAACAAGTGACATTCTTACTGCTATATTAACCTAAATAAAAAAAGAAAAGGGTTTGTTTGTCAGCCACACCGATGAATGTGCAGTTCTTCAAAATACAGTATTATTTGTTTAAAAAAAAAAGAAGAAAAAAAAAAAGATGGACATAACTCCTCTTGTTAAAGATGAAGCATTGATAGGGGGAATGAACAGGTCTTTTGATTTAACAAATTGTTTTTTTCAGTGCCTTTTAAATGTAGTAAATGTAGTGTTTTTGGTTATAAATAAAGCTGTATACATTTCTCTCTTAACCACAAATAAATTTGTTTTTTCCCTATACAATTTCTATTAGGCTATTATATTATTCATATTGCCACATTTCAATGAGCAGTGCAGAAACTTCTCCATTTTGAGTCAGCAGCACATTTGTTTTTCCAGAGTTTTGAAAAGAACAGGCCTATTTGTAACAAAACATAGTAAAATGCATAGTTTTCAAAATAATATTTCTGCTTTCATAATGGAGGCCTTCTTAATCTGACTTTGATCTACAATAGTTTCTGAAACATTCTGTTTTCCTGTTCTATTTAGATTAGATCAGCTATGCATGTTGCCAACCAAACTGTCCTCTTACTGTATTCCAAATAATACATTGCAGAAATAATTTTACACAATCTCATAAGAGATAAACTCCCAAGTTATTAGGTAATTCTACAAATAACCAGACCTTTTGGCACTTTAAAAGTAAATTGTCTTCATGCAAAATCAAACTTTAAATAATTACATTTTTATACAGGTTATTTATTATTTACTTCTCAACATTTATTTGTCTATCTCTTACATAATACCATATATGTGCATTTCACACAGGTTATTTGCAGCAGCCAAGAGGTAAAAATATGTACTCTAATCAATAATGTCTACAATCAAAAGTATATCAATAATAATAAACATTCCTTTCCACATAAGCTAAATGGTTCTTTGGACTCTGTGTTTGGTGGGGCAATACTCTATAAAACCCAGTGAAACAGTTTCTGCTTCATAAAGAACAAAATACAGAATTTAAGATTGCATGGTGGAGTAAAACTATATGGTTTTATTCAAGCTAATTAAAAAAACAACATAGTTCTAACGAAACTATCTGTACACAAAAAAAAAAAAAAAAAAAAGAGGGAGTGGGAGAGAGAACTGAGAAAATGGCTCACCAAAATGTACATAAATCTCATGCTATTATTGCATTGTGAGCACAGGCTCACAAAACGGACGACTTGATTTCGTTATATTTCATCGATTTGACTCCATTTAGCTACATCATTCACCATGCCTAAATTAAGAACAAATATTTTGGATAGGCTATAGTAAATAATTTGTATCACTACGCCATGTCGTTAATGTTTCAGACTGAAGTTTGTGATTCTTTCCGTAGTTTTTAGCAAACATAATGCGTAGATGCTGCTATGTGTAGGCTAGCCTAGCCTATTCAAAAATGAAAAAAAAATGAAGAACTAAAAATTCATAAAATACAAAAAAACATAAAATATATACTTAAAATGTTTAAACTCCAAATAGGCTATACATCCACAGAAAAACATTATAGCCTATTACACAAAGTGCATTAACTAACTGCGCTCATTCGTTTACTTTTTAAAATAAGCTACCTAAATAGGTCTGCCATTTGTGATAAATTTTATGAAAGAAAAAAAAAAAAAAACTTTAGTGTTTAAAAACGACTAAGAAATTCAACCACGTCCACATGGTCAGTCTGCCGTGCCACATCCACTGGTCGTAAATTGTTGTGATCTGTTGCATTGGGATCTGCATTAAAGCGGATTAAAAGCTGCACAGTGTCCATGAATCCGGTTCTGGCAGCATCGTGCAAAGGAGTGCTTCCTGTCCCGGGATCAGGCAGATTAGGATCCGCTCCATATTTCAGCAGCAGGTGAGCCAATGGTGTGTTACCCATCATCATCACCTGAGAAAAGCGTTAAATGTTTTTTTCCCCAGAAAAAAACAAAACACATAATTGTTCCATTTAAAAATGGCTGCAATTTCTACTCTTGTATTAGCCTATTTTAATAATTAAGGAAGAGCTTTTTTTCGTTTAGTAAGAACATTGTAGGCCTTTTGTTTTCTGATAATTTGTGCAGCAATAGCCTAATGAAAATAATTCACGGGCAGTTAAATATATTTTATGCAACGACGCATTTTGTAACATTTATCTCGTGTTTTATCATATGAGTGTGCGCTTGCAATAACATTAAACATCTTTCGTTAAAAGATGAAAACATTTCACTTATAGGCAATTAATCTGACACCTAAAGCAATACGATGATCTTTTACAGTTCCTGAATTTTTTCTGCCTTTGTGTCTGTTCATTTAAGTTTACGAAACTATTAGCGAACATCGTTTAGGCACTTTATTTGACCCCTCCAACCTTTTTTTTTTTATTATTATTATTATTTTTTTTTATCATGTACAGAGAGTATTGCCAAATGGAATGAGCTGTAACACATCGGTTGAACCGACTTTATTAGCCCATAACGTGACAACAGTTGGGGGGAAAATAATAATAAAAAAATAATGGATTTGCAGCACAGAAGAAAAAAAAAAGTTTGCTTTTACCGTCTGGTTTAAAATGTTTGCAGTTACTTGTGACGGGTAGTGATGGGGGCTATTTATTTCAAAGAAGTTAGGCTACACTCTAAAAAATAATTTAAAAACAGCCCAAGTTGGGTTAAAAATGGACAAACCCAGTGGTTGGGTTAAATGTTTGCCAACGAAGTTGTATTTAACTCAACTATTGTTTAAAAATTACTGTATTGCTTTCTTAAAATTAACCCAAAGTAACCTATGTTGGAAATGAACATTTATTAATAAGCCTATGTTGAATAAATGAACATTTATTAATAAGTTTAATAAATAATAATTAAACGATAAAAATTTGTTTATTAATAAATGTTCACCATTTGATTATTATTGTTGCCTCTAGTAATTATATGTCTGATTTTTTAACCTATTTTGGGTTCATTTTAAGCCAGCCATTTATAATTTTTAAACAAGTTGGGTTAAATAAAACTGCCCAGCACGTTGGGCAAACATTTAACCAAATCTCTTGGCTTGTCCATTTTTAACCCAGCATGTCTAACAAAACTGAACAATAAATCCATGTTAAAATATTAAACTTTTGGCAATAATTTACACAGTTAAGGAATAGGATTACATTTATTTAATCAAGTAAATCGATTTAATAACTGCTAAAATGTGACAGTGAGACTTTTTTTTTTTTGTTCTTTAAGCACATCACTTTATATCGTCGTCTTAACCAGTCGCTTACTAGATACTTAGCTCTATCTTACATTAGAGACAAATAAAACAACAAAGATTTTTTTAATGTTTTTTTTTTTCTCCCTACGAGTTTAAAAATAAAGGTCATCTACGGCTATTTTAAAAGGTAAAGTGAAATATTTTAGGCTTAGCTATACCTCCACAACAACACTTCGCCTAATAGATAATACTATTCTTTATACTATATAGAAAAAAATAGGCCTACATTTTAAAATAAAGTTTTCAATGACATTATTAAAAGTTATTAGAATGCCAATAAACAGGGCCATAGGCTAGCTATTATAAATAGGCTACTAGGATATGGCCAGAATGTTGTTATTACTTACTACTTCTGTAAGGATAACTTAAAATAGGCCTATTAAATCCAAATTAAGCAAATAGGCTAAATAAGTAAATAAATTAATAAATTAAAATGAAATTCTGTAGCTTATTAAATCAGCTGCAAGAAAGAACTAAGCAAAATCCTAAAGTGATATTAGGCTAACATCATTTTGTGAAATAGTTTGACTTTTAGTAGAACATTTCTAAATGCCTTTATATTGTATTGTGATAATTAATATTGTATAGGCTATGTGCAGTCCGGCTTATTTAAAAACTTGGTTATTTATTCTTGTAAAAATAAAATCCTATAGGACATGTCTGAAAACGTAGCCTACCTGTATAGGGGTTCTCCCGAATCTGTTAACACTGTTGACATTCGCTCCGTTAGAAAGTAAAAGCTGAACACGGCAAGTGTTCCCAGTGGCGGCTGCTTTAGTCAGTTCATCCTCGGCATGCATCCTCTTCATCATCCGTCCACTGAAGAGTTTCACTTTGACAGGTCAGGTAAAAACAATAAGGATGAGATGCGAAAATAATCACAGTTCACGCTGCATTTCAATTTTCTCTGTCACCAGGCATAAAATGTTCTCCTGCGCTGCGTAAATGAGTTGAATCAGCTCCTTTATAAGTTGATGTGCCTAATATTTATTACACGTAGGGAGATATTTGTTCGGACTTGCCTCTAATGAACGTCACAGCAGAGCAAACTGTGCTGCAGTACTGTATGTACTGCGCATGCGCACTCAGCTGATCCAGGAAGACGTGGAGCTGAACGAATGACACGAATTAGCTAGCAGTACGGAGAGTCTGTTAATGTTTTAAAAACGGGTATTAAAGAAATTTAAAAAGAACAATCGCGAGAACGGGTTTTCTTTGTCGGTGTCCACAATCGTAATTATAAAACACATTCAAAGAAATCAGACAGATTTGGAATTTTGGAAGTCAGTGCTGTTCGGGAAGAATGGTTAGCCTACCAAAGAGAAAACATCATTTTTTAAAGTATGTATATTGGAAGAAACGCGATGTTATAACTAATAATGATGACGCACTCAGCATCTCACAATACTTTAAAATAACTAGATTTAGCACTGGATTGTCTCTAGAGAGTAGGCCTATTGATTACACTGCTATTTCCACAGTAGCCTTTTTAATAAGCCTATGTCATCTTGTCAGTAAAGGGACGCCCATATACACATCTGATGTTTGAGCCACATCAATAATAAAGCAGACATTTATGTTACATTTTGCATACGTTACACTTTTCTCATTTTTTCCCCTCAATTTAATAATCTATGTGCGTCTGTACGAAAGGACGGGGAATTCCAGGGATAGGCTACTGCATTAGGCTAATTCTGACCAGTATTTCGTCCTACTTTCCGTTTTATATATAGTGCTATTTTTCCATTGCATTGCTGTATAATAATTAATAATAATAATAAGACTGCAGCAATTAGTTTTTGGTTTTAGCATTTTTTTTTTCTTTTACAGTATTGTGCTTTATTCGTCTGCTATGTTTGGGTGTGTTATCAGTATTGTCAATTAAGATTTATTGTTATTTATTGAGTATAAAAGTACTAGAAAATTAATTATATAATCTGTCATATGCTTAACTGATCATAAACTGATCACATTGCTCATACTTAAAATAAAAGCTTTACATTCTGAATTGCAACAGTTTTGCAATTCAGAATGCAACATGAATGTCCACAAATCCCTCATTAACAAACAGACAAAAACAACTTTGATATTCAGCATACAATGTCAGATTTTCCAAAGGCACAAAATTAGAACAGTTTTGACTGACTAAATCTTATAAATGTTCATATTTGCATAAACGTGTAAATAAGAAGAGCATCACCATTCATTAAATGTGTTGAGATGAGATTTTGTGTAATCTATCTACAAAAATAAGGCAGGTGGGCTTCTTGCCCCGTCAGGCATCGTACCCAATAGTACAGTTTTGCATTATATAGGGGAACCATTTTGTCAATAAAACCTAACAAAAAAGATTTAATATTCAGAATGTTTTGTTTGTGATTATAGTGTTTCTGACATTAAGTTAAAGTGAGAGTGAAGTTTTTTTCATGGTTCATAAAAAATCCTACATAATTTTCTTTGAAAGTCATGATTTTCCCTTTGAAATGATCCCTTCTTGTGCGAAGATGCACTCATCATTCCCTGAAAGTTTTAATGGCATTTCCTGCATTTGGTGGTAAATAACATGGCTGAGCTGTCTGAATAACTATTATCCTCAAAGATCAAAATGAAATGGGATAGAAATATCACTCTCTTCTGAACTGCTGTATAATTTTCCTTTTGATAAACATAGTATAAATGTTATATAAATTATTAAAGCTACACTCAGTAATTTTGTCCTCATTAAAAACATTTCACACAGAAATGTGTTATTACATTACTATATTTTAGATTATTAAACACTTTGGCTTGTGGAATAGATGGTAACTGTAAAAACAAGAACCTTATTTTTGTTATTTATTTAGTTTACACTATTTTAAGGCATCCTTGTTACAGTGTAATTAAATATTTAGCTATACTGAGTAATAGTAATTAACAACATGTAGGGTTAGGAATAGGGTTTGGTTTAGGGTTAGTTTAATGTAATTATGCATAATTTACTGTTATTTCTACAGTAAGTATATGTAACAAGGTCACTGTAAAATGAATCTACTAAAATTAAAGTAGATGTTTTATAGTGCCTGATTCATATTTTGAAGGGCTCTTAAAAGTTTAAGAATGAATTAATATTGCCCCTTTCTGCTGATTTTCATGTCACAGCTCAGGATAGTTTCTAGTGAAGGGCTTGAGGTTGTGCACGTTATTGGTTGTGACATATAGCTTTCTTGGCTGGTGTTTGTGCCAATGATCAGGCCTCTTTCGACACTGACCATTCTTTTAAACGGCCATGTACTGCCTTGTTCTGACACACACACATACATACAAACCCACAAATAAACATGATGCTGTTTCGAAACAATGGGGTATTTGTGAGCATTTGAGAAGCAGTACTAGGCCATATGCAGTAAGTGTTACTGAGAATTTTGTGAAAGACGGAAAGTGATTCAGTCACATGCACACTGCTTAACAGTCTGTGAACAAAGCGTTCAGACACTGCCCTCCTTCTTACCCATCTGCTGTAGAATACAATACAGGGAAAATTAAAAATTAAAACATATACATCAGCATCATGACAGAATTAGTTTGTATTTATATATGGGCCTTTCTACAGAATTGGTTCAAAGTCAGAGTTTGAAACGTCTTGAAAAAAAAAAGTATTTTTCCACAAATTGTATAATATCATACACATTTCTAGTAATTGTGCAGTTAATTCTTATATTGCATTTTCAGAAAGTTTTGGAATATTTTTCCTCTCCCCAAATTGTCACTACCGGAAAAAAAAAAAAAAAAAGAAGAAGAAGAAGGGTTATATTGACCTATTAGGATTTTGTTTACATTTACCTTGTAAATATATATATATTTTGCTATTTAAAAAAAAACAAAAAAAAAAACGTTTTCACTGGTAAATCAATAACAATTACAATTTTAACAATATTTCAAGTGTAATTTATGAGATTTATTGTATTTTGAATCCAAAATACAACATAAAGTTAATCACACTGATTTCAAAGTTAAGGATTTATTAGTTTGAATATAGATTGAACCAAACTGTCATGACTTTGGTCTGATTTGCCATGTTTTGTTGTCTTTGTCTCTGTGTCTGCGTTGTCTCTGAGCACATCAGTTTTGTTTTGACAGCCCTCCATGTGCTCTGCTGTCAGTGTGGCGTTTTCCCCTCCCACTCGTTATCCTTATCTTCAATTGTGTTCTCTGTCACACCTGTTGCCACTCATCCCTCATTAGCTTTCCCCTATTTTAGATCCTCTTGTGCTCAGTCTTTTGTCAGACCATTGGTGTATGTTTGAGCTAACGCTTCACTCGTAACCTTCTTTTCTTGTTTGCATTGTCTTGTTGTGTTGTGTCTTTTTAGGCTCCAAGTGCTGTTTTGTTTTGTTTTGTTTCTTTTGTTTTGAACTGCTCTTTCTCATCCTGCCAGACATTTTTGTTCTACTACCTGCCCTGGCTATCTTTGTATCTGTTGAGACTTGGATGTAAAAGAATCCAAAGAATCACACCACTCCAATCCTATTGGCCGGCGACAGCCTATGACGTAATCATAGCGCGAACCCGGAAGTATAAAGGAGCACCTAGAGAAACAGTATCTTCTCGTCTTTCGGGACTGTTCTGTCTATGCCATTGTTTTCAACATCGGTAAGGAATCAAACTCTGTCATGTCTGACAAACGTTTCAGGAAGTGTGCTGATCCTTGTCCTAGGTTTCTAACACTGGAGGACACACACAACCTGTGCGTTTTCTGTTTGGGCGAGGAGCACGTGCGGACAGTGCTCAAGGGCGCTGTCTGCGTTAACTGTGAGCGTCTTCCCATGAAGACGTTCTCGTCTGGCCCTCTTCTTGAGGGAAGAGGCGTCGGCGCCTTTGCCCGGTGGTTCCAGCCCCGCTCGTGCTGCGGTAGCGCAGCGGCTGAAATCGTGGGGCTCAGAGGTGGAGCTCGCTGAGGAATTTGAGAAGGGTATAAACCTGTCTCAAGCCGAGGCGGCTGATGAGGATGCGCTCCTGGATGACGATGACGTCCTGTCTTTGACGTCATCGGATCCAGGAGCGAGTGCTCTTCTGGCTGCAAGCCCCAGAGAGCAGGAGGTGGCCGAGGAGGAAGAAGCAGGTGAGCCTGCGGCTCCCTCCAGGCCGTCCTGCCTGGCGTATGCAGAGTTATTGGAGGTTATGGAGTGCGCTTCGGGCAGGCTGCAGCTGCCTTGGGAGTGCGTCAGGAAAGAGACCTTGCGCGGCAGGCTTGACGAACGGTTTCTTTCAGACCATAACCCAATAACTCCGGTGAGCCTTCCATTCCTTCCCGATCTCCACGTTGAGATCGAGAGGGCATGGAAGAACCCGTACTCGGCTCAGATCCAACGACATCAGCGGGCTAGTTTCGCTGATGTTGAATGGATTGAGCCAGCATGGGTACGTGTCAATGCCCCCTATTGATGAGACGTTTGCGAACTATCTTGCCACAGGGAGTGCACCGACACTAAGAGCTCCGGTCCTGCCATCTAAACCACTGAAGGTGACACCACGTTTAAATGGCAGAGCGTACGCCGCTGCAGGTCAGGCTGGTGCGGCATTGCACACGATGGCAGTGCTGCAAGCGTACCAGGCTGATCTGCTTAAGGATCTGGATCAGGGCCAGGGTTTGTCCCCTGAAGCAGTGGAGGAGCTGCGCTGCACCACGGATCTCGTTCTGAGGACCACCAAACAAACTGCCACCTTGATAGGCAGATCGATGGCGGCCATTGTGGCCACAGAGCGGCATCTGTGGCTGAACTGTGTGGACATCGGGGAGAAAGAGAAAAACTTTAGCTCAGATTCGAATCTGGGCCCAAACAGCCGGGAGGTCCGGGCCCATCTCGAGTCGAGGCTCAGAGACAGGCCCAAAAGTCCAGTGTCGCCGCTCGTGCGCCTCCTCCTCCCCGGAGTAAGTCGCAGATGCGGCGGGACGCAAGGAGGAAGAAGCAGGACCTGAGGGAGGTGATCGAGCATAGGCTCCAGCAGCACCGGTGATCGATCTCCTCTCTCTCGCGAGGGCTACTGTTTGCCCTCGCTCTTTCTTCTTCCTCCGCCTCCCGGGAGCATTGACAACATCTATGTGCTCAGGCTTTTGACTGTCAGGCTGACGGTTGGGCCAATGATGAATATTTTTTTGAAGGCCCGCCTTTTGGCTTTATAGTGAAAAGTGCTTTTAGGCTTAAAAGAATTTTGATTTCGTCCTTCTTCATGCAACAAAATAAGGAGGAGAAATCTTTGTTCTACAAGCCGCAGGAGGTAAGCTGGGTCTATATTTTTATGTTTATAAAAAGTGTAGACCTTGTTTTTCCTTTATAGCTTTCCTGAGCATGTAGTCAGTAAAGTTAGAAGGGGTTCTTTTTGGGCAAAATAACTGAATCATTAGTTTAGATAGTTTTTTCATGCAGGCCGCATTATGGCCACTAGTTTGTAGCCTCCTGTGTTAGAGTAGCTTCTCAGCTAATACTGTTAGTTTGGTTTGAGTTAGCACTCGTCACTTCAGTTATTTGTGTGCAGGTCGGCTTTGATCGGCCGCCTGGCACTATTGGCTTGTAGTGCTTCATTTTCTCCTCATATCTGAGAGGATTTTAAGTGAAGCCCAGGCTTTGCTTGGCCCAGTAGGCCATAGCTAATGGCTAGGCTAGAGCTAGGTTAGGTGTTTGTCTATTACATCACCCTTATTATTACTATCCCTTGTTCTGGCCTCCTCCTGAGGGAGTTGTTAGGCCGTATGCCCATTTCCCCTTCGTTATTATGTAGGTGCTATGGCTGAGGTTAACAGCTAAGGTTATAGGCTGTTATGAGCCTTCCTGGTGCTGTTTTTCTCAGGTGGTAGGCCCTTATCTTTGAGGAGATAAGTTATGCAGTGTTGCTTGGCCCCACTTTCTAGAACTTTGTCATGCCTTATAATGTCTTCCCGTGAGCCCCTTGAATTATATTCAAGTTTGAGCTACGGTGCTAGTGTTTTAGCCTCCGTTCTCAAGGGTTCAGCACAGATCTACAGATCTGTCTGGTGAAAGCATTTATCCTGTTTGGATGGCATGTATTACAAAGCATTTATTTTTGCTTTGGGTTCAAAGCCTTGGCCCTACATACATATGTGAGCTTACTCTAGTGCTGCCACAGGTTAGCACCTGTTTCTATGATAGCAGGCTGTGATTAGCCTCTATCTAAGAATGTTGTGTTTGTTGTACTCCCCGGTTAGGGTCTGTGTTTTTCACCTGTTGGATTGCACACTCAGATTGAGTGTAGAGAGTCTTATTTCTGGTTGGAATTAAAGATGATTGGGGGGCACTTGCGGAGAAGATGGCGGCCTAATTTGTAGCTCCGCTCCTGATTGTTTAATAAATTGCTGCCCTCTTCGATTTAAGTTTAAGAATCTCCTAATTTAAAAGCTCAATACACGACTAACATGTCTGAGACTCAAGATCCAAAGGACTTTCCACTTTTTGCAACTTCATGGTCACAGAAAAAAAAAAAAATGTGTCAGCAGAAACATCCTCATCTTCAACGGAACAAACTGACCCAGTTTTGAACTAAATACGAGCACTTAGCACCCGGTTGGGGAACATTGATGGTCGTTTTGACACTATCGAAAATTGTCTTGATGCCATATCGACCTCGGTTTCTGCAATTCACCAGACTTTATCCAACTTATCACATAGAGTGTCTTCGAGTGAAACCCGCTTAATGGAAGCTGAAAACAGAATTTCCACCGCAGAAGATTCTCTGCGGGCCCGCGAGGGTGAACTTTCTGCTTTGACGAAAACGGTGAATCAACTTCAAGCTAAAGTGGATGACCTAGAAAACAGAGGAAGACATAAGAATCTGTGAATCGCCGGTTTACCCGAAAAAGCTGAGGGCTCTACTCCTCTTCCTCAAGTCCTAAGGGAAATGATACCGAAATGGCTCGACCTCTCTTTTGATTTCAGGCTTGAAATTGAGAGAGCCCACCGATCGCTTGCACCTGCTCCAGGAGTTAATGATCCGCCACAAAGCGTACTGGTCAGATTTCTGCACTACGCGGACAGAGAACGCATTCTACAGGCAGCACTGAAAAAATGGCAAATTACTCACGAGAGCAAGCAGATATGTTTCTTTCAAGATCTCTCAGTGGATGTCATGAGGAAACGCAGGGAATTCGACATTGTGAAGAAGATCTTAGTCGATCGCCAAATGTTCTGAGGATTCGCGTACCCGGCCAAGCTGCATTGTTTTCATGATTCGGAGCTTTGCACGTTCAGTACTCCGGCTGCGGTGGAGGAGTTTATAGAGACTTTGCAAGATAAGTAATAAATAGATTCTTATAATACTCTCTCATCTTTATCATATTCGGAGGCGTAGTGACTTTAATTTTCCCGGGTTCTCATATGCCATTTATTTGTTTCTAATATGTTTGAAATGACAGATGTGACTGTGTTAGTCCATTTAATGGACATATGTTTTCCGTCATTTTTTTCTTGTATGAGACCTCCGAGATAATGATGTCTAAACTGTTAATTGCGCTTCTCAAAATGGGTATGATTCTGAACCTTATGTTGGTAGCAGGTTTTTTTTTTTTTTTACTTGAGTCCAACGGTGTACAGAGATCTAGGTTTAGGGGTACTTAGTTGGCCCTGTCAGTTGGGGACAGAGCCGAGGGTTGGGGAGAGGGAGGTGTTTTTTTGTTATTTGTTCTTTGAGGTTAAAAATTTGCCCATCAGATACATTTGTTTTTTCATCTTTTTGTTAAAAGCTACATTAACAGTTTCTTACTTGGTCACACATTGTTATAATGCAGAGTTCAACTAGATTCATGATATGGAATGTTAAAGGATTGGGGCATGTGGTAAAAAGGAAAAAAATTCTGACTTTTCTAAAAAAGGAAAAAGTAACAGTTGCCATGCTTCAAGAAACTCATCTATCGGATAGCGAATATCTGAAATTAAACCGAGATTGGGTGGGTCAAGTGTATTATTCTTCATGCACAGTTAACCCTAGGAAAAGAGGCACAATTATTTTAATTAGCAAATATTTGCCATTTAGTTTTGAAAACGAAATCAGAGATCCAGAAGGTAGATTTATTTTGGTTACAGGCCACTTATTTGGTCAACATATTACAATGTTGAATGTTTACGCACCCAATGAAGATTCTCCCAAATTCATATCCAAAATAATTTTGTTATTCAATGAGCACTGCAAAGATCTAGGAATCTGCGCTGGTGACTTTAACTGCGTGATGGATGAGAGATTGGACAAATCTTCATCTGGCACTATAGTCAATCCCAGATCCTCTTTGGTTCTTAAAAAACTATGCAAAGTGACCAGTTTAATTGATAGCTGGAGAGAAATGAACCCTCTTACAAGAGACTATACATTTTACTCAAATCCTCATGGTTCATATTCAAGAATTGATTATATCTTTATTCCAAATACCTTTTTTAGTTTTATATCTTTTAGCCAAATTGGTTCAATTGCCATTTCAGATCATGCAGATAGATATTATTCAGATAGATATTATATTAGGGACCCCACCAACAAGGAGTAAGGTATAGAAACTAAATTCGTCTCTCCTATCTGACCCAAAATTTTGCAACGTTGTAAAGGACTCAATACAAAATTATTGGTCAGATAATAAAAACTTGCCCGTCTCCCCTGCTGTAATGTGGGATGCAGCCAAAGCAACAATCTGGGGATACATTATTTCTTATACTGCTGCACATAAGAAAGCTCTGATATCTAAACGGCAAGAATTATAAAAGGAGGTTAAAAGACTAGAACGTCTGCATAATACAACTCCCACTCAAACTAATTGGTCTGCTTTATGCCACGCTGGGGCTGAACTCAATCTTGATCACACTAATCATATTAAAAAGCTACTGTTTCTTTCTAAACAAAATTATTACGAGCATGCAAACAAATCTGGTAGACTGTTGGCATATCAGATTAAAAAAAAAACAATCAGAGAAAACAATTAAGTCTCTAAAGATGCCGGATGGTATCACAACATACGATCCTACACTGATAAGCAATACATTTCGATCCTATTATGAATCACTATATTGTTCACAAAACAGTGCTTCACAATTAGAATTTCAAACTTTTTTCACTAATATTTCTCTCCCAATTATTTCGGATGAAGACAGAGATTATCTTAACTCGCCTATAACTTCAGAAGAGGTCCTGGCAGCAATACAGTTAATGCCATCTAACAAGTTGCCAGGACCTGACGGTTTTATAAATCATTTTGGCCCGAGCTTTCTAATATTTTTATGCCTGCTTTACAAGCTATTTTAGATCAAGGTACAATTCCTGAAACATGGAAAACAGCAAATATCTGCGTAATACTGCGTAATATAAAGTAAAAATCCAGAATATTGCGCATCATACAGACCATTAAGTCTACTTAATACAGATTCTAAAATACTAGCAAAAGTTCTGGCATGTAGGTTAGAGAGCATATTACCTAAGTTAGTTAAACCAGACCAAACAGGGTTTGTGAAATTACGTTACAGCACCGATAACATACGCCGGCTTTTGAACGTTATTAATTCTGAAGGACGACCTGCACTTGATCACTCCCTTGATGCCGAAAAAGCGTTCGACAGGGTCGAATGGGACTTTTTGTTTACTAATCTCAGAAAATTCAAACTAGGACATAATTTTATTAGGTGGATCCAGCTGCTTTACTCTGATCCTAAGGCCACAGTGGTTACAAACGGTCTCATTTCGACTCCATTCTGCATAGGGAGGGGAAAAAGGCAGAGTTGTCCTCTCTCACCTTTACTTTTCGCTTTAGTTATTGAACCTCTAGCAGAGCTCATTAGACAGAGCAAAAAATTCCATGGAATTACAGTGGGAGGAGAAGACCATTGAGCATCACTTTACGCTGATGATGTACTACTATTTATGTCTAAACCAGAGCAATCTATTCCAGTATTACTGGAATGTATTTCTGTTAGATCAAAATCTCAATAATAGGTAGAATATTTGTAGTCTCAGTCATCAGTTTAGAAACAGGCACCTCAACCCCTGTGATGTGTGGCAGCAGCAGCGCGAGATCTCGGGAGAATGACCAAGCAGACACAGATCAAGTGTGGTACAAAGCATTCTCAGATTTATTCAGGAAGAAGGGTCATATTTATAGACATAGGTCAAACAACAATCTCCAGGATGGCTTGAGCATCCAATCATACGACTTAAGAATCAAACCTTACCATGTATGGCATTTCAAGAAATATAATAACAAATAAGAAATGTATGTGCGCAAATGTGTGTTTGTCTTCAACTTCTGGTTATGTGTAAGATTGTCAGTGTATCTAAGGACTACTACTTCTTGTTTTGTCTAGGTAGGTACATGATGTGCACAATGGAAAAATCCCAAAACACAGAGAAAGTCAAAAAGTGAAGCCCAATAAATAAGAAATGATTTAACAATTTCTTATTACAGTCTTTCTGGCTATAAAATAAATCTTTCTAAATCCACCGCATTACCTTTAAATATCCTTTCTTAGTTTAGAACATCTAAAGTTAATCTCCCCTTTCCAGATATGAGAGAAAGGCTTCAGATATCTTGGCATTTTTTGGCACAGCTTCACTTAATGAACTTATAAACAACAATTAAACTCCTCTTTTAGAGAAAATTAAGGCTAATTTGAAAACATGGTGTTTACTCCCGATTTCACTTCTGGGGAGAATAAATGTAATAAAAATGAATGTCCTTCCCAAACTTTTGTATTTATTTCAATCTATACCTAGTTATTTATCAAGTTCATTTTTTAAAGACCTCAATAAACACCTTTCAAAGTTTATCTGGAATAATAAAATGACACGGATTAAACTTTCCAAACTAATAAAGCAAAAAGATATAGGTGGGATAGACTTGCCAAATCTTCAGTTATATTATTAGGCAGCCCAGATAAAAAACCAAGCTAAAAAACATTTTAGAACATTTTACCATATCAAACACTCTTTGAGCTTGGAGAGATATTAAGACATACTTAAAAAAATGTCCCTCTCTTTCCCTGTCTTCCCCACTTTCTTTTAACCCAGATTTTCCTTTAACATTCCAGAATATTGGTCTATCAGCATGACTGAAACACGGAATCTCTCGAAATATCTTGTTTATTTTCAGAGGGCACTTTAAAATCTTTCCAGCAGCTTATGGAGGAATATAAAGTTCCAAAGTCCAATTTTTACAAATATCTTCAGTTACGACATTTCTTAAAAACAAAAATAGATAAAGAAGAATTGAGAATGGAAACAACAGAGATTGAAGACCTTTTATTGAATTCAATCAGTTTAAAGGGATCAATATCAAGGACATATGATATCTTGTCTAGTAATTGCACCTCTGCCTTACTGGGACTGAAAGGTGTGTGGGAAAAGGATATTGGTCAAACCATCGAAGAGAATGACTGGGTTGTTATATGCAATAATGTATACCCAAAATGTACTTCTCTGGGGATCCATGAGCTCAACTTTAAATTTTTTAACAGGATATATCTCACCCCGATGCGTATTAAGAAGATGTTTAGCAATGCTACAGGCCTGTGTTTCAAATGTAAAAAAGATAAAGGTACATTCATTCATTGTTTTTGGTACTGCGACAAAATTTTGCCATATTGGAAGAAAATACATAGTGTAATGAAAAATCTTCTTGGACTAAACTTTGATATGACCCCAGCTCTGTATTTATTGAATTTTAATGTGAATAGTCTGTTTAAAAAAGATGCAATACAGTTATTCATTCTCCTGGTATATTTACCTAAAAAATGCATTCTGTTACTTTGGTCTGCATCACAAGCTCCTTCCTTTAAAATGTGGCTATCACAGATTGCAGCATGGTTGCCACTTGAAAAGCTCACCCACGATAAATACCAAAAAATCAGAAAAATTCTGGCTGATATGGTCTCCCCTTTGGCAATATATAAAAGAACATATAGAACTGTTTTTAACTTTCTTTAATTTCCTTTTATTTCCTATGTAAAGACTGCTCTAAAATACTGTGACCTTTTTGTTTCTTGTCGTGTTTACATTTGAATACATCTTTTTTTTTTTTTTTTTTACTTGTGATTCTTGGTTTCGTACAATCTGTAACATGTATACATGTTGTGATACTGTTAATGTTATGTTGATAATATGGGCAAACAATAAAAAAAAAGAAAAAAAAAAAAAGAATTTAAGATGATCTCTGTTAGCTCCCAGTCAATCATGACCACAGCAGCTGTTTTACATATACTGTAAAGATTGCTGGATCATTATTGTTAGCCTCTTTCTAAATACAGCTTGTATCTAGGGCGCTGTTGGTATATGATCATGTGTTTGTTCACGTATCTTAGCACTGCCTCAGGCTTATGCTCATGTTGTTTGAGGTGGTAGGCCTTGTAGGCCTCCCTTAGACCATGTTAGCATATTTATTGTACCATGTAATTTTTGGTACATTGCCTGTTAGAATGTGTAGGCTTAGCTCAGGTTGTTGTAGCTAGTGACCCACAATTATTTTGTTGGGTCTAGAGCTGGTCCCCTTTTAGTTTGGTCCCCATTTATGACCACTTGCTGGCACCACATGTTGATAAAAGTAGTAGGCCTTGCCAGTCCTCCTTTTCAGTTTTCATGTTGGCACAGTTGGTTTGGTTTCTATATGACTCATCACCATGGATAAGTCATGTTTGCCACTAGCTGACGCCACATGCATACAAGTCGTAGGCTTTATAGGCCTCCTGTGTATCATGTTGGAGTTTGAGAGTACTCCTCTCAATTTGAGAGTAAAAGGTGCTTTTACTAAGTACATTTCTGAGTGGGTAAGTTCTTTTATTAAACCACTCTGCTGTTCGGTTTTTATGCATTTACTTCCTTGAGCATGGTCTCCTTTAGCTCTAGTTGAGCTAAGTAGTTACCTTGTTTATAACTTGGTTCTATTTTGCTCCCAGAACTTTAGTGGCCGCTGGCTGGTGCCGCGTGTGACAGGTAGGCCTTCTTGGCCTCCTTTGGAACATGCTGGCTTGTACCATTTACACTTCTTTACCTGGGAGAGTAAAGGGAATTTATGCCGCTGGTTGGCCAGGGCTTCGGGTGGCTTATTAACCTCCTTTGTCCTTTGTAACCTTATTTGTCCGCTTGGAGCTTGATAACACTGCCACGAACTGATGCCACGTGTCTGCTGAGGTTACAGGCCTTACGGGGCCTTCTTTAGCACGTGATGGCATATGTTGTACTCCTCTTGCTTTAAAGAGTAAAAAGTTTTTTTTACAGAGTACACTGCTCGTTGGATTGTGTTGGATGGGCTGTTTTTGTGGGCACTCACAGTTACTTAATCACATGAACGGTCTTGCGCCCAGCATGTTATGTTTCAGGTGAGTTGCCTTATCGGCCACCCTGGAATACCACCATGTGGTTTGAGTTTTCTGGTGTGATATGTAGTTCTTTATTTAGAACTTCGGTTATGTTGAAGGCCCCTTTCTGGCCACCATGACTATGTGCCTACAGTATGGTCTATCTGTTAGGTGAGCTTCGTACTTCCCTTTGGGTTGTCTGTGTAATTGTGCTTAGCTCCTTAAGCTGGTCATTGGTTGTAGACTTCTGTGAAGTCTCCTGTTGAGATCAGCCCCAGGCTGGTTTGTGCTCCCCTGTATCAGGGTTTCTAGTGCACAGCCTCCTCAGTGCATTAGTCAGACACAGGGTTTATAGCGCTCAGCTGAGTTCTGCTCTCCAGGATGCCCATCTCTGCGCGTGGGTTTGAGTTGCTTACTGTTCATTCACAGTCGCTCTTACCTGCTCTCTTCTCTGAAGAATGCGTTACGGAGATTCTGTGTAAACAGGACAGGGTTGGCCTAGACTAAGTTTGTCCTTCGCCAAATTAGTTCGGGCTCCCTGGTGGCGCTGAGGGTGACTAGAGGTGTTCCCCTCTAGTGACTGGCCAGGGTTCCTTTCGGTTTCCTGGCCACATTCCCTTAAAGGGACCACTTTTCTGTGAAAATGTTGGTCCCAGAAACCTGAACAGCTTGGAAGACTTTCTGCAGAAGGCCTCTTTTAGGCTCAGCTTGGGCTGTTGGCCGTAGGGAATGCTGTCACTGACAGCCTTGCGTGACCCAAGGGTGAGTTGCTTCCATTGATTCTCTGAAACTGCTGGAAGTTTGTCTAGTCATTTGGCATGCACTCTCCTTGCATGACGGCATGGGTATTTCGTTCCCCATAGAGGTAAACGCAGAGTTGAGTTCTCTTTCGAAAGGGAATGTCTCAGATTACGTATGTAACCATATTTCCCTGAGAACAGTGAACAAGTTTCTGCATTGCCCTGCACAATTTATGACTCATCTGTGACCCTTATGACAGTTGTTTACTTGTGTCACAGATATTGTCATTAAATAACCACATATGCGTAAAGAAGCAAACACCATGTTCAGATGCTGCTAGAATTGTCTGTACTGTTAACCTATTAGAACTTGTAGAAACTGTAAACTGATCTTCCATATTCCTATACGTATTTTTTTTCAGTGTCCTAAGTTATAGTTCAATGCTGGATCCTTTTAATCATTTTCTACAGCCCATGTTTAGTCAACTCTGTCAATTAAGTGAACTTCACATTTGACTTTTGGTATTGATTGAACATATTGGCCTCTCTGTCTCTCTGGCCTCAATGAAGAGGAAACAATTGCGAATGCATAAAACACGATTTATTAGAAAACTGTTTGCAGAGAAAAGATCGAAAATATCAGATGTCATGGGTGCTGGTGGTAAATGTCTTTCTTGGCAGCGCAGGGACCGCAATGGCCAACCTGTTCTCAGAGAATAATCCAACAGGATGAAAATCCAAACAGACTCGAAAAAGATAATCCAAACAGGAATGATGAACAAGTGAGTGATTAATGGGTGAGTTAACAATGGGTTTCAATTTGGAGACATGAAAAATGGGATGAATTCTCCTGTACGCTAGAGGGAGTTTGAGGCGGACTGCCACTGGGCTAAGGATCTTAGTTACAGTGAACGGGCCAATAAATTTAGGAGCTAATTTACTACTAAAGGAGTAGAGAGGAATGTTCTTAGAAGAAAGCCACACTTTTTGACCAATAACATAGACGGGAGGCTTTGACTGGTGGCGATCGGCCTGAGCCTTAGTACGCGCCCCCACCTGAAGGAGAGTCTGTCGGGCTTACCTACAAGTGTGACGGCACCTCTGGATGAAGGCATTAGCAAAGGGGACTGCGACTTCGGATTCCAGATTCGGGAAAATAGGTCGCTGGTACCCTAAACTACATTCAAACGGAGACATGCGCGTACTCAACCCACAAGATTTGCTGGCTCCTGGAGGATGGACTCCGAGACACCAAACATCACAACACTCTAAGTCCTGATTAGCCCGCTCGGTCTGACCATTGCGCTGAGGATGGAAACCAGAAGAAAGACTGACACTCGTCCCCAGTACCCGACAAAACTCCTTCCAAAATTTGGAAACAAATTGGAGTCCCCAATTTGGGGAACCCAGAACAACGTCCATTGAGAGAAACAACATCCATTGGGAGGCCATGAATGTGAAAGATGTGGTCAGCGACAGTAACCGCCGTCTTCTTGGCAGAGGGTAATTTAAAATGAGCTGCCTTCGAGAACCGGTCCACCACGGTCAAAATGACCATGTTGCCTTGGGAAGGAGGAAGCACAGTGACAAAATTGAGCATGATGTGGGACCAGGGTCTCAAAGGGACAGACAGCGGTTGAAGTAACCCCCCCACCCCCATGGGTTGATTGTAAGTACGAATAACGTTGGACTGTAATTCCTCTGGAATTACATAAGAATTACATCTGGAATTAAATAAGCCACTCGGTGGGCAAATAGACGGAGGCATTACCCCTTGTAAGGCCGTGCGGACCTTCGATTCGATCTCCCATGTGAGTGTAGAGACAACGAGCCTCTCAGGAATGATGCACTCGAGGATGCACGAGCACTCGGAATGGTCAAAATATGAGACAAGGCATCAGGTCTGATGTTCTTAGAACCCGGACAGCAAGAGATAGAAAAATCTAAACGACCTAAAAAAAAGTGCCCACCGAGCCTGCCTGGAGTTGAGACGTTTGGTGGATCTGATCTATTCAATGTTCTTGTGGTCAGTCCAGATGATAAATGGTACCCTTGAATCCTCTAACCAATGACGGCATTCTTCCAATGCTAACTTGACTGCCAGCATCTCTCTGTTACCAATGCCGTAATTGTGTTCAGCAGATGATAAATGATGTGAAAAAACATGCCAGGTGCATCTTGTCATCCGCGAGAGAGCACTGGGAAAGAACTGCGCCTACCCCCACCTCTGAAGTGTCAAACTGAAGCGTCAGGGGCAACGAGAATGGGAGCTGAAACAAAGCGGCTTTTGAGGTTGGAGAAGGCAGTTTCAGCTGCACTGGACCACCTGAACATCATTTTGGTGGAGGTCAAAGTGGTCAGAGGAACGGATGAAATTGGGAATAAACCACTTGTGGCAAAAAGAGAGGAATTACAAAAGGATCACAATAAAATGACTACGCCACCTTGGAACTCCCAACCCAGGACTCAATGAACCCACTAAATAAGCTTCACAGATTTTTCCCTTACATGACAGGAGAACTGGATGAAAAAATAAACATTTTTATTTAATGACAAAAATAGAGTTAATAATTCAAAACACTCCTCTGAAACAAACAAGAAACAAAAAAATGCATTTAAAAGAGTAGTTCAGCGCTGACTAGAACAATTTCCTTAAACACTTCATATATTCACAATAATAATAAAATAAAAAACATTTATACATCACAAGGGTAGGACTCCAAATAAAAACAATTCACTCTAGGACTGAGGGTGACCAGCAGGGGGAGACTCAAACACCAGCACACTCATTAAGTAAAAGAAAAATAATTAAATATAGCTGCAAGCAGCAATTCGGGGCCAAGCCCCAGTAGGGGCAGTAGCGCAATACGGAGCAGGAAGAGCAAAAACAGCAGAAATTGAATGTACATGCAAAACATCTGGTTCAGAAGGACAGGTGGAAATGAAATGAAAATCAATAGAAGTTCAGAGAACGAACACGGAATGAACTAAAATACTTGTATCTCATTGAAGAGGAATAAAGATTAGCACAATCCTTATTTGGATAAAAAAGGTATCAAAATGACTCATTACACACAATTGTATAAAGGAACCCCACACAAGATTCGAATCCACGACCTCCGGGTCCAAGGTCCATTTCTCATCTCATTGCACCACTGTGCAAGTGAATGTTTCCACACCTGCCGAAGTTTATTAGTTCATGTGAAAATGAACTCAAAATGAAGAATTCTTATAAAGCTGCACTTTAGATCATTCTGCAGCTCATCATGCTGTAGTGCAATACAGAGCAGGAAGAGGAAAAACAGCAGAAAATGAACAAACATGAAACAGCTGGTTCAGAATTACGGGCAAGAATGAACTCAGAATGTACATAAGCTTAGATGAAAATGAACACAGCATGAAACAAAAAGCATTTATTTCTAATCCAAGAGGCAGTAAAGGAATCAAAACACACTATTTTATAAAACCGCTCCACCTGGGATTCGAACCCACTAACTTCGGATACAGGGCTCTTCAGATAACTGGCTTTACACATTGAGCTACTTGAGGATGCACATTCAACAGACTGTGGAAGAAACCTTTTAGTCTAACAAAGAATTCACAAAAAAAAGCATTACTTAGCATGCTAACCATATTAGCATGCTAAGCTAACTTAATGCTAATGAAGCTCATGGTTAACTTGATAACTGAAGAGCCACATTAAAGAGAATGACAACTGGTTAGCATGCTAAGCAATTAGCATGCTAAGCTAACTAGCATAAGACAACAAACACAAGCAAGGTCACATTCAGAGATGAATATCTTGGGAATGGTAGCGAATATCAAAAATCCATTCAGTCATTTCTGTGCGGCTCGGTCCAAAGATCACCTGAGCTGATTTTGGACAAAATTGGACAAAAATTGTAGGAGGAGTAGCGAAAAAACTGTTTTCAATTTATTTCAATATGGCGGACAGGTACATTTAAGGAAAATGACAAATGACACATCGTCGGAATCGGCATAAGCCAGGGAATAAAATGACATAAAGCATACACATTTTGGAAAGTGTTTTCAAAAGTTATAAGTGGTTTTGCAATAATCATTACATCTGTGGAACAGTAGGTGGCGCTGTGTTGAAACTTCTCAGGTACCTTCAGGACCTTCTAAAGGTCATACATACCAATTTGTGTGAAGATATGTCAAATTGTTTAAAAGTTATTGCAATTTATGACAAAATTCAAAATGGCGGACACGTGGTTCATCCGATGTTGACGAATTCGATATCCTCGGATTCGGCATGGCACAGGGAATCCATAGACACCAAGATCTTGATTTTCTAATAAAGTGTTCAAAAGTTATTGGCCAAAATAGCCATTTTTCAGATCTCATGACCTGTAGGTGGCGCTGTTCCCAAATTTGGCATGGAACCTCAGATCATGGTCTTGATCAAGTGTACCAATTTTAGTTTTGATTGCTCAAAGTTTGGCCGAGATACAGCCTCTATAGCAATTTTGGGTCAACTTCGTTAACTTCGTGACATCATAACTTTTGAACAAAGATGAATAAAAAAAATCTGTTCAGTCATTTCTGTGCGGCTCAGACCAAAGATCACCTGATCAAAGTTTGGACAAAATTGGACAAATTTTGAAGGAGGAGTAGCGAAAAAACGGAATACTGTACTTTTCAAAATGGCCGCTACTGTAATGGGCGGAGACTTAATGTAAGAATTTGAATAGAATCAGCATGAAGAGACGAATCAGATGTACTAAATTGTATTTTTCTAGAGCAAATGGTTCAAAAGTTATAAACTTTAGAATGTTGAATTTTTGAACTGGTGGTGGCGCTATAGAGTTGGTCCTAGAGACTCCAAAATTGGTCAGATTTCTAGACATGACCATCACTACAAGTGTGCCAAATTTCATCATTTTCTCATGTTCCGTTGATAGGGCTGCCATAGACTCCCATTCGGGAGGAAGAATAATAATAAATATAGCTGCAAGCAGCAATTCGGGGCCAAGCCCCAGTAGGGGCAGTAGCGCAATACGGAGCAGGAAGAGCAAAAACAGCAGAAATTGAATGTACATGCAAAACATCTGGTTCAGAAGGACAGGTGGAAATGAAATGAAAATCAATAGAAGTTCAGAGAACGAACACGGAATGAACTAAAATACTTGTATCTCATTGAAGAGGAATAAAGATTAGCACAATCCTTATTTGGATAAAAAAGGTATCAAAATGACTCATTACACACAATTGTATAAAGGAACCCCACACGAGATTCGAACCCACGACCTCCGGGTCCAAGGTCCATTTCTCATCTCATTGCACCACTGTGCAAGTGAATGTTTCCACACCTGCCGAAGTTTATTAGTTCATGTGAAAATGAACTCAAAATGAAGAATTCTTATAAAGCTGCACTTTAGATCATTCTGCAGCTCATCATGCTGTAGTGCAATACAGAGCAGGAAGAGGAAAAACAGCAGAAAATGAACAAACATGAAACAGCTGGTTCAGAATTACGGGCAAGAATGAACTCAGAATGTACATAAGCTTAGATGAAAATGAACACAGCATGAAACAAAAAGCATTTATTTCTAATCCAAGAGGCAGTAAAGGAATCAAAACACACTATTTTATAAAACTGCTCCACCTGGGATTCGAACCCACTAACTTCGGATACAGGGCTCTTCAGATAACTGGCTTTACACATTGAGCTACTTGAGGATGCACATTCAACAGACTGTGGAAGAAACCTTTTAGTCTAACAAAGAATTCACAAAAAAAAGCATTACTTAGCATGCTAACCATATTAGCATGCTAAGCTAACTTAATGCTAATGAAGCTCATGGTTAACTTGATAACTGAAGAGCCACATTAAAGAGAATGACAACTGGTTAGCATGCTAAGCAATTAGCATGCTAAGCTAACTAGCATAAGACAACAAACACAAGCAAGGTCACATTCAGAGATGAATATCTTGGGAATGGTAGCGAATATCAAAAATCCATTCAGTCATTTCTGTGCGGCTCGGTCCAAAGATCACCTGAGCTGATTTTGGACAAAATTGGACAAAAATTGTAGGAGGAGTAGCGAAAAAACTGTTTTCCATTTATTTCAATATGGCGGACAGGTACATTTAAGGAAAATGACAAATGACACATCGTCGGAATCGGCATAAGCCAGGGAATAAAATGACATAAAGCATACACATTTTGGAAAGTGTTTTCAAAAGTTATAAGTGGTTTTGCAATAATCATTACATCTGTGGAACAGTAGGTGGCGCTGTGTTGAAACTTCTCAGGTACCTTCAGGACCTTCTAAAGGTCATACATACCAATTTGTGTGAAGATATGTCAAATTGTTTAAAAGTTATTGCAATTTATGACAAAATTCAAAATGGCGGACACGTGGTTCATCCGATGTTGACGAATTCGATATCCTCGGATTCGGCATGGCACAGGGAATCCATAGACACCAAGATCTTGATTTTCTAATAAAGTGTTCAAAAGTTATTGGCCAAAATAGCCATTTTTCAGATCTCATGACCTGTAGGTGGCGCTGTTCCCAAATTTGGCATGGAACCTCAGATCATGGTCTTGATCAAGTGTACCAATTTTAGTTTTGATTGCTCAAAGTTTGGCCGAGATACAGCCTCTATAGCAATTTTGGGTCAACCTCGTTAACTTCGTGACATCATAACTTTTGAACAAAGATGAATAAAAAAAATCTGTTCAGTCATTTCTGTGCGGCTCAGACCAAAGATCACCTGATCAAAGTTTGGACAAAATTGGACAAATTTTGAAGGAGGAGTAGCGAAAAAACGGAATACTGTACTTTTCAAAATGGCCGCTACTGTAATGGGCGGAGACTTAATGTAAGAATTTGAATAGAATCAGCATGAAGAGACGAATCAGATGTACTAAATTGTATTTTTCTAGAGCAAATGGTTCAAAAGTTATAAACTTTAGAATGTTGAATTTTTGAACTGGTGGTGGCGCTATAGAGTTGGTCCTAGAGACTCCAAAATTGGTCAGATTTCTAGACATGACCATCACTACAAGTGTGCCAAATTTCATCATTTTCTCATGTTCCGTTGATAGGGCTGCCATAGACTCCCATTCGGGAGGAAGAATAATAATAATAAAAGGGAAAACGTACAATTACAATAGGGGCTACAGCCCCTTTGGGGCTTGGCCCCTAATAAAAGGGAAAACGTACAATTACAATAGGGGCTACAGCCCCTTCGGGGCTTGGCCCCTAAATATCCCAATCAAATCATCACACACCAGTGCAAATACACAGCACCTCACAAAATGACCCATGAGTCAACCCCGCCCCCTTGCTCTTGGACCCCCAACTCCTAACAAAAGGCAAAACTAACAAAAAAAAAATATGCATTGAAATCATTAAATACACAATTCAAAGAGAAAAACGATATCAATACTAAACTAGATGAGTAAAGTTCGTAAACAAACTTTAAGTTGGCTTGAAAAAGCCTAGCCAGAAGGTTTGGATTAGTTTTATAAGCTTAAAGTTTGAAGCTTTTTAGTTTGAAATAGTTGAAGTTTTAGTTTAGTAGTTTAAAAGCTAGATAATGTATGAGTAAGTAAATGTGAGTGAGTGTGTGTAGATAGATATAGTTAGTTAGATAGTTAGATAGATAGTTAGATGGTTAGTAAGTTAGTTAGATAGTTAGAAAGTTAGTTAAGGTGCGTCCCAATTCGCGTACTTGTGCACTATTCTATGACGTTTTTAAGTACAAATAGTGCAGTAGTGCTTTCACACTGAAAATTCCAAAAAGAAAAAGTGCACTTTAAATACCCGGATGGTGCACTAAATTAACGGAAAAAACGAAATGTGGAATATTGGACACTTCGTGCACTCAACTGTCGCATATTTAATTGCGTAGCGGAGGGGAAGGGAGGATCAGACTCTGTTGTTAAATGACAAAATAACCTTATATAATTCACGGACTACATGGATGAGTGCATAGTGCACAAGTACATAGTGTATAAGTGCATAGTGTATAGTGCGTCATTTGGGACGCAACTTTAGTTTATGAGTTTGAGTGAGTTTGAATGGCTTAGTAATAGTACGTAGAATGGAAGCTTCATTGAGTTTAATGAGCTTCAGTTTGTTTTGATTTGAATTTGAGTTAGATAGATAGTTATATAGTTAGTTAGAAAGTTAGTTCGTTAGCTTATGAGTTTGAATGAGTTTGAATGGCTCAGTAATAGTACATAGAATGGAAGCTTCATTGAGTTTAATCAAAGACTATAGAATAACACAAGACGTGTCACTCGTATTGTTTTGAATGGGAGAAAGTGTAACGCGCAATATGGCGGAATAAGTCCCGCCTTCTAAATAAGAGCCAATCGCCGACTGGTAAAGTCTTTGCGTCACTTCAGCGGCCGTTAGAATCACCGGTTTCTAAAGAAACAGTCAGACGCGCGCCTCCGAAGAGACGCGCATTTAGGTCTGCGCATGCGCATTAGCTTGAACCAGCCTGAAAAATACAGTTTTTTGTCATGATTCGAGCATTTAGAAACTAAATTTATGAGCCGGCTGTTGTTAGATTTCATTGGTGATTTCAAATATGAAATTTAATCGTAAGGTTGGCGAAAAGTTTTGGAGAATTTGATGTTTCCCCATTCAAAGAGATTGCATGATGCCCAGGATGCCCGAGAGGCGTTTCAAAGATGGCCGCCGAGTGAAATGACTTGTCTTAAAGAGACTTTGGTTTAATGGGCTTCAGTTTGTTTTGATTTGAATTTTGACAGTTGGAGTTTGATGGAATGTTCAGATTTTCAATGTAAGTAAATGGGAGTTTTTTCCAGTTTTAATCAGCATTTTTAGGAAAGTCGGATCAGTCTGAAAAGATATAGCAACTCGAGTCAGAACAGTTTGAAGGTCTGGGCCGAGTTTGGTGGTTGTAGCTTTAAAGCTCTAGGAGGAGATGCAGTCTAAAATTTGGCTCAGAAGAAGAAGAAGAAGAAGAAGAAGAAGAAGACGGAAGAAAAATAAGTTTATATAGCAGATCAGTAAGTTGGCTTTTTCAAGCCAACTTAATAAACAAACAAAATAAACATGAAAGATGTCCATCAACTAAACTTAAAAAAAAAAAAAAAACACTTCCAAGAAAACAAGAAAATACAATTACAAAAACACTACATTACCCTTGAACACACAAACACGCATGCACACGCTCACACACACACACACACACACTAAAATAGCGGGGCAGTGATTCTCCTTTCAATCAACCCGCATAGCATAATACAAACAGTTATTGCGTGTACAGCCGCAATCAATATTGAATAATGAAGGTACCGCCAATTCGATCACTATTATCTTTGTCGATCCAGCAGCAAAACAGCAGTACTCCACAGGTCAATGAACAAACGAGACTCTTGTAGCCCCAGCAACAGAATCCTCCTCGCTAAGTCAACGGCATATACCACACATCTGAAATAACACATAAATGATTAAACAAATATCATATAAAACCCATGATGCACAAACACAAGGAAGCTACATACCTAGGGTGCGAGGAATCCGCAGTAACTTCTGTGACGTGATTCTCCCCACGGCAGATCTATATACTATACACCTCTAGCCATGATAGGCTCACTCAACAGACCGTAACGAGCCAATAGTTGACAGAGACCAACACCGATACTGCCACACACTGATAGAAATTGGCGAACCCCAGAAACCTCTGCAGGGCTTTACGGGAATCTGGAGTTGGCCAATCCACCACAGCCTTAACCTTGTGGAGATCCATGCGTACTCCCTCAGATGAGATGCTGAATCCCAGAAAAGGAACAGACTGTGCATGAAAAACGTATTTCTCCACCTTGACAAAAAGCCCATTCTCGAACAGCGTCTGGAGCACCCGCCTGATGTGCTGAACATGTTCCTGGAGAGGAAAATATCAAAATGTTGTAACGATCTTTAGCAATATTACAACACTGTAAATGCAAATAGTATTCCTTACTATAAAAACACCAGTATGTTTACTTGATTTTAACCAAAATGTTGACTTTACTACAAATGTTTTATTGTTGCTGAAATATTAGAACATATAGCTCCCATAACTAATGTAATTTAAGTAAAATTACTCAAAATGTCTAAGACGTGCTGTTACGCATGCGTACTGGACCACAATTTCCCCTCCCCCACACAGCACAGGAGCATATGGATTGAGGATTCGAGACGAACTACTTCGACAAGTTTAAGGTAAAATCTTTTCCTTTAAACCTCATTTTCTGATTTTTTAGTTTTTTTTTGTTTGCTAGTCTTAATAATCATTACATCTGCACGTTGTTAGTTGCATTCTGTTTTATGGAATTTATTAGCCGATGTTAAGAACTTGCACAAACACGTTTAGACCACTGTGCATTATCTGAAGCAATTTCTACTCAAATTAGTTATTATCTGCTTTATATCTGTAAAACCAGCTGCCTGGTTGCATATTACTTACTATTAATTCATTAATTTGTACAATGGGCAGGAGTATACCAGTAATTGAGTAACGTTAATTTGAACTGATGATTGGTCATTATTAAGCGAACGCGAATGTTTACGGAATTCGAAATTCAGTGACAATTCTACAAAACGTGTCAAGTTGGGGCTTCGTTTTTAATGCTGTGATTGTTACAGAATGGTTTTTGATGGCGCTCAGCATATAACGTTACTGGAATAGCAGTACGCGCCACTTTCGAACGAGGCAGCTCAGAGACATTGCTGCATTAACATTAGAGAGCGCGCAATCCAGCCAAAGTACAATTGGTTGGAAAAGAACACTACATCTTCAGACCAGTTATTTTAAATTAACTTGACACGATGCGTTAAAAGAGCACTGACGAGTGCTGAACTCTAGTCAAGTCGGTTGCTACGAATGCGTGCTTATTATTATAATTATGGCAATATGCAGGCAGCACAAAAAGACGACCATTGTGAGGTGTTTTTCAATTAACGTTAAAGGTGCCCTAAAACTTTTTTTTAAAAGATGTAATATAAGTCTAAGGTATCCCCTGAATGTGTCTGTGAAGTTTCAGCTCAAAATACCCCATAGATTTTTTTAAATTAATTTTTTTAACTGCCTATTTTGGGGCATAATTAGAAACGAGCCGATTTCAGGTTGCGGTCCCTTTAAATGCTTGCGCTCTCCGCCCCCTCTCGAGCTCTCGACTCTATCACAGCATAAACAAAGTTTACACAGCTAATATATCCCTCAAAATGGATCTTTACAAAGTGTTCGTCATGCATACTGAATGCATGCGTCGGATTATGTGAGTATTGTATTTATTTGGGTGTTTACATTTGATATTGAATGAGTTTGAGGCTATGGTCTGTGGCTAACGGCTAACATTACACACTGTTGGAGAGATTTATAAAGAATGAAGTTGTGTTTATGAATTATACAGACTGCAAGTGTTTAAAAATGAAAATAGCGACGGCTCTGGTCTCCGTGATTACAGTAAGAAACGATGGTAACTTTAACCACATTTAACATTACATTAGCAACATGCTAACGAAACATTTAGAAAGACAATTCACAAATATAACTAAAAATATCATGTTATCATGGATCATGTCAGTTATTATTGCTCCATCTGCCATTTTTCGCTGTTTTCCTTGCTTGCTTACCTAGTCTGATTATTCAGCAGTGCACATCCAGACGTTCTGCCCTTGTGTAATACTAACTCCCCTTGTGTTGTGCCTCAATCATGGGCTGGCATATGCAAATATTGGGGGCGTACACCCCGACTGTTACGTAACAGTCGGTGTTATGTTGAGAGTCGCCTATTTTTCGGAGGTCTTTTAAACAAATGAACTCTTGTTATTTAACTATGCCAATATAAATTCAATTTTTAATTCTAGGGCACCTTTAAGTCTTTAGCATAACCCTTCACCCCACCTCCTCAAGCAGAGTATAAACAACGTTGCAACTAATTTAAATCTTATTTTTAAAATAATACCTTATACATGTTATGTTTCCATTTAACTCACTGGCCACCTGCTTTGCATGTGTCCCACAATTAAAAAAACAAACAACAACAACAAAAAAAGAAACACTGGTCTATGCATCTGATTGTTTTTTGTTCATTAACTTTTGATTGACTTTTTTTCTTTCTTTTTTTAGAATACCAGTTGATGAGCTGCTATGCAGTGGAAATTTAAGTTCTGCACTTACACATCAGAAAAGAAGGCACCACTTCTTAAACACTACCGCATAAGCCATGGAACATATTCACGAATTGTTCCAATACCATGTCTTCATACTGAGTGTCCATGTACTTTTAAGTCATTCAATGCATTAAAAGTGCATTTATCAAAAATCCATTCCCAGCATACAATTGCAGAGTCAAGTAGCTCTGGTCATGCTGTAGTTTGTTACAAGTGCCATGTTTGTGACTTAACTGAGCCATGTAGCAAGTCAGATTATTTTGCCCATTTGTGTACTCATTTAAAGAATAACGAGAAAGTTCAGTGTCCTTTCAAAGACTGTTCTTTTGAGACTAATGTGTACTCCACGTTTAATGCGCATAAATGTAAGGCACACCAGCACCACTGCTATGAAGATTTTAAACTAGGGGTTGTGTTAAGCTCTCAACATAGTTACACAGAAGAAGATACAGCTTGTCCACCTGTTGACAGCTCAGGCAGTGAAGATGAATGTAATGTGGCAGAAGAACAGGGCAATCTGGATGACACAAAACAAAAGTTGGAACACAATTTGGCATCACTTTTTCTAAAAATGCAAACAATTTTGCATATTTCTGACGCAAGAAGTTAAATCAAATTCACTTATTGTCTGAGCCACTGTTATATAGCACAATACAGCAGACTTTTGTTAAGCACTACGGTGAGGTAGACAGCACAGTTGTGAAAGAGCTTGTCAGGACAGTAACTGACAGCAGTGTGCTGTTACGCTGTACAAATGAAGGAGGTCCTCTTTCCACGACTAATAGGAGAGCATCATACTTCATGAGAGAATTCCCAGTTGTTAGTCCTGTTGAGTACAAAATAGATGGAGATGATCAACATTATGTGTATGTCTCAATAATACAAATGTCGCAGAAATTGCTAAATAAAAAGGAAATTCTTGATGAGGTGCTGGCTTCAGGTGAGACCTCAAGGGGATACAGTAGTTACAGAGATGGTACTCATTATAGGGATAATTCATTTTTGGCAGAAGGTGATTGTAGAATATCCCTTAATCTCTACATAGATGACTTTGAAGTGGCCAATCCACTTGGAACATCACGAAAAAACACAAATTGTGTGCTATCTACTGGGTACTTGCGAACTTGCCAGCAAAACATACATCGTCTTTGCACACCATTCAGCTAGCTTTTCTGTGTAAAACAAATGTAGTTAAGCAGCATGGCTACTCAAAAGTACTCCACTCACTAATTGAAGACCTGAAATGTCTTGAAGAGCAGGGAGTATATGTTGAGCAGTTGGGATCATGTGTGAGGGGAACTGTTCTGCATGTCCTGGCAGATAATCTAGGTGCCCATTCATTGGCAGGCTTTCAGGAGAGCTTTAGAGTGAATCTTCCTTGTAGATTTTGCATGGCCACAAGGGATGACATTCAAGTCAAAGAAGTTAGATCTGGCTCTTTTGAAATGAGGACAAAAGAAAAACACCAACAGCATGTTCAAGATGTCCTACGGGATAGTACTTTGGTGGCGCAGTATGGCGTGAAGAGTAGCTGTCCATTGAGTGACAATTTGAAACACTTTAATGCAATTGGTGGTTTCCCCCCAGATCTGTTGCATGATCTCTTGGAGGGCGTTGTTCCTGTAGAGATGGCAGTGTGTTTGCAGGATTTAATTGGCAAACATTACTTTTCCCTGGATTCCTTAAATGGTGCCATCAAACAGTTCCCATACAAATTTTCAAATAGGACTGACCAGCCACAGCCAATTCCAAAATTGTACACAAGTAAGCGAACAATAGGGGGAAACGGACATGAGAATTGGGCTCTCTTGAGGCTCCTCCCACTCTTGATTGGCCATAAAGTGGGAGAGAATGATCATACCTGGGAAATTAATGTTGTTGAAAGATATTGTTGAATTGGCTTTGTCTACCCACTTTTCTGATGATACTGTGGATTTCTTGAATTGCAAGATCTCAGAACACAGGACTTTGCTACAAGAAGTGTTTCCAAACTTTGTGCTGTGCCCAAAGCATCACTTCATGAAGCACTATCCTCAACTGATCAGAATGTATGGGCCATTGAAGAATTTTTGGACAATCAGATTTGAGGGGAAACATAAGTTCTTCAAGAAAGTGATACGTGATGCACAAAATTTCAAAAATGTCCCCCTAATGCTGGCCAAGAAGCATCAAATGGCAATTGTCTATCACATGGATGCCAGTTGTTTTTTCAAGCCAAAAGTACAAATGGACAGGGTCTGTAGTGCACTTATCACAGCCTTTCCTGAAAATGTTCAGGAATATCTAAAGCTGCAGAGTCCTAATTGTAGTAGTACAGTGCTAGTTTCATCCAGTGTTTACATTGATGGAATTAAGTACTGCCCAGACATGGTGGTTTCAGTTGGATCTTGTTCAGGTTTGCCAGAATTCATGCAGATTGAGAAAATCTTGACGATCAACACTGACATAATGTTCCTTTGCAAACCTCAGATTGCATGGTACATTGAGTATTTCGCTCTTATGAATTGTGCAGCTTACATTTGCTGCAAGTTGTTCTGCCTTCTGAACTAAATGACCCCTTCTCTTTGGCTGCTTATAATGTCAGAGGCCAGTTCTATGTCACATTGAAGTATTATATCTGCTGCTAAGTTACATTCTTTTGTATTATTGTTTTTTTTTTTTTTTGACTTCTGCTTTTTTTCCTTTTCATTTTAGAATTTCACTTGGCCATGTCGATTATAATTCGCGTTATTGTGCACGACAGTGACATCCGAAAAGTAATAATTCCAGAAAAACCAGCTGATGTTGATGCCTTGAAAAAGGTGCTGCAAGAGAATCTTCAGCTCACATACACATTCAGTGTCCAATATGAAGACCCTGATTTTAACCATGCATTGTGTAATGTCAGTGACATTAATGACTTGCCAGACAGGGCAACACTGAAAATAATTCCTCTAGACACATCTCCCTCCTCAAGTCAAGCTAACACTGTACTTCTCTCAGATTCAGATACATCAGAGCAGTTGTCTGCTGAAAGACAGCTTGAATGGCCAGAGGATTTTGAAATACCCAAATTCTCTGTTAATGTTGAGTACCGTCTCCGTCAGGGAAACCTTGCTTTTCTTAAAGATGGTACAACTCTTAATGTCGGAAGAGACATAAAACATGACATACTGGAAGCGCTTGCTGGGACCATGTACAACTTTAAGGCATATCCAAGAGATGAAGATTTTGCCCAAGTTGCTGCAGCTCTAATAAAAACACATCCCTGTTTGACTGAACAGGGCTCCCCAACAGGCTCAGCTGGCTGGAAAAACAGCATGAAATTTAAAATGGCCAACTACAGATCCAAATTGCGTAAATCTGGCTGTAGTGATGTTGCAGTAGGGGGAAAGAGGTGTGCAACGATGGCATTAAAGTCAGGCATTAAAAAACCCAGGCAATTTGAATTAAATTTCTTATCAAACTTTCCTAATGGAGAAGATGAAGAAAGTCAAGAATGCACAAGAATAGAACTTGTACAAGAAATGAAAAAGAGTCCCCCAAACATGAGCATGATTGGCAAGAAGATGGACTGTACATTTGCTTTAAAGGATTAGTTCACTTTTAAATAAACTTTTGCTTATAATTTACTCACCCCCATGTCATCCAAGATGTCCATGTCCTTCTTTCTTCAGTCGAAAAGAAATTAAGGTTTTTGATGAAAACATTCCAGGATTTTTCTCTATACAATGGGCTTGAATGGGCACCAGACGGTTCAAGGTCCTAAAGACAGTTTCAGTGCAGCTTCAAAGGGCTTTAAACGATACCAGACGATGAATAAGGGTCTTATCTAGCGAAACGATCAGTCATTTTTTAAAAATAAAAAAAAAATTAAGTTTTATAAGCACAAATGTTCTCCTTGCTCTGTTCTCGGATGCACGTTCGTGACGTCACGTAATACGCAATTACGTTGAAAAGGTCACGCTTGACAAGCGGAAGTACAGATTCGGTGTTTACAACTTAAATGTGCAAATACTAAGTCAAACGCCGTTTACAAAAAAAGGTAAAACAACAATGTCGGACGAGGAGAAGATGAGTTTTTCGCCTGCCCTACCTTTTGAACCGGAATACACAGAGGAAGAAATTAGGCAGATGGAAGAGACTGCTGCGGCGGCACACACCTCTCAAGCATCGGGCAGACGAAGATCTAACGAGACGTGGTGGTGCAGTCCCTGTTTCCATCTCGCTGCATTACCGGACAAAATTTCCACCGTTACTGAGCAACAGCATTTTAAGGGGGTCGCACACCGGACGCGAAGCTCAGCGCAGAGCCACATCTTTAAAATTCGAACGCATTGTTTTCTATGAGTGTCCGCACACCGGCGGCGACATTCGGTGCCTGTCCGCGGCGCCCAGGAAGTTGTCCAAATTCCTGCTGCACCACAGAGCGCCATGTACATTGTTTACATTAAATGTATGTTATATTTCTCTCAAATTGTCGTTACTGACTTCACCCTGTGCTGCAAGATACATCAGTTTTACATTCTTAGTTTAACAGCTTGAATAAAGTCTAAAAATGTATAATAAACGTAGCCTTTTCTTTCCTTTTGCTTTGTTGTGCCATTTTTCCATGTACACTAACCTCAGTGCGAAATATTAAAGCATATGTAACGTTTCCCTGTTGACGTAAAACACTCCCATTGTGCAGCTCTTCTATCAGGAGTCGATTCAAAATTGAGCTTGCGCGTATATAATGTGCGCGGCCGGTGTGCGACCGTTTTTTGTTCATACTGATTCATGACCTAGGGAACTAGGGAGCTGATCGAGACGCAGGGTTAGTATTTGCACGTTCAAGTTGTAAACACCAAATCTGTACTTCCGCCTACGTCAAGCGTGACCTTTTCAACGTAATTGCGTATTACGTGACGTCACGAACGCTCATCCGAGAACAGAGCAAGGAGAACATTTGTGCTTATAAAACTTAAACTTTTTAAAACATTTTTAAAATGACTGATCGTTTCGCTAGATAAGACCCTTATTCATCGTCTGGTATCATCTGGTATCGTTTAAAGCCCTTTGAAGCTGCACTGAAACTGTCTTTAGGACGTTGAACCGTCTGGTGCCCATTCAAGCCCATTGTATGGAGAAAAATCCTGAAATGTTTTCATCAAAAACCTTAATTTCTTTTCGACTGAAGAAAGAAAGACATGGACATCTTGGATGACATGGGGGTGAGTAAATTATAAGCAAAAGTTTATTTAAAAGTGAACTAATCCTTTAAGATGGAAAGAAATCATCCACTCTGAACCTCCTGTCTGTGAGATCTTGAAAAAATGGCCAGCACTTTTCACAGAAAGCCAGGTTTGTATCCTTTTCCTCTTCAAAACCCTGTTATTTTTAATGAATTGAATGTTGGAATGTTAATAGCCACTGCATGTTTGTGCTTAGATCTTTACAGAATTCAATAGTATCCGGAAGGAATCTGAGATCTGAGTTATACGCAGCTTTGGACACACACTCTGCTCGCTTGTTTGAAATTTTCTGGAAAAAAGGAGGAAATCAGGGAAGAATACTTGATGAAATCTTGCAACAAGCTGATTCAAAGGTATTCTTGTATAATGCTATCTTTGAGTTATGATTTGCATAGGATTGTTATGCCCAGCCTATAACATGTCAGCCCGTCTCTACTTTTTTATAGCCATCTTATGCAACATGTTCGCACCGCAGTACTTCATGGACTTCCAGTCCTCCTGGGGGAAGACCCAGAGGAATTTTTCAGGATGTGCTTTGCAAGTAATGTAATTGGTGTTTCTGCTTTTTTAAATTGCCATTTTGTTTTATTCCATGAGAGTATAGCTCATGTTTGGAAAAATATTTAAAATTCTATGTATACTTTTTGTAGTTTTGCAGTAATACTATATTTGTCTCTTGTGAAACAATTATGATGTATGACATTTGAGTGCCTTAAAGGTTCACCCAAAAATGAAAATTCTGTCATCATTTACTCACCCTCAGATTGTTACAAATCTGTATACATTTCTTTGTTCTGTTGAAAACAAAGGAAGATATTTTGAAGAAAGTTTGTAACCTGTTTTTTTTGGGCCAACATTGACTTCCATAGTATTTTTTTCCGACTATGGAAGTCAATTGTGGCAGCCTGATTACAAACATTCTTGAAAATATATCTTCCTCTTTTTTTAAGCAGTATAAACGATGTATACAGATTTGTAACAACCTGAGAGTGAGTATATGGTGACAGAATTTTATTTTTTGGGTGAACTATCCCTTTAAATTGATTAATTATATAAACAAACTGATCACAGATTGGTTTTGGCTTTATTATCACACACTTTGAAGTAGTGTTGTCAAAAGTACCGGTACTTCGGTACCAAGTCGGTACTGAAATTTTGAAAATGTGACGATACCAGCATTTCTGTAGTACCGGTAGTACCGAGAATCCGGGTATATTCGGTACCCACTGATAAGGCTGTTGGCAGTATTTACTTGAATATGACACGAGTGAAGCACAAAGCTTTGTTTACAGAAGAAATAATAGGTTAGCAATTAAATGTGACATCGCAGCCATGGAAACATTTGGTTAATGCCGAATAAGAGAGGTGCGTGAGTCCATACATTTAAGCTTCGTATTCTGTTTTCCGAATCGCGATCTGGTCACCTGATTAGCAGAGAATTTAACAATATTCCATTAGTTATTCCACTGAACATGGAATCTGTTTCTTTTCCCAAATCTTCACTCACGCAGGGGATTATAACGTTTCTTTCGTTCACATTTAGGCCTATTATAGGCTATTCGCATTCTTTACTGTGGTAAAGTAGAAAAAAAACACCGTAGGACAGAAACCTTTTTGCTCGCACGTCAGTTTCTATTTAACAGAGTTTGTGCTTGTTATTAGACTTAGGCGCGTCAAGTTTATTTGTATATATCGCGTTTCATACGCTGGTGATTTTTACTTTCGTTTTCTCTGGCAGCGCTAAATCAAACATAGCCTGAATGTCTTGCCCCTGCAGAGGATAAAACTCGCTCTTCAGACCTTTTACAACAAGTGTCAGTTGTTTGTAACATCAGGAGATAAGGAAGATATTATTAAAGAGAAATGGTCTCATTCCTGCTCGTGTCCCACATCCCTCTCAAAGCGCAAAGCGGCTATATCAAAATAATAACGCGACTTTGGCTATATATGACGCGTCTTTGTGTGGAAATAAAAAACGAATGCTTTTCGAAATAATATTTAACTTTCTTATTATTTAGGTTACCATTATTTACCGATATTTATTTCATAGTTTTACAGGCTGTAGTGTGTTGTTTCTCTGCCGGAATAGCTAAAATAAACACACACGTCTGTTACCCCTGTTGAAAAAACGAGCATATGCTGGTAAAGTAGGTTTTGAAGGTGGTATGCTGGTTTGAGCTGGTTTATGCTAGTCCAGGACCATTTTAGGACTAGTATGGACCAGCAGCACCTACCTTACCAGCATATGCTGGTTTTTTCAACAGTACACAATGGATGTTTGAGCATTTAATTATTTATTTATTTTTTTTATATTTCAAAATTTATTTCATTGAGGTAGCCTATATATACACACACAAACACACACACTCCAAATCATATTTAATGTTTTTAAAATAGGCTATATAAAATAGTAAAATAGTTCCAATAGATTTTACTGCGGTACCGAAATTGGTACCGAGAACCGTAAAATTTTCATGGTATCGGTACCGACTACTGGAATTTTGGTACCGTGACAACACTACTTTGAAGGGATAAGATATAGTCTTGTAAATGATGCTTGTGATGGTTTTGTTATCTCCACAACAAAAAGGAGATAATGCTAAATGGTGGATCAAGCAGTATAAGTAAATTGTAAAATAAAATAAAAATCTAAATGTACATTTATTATTTTGGTTTTATGTTAATAATTAAGAACAGTGTAAAAGTTTAATAAAGTAGTCCATGGAACTTGTATGTAATAGTCCAAGTCTTCTGAAGGCATGCAGTTGGCTCTGGTGAACGAAAAACTAAATTTAAATGAGTAGTTCACCCAAAAATGACAATTCACCCTTATGCACAGTGATGTCTTTTGAAACAATATTTTTTGTTTTATATACGCTATAAATCTTGTCATCTCGTTTTGGTGATCATAATTTAAAGCTTGATTACATTTCATTGTGTTTGATGCAGATCACTGCATACCCGCTCTGGTCATCAATATGAGTCAATCGCAATGAAGTTTAAAAGCATTTTTTTAATTTAGCTCAACAGCAAATATTGTCAGAATGAAGAAATTCACATTTTTCTTATTTTTCTGTTTCTGCTTAGGATGTGGATGTAGACGCAGACTTCAGTGAAGTTGATGTTGGCCTGCTCACTGTTTTACATGAAGGAATGCCTGCCAAACGTCCAAATGCCCTCAACGTGGATGCAATAAGGGCAATCATTCTGGAGGGAACAATTGTTGTGGATGATGTCCCAAATTTGCCACATGCTGTATGTCTTCTCTTTGCTTTGATCTATGCTCTAAATTTAGACTACCCAAAGACAATGAGGAACACATTTGATTGTATTCAGCGGGTATTTCTGTCTTTGGGAGGGAAGAATCTCAATCTTAAACCCAAACTCCAAACCCTTAAAAATCAGCTTTTAAGCTAAACTTGTGTCTCCTTACTTTCTGCCTTGGATGCCTGTGCTGCCGTGTTTAAGATGTAGGCATATTGGCATATTCATTTGCACTAATTTCAACTGGTTCAAATAAGTTGTTACTGTCGTTTTGTTTTGAAAACCTTTCCAAAGCCACATGCTGTGTCAAGGTAGAAAAGGTTTGTATTTCAAGGTTGTAAAAGCCTACTTTATTTTATTTACTTAATTTTTTTCTGTTCTGTTTGCAAACAGTGCCTGTTTAGAAAATGTCATGACAGCAGAATGCTGTCTAGCCAAGAGGTCAAGAGTAAAAAAAAAAAACAACCTTGTTTTAAAAGCATATTTTTATTGTGATGTTCTTAAATTTTCTGTAAAAACTTGTTTACAAAATTAAACAGTTGAGAATTTCATGCTTGTGTTAAGTGCATTCTATGCTAGTTGAGCTACTAAAAATGTTCACTTTACTTGAAGAAAATGTGGAAACCAATTGCACATAGTTTTTTAAGTCTACGTAGCATAAAATGGCAGATTAAAACCATGTTGAGAATAATAGTATTTAAGATGTTTTGCAGAACACAATATAACACTGTTAGTTAAATGGAATTTCTCATGTAATCTTACTATTAAATCTTAAGTAAAATTAGTAAATATTCTAGAGTATGTTAACTAGAATTGACATTAAACTAACTTGATATTTATTACTTAATTTACTTGGGAAGAGTTAGATTTCTTTACTTTTAATAGATTATTAACTTAACTTCAGTTTTCCCTTTAAGTTTGCGTTGCAAAAATAAGGCAATCGGTTTCCAAACTTTTTTTAAGTAAACTGAACTTAGAATTTACAGTGAAGTATTTAATCAATCAGCTAAAATCATGGGTGAAATATATATTTAATAAATCATAAAGCCTTATGATTTATTATGATATATGTTGACCCAAAAGGGAATTATGCATATATACACTGTGTACAGAATTATTAGGCAAGTTGATTTTCTGATCATATTTTTTTTTCCAAGCACATTTTACCAATTCCAATCCACATCAATCTTAATAACTACTATTAATATTGTTTTTAATCATTTATAAGTGATATATAATTGTTCATGAAGGCTGGAAATGAAAAATGCCTTATATTCAGGTGTGCAGAATTATTAGGCAGGTTTTCTTTTACAGGCAAAATGAGCCAAAAAAGAGATTTAACTCAGACTGAAAAGTCAAAAATTATTAAATACTCATGAGAAGGACGCAATACTAATGCAATACTAGAAATTGCAAAGTTAAAGCATGACCAAGGGACAGCAAAATGCTCATTGGGTCAGCGGGGTCAGACAAAAACAGGTGGAAAAGAAAAGACACATGTTAACTGCAAAATAATTAAGAATTAAGGTGAAGAATTAAGTGTGAAACCATCAGGAACCCTTTAGTCTCCAGCGCCACCATTTTCCAGAACTGCAACCTACCTGGAGTCTCCAGAAGTGCAAGGTCTCAGGATCTCAGAGACTTAGGTTAGCTAAAGAATCCTAAAAAATGACCCGCACTTGATAAGAATCACAAGCTGAAGTGTTATAAAATACATGAAGACTGGGTTTTTATAGGCCTTATAGACAGACAGCTTGAGAGTGACTCCTGAAGGACCAGCACCACATCCTCTTGAACCACTCTTTGAAGAATTTATCTTCCAGAATCTGGCAGTAAGTTTTGGAAGATCATTTTTAGTCCATCTCTGCAAGACAGACATTTCAGGATAAGAGATGGACTAAAAGTGAACTCAAACACCTTACTGCCAGATTCTGGATAAACTGGTTCAAGAGGATGTGGTGCTGGTCCTTCAGGAGTCACTCTCAAGCTGTCTGTCTATAAGCCCTATAAAAACCCAGTCTTCATGTATTTTATAACACTTCAGCTTGTGATTCTTATTAAGTGTGGGTCATTTTTTAGGATTCTTTAGCTAACCTAAGTCTCTGAGATCCTAACACCTTGCACTTCTGGAGACTCCAGGTAGGTTGCAGTTCTGGAAAATGGTGGCGCTGGAGACTAAAGGGTTCCTGATGGTTTCACACTTAATTCTTCACCTTAATTCTTAATTCTTTTGCAGTTAACATGTGTCTTTTCTTTTCCACCTGTTTTTGTCTGACCCCGCTGACCCAATGAGCATTTTGCTATCCCTTGGTCATGCTTTAACTTTGCAATTTCTAGTATTGCATTAGTATTGCGTCCTTCTCATGAGTATTTAATAATTTTTGACTTTTCAGTCTGAGTTAAATCTCTTTTTTGGCTCATTTTGCCTGTAAAAGAAAACCTGCCTAATAATTCTGCACACCTAAATATAAGGCATTTTTCATTTCCAGCCTTCATGAACAATTATATATCACTTATAAATGATTAAAAACAATATTAATAGTAGTTATTAAGATTGATGTGGATTGGAATTGGTAAAATGTGCTTGGGAAAAAAATATGATCAGAAAATCAACTTGCCTAATAATTCTGCACACAGTGTATGGTGAATTAATTACAACGGATTATAATCAATTACATATATGATTAGTTCTAGCTTAATAGTTGTTTTAGAAAAACCATCCTAGTTTGTCCAGCAAACCATTAGTTTTCTCACAGACTATTATAAAAAGAATGTTATTCTCTGGCCACGAGAATAACTTTCTATTACAGCATCAAAGCGTAAAGCAGTGTTGCCGGATCGAAAACGTAGAAGTGACTTGGTTTTTCTGAATGAGCAGCAGAATAATCGAGCATGAATATAATGTTTAATATATGAAACTACAAAATACAGAGGTTATACATCTAAATATACACAGAGGATATACATATATACAAAAGCAAAAGTAAAGACAAAAGAGAGAAGACAAGTAGCAAGCTTACTAACAGTCCTTGAGAGCCAGCAAAGAATCAGTATCATTAGGTCATATGACTTATCGCATCTAAGATAGAGAGAAGCGGTAGGCTACTTGCATGAGTTTGTGTGCTGAGTTTCGATTCAGTGTGGCTGCAGTTCGTTGGCTTCTTCCGTTTCAGCGGGAAGATTTGAACTGAGGACTTGAACGTTTGTTTCGCCGGAGATAGTCGTCCCGAAAGATGAGCGCGTGATGGAAGCGCGGTCGCCGATACGTCAATGGTGATGGACAATTCAGAGACAATCGAGAGACAAAGCAAAAATGCTTGTGCTCGTCTTTTATGGACAAACAAGCCAACACGCCTCCTTGGGTGAAACAGCCTATGATATAGGTGCAATATTGGTGGGCAAACATTTTCTTTGTCTTGTCTTGTGGCTCGATTTGCATAATTTATGAAGTGTTAGATCAGAGTACATTTTTCTTCGAAGTACCATTAAAAATAGAACAGTGAATTTTACAGTAATGTGACCTACATTGTTGAATAACGCATAAAGAGAGCTTTACAAAGAAACCAAACTTGTCAGGTGGCAAAAACATAAAAGGGGAGATATATACAGTTTATACTCTAATTTTATCGTTTAGAATGAAACTAACATCACTACAGTCATAGCTAAGCTTATACACTAGGGATACATAAATGCAACTTCAAAATACAACGACGGGCACAGTCATATTTTGTACATACAATCTTCATGCGTGTTTGTGTGTGTCTGTGTGTGGTGTGTATTGGGATTTGGCTGGTCTGGCCTGTGGCCACATGGTCCTTAACCCACAGGGGGTGATTCTTTTGAAGTCCCCAGAGCTGGGGACTGGGGCATTCTGGGTAGCCTCTGATGGGCTACAAAGTCTCTCCTAGACCGGCCGGAGCCGATTCGTGATTTACATGCACAGTTCAGGAGGCTAAAAGCATTCTGAGAATTCCAAAGTTGGTTGGCTAAGACGGATCTTGTACAGGCGTTACAATGTCATCCAGGTAGACATATATGTACTGATCAACCATGTCTCTAAGCACATCGTTAACGAGAGCTTGGAAAACCGCAGGTGAGTTGGACAGGCCAAAAGGCATAATGAGATATTCAAAGTGCCCCCTGGGGGTATTGTACGCGGTTTTTCACTCATCCCCCTCCCTTATGCGAACCAAATGATAAGCGTTGCATAGATCCAATTGTTGAGAAAATAAACAATCCCTGGAACCGCTCAAAAGCTGAAGACATCAACAGCAAAGGATAAGTATTCTTTACCGTGATGCTGTTCAACCCTCGGTAGTCAATGCATGGTCGCAACCAGGGTTGGGCAAAAATACATCAAAATGTTTTAAAAAAAAATAAAATACCAAATACCTTAATTTTAAGTGTATCAAAATAAACTACAAAATACAGCAGCATACAAGGGAGCATGAAATTTCTTCGCAAACCTTCCATCAGTTGGCCCATTTGATCTATCCCTTCACCATTACACTGACTCAGTTGATTAAGTACATGATGTTTGATAGCAACAGCTTTTCTCTGTCCGAGTCATGCAATAAATCTGACATATGCTACCAGTTAAAAGCACAATGTAGGAATTTTAGATTAAAACATCCAAAAACCACTAGAACAATGTTATATATTTTGTTGACTTGTGTACTTACATTAACCCAAATGTTTCCAAGAATGTTTAAATCCAGAAAAAAAGCAATTTTACCAAGGACACGGACCTTGTCCGTGCCTCACCTATCAATGACATCATATCCGTGTTACACTCGATGTCTGGTTTCATTCTGTCGAAACCATGGAAACACAAAGACGCTTTAATATATTATGTGTTTTATTACACAGGGGAGCAACTGTTTGGATACATTCATCGACAGAAAACGAATCATTGTTATATAGCTCAACACATTTAGTCTTATTGTTTAAATCTTGTTTTCTTGATTTGCAGTGAGTACCATGTTTTACCATGCCTAATATTGATCTTGCTTAGTGCAGTGTGCAACAAGTGTCTCATAGCAGCTGCCGAGCGGACGCACAGAGTAGCACTATAACAACTTTCAACACTCAAATGTATCTAATATGATAAAACAGTGCTGCTTTACCCTACGTGCACATGACCGGAAGAAGCGGAAGCAGCGACTACGGCATAATAAAAGTTCCGCTGCTGTCGAGACGTGTGTTGTGCTCGTCTATTATTAACAATTGCTCCAGCTGCTCCGTTACTGCTCTCACAGCATTCGGCCATGCTCTGCTTCACACTACAGTAATGTTAATAATCTCATCCATGAACATGATTTCTGCCTGAGTCCCATCCCGATTCTTTTCCACCAGCTGTAGACGTGAAGACAACACCTCCCATGATTCCGTGAAATCAAGGTGTATCGAGCTACGCCTTTGTTTTGAATGAGTGATCTCTAGCGGTGAAAATTTACATATTGTGGCTTTAACAGATCAAATATTCTCATATCCCTGTGATCTCCCAGATGAAGGTTAGTTTTAAAGTAACCAACAATTTAATGTTTGCAAATGACTCATAATTGTATCCTAATTTATTTACTTAGTGTTTGGTAACAAAGGGCCTACTTTGCATCAGCAACACTGACTCAATGACAAACAAGTCATTTATAAGAAGACAACTGATGGCACCTGTATTCATAGCAACTAGTTCTTCAACAAGTCTCTGCAAATTATTGAGTAGGCACCAATCAGAGGCCGCAATTTTATGATGTCATCATGTATACTTCTTACAAAGTATTTTACAGTATTTTACAAATACAAAACACTAAAGTATTTTGATACAAAATACGAAGCTATTTTCATCAACCCTATCAAATACAAATTACAAAATACTATTTTGTATTTGAAATACTTATTTGAAATACATGTATCATAAATACTGCCCATCCCTGGTCGCAACGATGAACAAGGCAAGAGAGACTCTAACACGGCCAGGAAACACACAGCACGAGAACACTAATGATCTGACAACACAGGGCAAAAAGCACAGACATTAAATGGGGAACCTGATGAGCTCCAGCTGGTGCTGATCAGCTAATCAGCAGTAGTCACCCACACGCACACACAGAGAGACAGAATGAGTTGGAGAACCTGCGAACTGTGACACTCTCTTTATGGGGTCAAACTGTGTTCCCCAAAAACAGTCTGTGTAAGTACATCTAAATGTCACTTTAGATGCAGCTTCTGTGCCACCTCTGAAATGCAATATTTATATTAATATTATTAGTAATAATTAAACAATGTTCTACAGTATACATGACATTCTTTAAAAAAAAAATGATAGGAGTGATATTTTTTTTTTCATTTGAGTACCTGCCGAATGATATTTTAGTCACAACCATATTACCATATAGTATGAAATTTATGTGATTATGTGAAGCAACTTGTACTAGATATAAGCTTAGCACACTAACATGCACATGCACAAGAATTTTGATAATATCTTCTGTATGAGTACAGTAAGATCTGATCATTGTTTGCTTGTTGCCTTGCTGCCCTATCAGGCAGTGACTTCGCAGACAGCATTTGTGCACAAAGATACTGCCTGAAACTGATTTAGGACAGGTTTCTGAAGATCTTGTTCTGATGATCTACAACAAAATAGAGAGAGCTTTGGTGATAGCTAAGCAAATATTTAATCACTAAAAAAATGACTTGCTAGAAAGAAAATCAAAGGTTGAAAAAGTTGTTCAAAAACACATTTAAACACAAACTGACCTCCAATTGCAACAAATTTTATTGTTTATCTCCACTTATATTTTATCTCACAGAATTTAAAGCATATGATTGTGGGATATCATAGGCAGCGAATTAAACATCTATGCTGACTTCAAAAATCAATCAGATGAAGGTATCTCAAGATGTGCCTTGCTGCTTTCCTATTCTACGGAGGCAGTATTTTTCAGCTTTCAGACATACCACTTCTGCCTCAGGCTGTGATCAGGCACCTAATAGAATACCCAAGAAAAAGAGAAAGGGCTTTTGACACCTGTCTCAAGCTCCTCCTCCAATGTCACCGGTCATCCCTATGATCTATGCCACTGTGCTGCCTTAGTAGACATGGAACCTGAACCACAGGGTGCAGAAACCTGACTCCCATCCCTCGAGAAGAGTGCCAGGCAGGAGTAGTAAGCCTTATAGAGAAATGCTCACAACGAACACAGTCAGCCCCCTTGAGGACTGACCAAGTATGTTTTGAATGTAATCCAGACTGGGGTGCAAAATCCAAGCAGGAGAAGGCTATTCTGAAAGGGCCTGCAGATCTCCTGCTCTTCTAAACAAAGTGAATTGCTAATAGAAGAGCTACCTAAAGAGTCAGTAACTACTCTGAGGCTGACTCTAAGGGTTCAAATGGGGCCTCTGATAAACCTTCCAGGACCACGGATGTCCCGGATTTGCAAAAGAGCGAGAACCAACTCCATGCACTTTTGTGAAGGGGTGAGGTGATAAGGCTAGGTCAAAAGGAAGAACCCAATACTAGTATGCTTCATTCTTGGAAGCAAACCTGTATGAAATTGTGGGGATTGATTTGTTGGGTGTCCTGAAACAGTTCGCTTGCAGGGAACAACTGAACACTATTGATTGGAGACTTGTTGAGAGGGGATGCCCATGATTAGAGGGGCTACTACATGGCTTGATGCCCTCTGAAGGGAGGTGGGCACCATATTTGGGCAGTTCAGTCCGGATCCTGCTAGAAACCACTGAACGTGGAACACGGAACATGGTGGGATAGCAAGACATATGATTTATTGAGAGCATAGAGGAAGAGTGAGCACCCAACAATGTGGTGTGACACACTGTCCCCCGTGGGCACTTGCCCTCAGGCCACTGAACACCATAGCATCAGGGCTTGAGATAAGAGAGATAATTGCTCCGTTCTGCGCCCTGAACAGCTCACTGACAGGGAACAGCTGATCTTTGCAACCATGGGATTGATTTAAAAGGCAGTGCCTGGCATTTTCAAGGGGGCAAACAGCTATTACAAACTTACATGCATCGATACCTTCTGAAAAGGTATTTGGACCCCACACTCCAGCTGCATTGCTGAATGGAGATTGTTGGAAAACCCACAAGAGATTGCTGTTTCCTGAAACACCATAAGTGGTGGGGATTAAAGCAATCTCCTAAAGGTGTCCTGAACCAAGAACTCGTTGTTACACTTTGCCCCTGAAAGCCAACTCAAAGTCTGAAACTCAAAACTGGATGCAACCCCCTGTCCCACTTGGGGGGTGGGGGGACTCTGTTCAGTCCCCTAAAACAGCTTGCTAGCAGGAAAAAGTGAACTTAATAAAGAGGAGACAACGCACAACTCCTAATCTTAGCATTTTTGCAAGCCATATGGTATAAAACACAGAGTGAGACAAACAATACGATGAACGATATGACACAAATGCAAACAGACAAGCGGCTTAGTGAAGACAAAGAAGCTGTGGATTCCATGACGTAGGTGCCCTTTTATAGTCTCGCTGATGCGCTATGCTACATCACCTCACTTCAGCCGATCAAAATTGCCATAGTTTCAAACGTGCTTCAGACACTGGTCACGCAGAAGCATTCCCATTGCATCAATTCGAAAGGGAACCCCATTTCGACTTTGACCCCAGTTCTGTGTCAAGCAGTAACAAACTACACATATCTAAAATTGTGTAAACAAATGGTAAAATCAAAATGATGTATTATTTGTTAATTTAACAAATGTTTGTTAATTTAACACTTTGTTAATTCCACTTTTTTTTGTTCAAAATTACCAAAATTTAACCTCTTAACATGCAAATAATGCTTGTGGCCCCAGATATTTTCAACCGTGTTCTGGACAACCTGTAAATCATAAGAAATCTTTAGACAAACAGTAAATCATTAGAAAGTTGTACAATACACACATGCGCATTTACTTTTATTTTGCAATAATTAGTTTATCCACAAGGTTGCATTGTGCATTGTGCTCACTCTTAACTATCTACCGCCAAGGAATGGAACCGACTCGGTGGCTGCATCTCTCAGCTTATGAGGATTCCATTAGGATTGAGTGCTTTATACAGCTCTCCAAAAACCAGGCCACAAACCAATGCAGATTAACCACACTTGCCTCTCTCCGGCTGAGCAGGAACATTGGCTGACCCAGAGACTCTGCTTGTATTGTGGTGCTGGAGGACATTTTGACATGTCCTATTTGACCTCCACGTCCTTTGGTAAGTTTTTTTCCAGTCCCAATGTTAGTACTCCTCCACTCACCAACATGGCAACACTCACTGCTGCTGATATATTATCACCCTCAACTGTGGGTCAGCTGGCAACACCTCTGCCACCAACTCCAGCTCCAAAAAAGGCCCAACACCATCCTGTACAAGGTCCAATCCATGACTGGAAAGCTGCTTGGACAGAGTCATGTTCATTACTGTGTGGGACGTTTCCAACTCCAGATTGTTAGGCTACATACAGAGAACACTTGCCTCCTGGTTCTGGAGAATTCCACCATAGGAATTATACTGGGGCATCCTTGGCTTGTGACACAAAATCCCATCCTGGTCCAGTGGCGAAGTCCTGAAGTGGGGCAAGGACTGTTTTTCCGGCTGTTTCCCTGAACCATGACCATCTCCCAAGTCCAGAATTCTCTCCCTCAATTCCACCTCCATCAAGTGTCCTGTAGAACAACAATCCATGGACATACTATCCTGTGATGCCCCCTTCTGTGATGTTTTCTGCCCTCACGACTATGAGCCATCAACCTCATTCCGGGTGAACCAGTGCCCTGTGGCAAAATGTATCCTCTCTCCATCCCTGAACAAAAGGCCATGGAAAAGTATATAGAAAAAGCTCTTCAGCAAGGCTATATCCAACCTTTTACTTCCCTTGCTGCTTCCAGTTTTTTCTTTGTGGCCAAGAAGGATGGAGGCTTCCAGCCTCGCATTGATTATCAGGCTCTCAACAAGATTACCATAAAGTTTTGGTATCCCCTTTTCCTCATCACAGCTGCTTTGGAACAGCTCTGAGGTGCAACTGTCTTCACAAAGCTGGACCTCAGAAGTGCCTATAACCTAATCCGATTATGTGAGGGGGATGAGTGGAAGGCCGCATTTTTGACACCTACAGCAACCACTACGAATATTGCGTTATGCTGAATGGGCTGGTCAAGCCCCCTCTGTATTCCATGGCTACATGAATGAGGTGCTCTGGGATTACCTTCACCACTTTGTGCTGGTTTACATCAACAACATCTTAGTGTTCTTCTGGACCATGGCTGAACATCGCCAACACATTTCAAGGACACTCAAGGCCACTAAAGCCCTACAGGCCCTCAAGAAAGCCTTCAGCTGTGCACTGCTCCTGGTTCATCCAGATCTCAACAAACCTTTTGTAGTGAAAGTGGACACATCAATATCAGGTGTCAGAGCAGTGCTATAACAGCAGCAGGGGCAGCCCTTACAACTCCATCCATGTGCCTTTTTCTCCAGAAAACTCACCCCAACAGAGCAGAATTACAACATCGGAAATCGAGAGCTCCTCGCCATCAAATTAGCTCTGGAAGAATCGAAGGCATTGGCTGGAGTGGGTCTGATATCCCTTCAGTGTGCTCACTGACCTTTGTAATCTGGAATATCTCCATGAGGCAAAAAGGCCAAACCCCAGAAGGCCAGATGGGCCCTTTTCTTCACCCGTTATGATTTTTCCATTTCCTATCATCCAGGGACTAAGGATGTGAAAGCCAATGCCCTCTCTCATCTCCACACTTCCGGTGAAACTGGCAACCGGTCAGCCAGCAATTCGTCTCACTCCATTTCAGTGAGTACTACCCAGGTATAAAAAAAAGGACATTTCTATAATGTACTTAAAGTGCTCAATTTTCTTGCACTATTTTTGTACTTAATATACTAAAAATCTGAATCTATATATACTATATCTAAGTGTAATATACAGTATGTAAGTGTATGTAAGTGTAATATACTAAACATCTAAAGGTGATGATACACGGGGCAACTTTTTAAGCAATGTTGCTGGGCAATGTTGCCGTCAACGGGCAACCTGATGAGACACAGGGCAACTAATTAGGGCAACAGACAGTTGGCAGCAACTAATCAGAAATGAGCAAATCTATTGCCAACTCAATAAATACTTTATTATAAACACTTGTTAGGCACTTTATTTCAACTTTTCAAATATTTTCTTCATTTTTATTAAAAATAAATGCCTTTCCGATCTGATTTGTGACAGGAAAAGGGAGAAGAGCGAGTTCGGCAAAAGGCGGATTCGAACCCGCGTCGATCGCATCAAAAGTTATTTCTATGTCAAACGCCCTACAGCCTGCGCTACTAGAGAAATTAAAAAAATCCCGTCTTTTTAGTATTTAACTGAAATCATTCAATAGCTTCATTACAGCATACACACATTACTTTCGGACAGTTGTTGGTATTTTAAGCAATATATGAGGTAAATTCCCTGTTTTGGGTTGACGCATGACAACTTACTAGCGTAAAAAGATAAAAGTTCACACTCCTTTTCTCCGCTCCACTGCCGCTGAGAGGCCGCCATCTTGTTTGAATTTTTTCTGAAATCTCCGAACCGGTCACGTGATCGGCTGCTAACATTCTGACTGCATTTTTAAAATACAGAGATAGTATATTTTATTTTCAAGTACTGTGTCTATTAATGGGTATAGTTACAGTAACATCTTCAGCTAGTTAGCTTGAGATCCTTTCCATTTAAACAGGTTATATATGTCTATGTGCTGTCTTTAATATACTTTATTAAATATGTGCAAATTCATATGCCAACACCATTGCTGAGTATTTTCTCCTTAAAACTGCAGTGAAAAAAGACAGTTTCAAACCTGCGGTTTGAAATTGCTGGTGTCTATGACATCACAAACTACCTTGTAACAATCACGTCAACGTCACGTCTGACTCTGACATGGCGAATGGGAACATGGTTTGTGTAAATTTAGCATCATTATTAGCTGTTTGATAACATTGTCAAGCAAAAGGCTAATCATGTTAATTAGCGACTGGAGGCAGGACTAATTTGCATATTCATTGATCCACATATACTAAATGAGGTAAGGGTGTAGAGTTACATTTAAGCTATTTTAAGGCATGAAGGCATTTTTTCACAGAAAAAAAGTTAAAATATGTCATTTTGGTGATCAAAGATGAGTTTCAAGGGATAAAATTATTGACTACAGGGGGACTTTAAGACTTATAGTGAATGATTTTATGAGTAGTAGTAGCCTATTCATCCACACAGTCACGCATATCCGAAGCACAACCAAAACAATGTTCTTCCGCAAAACACATGCAGTTTTGTTCCCTTTTAATACGGTTCAATTACTGATGCTTATGGGGAATTACCTGACTGGTATGTGAATGGCCTGATTGGTTCACATCTGTGCACCTGCATAGACAAATGACATTTCAGCCCGCCAAAAAAGGCGGGGCCGAGTGTGTAGTGAAGGTGAACTGGTTGTTAGGTACACTTGGTCATCGCAATGGAGTGTTGGTAAGGACACAGAGACAGGAGCCCCAGTTAAATGACTTTAATGTCCATCAAGTTCACTGGTTACATTGGCATGGGAGTCATTAACATATGACCATTTGTATGGATATGTGTGTGTGGTTTTTAATCATTGACGCAGACAACTCTGGCAGGAATTAGGAGGAAAACAACACATGAAACATCTCTCTGTGACGCAGTGAAAACGAAAATAAAAAGTTCTATGTACAGTCACCCGACCAATGCTGTGATCTGATTGGCTGTCCGTTCATGTGATCGGTACATGATCACTGCATAGGTATGACTGTTGAATGGATAATAATGATGTCCAGCAGAGGGTGCAGCTGAACTTCCTCTTCTACCTATTTAAGTCACGCTGATTGCCATTTTCATCAGAATTTTTCTCCTTCAAGCTTGAAGATCATCTCCTCAGTGACTTTGCAGAAGAAAAAGATAGAATCCTTTCTGCTCGCTGTCAAGCCTCAAGCAGCTGACTCAGCACTTCTACTCTGTTGCTATCCAGTGAATCTTTAAGAGCAAATTCCACTTAAAAAGAACACATTTTAAATGACTTTTGTGTGGCTCATGCAGGGCTCCCCTGCTTCCCTCGGACAAGCACACCCAGTGCATTGCTTGCCTGGGACATGCCCACGCCAAGGCTGCACTCACGGACACCAGATGTTCTCACTGCAAGAGCATGAGTCTCACGCTGCAGCACTTGCGGATCGCTTTCTTTAAAGTCTGTGTAAAGCAATATTAAAATATGTGTTCTGAGTTTGTCACACCACAGAAAAATGTGTTATTAACCAGCCAGCCAAATTTGAACAATTAAAAAAATGCCAAGTAAATGAAATAAGTTATCAAAATCTTGATAAAAATAAGCAGTATTCTCTGCTCTCAAATGCTGGGGGCGTGCCCACTGTCAGCGCTGAAACAACACCCAAACGTGAGAAAAATGCTATCTCTCTCAACTTGTATAATAAGTTAAACATGCTGATGCATATAAACAAAAAGAATCACATTAGAGGGTTGCAAAATTTAGTAGAGTTACTGAGGACTACCTACTAATTATAACATAAGCACAAAAGGCAACTTACACTCATTGGTGAGCATGTACTGCAGACTGTGGCACCATATTCGGCGCCGCGAGACGGGAGGATGAAGGCCGGGATGGGAGATAGTCAGTCCGGCCCCATATCATCAGTTGTCGGCAGGACGGGAGGATGAAGACTGAGGTGGGAGATAGTCGGTTCAGCCCCATTCACCAATAACAGCAAATTATCAGTGAATCCTAGTTGTCTCTGATGAAAGTTTCTAAAACTACCCAGTTTAAAATTATCACTGCAGAGGCGAGTGTTGGTGGTGATTGTCAACTCTCTATCAAGATGGCTCTTCACAAAATTAACCCACCTCTTCTTCATATCATTGTTTTTTAGGAAATTTAAAAAAGAAGACCGAGCTGTTTTGTATATTATCGCAACCACGTAATATGCATGACAAAGGCATAACTAGCTAGCAAAATGTAAGCTTTAGTGACCAACAGGCGAGTCACTGGTGTTACTACACTGAAGTTATTATAGTGTTAAAGGCTGAGCATGCATCCATTACTACTCTTCGTCTGTCCTCACCAGGCCAGCTCTTCTGTTGCTTCTAGTTGACCTAAGTTGTCATCAACTCTGCAGCACTCCAAACCAGCTTCCATGCCTGCTTAGCCCCAGCCCAAGGCAAAACCCGAGGTGAAGCAGTGTTTCTGCCCAACTAAGCACTATACATTTCCCAGATTCTGCTCTCAATAGGGGAATGGCCTCCTCTCCTAACCAGTCCCTAACCTCTGGGGTTTTTCTTGTGCCATCATGCCCCACGGGCTTCAGCTCCTGAACTGAACTCATCTTGCTGGGAAAAAACCTTTAAGTCCCTATCTCTCATGTAACCCTTGTTACCAAGTGCCTTGGGTTACGGGCTAGCTAGACAACATTCTATTCTGCACTAGTAGCACAGTGCTACTGAATTGCATTCCCCATAAGTGTCAGTAACTGATGCAATGCGAGTGAACCGTATTGAAAAGGAACATTATTACTAATGTAACCTTGGTACCTTGCACTGCTACTACGGTCACACACGAGTCAACGCTCCTGCTCCTCAGTCAAAAAAAATCGGACGAAAATGGCAATCAGCGTCACATAAATAGGCAGTCGGCCCCACCTGTTTTATTGGGCTAAAATGCCACCGTCTTTGCAGGTGCACAGACTGACACGAATCAATCAGGGTTCAGTATTCTGAGAAAAACATAGGCATCAGTAACTGATGCAATGCTCGTTCCCATTATGTCAGGGAACCAAGGTTATGTTAGTGACCGAAATGTTTTTAACTGCTTGAGGGCAAAAGTAACAGTGTACCTTTAACTTAGTGAAGGGGATTTTACACAATTCCATGTGTGAAATGTTCTTGAAAAATGTGAGTGAAAAAACTTGCAAAAGAGTACATTTTACATTCCCACTTTATATTAGGGTGTCTTTAATGGCTATGTACTTCTACTATGTAAAAATGGTTTGGTACAATGTGTTGTGTTCATGTTTTTTATATTGAAAAACACTGCTGCTATTGCGATGGGATATGATAAAGGTTAGGGACAGGCTGCATGATATGATTAGGTTTAAGGGTGATCTAAGTAGTACCTCTAGTAGAGGTAGAGTTGACAGTGTCATTATGGGTGCACAGAAATTAATTACAGATGTAATTGCATTTTTATAAGTACAATGTAAAAACATTGTATCAAATTATTAATGTTAGTACATAGAAGAAACTTAGTATAAAATGGTGTACATTACCTATGCAGGGATCCACAACTGCCAAATCGACTTGTCTGAAGATGTTGAATGCTGTTCTTTTAATCTGTTTAACCCCTTAGCATTCCTAAGGTCTCTTTTGAATGGTATTTGTATCACGCATGCTAACAAGTTGAAAATGGCTTTGACCACTGGTCCAAAAGTTGATCTGCCCATCTAGAAAAAGAATCTGTAAGCCCTAGATCAGATTTAAACCCAGTGAATCATAAAAGGCAGTCTGTGTCTTTTTAGTCTTATGCACATTTTTTACATTCTCTGTACTTCTCTTTTATTTGGTCCATTCATCTCTTTCATACTCTTACCAGATTGTCCATTCAAACACTGCACCTTGCACATAATCTGCTGATTTTTTAAATATAAAATGTATGTCAAATAAGCAAATCTCTCCATCCTCTTTTTAGATTGTTAAACACTGGTTATTGCAATCACAGTATGGATGCAGTGATTCTGTGCTGGCCACTAGATGGCAGGCCATCAATAAAGATGACATAGGTAGAGTGATCTTGCACTGCACCTGTCTAATTATGCATTAGCTTGTAATAGCACTAGTCTCAGGTGAATGGCCTCAGCTTTCTTCCATTCCTTCTCTCTGCATTCTGGCAAGCTTCAGTCAGTTAGGATGTGGTGAACTTTCATTTGCGTAAATCAAGATTGGGATCAGATTTAAGATTTAAAGGAAAAGATTTTAAAATGTTTTTGAAAGAATTGATCAAAACAATTCAAAATAATTGAAATTAAAATATAATTTATTTCTGTAATGGCAAAGCTGAATTTTAATCAGCCATTACTCCACTCTTCAGTGTCACATGGTCCTTCAGAAATCATTCTAATAATGTTGATTTATTAATTTTTTATAATTATTATAAACATTGCTTAATTGTTTTTGTGGAAACCATGATACATTTTTATATAAATATATCACCTCACAATGCTATGGTTGTTTTAAATAGCAATTGGTTAATGGATTAATCAATTCATCCTAAATTTATAATTCATCTATAAATTTAGGATTAATTAATTTTCAGAACAAAGTTAGATACCTTTGACAAGTATTTAGCTTTGTTCTGGTAAGATGTGGAGGGGCGGGGGGCCCATCAAGTGTTTTTGTACTGGGCACAGTACCCTAAGTTTTCTTCAGAAAAGCATTCAGTAATGTGTCTGACTTCACTTACTGTACCTCTAGAGGCACTGCTGAGCTTCTGTACTGGCAGTAAGGTGGTATTTAAGAAATAGGTTCACTCAGAAGTCCTCTGTCTTTTGAAAAGGATATGTTTGGCAGAATTTACAGGCTGACATACATTGAAACAATGAAAGAGAGGAGATAGTGGAAGTTAGTTACATGACATATAAGGGGCAGGTAAATCTGAAATTGATGATACTAGAAAAAAAAAAAATACTGGCTCCAACAAAGAAATTGCAAAATTCAAATAATGGCACAATAGTTTCTGCAAGTGAATATACAGAAACCACTGAAGAAATAACTGGAAAATATGTGTAGACTGTAATAATTATACAAGTAATAATTATTTTGCTGACATAACTCTAAAAACACTGCAGAATATACAATATAATATGCATCTTAATTAATACTCTAAACAACTTGTTTAGAGTTCTCTTGGTGTTTTTGTTTGCGGTATGTGTCTGATGGTCTGTGAACAGTCTATGAGTGTGTGTGTTTCATGTCATCTGAGGCTTAGATTAGGAAGCTGGTGATGGTGGGAACAGGCTTAAGGGGTTGGTGAGTCATGGAGGGGATGTGATTAGAAGGTTGTAGTGGGAACAGACTGTAGAGGGATCCTTCAGGTTTCAGGACCTGTATAGACTAATGTTTGAATCCTTAAAGGGTTTAGTTCACCCAAAAATGAAAATTCTGTCATTTATTACATACCCTCATGCCGTTCCACACCCGTAAGACCTTCATTCATCTTCGGAACACAAATTAAGATATTTTAGTTGAAATCCGATGGCTCCGTGAGGCCTCCATAGGGAGCAATGACATTTCCTCTCTCAAGATCCATAAGTATATATAATATCCATAATATTAATATTATAAAGCGACGAGAATTTTTTTTGCGCATAAAAACCAAAATAACGACTTAATTAGTGATGGCTGATTTTAAAACACTGCTTCATGAAGAATGCACAATGAATCAGTGTATTAAATCATGATTCAGATTGCGTGTCAAACTGCCAATGGCTGAAATCACGTGACTTTGGTGCTCCGAATAGCAGATTCGATACACTGATTCATTGTGCTCTGAAGCTTCCTGAAGCATTGTTTTGAAATCAGCCATCACTTTATAAGTCGTTATTTATTTATTTTTTTTGGCGCACAAAAATATTCTCGTCGCTTTATAATTAGGGCCCAAGCGAAAATTCGCGCAGGGCCCTCTTGTTCTTCTAAGGATTATTATTTTTTTTTTTTATTTATTTATTTATTTATTTTTTTCCGTCTTCCGGGGCATTTTGGGGGCCTTAACATGCTCAAAAACTCTTGAAAATTGGCACACACATTGGAATCCGCGGCCATTAGGACGCCAGAGAGGCTGGTACCCGGGCGTGGCAGGGGGGCTCGACAGCGCCCCCTTGAAAAAAGTCTGAAAATTTGGTCCATATATTAAACACGCTTGCACGTATTAGTATGAAACTCAGTACACATATAGACCTCATCGGGCCGAACAACTTTCGTGCTCTAAGTTAAACACCACGCCAACAGGAAGTCAGCTATTAAGGGTTGTTTGAAAAACGCATGCTCTGGAATTTGATATACTCCTCCTAGACGATTAATCCGATCGCCACCAAACTCGGTCAGCATGAAGTCAAGACACTGATGATGAAAAATTGCCAGGGGATTTTTGATATCTCGAACGGTTTGGCCGTGGCGAGGCAACGAATTTATGGCGAGAAAAAGGAAACAGGAAATGTGTTATAACGTCTGCATACATATATTGATCTTTATGAAACTTCACGAGTGTGTTCGTTATAGGAGTCTGATCACATGGATGTGACTATTGTGAGTCAAAGTTATAGCACCACCAACTGGCAGCAGGAAGTGTATCACTTTTTGAAATGTTTTGAGATCACCCTCTTATTTTTACCTGATTTGCTTCAAACTTCATCAGTGTAATGTCAATACACAGCAGATGTAGACCTATGACAGGATTTTTGATATTTGAAATATTGTTGCCATGGCAACAGGTCAAACTGTAATAATATTCTTGAGTGTTTTTGAGGCTCTTAACATGCTTCAAATTGCATGAAACTCGACACACACATCAATATTGTCAACCAGTAGACATGGACAAAGCCATAGAAATGGGCGTGGTGGAGGGGCTCAGTAGCGCCACCTTTTGACAAAAGTGGGGGGGTTAGTTTTTCCTACAGTCACCAAACTCGGTACACATATTGTTCTCATCAAGCCGGACAATTTTCAATTTACATTCATTAGCTCCGACCAACAGGAAGTCAGCTATTTTGGTTTGAATGTTAATTTTTTGAAAAAACAGGCTATGAATTTTATACTACTACTCCTACAGGGTTTATCCAATTTACACCAAGCTTTTTTTAACTTGTTGCTAACACATTGAAGTTGTTTAATTGCAAACGGATTTTGGATATCTCAAATGGTTTGGCCGTGGCGAGGCAACGAATTTATGGCAAGAAAAGGGAAACAAAGTGTTATAACTCCTGCATACATTAATTGATTTTGATGAAACTTCGGCTTAGTCTTCGTTGTACAAGGCTGATCACATGGATGTGACTATTGTGATTCAAAGTCATAGCGCCACCAACTGGAAGCAGAAAATGTGTCACTTTCAGCATACATTGAGATCACCCTCTTATTTTTACCTGATTTGCTTCAAAATTCATCAGAATAATGTTAAAACTTGGCACATGTAATCCTTTGAAAATGGGCAGGGAGGAGGGGCTCTATAGTGGCACCTTGTAGTGCAGTAAATGTGGAGTGAATTTGACATAGTCCTTTGATGTTTAACCGTTTTAAGTGCCTATTGCCCGCTGTGCACAGTTGCCCTGAAGCCACCGGGGTGGCGGTGCCACCGGGCTTGGGCCCGCCATCGCTGCTCGTATTAATATTGAGCCACTGTACTCACATGAACTGATTTAAATATGTTTTTAGTACCTTCATGGATCTGGAGAGAGGAAATGTCATTGCTCCCTATGAAGGCCTCACTGAGCCATTGGGTTTTCAACTAAAATATCTTAATTTGTGTTCCGAAGATTAACAAAGGTCTTACGGGTGTGGAGCGGCATGAGGGTAAGTAATAAATGACAGAATTTTCATTTTTGGGTGAACTAACCCTTTAATTACCATTAGGTGCTCAGTGACTTGCCATCCAAAGACAGAGGGACTGTTTTTAAAGTACAGGGTTATTTTGTTAGTGTGTATGCACGCGAGTGAACACATACACAGGTAGACAGAAAAAAAAACACCTTTCAAAAGAATTTTTCAGCAGTGGAACTATTTTATTTTACTCTCTTAATAATAAAAGTTCCAAAAGGTTACATGGAAGAACCATTTTGGGTTCCCCAAAAAACTTTTCAGTGAACAGTGCCGGTATTCTGAAAATCTGATCTGAAAATCTTAGAATGACCTACCTGTAGTTAGAAATGCAGTATTTAAAACTGGGTATGATGGAATGAGGCATAGAAAAACCTGTCAAGATGTAGTACCACCAGGGTAAATGTGTAAAAATGTAGGTAGCAAATCTTGTCAGGTAGGAAGTAATCATGATGTGTTGATATTGTGATGAATGCTCAAAATATATCATGGATAGGTCATCCTGAGAGGTAGGTCAGATGTTCATAGGGGCATCTCACTCAGTGATTTTTCAACAGATTTCCAGTCGTAAACCTCTTTTCCCTAAGCTGATGCAAAAGCCACATATCGCAAACACTAGTTGTTGTCCTTGATTGTGTATATGTGAAGCTACAGTATCATCCTGGGGAGGATGTTACAAAGTGCAGTACATAGCTACAAAGTTGCACGTCAGGCTATGGAGTAGGCTAAACCGTAACAGCTGAAGCTAAGCAGAGCCAATTTTGTTGTCAGCAATGTGTAGCACAGACAAACGAGGAAGAAGAATAAAATTATTACACAAGTTTTAACACAAACGCTCTTGATGCAAATGAGACCGTACAAACACTGAGTGAAGGTGAGGAACTTAAAAAAAACATGGTGATGAACTAAATGACGAACAGCTAAAAGTGAGGCGGAGCCAGTGTGACCAAAAAAAAAATAAAAATCCTGCTGTAGCCATAGGAGTGGAGGACTGAGCACAGTGGAAGGCTTGCAAGTCTGTGGTGAAAATAGAGTGACGACTGACCAAGGGGGAGCTGGTGGGACAATGTCGCTGGCTCACACACCTGGTCAGACTCACTTTGGAACTTTGGCTCCGGGGCTGTCCCGGAGCTGATGGTCAGCGCTGTCCCTTCCTCTTCAGGCTCTGGCTCACTTATCACGGTGGGGATTTGCTCTCCATCCGCGGGGGGCTCTAGTGAATTCTCTGCGGTCGAGGGTGGTGGTGGGCTGGGCTCTGGGTCTGACTGTGTCCTGGATTGGGGACAGATGCTATCGAGACACCTGATGATGGCCTCCCTCCAGTCAAGTCCTTAGGTGTCTGGGAGGTCTACAGGGTGGTGGTAGTTGGCCCCGATCCAGAACAGCGATTTGAGGGTCTCATCATTGTAGGGGCAGGTGACGGCAAGAAAAAAAAATCAATGCCCTTTTGGGCAATCACAGTCAATTTTGCTGCATAATCCATTTCTTGGTCTTCTGATAGCAACGTGTTGCACAGACAGACAAGGAAGAAGAATAAAGTTCCAACACGAGTTTTAATAATAATCCACAGGGTTCAACATAGCAAAAGGTAGCAGCAAACACTCTTGAAAGAAATGCTAACTCAAATGAGACCGGACAAACACTGAGTGACGGTGAGGAACTTAAAATTTAGGAACTTTACTAAACATAACAGTGGTAGTAATCTCAAAAACAAGACAGTCTGGGTGATAAATTGTTCTTCACAAATTCATACTATCTGAATGACATTAATTATGTTATTTATTCAAGACTTTCCAACACAATCTCATAGCAATTTGTAACTAATTGTAACGTAGTTCGTATATACGGGAAGAAGGAGGCGGGAACCGGCGAACATTCAACATAACTTTAATATAAAATAAACAAAACGAAAGTAATGCCGGCAGACCCTCGCGGACATCTGCCGGCCACACAAACATAATAAAACATAAAATACGCCTGGTCCTCTCTTGTCTTTCACTGTTGTCGCTCCTCCTTTTATGCTTCCGGAGCTCCTCCGTGAGAGACTCAAGGCCGGTGCGCCTCCCAGGTGAGGCTCATTAACTCTCGCACCACCGGCCTCACGCCATTCCCTCACGGCTCTCGCCCGCCCTGGTCGCCACACTAATGTTTTGGTGAATTTTGGTGAATTAGTGGCTGATTCGTATAAAATGATAGATGTCTATGCATTCAAGCTTGTGTATTTTTCTTTGTGGGTTTTTGGTTTCATCTGAAGCATGTTGCTCAAACATGACAGTATCTGTTTGTTTTTGTTTGCATGAGTGTCTTCCTTTTGTATGTGTGTATGTTTGTGGCAGTAATTTTTTGCTAGTAGTGAGGTAAGAGCAGAAGCAATTGGGGGGGGCATTTTAAAATGTGTGTGGCTCTTGTGGAAGTGTCAGCTGCTGCGTACATTGACAGTGTCAATGCACCCTGCGCCCCGGGAGCGCCAGCAGGCTCGCAAAGACAGACAGCATGAATTAATCCCAGGAGAGTGTGCGTGACAGTTTGACAGTGCTGTGAATTGAAAAGGAGGAGGCGCTAGGAATTGGGAGGCAACAGCATTTGTCAAATCATAATTAAATGATGAATCACTGTTGTGTTCTTCAGGACCCAAAACCCCTCTCAGAGATACATAATATAATAAAGAAAATAAAGCACAAAGTACATAATAAAGAATTAGGGATTATTGAGTAGAAAAACATTATTTCTTTATTTTTCCTCATCTACTAGTTGGAAAACAGAGAGATTATACAATAAAATATCACAAAATAACTGGGATTCTACTGACTAATAGCAAAGTAAATCCATAGTGTCACAGCATTTGAGTCTGAAGTCTCAAAATCAATATCTAGTTTTTCTAATCTTTTTTGTCGTTTATGAAATAATTAGAAATGATCACAAATAAGCAAGAAGCAAGTGTGAGAAAATAAGAATGGATCAAAATTTCAGTAACACTGTCACAGCTTTGTGAATATTTAAAACATGAATAATAATATAATGTAATAAGACAAGATTACTGAAATTAGGTACAGGTTCAAATGATTACAATGCAGTCTATTAAATAAAACGGTAACACTTTACATTTAAGGTTCCCTGTGTAAAGGGTTTATAAAGGTGTTTGTTAATGACTAATAACTCATTTACAAATACATTATAAGTCATTGATAAGCAGTTATAACTGCATGAATAACTTTAACGTAATACCTGCCAAATAGTGAGCCATTTTTAACTTGCATGTTATAAATGCTTAATAAATGTATTTATTCACACATATTTTACTCAGAACCAGATTTCTGGTTATTTCATGCAGCAAAAATATACTGTTATGGTGAGACTGAAGGGTGATTTATTTGTGATTTTCTCAATAATATCTCCTGTCACTTTTCTCACTGTTGCTCATCAGACTTTACTCTGTGTACTACCCATGATACACTGTAAAACAGCCATGATGCCTATTCAGAGGAATGTATAAAAACTGATTTCATATTTTTCAAGTTGATATAATCAAACATTTTTTTAAAAAACAAACAAACAAACAAACAAACAAACAAACATATAAGAACAACCATAACTTTATGAGATATTAATAATGAAAAATGTGATTATTAGATACCTGTGAACCCTAATGAAGGATGGACCATTTATTTATGAGTTATAAACATTAATAACCTGTGAAAATCAACCTTAATGTAAAGTGAAGTTCTGTGAACCATTTTGTCATGATTTATAAACTTTATAAATAAAGACATGATTCATGTTTCCACTTTTAAGATTCACTTTCACAGGTAACTAACATTTATAACTCATGAATAAATGATTCAGCCTTCATTAGGGTTCACAGGTAACTAATAAAGTAATCACATTTTTCATTTGTAATATCTCATCAAGTTATGGTTGTGCTCATATGTTTGTTTGTTTTTTAAAAAGTGATCATTTCATCTTGATAAATATGAAATCAGTTTTTATACATTCCTCTGAATAGGCATCATGGCTGTTTTACAGAGTTCCATGGGTAATGCACAGAGTAAAGTCTGATAAGCAACAGTGAGAAAAGTGACATAAGTCATGAGATATTATTGAGAAAACCACAAATAAATCACCCTTCAGTCTCACCATAACAGTATATTTTTGCTGCATCACGAAATAACCAGAAATCTGGTTCTGAGTAAAATATGTGAATAAATAAATGTATTAAGCATTTATAACATGTGAGTTAAAAATGGCTCACTATTTGAAAGGTATTACATTAAAGTCACCCTTTTTATTCATGCAGTTATAACTGCTTATCAACAACTTATAATCCTGACGTGTCTATGACAGTACCCCCCCCTCCACGGCCCGCTCCAGAGGGCCGAGGACCCCGACGCCGTGGTGGTCGTCCTCTTCCCCGCGGTGCCGGTTTCTCAGGGTGACTGTCGTGGAACGTCTGGAGTAAGCTGGGGTCCAGGATGTCGTTTCTTGGGACCCAGGAGCGTTCCTCGGGGCCATATCCTTCCCAGTCCACTAAATATTCCAGCTGACCACCACGACGCCGGGAGTCCAAGATCTCATGAACCTCATACGCAGCTCCATCCTCCAGGATGAGTGGAAGGGGGAGTTCGGCGGGAGCCACGTCAGGTCCTGTGGGAAGAACAGAAGGGTGGTGAGCTTTCAGCAGTGACACGTGGAAAGTTGGGTGAATACGATACCCTTGTGGGAGTTGGAGTTGGTAGGTGACTGGGTTGACCTGCTTGATGATGGGGAATGGGCCAATGAACCTGGGACTCAGCTTTCTGCAGGGCAGACGCAGTCTGATATCCCGGGTGGACAGCCAAACTATCTGACCAGGCTGGAAGACCGGAGTGTTGGAGCGTCGAAGGTCGGCTGCCATTCTGCGTCTGCGCAGGGCTCGTTGCAGTTGATGGTGTGCTGAGTCCCAGACCCTCTCGCTCTCTCGGAACCAGTAATCCACTGCCGGAACATTGGAGGGTTCCCCGGTCCAGTACGCACTGGAATGGTGTGAGTCCTGTAGTCGACTGCCGGAGAGAGTTTTGGGCGTACTCGGCCCAACCCAGGAACTGGTTCCAAGAGTCCTGGTGGTCATGACAGAAGGTACGGAGGAAGCGGTCAATCTCCTGCACCTTCCTTTCCGTCTGCCCGTTCGACTGTGGGTGGTATCCGGAAGTCAGGCTGACGGCCACACCCAGGAGGGAGTAGAACGATCTCCATACTCTGGATATGAACTGGGGTCCTCGGTCAGAGACTATGTCTTCTGGTATTCCGAAATATCTGAATACTTGGTTGAAGAGTATTTCGGCGGTCTCCATGGCAGTGGGTAATCCTGGACAAACTCTGGAGATTATCACATGATACGAAACAATATCCAATCAGGAAGTGAGCTGACAGAAGATGGAAGCATAACAAACGCAGTCATGGCGCAGCACAAAGTTAAATGGATTTGGACAGCAGAGATGGACGATCAGCTTGTCAATTTGTGGAAACAGTACGAGTGTTTATACAACGTGTCCTTTAAAACATATCAAAATCTTTCTAAACACTATCATCGCAATTTCTTCCTGCCTTTTGTCTGCTATGGTTATTCTGAAGTCTCGAGAGATTTAGCGAGATTTCCCGTGTTCACAGTCGGGACACCGGTTGAAAATCTGTTTGTTGTCTTTGTCACATCACGGCACACGACACACTATAGGACCAAAATGGTTACATCTGGGATTTTTTGTCCTCATGTTTGTGGTCTCTCACATTTTGAAAATCTTATAAGATTTTAAAAATCTTTTAGTGTGTACCCAGCATTATAAAAAAAGCTCTCTGTATGTTGGTGCACTGATGATTTTTACTGGAAACGCCTGAGCCTTATTAAGAAGAATGTGAAGTACCTGTGCAAGTAGTCCACAGAATACCCCAAAAGTTCTGTCAGCCAATAGAATCACTTTTGAGGTCCTTGAGGGGTAAGATTCTGGTGAGGGATAGGATTTAACAGGACACAACCAGCATCGTGGTGCTTTATTATTTTACTCTAACAGTAGGACCTGCCTTCCACTCCACTGCCTTCTTGCTGACAGATCCCTCAAGGATGGGCAGGGTGTAGCCTCAGACAAGTGCAGACAAGATTGTATGTTTATTCACCAGAACACTTGCTAGAAGCTGAAAGATTATTATTATGATTACTATTATTATTATTATTGCATACTGAGATATAGCCTCCTGTGCTGACATTTTTTTTAATAAAACAGCAAAACACTGCATTCTGACCATTTTAAGTTTTATCAGGTGTTGTCCACTAGTGTTATATTATTAACATAATTCATTATATTATATAAATTTTAACTATTTTAACTTTATCATATTTTAAGTTTATCACATTTATTTGAATAGGAATATTTTGTATCATATTGATCCAAAAATACAAAGAGAGAGAAAACACATTCCATTCTTTGCTATCAACAACATGAAGTGCATTAAACATTACACCAGAGTTTTCCAAATTGGGGTTTTGTGAGTTGATAAAAAGTTAATTAATTCAATCATAACAATGTAAAATTAAAATACATACTTTTAAAATAAAACCAAATCAAATTTAAAGCTGCAAGCAGCGATGAAAGGGCCCTTGCACCCGTGCCACCGCCACCCTGTGGCTTTAGGAAAACAGAGCATGGTGGGCAATGTGCATTTAAGTATATAAATATAGGAGGACAATGTTAGTCATTTGTATTTGCCACATTTCCTGCTACCAGCTGGTGGCGATATGACTATAACTAAATTTTGGCATGTAGATGTCTTCAGACCAGGTCACTTATCAAGCATGTGAAGTTTGAGGCAGATTGGACATTGTATGCTTGAGTTACAACAACTTACTGTTTAATGACAATAATAGCATGCTTTAGCACTCAGCTAAGTGTTGCTAGCATGTTTTAGAATGTTTGTAGCATGTTTAACACTGGTTGCGTTCCACTCCAGTTTTAGACATGCACTCGCAAGCTTCCTTAAACACTTAACCTCAGGGGAATCCCTGCTGCCATTTTGAAGTGCGTTCCACTTCGTGAAGTGGACAAGGGAAGTTTATATGGACAGACCCTCGATCCCTCAAATTTGACCCTCAAAAAATGTCACTTGCTGGTGTGTTGAGCATCAATAGTGTAATACTTAGTTTATAATCAGAATATAGTCACTTAAATAGTTAAGCATAGCATTAATTTAGTTATTCAAACATAAGACGACATAAATAAATAATAAAGACGTACCTCAGTGTTCCTCCTTGGCTAAATTCAATTCGACCATAAGTTTTCACACTTTCGTGTGGAAAAAAAGCATCAAAAATTAAATATTTAATTGTGCACTTTTAATTAGATTAATTGAAAAAAAATGTGAGTTTTGATTACTTTGTTATGATTACTCTCATTCTGTCAAGTCATGTGTCATCGCCACCACCACAGAGCTTACCCAGTTGTTACATCTGGGGACATATTTACGGTGTGTGTGTGTCTCTCTCTCTCTCTCTCTCTCTCTGTCCTCTTTCTTGCTTTTAGATGACTTCGCCCTAATTGGACATACCAGGACGTGCCTGCTGATTGGTCCCTTGAAGTCCCGCGTCTTTTGAAATACCGGACTCAAAGAGGCGGGGAGGGAGAGCAGAGTTGTTTGGCGTTGTTGTGTGCTGTCATGACCGAGTGGATAATAAGGATGGTGCACAGGGTGGGGCATATGTATTTATTTAGCCCTATAAATAGCGCAATGGTTGGCAGGCTGCATAACCTGACATTATAACATTTTCCATCGTCTTCCAGTGTTGTGACCCTGAAGTGGCATAGCGAGGTATGAGCGTAGCATTCGTTTAGATGCTTTAAGAGTTTGTACAAGGACGCTTTATTTCTTTACATGGTTTATTCTATGTTAATTGCAGAGAGATAACCCCCCGACGCAAGAGTGTGAGCATGTTGGCTGTTAGTATAATATGCAAGATGTGGACCGTGTTTCGCCTATCATGCAGCGTTTCTAGTCCACTCTGTTATGCAGATTTTTCATTCCACTCTTGGATTATGGCAGAGGTATGTGTTTGTGTTAGATGGTTAGGTTTATTATAGTGATAATATTTATGTATAATTATTGGGTGATGTAAAGGATTGTGTATTTTGAATGTTTACAATGTTGTGTTGGATTTGTTGGAAGTGTTTTACTTGCGTTGAATTTATATATTAATTTAGTTTGTTAAAGATTGATAAAGTTGTTTTGTATTTATGTTTTTCTGCTTGACAGATTTTCCTTTGTGGAGTTATATGCATATTGGACCTCTGATGTCTTGGTCCTGCTGTTTTGGTTATGATTTATTTTTGTTATACAAGTTTTAAGCTTATGGCCATATACTGATTTTTGTTTTGAAGTGATTTCTTATTTGTTATTGTTGTTATTGATTTTACTATTTGAGTCTTTTTTGTACCATCCACTGAGGTATATATTATGTGTTGAGAAAAGGGGAGTTTTTAACCTATTTTTCTATGTTTTAGGAGCCAGCCTGCATGGCAATACTTTCCGCTGGGGTCTTTCCTTCACTGCATGTGGCGTGAGGTTTCCTGCACTGAATGGGTATCGATTTGGGAGTGTAGAGTTATTTGCATTATTCATTTCACCTTTTTAAAAGTTGTTGGTTGATGATTTGGTCATCAGTGCATGTGTGGTGTGTGCTCTTGAGGCTGTGGGTCCCTGGCCCAGCGACTCTTTTTCCTCCTCCTGCAGTCTTGGTTAATCTTGCATATTTAATAATTGTGGGTTATGATTTTAAAATTTGACCTAAAGTCTAGACATTAAAATTGTGATTCCCTCTTTTTAGATGGTTATAAATGTAAAGTTGATTGCTTACTCAGAGGTTTCAGTACTGATTGTTAATAAAAGTGTTGAACTTGAAGGTTACGTCTCTGTTCTTTAATTTATGGGCTAACGAACTTATGTTGCTGTATTAAATTATTGGATATAAAACCTCGGTGGCGTAGTCGGAATCAAGTGTGATCTGTGGGTATTGCTCGGTTACATTGTAACAGTCCATAGTTCTGTTCCTATGGGTTTAGAAGGTTGCAGTACCACTCCTGGCCGCTAGGGGCCCTAAGTGCTCTGCTCCTCTAGCTTAAATCCAGGTGAGGTAGTAGAGGAAGGGAGATCTGTTTTGTGAAAAGGAAGCATGGCTTTCTCTTCCAGTATTCCCAACACAGTAGAGTCCAGATTGAGAAACAATTGATTCAAGCTCAATCATGTAAGTGTTTTCTGTTTAGTTAACTCTTGTAATTTTGTAAACGGAAAACTTTATTCATGTCTTGTAATTTTGTTTATCATGTTTGCTCTGTGTGGTATGGGTTTGTTAGTAAGCTAACTCCCATTTTTTGTACATTCTATTTAGAAGGACTCTTTATATTTGGTAGTTAAATACTACTAATATGTACAACAATGATGTGAGGAGCATTTCCACTGGGGGTCTACTACACGGAACCTTATAGTGGATCTTTTGGATTATTCGCTACTCAAGGACTGAAGTGTTTGTGGGGAAGCACATGGTGAATATTTAACAGGTTGGATTATTGTTTGAGGCTCACTGAACTATAAATCATCGTCATTATCACCCTCATCATTAAGTTCGACGGACATTCACCCAAGGACAGTTGGGAGTCTGGAAGGACAATGGACAGATAAGGGTTCTTCATTTCAAAATTCACTTTGTTTGCAGTGTTGATTGCCTTTATGCCTATTGTTGTTTTTGCCCATTCATATTGTTCAATAATAGTCTGGTATTACGCATTTATCTGTGTTGGTACAAACTTTATTTCATATTTTCGTTGATCATGATCGAACAGTATTTAAGGTGCTTATATTAAATGTGGTTGGTGGGCCCCTCCCTTAACTTATCATTAGCTGTGCCTTTTTAAATAGTGGAGGACAGTTATAGATTGGTGCCCGAACAGGGACCATTAAGCCTGTATATTTGCTACCTTAACCTGTATTCATGTCGCACAGAAAGGTCAGTCAGACTGCCCTGGATGGGGATGAGGCCGTGCCCAGTGTAGACTTTTCAACTGAGTCTTTCACTGTACGGAGAGAACCCCTGAAAGATCTCATCAACACCTTCATTGACCTATATATTGATTCAGATGAGGAAAGTGAGAGAATTATGGACAATGTACATGACATTCCAGACGATTCTCAATTTCCACCTCCACCACCACCACCGGAGATGGATCATGAATCAAATAACAACCCATCCAATTCAGTCACATCCAAGATCGAACGCCTGTCTGAATGGTTCACTTCAATTGAAGACCAGCTAGCAGATTTCAGCCAGCGGGTGAGTGAAAATGTTGCTTTTAATGAGTTTGAAAACCGATGTAAAATCATAGAAGAGAGAATGTCTTATCGGTTACAACGTGAGTGTGATAAAGTAAAGAAACAATTAGAACTGCTTGTCCAGGAGTTAGGTCAATCTGTTGTAGACTGTTTGAAGAGAAGAGATCGTCAGTTGGAGCTAAGATTTCAATCACTGGTGCCATCTACATCCACTCCAGACACCAAGTCTACAATTTCGTTTCTCCAGTCCAAACAAAAAAACTTACAGTATGCAATCCAGTCATTTACAGACTCAGAATAGCCAAACCACTGTGCAGTATAACCCCCCAGTGAAACTGGATTTTCCCAGCTTTAGTAGTACCCAAGAAGATGACCCTGTTGTATTTATTGAACATTGTGAAGAGTATTTTGCTGTGCGTCCCCTTAGTGATGGTGAAATCCTTGCTTCACTCTCTGCTGTACTCAAAGGTACCGCCAAGGACTGGTGGATGGCAGAGCGGAGAAATGCACAACTGGAGGCAGTTTAAAGAGAGTTTTCTGCACTCTTTTTTTTAAGTGAGGATTATGAAGATGTTGCAGCAAGGAAATTGTTGGAGAGGAGGCAAGGTACAAAAGAAAGCATCAGAGATTTCGCATTCCACTATCGTGCATTGTGTCTGAGGTGGAGAAAAGAAATGTCAGAAAAAGAAGTGGTGCAAGCAATCCTGAGAAATTGTAATCCACGACTCGCTAGTCTGCTACGCGGAACCATCAAGGACGTAGGAGAACTAGTCAGGATTGGAACCCAGATAGAAAGAGATTTTGATGAATCTAAAAGATATTGGAGTCAGGCTAATGTGGAAGAGCAGAGGAAGAAAGTCACCACAGTCCAAGAACCTCAGCGCAAACCTCCACATGCAAGCAACCGAGTAGTACAATCCTTCCAAAGTTCAGTACAACATGACTATAAAAATATCGCCCTTCCTATAATTTTACAGGACAGGTATGTCATCGCCATGGTTGACACAGGAAGTACTTTCTCACTGATCCAAGAGTCTTATTGGAGACAGTGGTGTCACCAAGAGCAGTACCAACCCAGCGACGGACAATCCTTTATATTGGCAAATGGACAAAGGCAGACTGCCAGGGGTAAGGTAAAATGGAAGTGTGAGGTGCAGGGACAATCGGTAGACCTGACCCTTTTTGTTATGCAAGATGCTGACCTGACAGTACCGATCATACTGGGAATGGATTTTTTGTTAAAGACTGGAATGGTGCTAGACTTTCAGAAAGCCCAGTACAGCTTACCCATAGCAGAAGGGGCTATGAAAGCAAATTATTTCCCCTTTCTCCACCATGACATCCACCCCACTATGCATTTTTACCTCGCCATTGCCTCACCTATCTGCAGTGATGAAACTCGGCAGAATATACACCAACTTGCACTGGCAGCAAACACAGATCAACGGATAAGAACAGAGTTGGAGAGTCTGATGTTAAATTGGCCTACTGTTTGTACCCAAGAAATTGGTCGGACAAACCTTGTTAAACACCACATCATTACTACTGATGAAATACTGGTAAGGCGACGTGCATACAAGGTATCCATTGAAAAACAGCAATTCATTGAAGCACAAATACAGGATCTACTGAACAAAGGGATTATTTGACCATCAACATCTCCTTGGGCTTCTCCGGTAGTGGTAGTTCAAAAGAAGGATGGAGGATCCAGACTTTGTGTTGATTACCGGGGAATGAATGCCAAGACAAACTTGGATGCCTACCCCATGCCCCAGATACAAGATATTCTGGAATCACTAAATGGAGCCACTGTCTTCAGTACGCTGGATCTCAAAAGTGGCTACTGGCAGTTGGAGATGGAGGCTGACAGCATTCAGAAGACCGCTTTTGTAACTTCCACAGGGCTATATGAATTTCTTTGTCTTCCTTTCGGCCTGAAAAATGCCGCTGCTTCTTTTCAAAGGCTAATGGAGCATGTACTCAGAGAAGTCAAAGGCAAGTGTTGCATGGTATATATTGACGACATCGTTGTATATTCCAAAACCATGGCAGAACATTTGCAACACCTCCAACAGGTCTTCACATGTCTCCATAAAGCCGGACTCACACTTAACCTTAAGAAATGTAACTTTATCCAGAGATCACTTGCATTTCTTGGTCACATAGTTTCAGACGAAGGTGTAAAAACAGATCCCTCTAAAGTTTCTGCCGTCAACTCATTTCCCATACCTCAATCCATTAAGGACGTCCAAAGGTTCTTAGGATTGGCAGGTTGGTACCACCGCTTTATTTCCCACTTCTCAGAGAAAGCTGCACCACTTCATGCACTCAAACAGAGAAATTCAACCTGGATCTGGACAGAGCAATGTCAGCATGCATTCGATACAATCAAGAAGGATCTGGTACAAGCACCTGTCCTAATAACACCTGATTTTAGCAAGTCTTTTCGAGTTCAGACCGACGCAAGCGATATTGGCTTAGGGGCTGTTCTTACACAGGATGTAGAAGGAGAAGAGCATGTAATTATGCCTCCCGACTGCTCAGAGGAGCAGAGAAAGCATATGCAGTATCTGAGAAAGAGTGTTTGGCCGTAGTCTGGGCCGTAGAAAAGTGGCGACCATACCTTGAAGGTCGACCCTTTGAAGTAGTCACTGACCATGCTGCCCTGACATGGGCTTTCCAACACCCAAAGCCATCCTCTCGACTCATTTGTTGGACAATACGTTTACAAGGATTCCATTTCACTGTGAGATACAGGAAAGGACAGTGCAACATTGTACCGGATGTATTGTCCAGAACCCAAAATCACAATGCTCTGCCTGATACGATCTTTATGGTGAATACTTACAAGACCATGCCAGTGGATCTCACTCAAATTGCCATATCACAAGGTAATGATAGTGAAATTCAAGAGTTGATTTCCAAAGCACAGAACCAGCCAACGCCTGCTGTTTCATGAATTCAATACATTGTGAAAAATGGATTCTTGTTTCGCAGGGTGCCGGATGGCCAGAAAGGACAGAAATTCCAACTGGTTATTCCATCCATTCATCGAGAAGCATTTCTGCAGTACGCCCATGACAACCCACTCAGCGGGCACCTGGGAAAACTAAAAACACTTCTCCGACTTCTAGAGACAGTATACTGGCCTAACATAAGAGCTGATGTGTGGAGATATTGTAAAGAGTGTCACATTTGTCAAAAGTACAAACTTTCATTGACCAAGTTGTCCGGATATTTGCAGAGTACTCCAGTTGTTGAGTCTGGGTACATGATTGGTGTTGACCTCATGGGTCCTTTCCCCAAAAGTGCCAAACAAAACGAACATCTTCTGGTTACTGTCGATTACTGTTCCAAATGGGTGGAATTGTTTCCTTTGAGAAAAGCCAAAGCACCTCAGATATCCAAGATTCTTGTAGAAGAGATCTTCACCAGATGGGGAACTCCGGCCTATCTAGTTTCTGATCGAGGGGCGCAATTCACTTCTCACCTTATTAACTTGATATGCAAGCAGTGGGGAGTGGTCCAAAAGTTGACAACGGCTTACCATCCTCAGACAAATCTGACAGAGCGGGTTAATCGTAACCTGAAAACCATGATTGCATCTTATGTTGAAGAGCAACACCGGCAGTGGGACAAATGGTTAGCTGAATTCAGATTTGCCATTAATACTGCTTGGCATGAGAGCACAGGATTTACACCAGCAGAAATAGCTCTGGGGCGTAAGCTCAAAGGACCTAATGGAGAGAGCTCTTCAACAACCACCTGACCCCAACAGCCCTGCTTATCCCATTCTCGACCGACAAAAGGAATTCATCAGCTTGGTGAAAGAAAATGTAGAACGAGCCCAAGCCAAGCAGAAACGGTACTATGACCAGCGACGAAAGCAGACTCTATTCCAGGTCGGAGATATTATTTGGGTACGGACTCACCCCTTATCCAGAGCAGATGATGGTTTTATGGCCAAGCTTTCTGCAAAATGGAAAGGCCCTGCAAAGGTGATTAAACGCTTAGGTCTGGTAAATTACTCTGTCTCGGTATTATCTGATCCCACTAATGTTGATACTTACCATGTCCAAAATCTCAAGACATGTCATGGTTATGCCAAGTCTTCCACTGAGCCGCGGGGTATGTAACAGTCCATAGTTCTGTTCCTATGGGTTTAGAAGGTTGCAGTAACACTCCCGGCTGCTAGGGGCCCTAAGTGCTCTGCTCCTCTAGCTTAAATCCAGGTGAGGTAGTAGAGGAAGGGAGATCTGTTTTGTGAAAAGGAAGCATGGCTTTCTCTTCCAGTATTCCCAACACAGTAGAGTCCAGATTGAGAAACAATTGTTTCAAGCTCAATCGTGTAAGTGTTTTCTGTTTAGTTAACTCTTGTAATTTTGTAAACGGAAAACTTTATTCATGTCTTGTAATTTTGTTTATCATGTTTGCTTTGTGTGGTATGGGTTTGTTAGTAAGCTAACTCCCATTTTTTGTACATTCTATTTAGAAGGACTCTTTATATTTGGTAGTTAAATACTACTAATATGTACAACAATGATGTGAGGAGCATTTCCACTGGGGGTCTACTACATGGAACCTTATAGTGGATCTTTTGGGATTATTCGCTACTCAAGGACTGAAGTGTTTGTGGGGAAGCACATGGTGAATAGTTAACAGGTTGGATTATTGTTTGAGGCTCACTGAACTATAAATCATCGTCATTATCATCCTCATCATTAAGTTCGACGGACATTCACCCAAGGACAGTTGGGAGTCTGGAAGGACAATGGACAGATAAGGGTTCTTCATTTCAAAATTCACTTTGTTTGCAGTGTTGATTGCCTTTATGCCTATTGTTTTTTTTTGCCCATTCATATTGTTCAATAATAGTCTGGTATTACAAACTTTATTTCATATTTTCGTTGATCATGATCGAACAGTATTTAAGGTGCTTATATTAAATGTGGTTGGTGGGCCCCTCCCTTAACTTATCATTAGCTGTGCCTTTTTAAATAGTGGAGGACAGTTATAACATCGTGAATTTGAGTCTTGTAGTAAAATAGCATTGCATCTTATTCAGGTGTTAACAAACCCGTTGTATATAACTTTTACTGTCTAGACCTTTATTTCTTCGTGTTACCTGTTGTTTTCTTGTCTAAGCCATTTAGCTACTTCTTTTTTCCCCTTTCCTTTTCCTCGTTTTTGTGGTGTTTGTGAGCTGGTGTGTGTGCTGCTATTTTTGGTACTCTTTTGTAAATATTGTAAATATTACCGTGACTTTCACCTTAAAGGCAGTAGGGATTGGGTGCCAGTTTTCTTTATTGTAAACATCTTTTTCTCCTGTTTTTGCCATAGACAGGGAGACAGGGAAGACTGTGGTCATTTGTTTCTTTTTCTTTCACATAGGTTATTTAGAGTCCCTGGGTTTAGTTAGTGACCTGTTTATTATTTTGGCACTGCCGAATCCTGAAGAGATTGCCTTGTTACTGTGTAGTGACAAAAGAGATCTACAGAAAAAAATAAATAAACATAAAGGCTCATGGTAGCAACTGTTTCAGATTTCTTTATTTATGTTAACTTCCCTGACCCTAGGTTGTAACGTAGTCCTCCAACTCCGTCGCTGCCGGATGTTTGCAGCCCTGCACCATCTCTGGGGAGTCCCTGCTATGATGTCAAGCCGCAGGTCACGTAACCACCAGCAGCACGCGTGCGGAAGGATCCTACGGCTCCGCCTCCTGCCTCTGATCTTTTCGTTCCATCTCAGCCCATCCACCTGTTGGCACAGCCTTGGCTCCTCCCACCATCGGCTCCACCAGAGACCCTCGGCCCAGTGGCTCCACTGGGATCCCTCGTACCTCCAGCTCCCCCTTGGTCAGTCGTCACACCACTTCCGCCACGGACCTGATTCAGTTGCAGTGGGTTCCTCCTTCCCTTCAGTCTCACCGCTGTCCTCGGGTACTCTGGCTCTGCCTCCATTGCTCATCACCGTGGCTGTGCCCAGGTCTCCGGAACCTGCGACGAGGCTCAGCTCCATCGACCCTCAGTCTGCACCTGTGGATCCATTGTCCTTTGAAAAATCTCTTGGCTTCCGTAACCCGAACAAAGGGCGTGCCCTTGCTCTTGCTCTGGGGGATGTGTGCACACGCTTATCAGGGAGAAGTGCCCATACAAGGATATCCGCCCTTTATGATGTGATACAGGGCCATACTCTGAAAAAACTTTCCAGAACTTATCTCAATCTGGAAGGAGTGTATTTGGCACAGAAATACTCTGTCATACGTCCAACTCATGTTTTGAAATTTTGGCCATGTTTAGCATGAGAATAAAACTCTTCAAAGTGTAAATATGTCAGAATGCCTGAAATAGCATTAGACCCCCCCTTTAAAATATAGTACAATAGTACTGATATTGCTGTACTTTTGATCAAATAAAAGAAGCCTTGGTGAGGTTGAGACTATTTAAAAAAACATTTTAAAAATCTTACCGACAAACATTTGTTCAATGTTCTTGCTTCCTCCCCAAGAGTCTACTGTCCTTTACAAAATACTGTGGTATCAGAGAGGTGTTTCATCAAATTATAAAATATTTCATTTAACTTCTTGTACATTTTATCCCTACCTCAGAGGAATCAAACCATTAACCACAAAACTACCAGGCCTCCATTTAGTCAACCATGAAGCAGTTTTCCATAATTGAAGCTACCTAATGCAGAATAGAACATGTATGAGAGAAAATGGTTTAGCGAGAGAGCTAAGGGAGGTAGATGGAGAGAGGTAAAGCAAGTGCAGACGTGTTGTCATTTTCTGAGCAAGGAAATAGGCGATGTGTGCATGGATGTGGGGGGTGGGGGTAATGTTAAGTGTTCTCAGTGTGGAGTCAAGCCCTCCTCCGCAGATTGCTGTCTTGCTCTCACCACTCGCTGTCCCTTTGAAGTAATTACTCTTTCACCTGGACAAGCTAATCAGTGAAGGTGTGCCCTGCATCAGCAGCCACCAGGCTCAGTGCCTTCCAACAAACAACAGATACACATGCGATTTAACATGCATACACAAGCTACAAAACAGTAAATTAGTGATATCAGTATACAAATCTATTGTATAAATGCTGTATTGTATTATTGTAAATATTTAATTAATATATGTAAATCATAAAATTATTCACTCAATGCTTTATCCATTTAATACTGTTTACAGTCAGAGTATGACTAATAAAACATTTCCTGTGTCATAAAAATCACTGGTGCTTTTCTTTTGCTCACCTTCAATGCAGAGGACAAATAAATAGAAACAAACATGTTTTGCGTGTGGACGCACGCACGCACGCACGCACGCACGCACACACACACACACACACACACACACACAGAGAGAGCCCTGTCAGGGGGCTGTGTGGTTAATCTTTATGCACTCTGTGACCTCCTCACTGCCAACCCTGCTAAATATATTATTCCCGTGGGGCTTTCAGTGCTGCTTGGTGTCAGAAATCAATATGTATGAGCCGTGTAGATGGGAATTTCTAATAGATCTCCACGGCCCTGCGCTACTCTTCAATATCTGCCTCGGACTATTAGTGCCGGCTCAGTGGCAGTGAAATAACCGCGATAATCTGTTAAGGTTCCGCTCTTAAGGTGGAACTGCTTTAACAGGTTTTACTGGGTTTTTTTTTGTTTTTTTTTTAACTAAAAAAAGGAAATAACTAAACAGCCATATTTTCCATGGGTAGGGTAGATCATTTTTAATTTAGAGTTATAAATAAAGTGAATTTCCAGGTACTATTTTTAAACTGTTGTTTATGTATTGCTATAGGCTATACATAAAACAAATGTGTACACTTCTATTTAGTATTCATGAGTCTATCACATTTTAATAGAAAGGTATAAGTGCATGATATTTATCTATTCATGAGTGGTTATGCATACAGTATGCTTGCTATTTCTGTGTATCAAGATGTTTGTATGCATGTGTGTTTGTGTTTGTGTGTGTGTTCTCTGTGGCGTTGTCAGGAAGGGATATGGGTCATAGTGCTAATTGATCGTATTCCTAATGTGATGATTTGCTGCAGCACTTAACTGCAGTGCATGGCTCCTCCACTGAAAAAAAAAAAAAAGACATTGAGCTTCAAGCGGCAGGAGACTAAATGGGGGAGGGGAAGATTTGAATGGAAGAGAGAGATGGAAGAGAGGGGAAGACTGACTCAGACAGCGTGAGGTCTCAAGGGATAGAGAGACGCTGAAATTATTTCATGGTCATGGGCTTTTTCTCTCTCTCCCATCTCACATGCAGGACCTGCAAATATAATCTACAGCCACATATCTGCTGTCTTTTGCACAAAGGTGATCTCCTTAATGCTGTCTGCTACCGGCCAAACCTGTAGACAGGGTAACTAACTATCCATCACCTGTAATTGTATTAGATTAGAGGTACAATGTGGCTAAAAGTCCCCTTAAGGAAAACGTACCATTTTTGTATCCAAAGTGTATAAAGATAGATTTTTTTTATTATTATTTAATAATAATGGTAAGTAAGTAAATAAATAAATAAGTGCCTCAGGCAAATGGCAACTGGGAAGCTGTAGTGATATAGTGTAGCTCTAAGGGCAAAAGTGATACATTTGTAACCATATAACATGTATCTATTGATTGATTGATTGATTGAAGTAGCAGGATATTTAAGTAAAGTGGATTTACTAAATTAGTAGATTTCATGTCCAATGATGATTATTATATTTTTCTAACCATTTTATTTAGAAATATCATATCTTATCCATTAAGAGAATGCATATGCTACATCCGCCAGTTGGAGGGCCCATGATCTCCACCTGAGGGAACTCCCTCCATCTCCTTTGTTTTCCCATCATGAACTACATTTCCCATAACCCATTGCCTGGACTCATTATGGTCTGATTAATTCCACCTGTGTGTGATTAACTCCTTTGTGTTTGCCTTTATAAGCCCTGTGTTTTCACTTACTTTTTGTGAAGTCTTGTAAGTGTCACACTGTATTTCTGAACATGCTCTCTCTGGGCTCCTATGTCATGGCTTCTGATCTTCTGCCTGGTTTCGTGGTTTTCCCTGTTTGCCTGTGTTTTTCTGCCTTGTTGTCCTTTTGGATTATCTGCCCTGTGTTTGGAACTATATATTGCCTGTTTTATGGATTATGGTTCTGGATTGCTCCAATAAAAGCTGCGTTTGGATCCTCAACACGTTTCATAGCAGTACGTGACGGCATACTATAATCTCACACAAATATTTTGTGTGCCCTGTTTTTCAGTTTGTTTAAAATTGGCTTTATGTCCCTTAAGTTACAGTTTTTGCAATGTCCCCTTTTTGAAGTGAGTGGGTCTTAAGTTCAAAATAATGAATAAAAAACGTTAAAGTCAAGATTTGTAGCACCTCAACATATTAATATTTAATTCATGTTAGTACAACATGTAAAAGTTATCTCTTGACTGTTAAAACTGTGATGTTATATTAACTACATTTCCCATAATGCTGTGCTGGACTCGCTTGTAACTTCCTGTTTCTTCTTTATTTCTGGTGATTGTATTTAGTACACAATATTCTGTGTCTGTGTTCGAAACTGCATATGTAGTCTCCCTGAAAAGGGGAGCATAGATTAAAGAACAGACACAATACACACAAACACTTGTTGCGTTTGCCTCGATCTCTGTATTATGAGTGTAAAAGAACCATTCAATTTTTCACAAAATAACAATGAAATGCATACCAACTTCCATATAACACTGCATTCTTTTTATACACAAAATTAAACATATTGTATTTGCTGACAAAACGAATAAAGAGATGAGTATCAATTGGCATAAAACACTATATACATTCTAGTACACACAATAAACAAGACTATATGTGTGGCGAAATAAAGAAAATGCAGAATAAGTCATTAATATTACCTATAAATCAGAATGAACGTAATACTATGTATACATTATACTCTGTACTCACAGGTCATCTGCACTCAAATACTCAAAGTGCATCTCAATCTCATAATATTTATATATTATTTTATGTATTTTTTATATTTTATATATATAATTATTATATAATATTTAATCTCATAATAGTTATCACAATATGGTAACACAATTTAATGAGGTGATAACATGCTGGCGCTAAATTTAACGTGAACAATTCAGCACGTGACCCATTAACAATAACTCATCTACGATACAAACTCTAATAAGAATAAAACTGTGTAAAGAGATAACAACATTACAGCAAACTCATCTTAACAGCATAAACATCTTTACCATGCCTCAGAGAAAAACACTATTTTGTCAAATAGCTAACATAGCATAATCAGATGCAGCTTTATTTTTATTAACAGTAATACATAATTTTCTCCATCATACAATATGTTTTAAAATTAATTGCATGCCATTTATCAACAAAAACCATCCAGCATTTAATATGATATTCTTATATCGATCTATCTTATTGCAGTGTGCAACAGTGTCTCACAGCAGCCACCTAGCAAATGAAACAAATAACGTTATAACATTTTCAACACACTCAAATGTATCTAAATAGAGCTGCGTTACCTATACTCATGACCGGAAAAGCTGAAGCGGCGCTGGCGACTGTGTCATAATAAAAGTTACGCTGCTCGCAGCATGTGTTGCGCAATCGATCCAGCTGCCTCGTTCAGCTCCCACAAGACACGGTCCTGCTCTGCTTCATACTACAGTAACGTTAATAATCCCATCCAAACATTATTTCTTCCCGACTCCAATCCCTATTCTTTTGCACCATCCGTTGAAATGGAGACCACATGTCCCAAGATTCCGCTCTAAATCTTGGCGACATCAAGCTACACCTTTATTTTGAATAGGCTTCTAGCGACCTCTAGCGGACAAAATTATTATATATTGTACCTTTAACTCTCTATGCTCGCCCCACCCTTTGCTGGAGTCTTTCGGTACTGCATCATAACAGATTACAGGAACCAACGACATATTAACCATGAAATAACAATAATAACAATAATATTCTCTCTTAATAGTTACATTACTCTCCCCAAACTACTCAAAACTACAAAACTACTCAACTCAGTACGATTTCAAGTCCTGAAATGTAGTTCATGTACTAGCGAATACATTCAGTTTTCTCCCAAGTCACTGAGGGTCTATTCAACTATCAAGAGAATATTGAAATTACAGTCCATAAGAGCATACAGGCTGATGATAGTAAGGTTTTAACTGATATGTCCACTTTAGCTGGTCTTGCATTATTTCTCTTTGGTTTTATAGGTGGGAGCCCCTCAGTTTTGAAAGATAAGTGATCACATGGTAATAAGAGGTTTCTGTGCATAACTCTCAATCTCCCTTTTCCATGTTCAGGTCTTAGTTCATGAATAGGAACATCTTTACCCACTTGTTTGACAACAAATTCTTGACCAACACAGTTGCCAGGGTTCAGAACTGTGCTCCTTACTTTGCCATCATTGTTTCTTTTGTTCCTCTGGGTAGCTTTGTGAGCATTTTCCCTTGCAATAGGCTTGCATAAAATTCTGGTTACTGCCTCCATCCGCATCACCCAGAATATTGAACAACGTGTCGACACGTAATCTCGGAGAGTGGCCATACAAGATGTAGAATGGGGAAAACACTGTCACTTCAGTGCGTGTACAGTTGTAAGCAAATATAAGCTTGTTCTGAGAGTTCTTCCAATTGGTCTTATCTTTGTCCGTGAGGGTCTTAAGTAGCAAGGTTCGATTAAAACGCTCTACCTGGCCTTCCCACTGTGGGTGGTTCTCAAACCAGCCACACTGCAGTACTTGAAGAATTGTGAAAAGAGTTGATTTTAGAACTCACCTCCTTGATAGTGGTGAAAGCGCATCAGAAAGCCGAACTTGAGGGCTTAGTCATTGAATATGGAATTTTGTCTGTTACTACCTTGCCTGACTTTGATGTGGTTGGATACGCCTGCACAAAGTGCGTGAAGTGATCCACAATGATTGAAATATATTCGTAGTCACCTTTACATTTGTCAAGGTGGAGGAAGTCAACAGACACAAGTTCGAATAGATGGGTTGAGGTGATGCTTACAAGAGGTGTTCTAGTTTCACGGTTGGGTTTCTTTTGTTTTAAACCAGGGGTCTCAAACTCAAATTGGCTGGGGACCGTTGCTGTGATTGACACCTCATAGGAGGGCTATTTTAACATTTAACCCTCTGGGGTCTGAGGATTTTTGGGGCCCTGGAGAAGTTTTGACATGCTCTGACATTTGTGCTTTTTTCAGTTGTTCATAAACATATTAATGGAAAAAGTGTCATTTCACTGTATTCAGCACAAACTAGGCTACAATAATATGTGAGAAACATGTATGTACATGGTTGTGTTTTTGAAGGAATAACGTTTATGCGTGGTTATTGAAAAAACAAAAAACTTAAGTCACTGAAATTAGGCCAAAATATGTGACCTGTCACGGAAACCAGGGACACAAGTCAGCAGCACAACTATTGACCAAACTGAGAAAGAAGCGTTTTTTTTCAAAATTGCTGATTTTCGTTTTTTTGCAGAATCTGTTAGTTGAGATCACGAAGAAGCATCTCCGTGTTTTACATAGCAGTATTGGTATATTTTAAAGCATACATTTTGAGGTTGAAATCGGCTTGTTTTTCTGGGATTCTATCTCGCAGTAGGGGCATGTCATTGTCTGTGTGTATTCATACTGGATAGGCTGGCTTTTGTTTCTTTTGTTATTGCCGCCGCCCTCCAAGGGAAGCGTGGCTACTTATTTATGCAGCGCTCTGGCCGGCTCTAGCTGATATCAAAATTTAATGAAGATGGACCGTAAAGAATATCGCAGACGAGCTGATCCGTGGCTGTTACACCGAAAATGTTTTGAAGTACAACATACGGCTGGATTCTTTAGCTGCGGAAAAAAAAGTGGCAGGACATGCGAATTATTGGACATTTAGAGGCAAACAGACGCATAGTGCAAACTTAGGAGATGCTTACATCCACAAAGAAGACCCCGACAAAGAGAAAGTGTGCCCGAACAACTTATTTCATTGGAGGCAACAAGATCTTTTCTGTTTCTTATGGGGTGAGTTTCCATAAACATCAAAGTTTGTCGTTTTGTGTTCATTCTAAGAACACGTAGGCTACACGTTATCTCATGTGTATTTTGTTATTAGCTAGCTCAGGACTGTCATTTTATTTGTAATCGTTAGCATCGTATCACTTGCCAAAACCCCCCATTACTATAATGGGCTTTTTAGATGGTAATGTTAGCATCTGCTATTAATTTGAATAACGCTTCAACTGCTTGAATTGACTGGTGTGAATGACTTAGCTCATGTAAACCTTACTATTCTTGAATTGAATGTGAGGCTAATAATTTTAGCCACTTACTACTTAATATTCTTAACAAGGATTTACTAATGTAATAGTAAATGTATCAGATTAAATTCCTACGTAAGTAAAAGTATAAAGTATCCGTAGCCATAAAATGTGCGTTATAAGTCAAAAGTAAAAGTATTTATTGAAGAGTTTAATGTACAGGATTTTTTTAATTCTTTGACTCAAACCAAGTCTAACCACTAACTGAGGTCTAAACCAGGACTATAGTGACCAAAATGATCACGTTTGTCACAGAATCCTGTTCAAAAAGTCCTAATGTCAAAAAAGATAAACTACTGACATTTACAATGCACATTATCCTTTATTATTAATAGTATGCTGTCCGATTTTTCCCATTGCATCTGTCGTTGCTTTGCAACCATGCAGCTTTACAGGGGGTATGGCTTATCTAAATGAGATGTAAATGAGTCCTTTTGTCACTCCCAGCAGGTGAGAACAGGCGAGAAGTGCAAAATCGTTAGAGGTCATTTTCTGGGCTTAAAGCTTTTTTGAGTGCCTACCTTCAAATGGCCACAACTTCTCCAAATATTATCGGATTATTCCATGTGTTACACATCGTTGGAAAGCTTGAAGACTATACTTTCAGAATCTGTGAATAACTCAAAATGCCCCAGAACCGACTTGTGTCCCTACTTTCCATGACTGGTCACATATATATATATATATATATATATATATATATATATATATATATATATATATATATATATATATATATATATATATATATATAAAATCTGTGTTCACAAGACTTCTGGGTATTGGAGGTTGTAGACTAGAGTTTTTGCTTCAAAATGATGTAAAAATTATCCTGCCTACTCGTTCATATAAAACAATAGAGAGATCTAAATTGTCTAAGACATTTTTGGTCAAGAAACACAGTATGCGTGGAAGTGTGAATCATCATGAATAATCCTGTGATTCACACCTAAGAAGACAAAAGATTTGCATAATGACCTCTAATGACTTGTATATTAATGAGCTCTTTCAGTCAGGTAGGCTGTGAAGAAACACTCTGTGATCATGCTGATAACAGGATTAATGTCCACTCTTGACAAAAAAAAAATATGATTTTTGTGATCTCATGCATGCACGTATTATTGCACATCATGTGAAGAAAATTTTGTATAGGCCTATGTTAAATTACAGTACCAGTCAAAAGATTGGACACATTTTTTTAAAAAGAAGTCTTAAGTCTCTAACCAAATAATGGTTTTCTATTTTAATATACTTTAAAATATAATGTATTTATGTGATGCAAAGCGTCTGAACATTCCTACCTCTATGGCATTTTGTGTAGGCTAATATATTTGTTATATTATATAGCCTTAATGTTAATGTGCAGTTGACAAACTATACATCATTAAAAAGATCTAAGACTCAAGCTTCACATTTTGACTCTTAAAATCTTATATTGACTGTAATTGCTTAATATGCTTAAAAGCATGCACATTTGGAGAAATATTGATGGATTCTCATATGTTTGTTATTTTGTTATTTTTGTTATTTATTCAATATTTATTGTCATCACTGTGAGCGCTGGATACTGTGTTTTCAATTCATACTTGCAGCCGGAGGGCGCTCTGTGCACATTTAGTTTACAAATGCCTCCCAAAGAAGAACAGGCCATGTAACATTCCAGGAACTAACAGAGGCTTCCAGAGATCACTTTAACATACAGATAAATACTTTTCAAGACAATAAATACACGATTGCAACGATGTATACATGTATTGCCTCAGAATTTGTGTCTGAATAGCGCTCACTCCGTGGGCGTGGCCGCATTAGCGGATAATGAGCTGAATCACGGACTTCTGACATGGCTCTTTTTTCATACAGATTACATAAACAGAGAATTTTTACTCTGAGTGTACACAAATAAAAGAAGATATTCCACAGATTAAAATGGTGTATAACTCTTAATTGTATGTGCAACATTGACAGAGTATTTTGAGTCTCTTTCATACTGATAAGAAAAAAGCACGGTGGTATTGCCGGCGCGACCAGCCGACCCCTGAGTGTTAAGCACAAGAAAGTGCAAAATCTCTGAAAATGTACTTTCCTTTGCATTATTTCTCATTTACTTCAAATTTCATAACTAAAATATTTTTTTCTGTGTCATTGTTACATACAGTATTAGTTTTTAACAGTGCAAATATTTTCCCTTACTTTATTTTAGCTTAAATAACACCAAAATCTTGCACTGAACAACACTGTACTGAACAAATGCAATCCCTGAATATATTTGTACGCTATCTATTTCTTGCCAGACACCTGGCAACGCTTCTGCTCACACAGCTGAGCCACATTTGTACAAGATGCCGTTTGAGCATCAGTAACGTTTATTGGTAGCTCGCGACTTGCGCGAGGGCTTTTACCGTAATTTAGGCAAGCGCGCTCATAATAGAAGCTACATGGTCACGAGATGAAAACATCTCAAAAACATCTCATCTCATCTTTCATGTGACAAGGACCAACCGATGAATTTCAGCCTTTCCGTTACAACATCGAAAGCTCAGCCAAACAGCTGACCATAGCTGTACAGGTTTTTATTTCTCATCTCCATAAATATCTAGTAGTAGAGCTAATGCAAGGTGTTGTAAAACGGTGCGGGCCCTTTAATAGTTTTTTTTGTTTTGTTTTTGAGAAGAGGGCAGAGGGTTCAACTATAGTAAACAATAAATCTTCGGACCAAATCAAGTTGTAATTTGTCTACTCACTGTAGCCGCTGAAAAAAGGGAAAGGGAGTTAACCCTGAAGTTTAAATAGAAAGCTACTTTGGCCCTGGAGCAGTGAAAGTCTCCCCTGTCATGTCCGACCATGATCAGGGACAGAGCAGGAACAGTTAACACTGGCGACCACGAAGGGACTGACGCGGATACAACGGTAGCAGTGGCAGTGGTGAGCACACAGCGAAATAACTGGTGGAATAAGCCGGAGCGTGAGCAGTAAACATAGCAGTGCTGTACTATACAGCGCTAAAGAGTTAGCCAAAATGGCGGCTTCCCGTCTGCATCTCGTCACTGAATATAAACAAAATTCACTCGAAATAGTGACCAGCCATTCTATCCATCCAATGTCATTCACTGCAGTGAAGGAAACTGAAATAAAAACTGACTGTTTGCAAATAAGAAATGAAAATGAGGGGCATTATAACCCTTTTTCTTGTGATGGACAGATGGATGCAAATGCAAGTGAAACCTGTTACATACCCACTCAGCCATTGAAATTATCGGACACTAATGCCTTTTGGATTGTGTAATGCTCCTGCAACCTTCCAAAGGCTAATGGACCGGGTGTTAGCTGGCCTTCAGTGGGAGAGATGTCTCGTGTACTTGGATGACATAATTGTGCTGGGCCGTAATGTGCCAGAGATGCTGCATCGTCTGGGTCAAGTTTTTGATAGGTTGCAGCATGCTAATTTAAAACTGAAGCCAGCAAAATGCTGTCTCTTTCGCTGCCAGGTAGTTTACCTGGGTCACATTGTCTCTGAGCAGGGAGTAACCACAGATCCTGCTAAGATACAAAAGGTACAGGAGTGGCCTACACCCACATCCATCCAGGAGGTTCATCAATTCCTTGGTCTGGCGTCCTATTATCGATGATTTGTGAAAGATTTCGCCATGATAGCTGAGCCACTCCATGCCTTGACCAGGAAATATGCCCGTTTCCAGTGGACTCAAGAATGTTAAAAGGCTTTTGATAAGCTTAAACAACTACTAACTACCACACCAGTCCTGAGTTACCCATTGGATGAGGGAGAAATGATGCTGGATACTGATGCCAGCGATGTTGGCATTGGCGCCATTCTATCCCAAGTACAGCAAGGGAGGGAGTGTGTATTGGCATACGGAAGCCGTAAGTTGTCCAAAACTGAACAGAATTATTGTACTACATGATGGGAGCTACTGGCCGTAGTGGAATTCGTCTCACATTTCCGACAGTACCTCCTGAGACGTCATTTTACTGTACGTACTGATCACAGCAGTCTTTGTTGGCTCACCAAGATGAGGGAACCAGAAGGTCAGCTCGCCAGGTGGTTGGAGAGGCTTGGGGAGTATGATTTTGAGATCATTCACCGCCATGGTCGGTTCCACAGTAATGCAGATAGCCTCTCTAGACAGTCGTGCCGTCAGTCTTGCCCTTGTAAGCTTCCAGGCCTCGCTTCTCAACCCAAGCACCTTTGTCACCAAGCTGTGCAGTGTAGTTTGGACTCTGTTGTCAGCAAGGAGCTGCAGAGTCCAGTGGGGGTAGAGGGGCAACTAGCCCCAATAACGAAATGTCCAGTGGGGGTAATCTATGAAAAAATCTGTGTGACTAAGACTAATGAAGACTTGTTTTTTGTGGCTGGTCCCCAGAGGAACTACAAGAGGCTCAAAAGACTGATCCAGACATTGTGCCTATCAGGGCGTGGATGGAGACTAGTGGAGAGCGGCCTACATGGGCTACTATTGCCCCTTACAGTCCAGCCACAAAAACATATTGGAGCCAGTGGAGGCGGCTCTACATCCGAGATGGCGTTTTGGTCAGGTGGTTCTATTGCTTGGATGATGTCCAGTTTTACCCACAAATAGTGTTACCCCGTGTTTACCAGCCTGCAGTCATGAAGCAGATGCATGACGGACCTATCGGCGGACATTTTGGAGTCGAGCGCACAGTGGCACGGCTCCAGACTCGATACTACTGGTACTGGATGAGAGAGGATGTCGCCCTCTGGTGTCAGACCTGTTTAAGTTGTACTGGACATTATGGGGCGACTGAATGAGACGGAGCGACAGAAGTCTTATGTACTGGTGATACAGGACTACTTCACGAAAAGGGTGGAAGCCTTTCCCCTGGCTAATGATAAAGCTGAAACCGTGGCTGAAGTTCTTGCTTCAGAGTGGGTGTGTCATTATGGGGCGCCACAGGTATTGCACAGCGACCAAGGGCGAAATTTTGAGTCTGAAGTGTTTCAGAAAATGTGCTCGCTGTTTGGCACTGAAAAGACACGCACCGCACCATTTCGGCCACAGTCGGATGGCCAGGTGGAACAATTCAATTCCACTCTAAAACAGATCTTGGCAACAACAGCTGAACACTGCCACTGGGATTGGGATCTTATGATTCCTTATGCAGTTATGGCCTACAGAGCAACCAAGCACAGTGCTACTAACAGAGATGGGCGTAAATACATGGAAATGTATTTAAAATACAAATACAAAATACTGTGTGGAAAAATGTATTTAAATACAAATACAAAATACTGTGTGGGAAAATGTATTTAAATACAAATACAGTATTTTGTATTTTGAAAATACACAAAATACATGTGAAATTGAAGATTCACTGCAGGTATCCCTATTAGGCTGAAATCTATCTGGGCCTATTCTGAATGCCAAAAAGCATTTAGATGTGTGCAACTACTTAGAAACTTACCTCATTTCTGCTCTCTCTGTCATTCTCTCTCTCTCTCTCTCTTAAGTGCTTGCTTCCTTGCTGGTAATTACAAATAAACATATGTAGTGCAAAATAGCAGCCATTTACTGTATATACTTACTTCTGACAAGGTTACAATGTAGTCTATTACTTATGGTGAACACTACTAAAAAAAACTGTAAAACTGTGGGAACCTTTTCTGCTATATAGCAAAGAATAGGGATGGGTGATATGACCAAAATCTTAATTTTACTTCACAGTAACAATATATGGCATGGTTTCACAATTATCAATATCAGTTTTGATACCACAGCAAAAACTGAATTTCAAACTCTTTTGATGCTTTTTTTTACGCAAGTAGTATAGTAACTTTTATATTTATTTAATGTAAAGTTTATTTGTTTCTATATACATAATTAGAAAATATAAAGTTTATCTAAAATAAAAACTTTTTTAATTAGAAATCATTTGGCACTTTTTTTTTGGTGAACAATAAAACTAAAAGTGTAGTGTATCTTTCATCATTTTCATCACAAATGCACACAATCACTACACTAAACTGATGGAGACAGACAATGATTAACCTAATTATTTCGTCTCTACATAAACAAACATTTGCATAGATGGGTAAACACAATCACAATTTGGAAATGTGTCCAGTTACATTTTCATAAAGCACCATGTTTGTAAAATATAAAATGATTACATTTACAAAATAAGCCTGCATTGCAGAAATAATGAATAAAGTAATGGTTGTGTTTAATACAATCGTTAATTGAAATAAAATAATTAATAAATTAAAAAACATATATAACACAGTATTGTTCAATTTAGTGTTATACATATGTTATCATATTAATATGTTTTGTTCTAATGTCACAAGTCACAATTTCAAGTTTACTGGTCATGAAACCCCCCTGTTTTACCCTGGTCATTCACACCTCTGAGTTTCAAAAAGTCTGTGAAAATGGGCATGTAAAGCTCTGAAAAAGTGGGAGTGTAGAGGGGGAGAAGAGGGGAGAGAACAACCAATGAAACAGAGACATACAACACACTCATTATACAGAATAATGAATATTAATATATGAGCACGGAGAAAATGTCAACAAACTCCCAAGCCCAAGGGAGAAATGCGAAAGAATATTTAATAGGGCTAATAATGGGTTACTTTGATTATGTTTACGAGCACTGCAGTCTCAAAATCAGTCTTTTAGAATAATCGTGTCGTCACGTTCAGATAGGCTACACCACTGTATCAGTGTCCAGTTTGCACATATAATTCATTTGAAGAAGACTTGATGAAATATGTGTGCATAACTACACCATGCTGGTTAATGTTTGGTGCAGGAGAATGTGTGAAATAAAAACTTTAAACACGGATACTTTATTCTGTATGAGCTATGTGTCACGTGGCTAGTGTTATTAAACTCATCGCGGAGCTCCGCGCTGAAACCGATCATATGCGCTCCGCGTGTATAACATAAAAACAATTGTATTTTTCATGTGTTCGTATTCAAACTCCAGTTCTGACCGCATCGTGAGCAAAATACAAACAACACATGTGCTGCTGTGCTGAGGGAAACAGCGTGTTTGAATGCAGCTAGAGCAGGCAGAGGTGAATGAGCAGCACTTTTGTGACATTTGAATTCTCTGCAGTAATGCGATCTCTAATGCGAACATATTTTCCATTTGTGCTGGTACAGCTACAGCGCAGTGATTGGATTGAATGAGCTTTATGTCATGAATATATGTTGAGAATCGCTCGAAACGGTCTACATCAGCATGTTCGAAAGTACACGATGACGCCATATTTTGTGACGTTGCTCCGACTCGGCTTTTCAAACAGGAAGACAGAAATCGCTCTGAAAAATGCAAAAATAACTATTTTTCACTTATGAATAACATTGAGTACCTTTAGTGTTTTCAATGATGTGCAGCCTATACATATCTGTTTACATCTCAAAAAAAGTGTTTTGGGGTTTCATGACCCTTTAACTTGATTATTTGGTTAGGGTTTAAGAAGTGTACTAAAAAACGTTTTCACATGTGTCGTCAAAATGACCCACAACCTAATCGGTTTACATGTAAAGAAATCCATTTATTCACAAATTTCTCATGAGACGAGTGTTTGACATAGTATAAGAGGTGTTTGACAAATTATTCGGCAAACTACTTCCTCTCATCGCTGCTTTTTGGTGGTCTGGAGAACAATTACTCAGTCGCCCTCTGTCGTTTCACAGAATTATACAACAGAGAGCACGTCAAGCATAAAAGCCTTGTAGGTTTACTGAGGAGCACGCGCAGTAAGCAGGTTCATGGCGTACAGCCATGCGAATTGCGAAAGAATAAAAAAGGCTTCAACTGCACAAAGCTAAAGAGAAAGCGGAAAGTCCTATCTATGTAAACGATTTAGAAAAAGTTCCATCGATTCACAATTTATATCATCGCTACGAATCTACGATATTGTCATATGATATCACCCATCCCTAACATGCAGTAAGGTTAATGCTTCAAACACAACTAGTTGATGCATGAAAACAACACCCTGATAAAGAGGATGACTGTCTCAAAGTATTTTGAGTATTTTGAAAATACAAAAATACTCATCTTAAATGTATTTAAATACAAATTACATTTGATTTTTTCCAAAGGCTTTAAAATACAAAATACAAAATAGTATTTTGTATTTCAAATACGTATTTTAAATACATGTATCTGAAATACTGCCCATCCCTGGCTACTCACCTCACCCCACCCCTAATTATATGATGAATACCGTACAGTACAAAAACAGAGTGTTGCTTTCCGAGCCGCCTCCTGGGATTCGACCAAAATGCAAGCACGTTTATCAGCTTCACTCATCAAGTCAATCCTATCCTTAGTAAACTGATTAAAGCTAGGCCAGTCACTCAATGTCAGACAGTTTCAAAAACTGTTGGATCTGATGACAGCAGCATCCAACGTGATACCTTTTGGCCTGTTGTACATGAGACCTCTGCAGTGGTGTCTCAGTACCAGGGGGTTTTCCCCAAGGGGCAATCATTTTTGCATGATTAAGGTCACACGGCAATACTTACGTGCCTTTGTTATGTGGAAGAAGCCCTGGTTCCTATCCAAAGGCCCCATGTTAGGAGCTCTTTGTTGATGTAAGATGCTAACGATGGATGCTTCCCTCATGGGATGGGGAACAGTCCCAGAAGGTTACTCGACTCAAGGTCTGTGGAAGGAACACCATCTTTTCTTGCACATCAACTTACTGGAAATGATGGCTGTCTTTCTTGCACTCAAGAATTTCCTCCCAGACCTCAGGGGCCACCATGTGTTCATCCACTCAGACAACACATCGGTGGTCGCCTACATAAATCACCAGGAGGGTTTGCGTTCGCCTCCACTCTGCAAACTGGTACACCAAATCCTCCTTTGGTCCCAGGGAAAGCTGCTATCACTCAGGGCAGATTACATGCCTGGGTGCCAAAACCAGGGAGCAGACATCCTGTAGAGATGGGCTGAGGCCTGGGAAATGAAGGCTCCACCCCTAGGTGGTGGAGCAAATATGGTGGTTGTTCTGTCCACTCTGGTTTTCCCTCACGCATTCAGCTCCTCTCAGACTGGATGACATGGTTCAGACATGGCCTAGATTACGTCTGTATGCTTTCCCCCTGATTGTCTGCTCCCGGGAGTTTTGGAGAGAGTTCACCTAGACAAGATTAGTCTCACCTTGATCATCCCATGATGACTGGGCAGAGTGTGGTTCCGGATCTAGTGTCTCTCTTCGATGGCTCTTCTTGGGAGATTTCAATCAGGAGTGACCTTCTGTCCCAGGCAGAGGGCTCAATATTTCACCCCCGCCTCTGAGGGAGCCAAGCTCATAGGATTGGCCTCTGGGATTGGCCTCTGAGGGACTCTGGTCTCTTAACTGAGGTTGTTGAGATCATTCTTCACTCCAGAGCTCCCTCCAAGTGGAAGATGCATGCCCTGAAATAGAGAGTTTTCACTTCTTGGTGCAGTGGTCGTCAACTGGACCCAGTTAATTGCCCAGTTAGTACAGCGCTGGAGTTTCTGCAAAAGCAATTCACTACAGGGTTATCCCCATCCACTTTAAAGGTTTATGTGGCAGCCATAGCTATTTACCACATTCTTTTATGTGGTATGTCCTTAGGGAGAGGCCCCTTTGGTAACACGTTTCCTCCGTTGCACTTTGAGGTTGAGACCTTCAGTACGTGCTAAGGTACAGTCATGGGATTTTGCCGTGGTTCTCCGAGGCCTTTCCCTGGCTCCCTTTGAGCCTATTGAAGAGGTTCCAGTCAAGTTTCTGACTATAAAGATGTTGGTCCTTCTGTCTGTCACTTCTCTCAAAAGGATAGGTGATCTGCAACCTTTGTCCGTTGCCTCTTGATGCTTGAATTTTGTGCCTGACATGTTAAAGACATTCATTCAACCTAGACCAGGGTACATTCATTCTGCAGGCCCTCTGTTCTCCTCCATTTCAAGAGGCTGACCAGGAAAGAAATAATCTGCTTTGTCCAGTCAGGGCATTAGATGCTTATGCCCACAGAGCTGCCCTGTGGCATAGATCTGTGCAACTGTTTGTTTGTTTGTTGTGTTTTGGACCCCATAACAAGGGGTCTCCAGCATCTAAGCAGAGGATGAGCAAATGGATAGTCGAGGCTATCTCTCTTGCTTATGAATCAGATGGATTGCCTACCCCTATGGCAGTCTGAGCCCATTCTACTAGGAGTATGGCTGCCTCTAAAGCTCAAGTGTCAGGATTTTCACTTCAAGATGTTTGTGATGCTGCAGGTTGGTCCTCACTGCACACATTCGTAAGGTTTGATGACCTGGACCAGGGCTCCATGCCTGGGGCTCAAGTGCTCTCATCTTAGTGCTTTCAAAATGATTTCACACTTGACAGACACTTCTTGTTGCGGCTGCGTGGGTATAGACGTTCCCACAGCATCATTCGACAAAGCGCTAGTTCCCTTGAAAGGGAACACCTCGGGTATGACTGTAACCTTGGTTCCCTGAAGAGGAAACAAGATGCTGCATCGCCCTTCCATATCTCCTGTGTGCCAATCCTATTAGAAGCTATTTTTCAGCATGCTTTAACCCTTTCACACGTAAGTTTCAAATATTCTGTCTGACCCCCCAGCGTGAGTTTTTTAAGGTGACCGTTATTTAGAACGTATCACTTTATGGTTTCCATGGTGACGCGTCATTGCTTGTTACGTGACACACCGCAGCACTGTATGAATGATGATCTGCTTTCATTTAATTTTTCCATTTTTATTCAAAATATTCACAAATTTGTTAACTATAGCATGAAATATCTAATATTCTGATTGCCAAATATGTGCACGTGGATGTGTTTTGCTGTTTAAACACCTTTATAACGATCGCGTTAGTTGAGCCATATGAGCGATGGGCGCCGCCATGTTAGTTTGCACCGCGCAGAGAATCGGATCTGTTGGATTTACAACCCGTGAATTTATCCACTTCTCCCGAAATACATGAAAGTAATTGTGCCGGTGAACTGGGGAAGAATAGAGTAAGCTTTTAAGTTACTTTCACAATGTGTGTCTGATATGAATTAAACGTGTTGTCAAGTTATAATGGAAAGGGTTGTTATTTCCGCTTCTATAGACATCATTGTGTATTTTACAAACTCTAAATATATTGTTTTGTTAGTACTCATGTGTATTTAAATGTCTGAAACCTGAAATGAACATTATTTGGTTGAAAACACTGCATATATGTGATATATGAAAAGCGCTGCGCACGTCCGTCTCTGGTTTAGTGCCAGTTAAAGCGTGCACGCACATTTGAATTTGGCAGTTGATCACGTAATGCACTGAATGTTCTAATCACACCGGTGTGATCGTACGCTCCTGGGGCCAGCCAAGACTGATCACACCGGTGTGATCGTACGCGTCAAAGGGTTAAAGTTTCCTGGTCTGTGACATCACCCGCCTCTGATGTCTCGTCACACCATTGGACTGATTTCACACATTCCTACAGCATCATTTGATGCAGATTATCATTCCCCTTTCAAGGAACCAAGGTTACAGTCGTAACCGAGGCGTAATGCTGTTTAAACACATTGTTCTAGGATCAAAGGATCACCATCCTTTCACCAAATTTGTGGATTACACATCATGGGTATGCAGATCCTCCTTCACCATGGGAGTCATCAAGGACAAAGACATCATCTCTGACTCCTGGCACCTTTACCATATCCAGCAGACATCTCTCTGTCCACTCCAGGCAGGACTCATCATTCCAGCCCACCATTCCAGTGTCACAGAGTGTCCCAGACTTTGTTCAGAGTGCCATGAACAAAGTGTGAGTGTCACCTCCCACCACGGAGCCAGAGCCTTTTAACTAGTTCGTCCAGGAGCTAGAGCCTGATGCACCTTCCATCCAGAAGGGGACCAGAGCAAATTACTTCTCCTGACATTGTACTTGCGAGTTCACACACCTCTTTAATGTTAATTTTAGTGATCTCGCCAGTCGGAGATCACTAAAATTAACATTAAAGAGGTGTGTGAACTCGCAAGTACAATGTCAGGAGAAGTAATTTGCTCTGGTCCCCTTCCCGTTCGTCAGAGTGATGAGATAGTTAGTAGATTATCATCACTCAATGGCTGGCTGTCTAAGTGGTGTCCGCAGAATAATATAGGTTTCATAGATAATTGGAAAAGTTTTTGGGGCAGACCTGACCTGTTGAAAAGAGATGGTATTCATCCTTCCCGGGATGGTGCTGCTCTTCTCTCTAGTAATATGGCACATAGTCTTAGAGCTGAAACATGACAAACTACGGCCCAGGTGAGGAAGCAGACAGACTGGCTAAACCGACCGTCTGCTAGCTGCCTCACGTTACAGAAGTCAGATAAATCCCAACACATAGAAACTCTTACACCTAGATATTATCACATAGAGACTGTGTCTGTACCCCGAATTAATAAAAACAAAAAACTTCCAAACCCATTTAATGGAAAAAATTTAATTGATGTTCAACAAATAAAAAATCGAGATAATAATGATAAACAAATGATAAAGCTTGGATTGTTAAATATTAGATCACTTTCTTCAAAAGCACTCATTGTAAATGATATTATCACAGACAATAATCTAGATGTGCTGTGTTTGACAGAAACCTGGCTAAAACCGGACGATTACACTACTTTAAATGAGTCCAGCCCTCAAGGTTATGATTATCGACACAATCCTCGACAGAAAGGCAAAGGGGGAGGTGTTGCTGTAATTTATAGTAATATTTACAGTATTAGTCAAAAGTCTTTCAAATATAATTCCTTCGAAGTGATGGTGCTTTACGTAACATTATGTAAGCTGACATTTGTGCTGGCTACTGTATACAGGCCACCAGGACACCATACAGACTTTATTAAAGAATTTGCTGATTTTCTATCAGAGTTAGTACTAGCTGCAGATAAAGTCCTTGTTGTTGGTGATTTTAATATCCATGTAGATAATAAAAAAGACTCATTGGGATTGGCATTTACAGACATTCTAAACTCTATTGGTGTTAGACAACACGTGTCGGGACCCACTCACTGTCGTAATCATACTTTAGATCTAATATTGTCACATGGAATCGATATTGATGCCGTTGAAATTCTGCAGCAGAGTGACGACATCTCAGATCATTATCTAGTCTCGTGTGTTACATTTGGTGAAAGCGGCTAAACTGCCTCCCCGCCATAAATATGGTAGAACCATCACTTCTACCACTAAAGATCGCTTTATAAATAATCTTCCTGATCAGTTTCATCGCCTTAGCATACCAGACAGCTTAGAAGACCTCGATGTTGCAACAGAAACTATTGCCTCTGTCTTTTCCAGCACATTAGATTCAGTTGCTCCTTTGTGTTTAAAAAAGATTAAGGAATTTAATCCAATGCCATGGTACAATGAGCACACTCGGGCCCTAAAAACTGCAGCCAGAAAAATGGAGCGTAGCTGGAAGAAAACAAAACTAGAAGTATTTCGCATTTCGTGGAGAGAGAAAATGATTGAGTACAGAAAGGCCTTAAAAACTGCTAGATCTGCCTATTTTTCAAAACTCTTAGAAGAAAATAAACACAACCCTAGGTATTTGTTTGATACAGTGGCTAAATTAACAAGAAATAAAGCTTCAACTTCTGATGTTTCCAAAGAGCACAGCAGTAATGACTTTATGAACTTCTTTACTTGCAAGATTGATAATATTAGAGAGAAAATGATAACCATGCAACCGTCTACTACAGTATCGTGTCAGACCTTGCATTGTAGTGTCCCTGAGGAAAAATTCATTTCATTTACTGCTTTAGGAGAGGAAGAATTGTCTAAACTTGTTAAATCATCAAAATCAACAACATGTATGTTAGACCCTATACCAACTAAGCTATTGAAAGAGATGCTTCCAGAAGTCATAGATCCCCTTCTTAATATTGTTAATTCATCTTTGTCATTGGGATACGTACCAAAAACTTTTAAGCTGGCTATTATTAAACCTATTATTAAAAAAACACAACTAGATCCTAAAGAATTAGTCAATTATAGGCCAATCTCAAATCTTACTTTTCTGTCAAAAATACTAGAAAAGGCAGTTTCATCGCAACTATGTTCCTTTTTAGAAAGAAATAATATCTGTGAGGATTTCCAGTCAGGATTTAGACTGTACCATAGTACTGAGACTGCTCTCGTCAGAGTTACTAATGATTTGCTCTTATCATCAGATCGTGGTTGTATCTCTCTATTAGTGTTACTGGATCTTAGTGCTGCATTTGACACTATTGATCACAATATTCTCTTAAATAGACTTGAAAACTATGTTGGCATTAGTGGAATTGCATTGGCATGGTTCAAATCATACTTATCTGACCGTTATCAGTTTGTAGTAGTAAATGATGAGATGTCATATCGATCACAAGTTAAATATGGAGTACCGCAAGGCTCAGTACTAGGACCGTTGCTTTTCACTCTGTACATGCTACCCTTGGGAGATATCATTAGGAAGCATGGTGTTAGTTTTCACTGTTACGCTGATGATACTCAGCTCTATATTTCTTCGCACCCTGACGAAACTTACCAATGCTCTTAATGCATTATAGTCCTTCACGTTTATTGCGATCTCAGAATTCAGGCCAGCTGATAATACCTAGAATATCAAAATCAACCGCAGGTGGTAGATCCTTCTCCTATTTGGCACCTAAACTGTGGAACAATCTTCCTAGCATTGTTCGGGATGCAAACTGACACTCTGTCAGTTTAAATCTAGACTAAAAACGCATCTCTTTAACCTGGCATACACATAACACATTATAAATTTATATTTTCAAATCCGTTAAAGGATTATTAGGCTGCATAAATTAGTTCAGCCGGAACCGGGAACACTTCCTATAACACCAGATGTACTCGTTACATCAGAAAAAGAATGGCATCTACGCTAATATTAGTCTTTCTGTTTATCCCGAGGTTTACCGTAGTCAACCGGATTCGGGCCGTATCCAGATGAGACCGAGGACCGGCGCCTTGATACGACCACAACGCAGCCCTGAAGTATCAGCAGAGATCGAGTCGACTAGATCATCCATTGTGAAGGCCTCATCGACACAACAGCCAGTGCCACAGTTTCCTCAAAATTATAATCACGATTATTAATTACGTTTATTCTATCAAAAAGAGTAATGTAATTATGGCTATTTTGCAAGTTCTTTACCAACCTACAATTCACCCAAAAGGCCTGTAGGTGGCACAACGACTTAATTTAACCAACTATGATAACTTCGTTAGATGGTAAATCAATACAAAACATGGTTTTGGTGAGCGCTTTGTAATATGTATTCACATTAGATTTTAAAGCAACAAAATTCGTTTGCAATAAGACAAACCAGATTCAAATTGCCCGGCAAATTTGTAAAGCAAAGAACAATCATTTCTAGCTGATCAACATTATGAAAACTGGTGAAACCTTTAGGAACTTCAAAAGATAAAACAGCAAAACTCCTAATATTACTTCCAATATTTCCAAATTATGTTCATTTTCATAGAGTGGGCCAATATCGTGACGATTATTTAAAATCAATCGGGAGAAGCAGATATCGTTATCGTGATTAAAATACGATTAATCGTGCAGCCCTAATTTAATTTAATTTGACTTGACATTTGATATTCAACAGTATTCTTGACATTTATTCAACGGTGCTTTTGATCTGCCTGCATTGACACTATTCTTTAAAAGGAAAATTATATACCAATTATCAATGTAAAGCTGCTTTGACACAATCTGCATTGTAAAAAGCGCTATATAAATAAGGGTGACTTGACTTGACTTGACAGAGACTGAAGCCCATCAGCTCAGAACCAACTTCCACCCTTTTTCTACCCCTGAAAGCACTAAAGTAATTTTCTAGACATTCACCTGGCCACCCCGTTATCTCCTTCCTCCCTGCTGGTTACATCAAACTCAAGACTCACCTGCTCAGCTGGTGTCACGCAGCTCCTCGGCTCTGCCCTTGCTGCTGCCTCCCTTTCAGCTCTTTGGTTCTAACTTGGGTTTTGTCTCCACCAGCTAAGCTCTTTGAGATAGATCCCCTGGCTTCACTGCAGAACCCCAAGCCCATGACTCCACCTCGGCCTTTTAGCCTGTCGGCTCCACCTTGGCTCTGTGCTCCCTCAGCTTCACCATGGTCTGTCATCACTAAGACTCCACCAGGCTCCCTTGTCCCTTGTTGGTCATTCGTCACCCTAGTTTTGCCACAGACTTCCCGGCCTCTGGCTGAGCCTCAGCCCTCCACCTCTTCGGCTCCACTGGGATTCTTCTTTTCTTCCGGTTCCGCCATGGTCCTCACTTCCTCCAGCGTCACCCCGTTTTCACATTACCCTGTCGTCACCTCGGTCCCTTGAGCTGGCGGCATCACCTTGGACCTCCAGGCCTACAATATCATCCTGGGCTGCCATCCTTGTGGCTTACCTGAGGTCTCCATCTTGTCTGGCTCCACCTCCGTTGATAGGACCCAAGACTTCATCCAGGAATGCCTCTTCTTGACTCCACCTTGGCTCCTCCCTCTGTTGGCTCCACTGTGGTGTTCCCTTTCTTCTGCTCCTCCTGTTCCTGGTCCTTCAGTTACTCCCTGTCTTTGTTGTCTGCCTCCAAAGCCCCCTCCTGCTCTTCACCATTGTACTGATATTAACAGCACAAGGATGGGCCTTGTGGGAGGGGGGTGCACCATCAGGGTTTTGTCTTGTTTAGTTGTGTTTTTGTTTTTGTTCACGTATCATTGTTTTCATGTTTACCCTTTCAGTTTAGTCTTGATTGTGCCCTAGTTAGTCTCCTTGGTTACTGATAACGTTCACCTGTATTTCCTTGTTAAAGCCTTGTTAAGCCTGTGTTGTCAGAGATATGTGAGAGAGAACTCAAGTGCAAAATGAGTTTAAATAGGTTTATTGACAATAGAGCTGACCAGAGATGGTAGGAGAGGAGGTGATCACAGTCCAAACAGTAGGCAGGGAATGATGCACAATAACTGGTAAGTTGAGAGAGCGGCCACTGAGACTAGCCCAAGATGGTAAGCTGAAGAGCAGTGAAGGAACGGCAGCACACGATCGGGGGTAGCAGCGAATGGCTAGGCAGGAACACAAATCAAAAGAGGTTAAGCCCTCGTGGTCTCTTAGGCACCACACTAGTAGCTAGAAAGAAACATCAACTAAAGAAGAGAGCAAATAAAGAGGGGAGAACTAATGCTAGGAATAAAGTAAAACAATAAAAAAATAAAGATAAAATGAAGACTACTAATGGAAAAAAAGATAAGGGAAAATGTAAATACTAACGTTAACAGAACTATAGACTAAGCAGAGAAAACAAAGGGAAAACATATTAAGCAATAGCAAGGACACTCTGGAACAGCAGGAAGAACAAAACACAACTAGAATAGGCAGATTAGATCTAGGTGAAACTACAACAGTAACATGAGGAAAAGGTGAGCAGACTCAGGCAAGGACTAAACAAGGGGCCGTGGTAACTGGAAATAAGGAGGTGGTACAAGAGGAGCACATGGCCAACATAAACAAAGACAGAGCCATGTGCTCAAGCACAACCCAAAGAAAGAGACATTGAACAACGACAAGTCAGACAGAACTATCAGAGGAGAACCCTGACATGTGTATATATTCTCCCTGTTCTGTTCAGCTCCTTGTCTGTTCATGTTTATATGTCAAGTGGTAATTCTTCTTTGTACATTCTTCTAATGTTAATTAAAGTATCCTTTTCTTTTTTTTTTGGTTATTCCTTGCATCATGTATCTATAAAAATTCCTGCAGAGTGACTAGGTAACACCTGAATAATTAGTGATGCATTTTATGACTATATTCAGTGTAAACAAAATGATTACCTCTCAGAAACACAATAATGTGATTAGTAATAAATTGGTAATTCGTTATAATTTGTCATTGTTTGTTGATAGTAATTGAGACTAATCTCATTCAGTAATGATTGATTACCTAATAAGTGTAGCAAATTAGCTCAAAAGAAGTTAAAACTTTACATTAAGGTTCCCTTTGCAAAGGGTTTATAAAGGTGTTTGTTAACGAGTAATTTACAAATGCATTATAAATCATTAATAATGCAGTTATAACTGCATGAATAAAAAGGGCGACTTTAATGCAATACCTGCCAAATAGTGAGCTATTTTTAAATCATTAAAAATATTATTGTTATAAAAGCATGTTATAAATGCTTAATAAATGTATTTATTAACAATTATTTAACTCAAAACCAGATTCCTGGTTTATTTCATGATGCAGCAAAAATTGACTATCATAATTAGTCTGAATGATATTGTATTTGTGGTTTTCTTATTAAAGGTGCCGTAGAATGGAAAATTGAATTTACCTTGGCATAGTTGAATAACAAGAGTTCAATACATGGAAATAACATACAGTGAGTCTCAAACACCATTGTTTCCTCCTTCTTATATAAATCTCATTTATTTAAAAGACCTCTGAAGAACAGGTGAATCTCAACATAACACAGACTGTTACGCAACAGTCGGGATCATTAATATATACGCCCCCAATATTTGCATATGCCAGTCCATGTTCAAGGCATTAGACAAGGGAAGCCAGTATTAATGTCTGGAGCAGCACAGCCGAATCAACAGACTAGGTAAGCAAGCAAGGACAATAGCGAAAAATGGCAGATGGAGCAATAATAACTGACATGATCCATGATAACATGATATTTTTAGTGATATTTGTAAATTGTCTTTCTAAATGTTTCGTTAGCATGTTGCTAATGTACTGTTAAATGTGGTTAAAGTTACCATCGTTTCTTACTGTATTCACAGAGACAAGACTCGTTATTTTCATTATTAAACACTTGCAGTCTGTATTATGCATAAACACATTTTCATTCTTTATAAATCTCTCCAACAGTGTAGCATTAGCCCATTAGCCACGGAGCACAGCCTCAAATTAATTCAGAATCAAATGTAAACATCCAAATAAATACCATACTTAATAGATTAGATTAGATTAGATTAGATTAGATTAGATTAGATTAACTTTATTAATCCCCGAAGGGAAATTCACATGCCACAGCAAGCTCAATACACAGAATAATAAATAGAATAGAAATACAAAAAAAATAAAATTACAAACAATTACAACAGATTGTGCACAATAACCTGAGCAACTACATTATACACTGCACCACATTGGTTTAGTTTTGAGCATATAAAGTACACATTCCACATCAATACACAATCATATTTCTAACAATTATCTTGTATAGCACTGGTTGTAAAATCTAATGGCTGTTGGTAAAAAGGACCTTCTGTAACGTTCCTTATAACACCTAGGTTGAATTAATCTTGAACTAAAAGAACTCTCGCAAGCATGAACTAAATCATAAAGAGGATGGCATTCATGATTCATCATGTTAATCAGTTTGTCAGTCATTCTAACCTGAGCTATGTCATCTATAGTGGGAAACACACACCCCACAACCGAACCTGCTTTCTTAATTAGCTTATTAAGTTTGTTTTTCTCCCTCTCCACAAGTCCTCCTCCCCAGCAGGTAACGCCATACAAAATCACAGATGACACAACAGAGGCATAGAAAGTCTTCAACAATGCTTGACATACACCAAAGGATCTAAGTCTCCTTAATAAATGAATACGACTCTGACCTTTTTTATAGATTTGTGTTGTGATGTCAGACCAGTCAAGCTTATTGTTCAGATATACACCCAAGTACTTATATAATGTGACAATCTCAGTATCTGACTCGTATAAATTCACTGGCATAGTGTGATACGGATGTCTGCCAAAGTCAACCACAGTTTCCTTGGTCTTGCTGACATTTAGCCTAAGAGAATTTATCTCACACCAATCTGCAAAGTTCTTTAGGAGTTCCCTGTATTCACTCTCATCATTATCTTTTATACAACCCACAATTACAGAATGATCAGAAAATTTTTGAAGATGGTAATTCTTGGAATTATATTGAAAATCAGATGTATAGAAAGTAAATAAAAATGGTGCCAAAACCGTTCCTTGAGGTACACCAGTGCTACACTTAACTACTTGAGACACACAGTTTTTTTTTCCCTTACATACTGTGGTCTGTTTAAGAGATAGTCAGTTAGCCAGCTGACCATACTGTGGTGTAATCCGGCATTTTCTAACTTATTCCTAAGTAAAGCAGGTTGAATAGTGTTGAAAGCACTAGAGAAGTCAAAAAATGTAATTCTGACAACATTACCAGAGGTCTCTAAATGACTTAAAGATCTGTTTAAAAGATAGATAATTGCATCATCAACACCAATGGCAGTTTTATAAGCAAATTGCAATTTATCATCAAAAGCACATAGTAACTGCTTAATATAGTTTAAAACCAATCTCTCAAACATCTTCATCAACTGGGCCGTTAGGGCTATCGGCCTGTAATGTGCAAATTCAGTAGGGTTAGTTTTCTTAGGAACTGGTACAATACATGACGTCTTCCATAACACAGGTATCCTTTCCAGACGCAGACTTAAATTAAAAATATAGTGTGTCACCCAACAAAGTTGATCAGCACAAACTTTAAGAACTCTAGGACTTATACCATCAGGGCCTGCAGATTTCCTCATTTTAATTCTCTTTAAACCACTTCTTACTTGTTCCATAGGTATAGTAAACACAGGAACAGACTCACAGGTGATAGAGTGTGGTGAATTTAACTCTAAGGAGAGGTCTAAACGAAAGCTCCCCCTCAGACCTTCCGTTGAGGAAAATTTTGGGTCAATACCATCAAATCTATTAAAAAATATATTAATTTCATCTGTCCATGCCTGTCCACCAGAGGCAGTAGATCCATGTACTCTATTCCCATGTCCAGACATCATGTTTAGGTCACTCCATACCTCTCTCACATTGTTTTGTTGGAGTTTTTGTTCCTTTTTTAACTTATAACATTCCTTCCCCTCCTTAATTTTAACTTTTAATAATTTCTGGACTCGCTTCAGTTCATCTCTGTCACCAGTTAAAAACGCCCTCTTTTTTTCATTTAGTAATGACTTTATCTCCGGGGTAACCCATGGTTTGTTGTTTGAGTAACATTTTACCTTTTTGGTGGGTACTGTGTTTTCAACACAAAAATCTATGTAGTTTGTAACACAGTCCGTTAGGCTATCAATGTCCTCATCATGCGATTTACATAAAACCTCCCAATCCGTAGTTTCAAAACAGTCCATTAATGCCTCATAAACTGATTCAGACCACACTTTAACTGTTCTTATTGTTGGCGGATGCTTTCTCACAGCCGGAACATACACAGATTTAACAGAAACAATATTATGGTCTGATCGTCCCAATGGAGGCAGTGGTAGAGAACAATAAGCATTTTTCACATTTGCGTATAACAAATCCAGAGTTTTACCATCTCTCGTATCACAGTCCACATATTGTGTAAACGTAGGGAGGGTATTATGTAAAGAAGCTTGATTAAGATCACCAGAGATAATGATGAGTGATTGTGGATATTTTGTCTGCATCCTGGCTGTGACAGTATTTATATGCTCACTTGCATGTCTCACATTTGCAGAGGGCGGGATGTACACCGTGATAGAGATCACATAAGAAAATTCTCTTGGCAAATAGTAAGGCCTCATTCCTACAGCCATAAATTCCAATCCACCACCCTTGCTCTTACCAGACTCCACAGCACACCTGTCCGCACGTACCAGATGAAAGGAATCCAGCGTAACAACTGTATCCGGTGTTCTCTCATTCAACCAGGTCTCTGTAAAACTCATAAAACTGCACTCACAATATTCCCATTGAGACCTTGTAAGTGCCGTTAGCTCCTCCATCTTGTTCCCAAGTGATCGAACATTTCCCATTACGATGGCTGGTAGCGATGGCTTGTATCGTTTTTTCTTTAGTCGGCTTTTCATTCCAGCTCTACATCCCCTTTGCCTCCTCCTTAAGTCAAGCGGGATCTCCATTTCAGGTATCAGTACCTTTGTCGAGTACTGAAGATCCAAAAGTTGTTCTCTTGAGAAAATTATGGAATCAGAATTAGCTGCTCTAAAGCTAGCACCTGAAGATCCAATTATGAGTGCCAAAATAAAAACAATCACAGTCCAGTGCTTCCTGATGCTCTCATATCTAAAACTGCTCACAAACGTAGTCCTCAGGCACTGATAAAGTGAATTTAAGAAACACAAAACAAACAAAAAATTAAGAACATTAAAAACATTAAAAACATTCAGAGCTGCTGCAACAGGCTGCCACATGCACGGCGCCATCTTGGATAATCTTATGCGATTAGACATGCTGCATGACGAACACTTTGTAAAGATCCATTTTGAGGGTTATATTAGCTGTGTGAACTTTGTTTATGCTGTTTAAGGCAGTCGCAAGCTTAGGGGCAGGGAGCACGAGAATTTAAAGGGGCTGCGTGCTGAATCAGCGCATATTTAATGATGCCCCAAAATAGGCAGTTAAAAAAATTTATAAAAAAAATCTATGGGGTATTTTGAGCTGAAACTTCACAGACACATTCAGGGGACACCTTAGACTTATATTACATCTTTTTAAAATGTGTTCTATGGCATCTTTAATATCTCATGCCTGCCACTTTTCTTACTATGTTGCTTACCAGAAGTTTCTGTCTTACCCATGATACTCTCCAAAAAGGTCATGATGCTTATCAATTGAAATTTATCAATAAATGTATTATTTTTACATGAACAATTTACAGAATCAGTTCAGTAAACTATTTTTTCTAAACACCCTCTCACCCCTGTCCCACCCCTCAAGAGAGAGAACACTTGCATGGACATTATAACAAGGCCTTGAGGTGATGTGTAAGATAAAAATTATAATAATAATAAAATAAATATATAAATACATTTTAAAAAAGTTAAAGTAAAAAAGGCATTTTCAATCAATGTAACATCCAAATTATTCAAATATTCAATTGTAGCAAATTAGCTCAAAATAAATATGAATAATTAATCATAACTAGTTATAATTAATTATTAATATTTGAATCAGTTAATAAAATTAACTTAATGTAATAAAATTAATATTACAATCAATTAACCTGTTGTTCAATGAACACACAGTGTTAATTGTTTATTAATTCTAAGAAATGTTCATTTCCAGGTTATGGGAAATAACAATCTTATTCTACTAAAAGCCTGTAGTCAGGATCGACATGAATAGGGACTCCTGTATATAAGCACAAAACACGGACAACCTTACGTGTGACATGAACAAGACTTTATTAACTAGACTAAACACTTAAACTACTCTAACATTCACACACATACATGTATACAGTTTACCAAGAGAGAGAGAGCTAAAGCAGAGTACAGGAAGCAAGAGGTTACAGCATTGTTGGACATTTCAGCAGATCAACAGCCTTGAGCAAACCATCAGTTTAGTTTTAACAGGCCCTTCTTTAAAAGGGGTAAGGATACTCAATGCATCCAATAATGAGACTAAGTTTGATACTTGCATGTCTCTCCAAGTTGAATTAAAACTGTCCTGATGCAATTTGTGGAGGCTCCCGTTGAATCTTTGCTGATATTGTCTTGATGAAAGAGAACCAGTTGGATTCAGAGGATCTTTGGTGAATGGAAGGTCTAGGCCGAGGCCTGGCACAAGCTTGGGGTTCCTTAGAAGCTTCTAGCTTCTTAAAGCGTCATCTTGACGTCAGCATTTGTCAGTAAAAGAGAAGAAGAGGAGGAAGAGCAGGAAGAGAAGGGGGTTTGATCTTGTGATCAGTGAATATAAGGGGTGAAGATGTCACACCCTCTTGAGGTGTCTGAGCCAGTAAGGAGTTTCCCTTTCAGAGGGAAGTTTTACGAGTCTTTGTTCTGTAGCAAGATATTAGCATAAGATACTGGATTGGATGAATGAGAGAATAACCTTCTAGATTCTTATAATACTAACATGTCACAGAGTTAGTAACATGTAACATAAATCTCCAAATAGGAAATGAAAGTTGGAGTCCGTAGATACCAAACATGCTGCCAATGTGATCTCAGTTAACTATACATTTGCAACTATGGAACATTAATACCAAAATAGTTCAAAAGAGAGAATTAATACATAGAATAAAGCCTATAAAAGGAAAGCCATGAGATGGGAAAATTGGATACATGTTTATACATTTCCCCAGTGGTTATATAGAGAATACATAGGATTAAGAGAGTTTATTTGTCCTTCTCAGGAAGAATGAGTCACTAGTCTCTACAGCATTCTTCCGGATCATAAAAGTACCATATATCTGTAACAGGACACCTAGGTTGCTGGTTGCAGTTTTAGGGGGATGGGTTCACAAAACTTTTATAAAGTGAGTTCATAGGTAATTCATTAAATATTTTGAATAATTTTGTGTGCCTGATTGGTCTAGACGCTACATATATCCCCCCTTTCGATCGTTGTTGTTCTTTCTGTGGACAACAGCGAGCGATGTTGAAGGTGCAGAAAGATCAGGCACACCACTAGCACACAAGGCTGGAAGGCTGTGATGGACTCTGGTTGTATGTGTCTTCTGGAGTGGTGATCGTTCCATGGCGGCTGATGTAGACAGTAGGCAAGCTCAGGTCTCTGAGCTGGTGCTGCAGGAATCAAGGCAGCCAGTGCCTTGACAGTGTGTCACCTGTCAGTTAGTGTTGGTACCGTTAATGCGGGCAAGATGTTTGCTGGTGGCAAGGTTCAGGTCTCTGAGCTTGCTCAGCAGGTGTTGAAGTAGCAGGTGCCTTGACAGTGTCACCTGTCGTCTGGACGCCTGTGAAGCAGGTGGTTGTAGGAGGAGGTTACAGGAGTTGTAGTGTGAAGAGGGTTTCAGACTCACCTAGGTCTGATGGCAGAGGAGCAACCGGTGATTGTAGCCTCTGCTCTCAGTCAGAAGCAGCCTGAAGTTTGCAGTGTCACTCTGCTCTTGTGGCGTGGCTGGCTTGAGCAGGGCTGCGTGGTGTTGTGTGAGTGGTCAGAAGCTTGTACTTCTGAGTACTTCTCAGGTAAGAACTGTTCAAGGAGCTATCTTACTAGCGTTAGAAGCTCCTGCAGGTCCGATGCAGGCGTGTCCAGTTGTCCTTGTGCTGCCTGCTGTTGGAGATCCTGCTGTGTCTGCAGGAAGAGGATGCTCCCATCCCTGGCTTCTCCCTGTGGTAGGTCTGGTACCTGGGTCTGTCTGAATTAATCCTTCTCCTTCTGCAGCTGCAGAGGATTTCAGGAAATTGGCTGATAAGGTGTCAAGCAGAAGGCTTTGGCTTCCCTCTCTGTACCTCTGTGCTTGGCTGGGGGAGGTTCTTCTGCTGACTCCATGCGGTGAAGTGAGATGTTTCTCCTGCAGTGATTCTGTTTGCTGCAGGTAAAAGAGTCTCAGTTCTCTTTGGGCCATGTCAAGTTCATCTTGGGTGTTGTCCAGGTGACTTTCAAAGGCCCTGATTCTGGTGTCTTTTTCCAAGAGTTCAGAATTTGCTGTTTTTAACAGTGACTCTTTGTGAAAGAGTTCCTTTTCCAGGTCCTCTCTGGCTGCCTTTTCCAGCTGCTCTTGTTGCTGAGCAGCTGTCAGAGCTGTTTGCAGTTTGTGGCTTTTCTTCTGTGTCTCTATTCTGTCAGGGTCCTTGTGTCTGTCCCGAGCCTCCAACTCTAGCTGGTCTATGTGGCTTTTAGCATGCATCAGCTCCTTGTGAGTCTCTGTGATCTGGAGTTTGAGGTTGTTCACCTCCTGTTTCAAAACAGTGAGGATGGGGGCCAGGAAGAAGTTGACTTCAGTCAGATCATTGTGATCACACCTCTGGTTTGAGTCATCTGCCTTTACTTCTCTTCCATCTTTGTCCAGTTGCTTTTGGCTCTGGTGCTGAAATTGATCAGCAGCACTGGTTAGGAGGGTGTTCCTCACAACACCTAGCCAGTCCTTTCGGTCTGCCATCTGGGAAGTTAGGCTGAGCATCTGCAACATTTAGGCACGCTTGTGGTGAGAGTAAGGGCAACAGACTACTGCAAGATCAAACAGAATTTAGGGCTAAATGCACAGTGAGCAGCCAGGTGTATAAAATACAGCTAGGTTTAATAAATGACTTAAGATGGTTCTTGTGGTCAAATTATTTCTTAGTATTTCTTACTGATGGCTCACAACAGGCTTGACCTCTGAACAAATGGAAAAGAGAAAGGGAGAGGAAGGGGAGAGCTTTCCTATTAGATTGTGCTTATTAGTGGTGCTCAAAATTAGGCCATAGCAATCATTCAGATTCCTTTGTAACTGGCTCATAAAATTGAAGCAACTGTTGTAAATAAACAAAATCAAGAAGGAGAGTATGTCTAGTTGCTTGTGGTTATATTGGGAAATTAAACCACACAAGACTAAAAAGGAAGATGTAAATAAATCTCAAAGATGAAAGAAATAATACTAGTAAAAATTAATAGCTGACTGCTATTATAATTAAAATCAATAAAAAGATTTAAAGAAGTGACTAAAACAGCAGAATGAGTTTAGATCAGTTCACACTGCATACACACAAGCTGTAGTTAAAGGCTTCACGTAAATGATGCTAACCGCTAACTGTAGAAGCTATTAGTTAGCTTAGCCTGAGCGGAAAGGCTGCTAGGTGGGGTTAGCTTAGCCACCTAGCCTGGTTTGTTTACACCATGGAGTCACAAGGTGATGAGTTAGCACTTCCTGTGACAAGTCGTTGTCATGGGAACCAATGCACACCACAGCAATTCAAACAGTTCATGAAGACTGTCTGCTCATTTCAAACTTGTTACGTACAGAGTTAAAATGTGACGCTTATACTTTCAGATTTTCAAAAACTTGATATTACATTCAGTAAAATGCAAATATGTTTTGGAATTTGCAAATTTTACTCATGTAAACTCTTCTCTCTACTTTAAACAACGTCTTGTACTTGTTTAAAGGGTAATTACACCGTTTTGCTGTAAGTCAAAGCTCGTTTAAGCATATGTAGTTAAGTCCGTCTTGTGCATGAATACTGATGTTCCTTTCAGCGAGTGAAACACAGTTTTGGTCAAAAGGTAGCTATGCTTGTAGATGCAGCCAAAGTTTAGATGAATGACATCAATCTTAACTATAAAAGGGGAGCATTACCCAAATCTACATTTATATAACACTGTACTGAGATTCATTCATCAGAAACAGGTTAAGCAATACTGCAATTGGTATTTCTCCAACCAAAGCAGAATAATCAATTCTGGTACAGTTTACATGCCGCTGAGCTGAGATTCCTTCGTCAACACAGGCTTACGCTCTAATACTGAGATTAGGATTTCTTCGCTAAAATCAGATTAACTTTACACTGATACCATTTGAACAAATGCTAAAATGTGTCAAGAGTAGACTCTTTCAGTTACAGTAGAGATGTCAATTCAAGCTATCATTTTATCAGCATCTAACAAGCCAGCAATTAGTGACCAAAATGCGCATCGTCTGACGTATTCTGACTGGAATTATCAAATGCACACTTTTAAGTTGACAGTGGTTTAAGCTCATAACCTTTGTTTATTCATGCCCGCATTCTCCACCAAAATCTGTAACGATTATACAGTTATTAATCAATTTGTGGGTGGAATATGAACATAATAATTCATAAAGCTTTATGAATCATTATTATGCACATACCGACTCAAGGGGGAATTAAACATATATTGTGAATTAATTACAAGGAATTATATTCAATTACATATATGCTTAGTTCTGGTTTAATAAATATTTAGAGAAACTGTTAGTTTGTCCGGCAAACTCTAGCTCCTCAGAATGTTATAAAAAGGAAGGTCTGTTCTCTGGCCACGAGAAAGACTTCCTATTCTAGCATCCAAACGTAAAGCAAGGATATAGGATCGAAACGTTAAAGTGACCTGGCTTTTGTTGAAATGAGCAAAAAGAACAATCGAGCATGAATTATGTGTTTAATATATGCAAACTACGACTACAGAGGTTATACGTCTAAAATATATACAGAAGGTATACACATATATATATACACAAGAGTGAAAATGAAGAAAAGACAGGAAAAGAAAGATGATCAAAGAATGGCAAATTACACAGTTAAACCTTTTTGAGAAAGCTAGCACAGAAATCAGTTTAAACAAATTTCAGAGGAATTATAATACTTACTTATTGGTTTAAGTCCGTGTGTAGCAGATTCAATGCGCCTGGCTTGGTTGGTCCTTTCCGAGAGGGTTTCTCCGGCGGGGTTTTCAAACGAGGTTTAACTGACGCGTAAGATGCCAGAGGAGAAAGAAGAGAGAGAGAGTCCAAGGAGATGGTCGTCCCGGAAGGAGAGCGCGTGAGGCAGTTCAGGGCAGTCGAGAGACAATCGGGAGACAAAGGAAAAGGTGTGTGTCGTTGTTTTTATGGAAACCCAAGCTAACACACCTCCTGAATTGTAGCGGCCAATAGATGCGCAGCACTATTTGGTGGGCAAAGTTTCTTTGTTTGGTCTCCTAGCTGAATTTGCATACTTTACGACTATCAGATCGGATTTCACGATGGAGTACTTTCTTCACAATATCATTAAACACATAGAAAAATGCATTTGTCAGCTATGTGACATATCTCAGTGAATAGCTCGAGTCCGGAGCTTTATGGAGAGATCAAACTCGATAGATCAGAAAGGCATATAAAAAGAAGAAGTTATGGTTTACAGACGGAATTCCATCATTAAAATGCACACTAGCACAAATAAACTCATTTAAACACTAGGAAACATGCATATGCCGAAATACATGATGGATATATTTCGGCATAGTTGTATTTTACATATAGAGTCAAAAATGTATGTTTGTGTGTTTCTGTATGTGTCTGATGTGTGTGTGGTGTGTGTTGGAATGTGATCTGGTCAGTCTCTGGGGGGGGGGGGGGGGGTTGTAAAATCTCATCTCGGCTCCGACCGGTCTGCAAAAGATGAGCCCACTTGACACCTTTGTTACCCTCTGAAATCAAACAGAAAACTCCAACTTCCCAACTTTGGAGACTTCAAAAGGAGCACCCGGTGTGTTAGCTTGGGTTTCCATAAAAACAACGACACACACCTTTTCCTTTGTCTCCCGATTGTCTCTCGACTGCCCTGAACTGCCTCAGGTGACAGCGCTGCCATCACGCGCTCTCCTTCCGGGACGACCATCTCCTTGGACTCTCTCTCTCTCTTCTTTCTCCTCTGGCATCTTACGCGTCAGTTAAACCTCGCTTGAAAACCCCACCGGAGAAACCCTCTCGGAAAGGACCAACCAAGCCAGGCGCATTGAAACTGCTACACACGGACTTGAACCAATAAGCAAGTATTATAATTCCTCTGAAATTTGTTTAAACTGATTTCTGTGCTGGCTTTCTCAAAAAGGTTTAACTGTGTAATTTGCCATTCTTTGATCATCTTTCTTTTCCTGTCTTTTCTTCATTTTCACACTTGTGTATATATATGTGTATACCTTCTGTATATATTTTAGACGTATAACCTCTGTAGTCGTAGTTTGCATATATTAAACACATAATTCATGCTCGATTGTTCTTTTTGCTCATTTCAACAAAAGTCAGGTCACTTTAACGTTTCGATCCTATATCCTTGCTTTACGTTTGGATGCTAGAATAGGAAGTCTTTCTCGTGGCCAGAGAACAGACCTTCCTTTTTATAACATACTGAGGAGCTATAGTTTGCCGGACAAACTAACAGTTTCTCTAAATAATTATTAAACCAGAACTAAGCATATATGTAATTGATTATAATTCATTGTAATTAATTCACAATATATGTTTAATTCCCCCTTGGGTCGGTATGTGCATAATAATGATTCATAAAGCTTTATGAATTATTATGTTCATATTCCACCCATAAATTGATTAATAACTGTATAATCGTTACACAATAAATTTGCCTTCAAGCATCGATGATTATTTTTTTCAAATTATACTTTTTATACAAATTATATATTATTTTTTCCACAGGCACATAGGACAAAAGTTCTCTAAGCCATACAGCATGAATGGGTGGTTCTTCTGATTTCCAATGTATAGCTATACATTTCTTTGCTGCTATCAGAGCCATCTTAACAAAAGGTAAAATCGTCCTTTGATGAAATTGGAGGACCGATTCATTGCCCGAAAGTGAATCTTAATGTAAAGTGAACACATACGAACCATTTATTCATGAATTATAAACATTAATAACCATTAATAAAATAAATGTGTTCACTTGCATAAGCCACTTTTCATGAGAAATCATGTTCTGTAATTTTGTGTTGTAAAAGAAAAGTTTAAACTTTTTTGTTTCAAGTTTCAAGTTTTGTTTACTGATACATGCATCAAAAATAAAATATTTCATCAGAAAAAAAGACTATCTTCTGTGTGTACATTAATAATTAATAATTACATGATACACATGTGTTCACTTTACATTAAGATTCACTTTCACAGGTTATTAATGTTTATAACTCATTAATAAATGGTTCACATGTGTTCACTTTACGTTAAGGTTCACTTTCACAGGTTATTAATGTTTATAACTCATTAATAAATGTTTCACATGTTTCCACTTTACATTAATGTTCACTTTTACAGGTTATTAATATTTATAACTCATTAATAAATGGTTCACAGGTTCCACTTTACATTAAGGTGCACTTTCACAGGTTATTAATGTTCATAACTCAATAATAAATGGTTCACAGGTTTCCACTTTACATTAAGGTTCACTTTCACAGGTTATTGATGTTTAGAATTCATGAATAAATGGTCCACAGGTTTCCACTTTACATTAAGGTTCACTTTCACAGGTTATTAATGTTTATAACTCATTAATAATTGGTTCACAAGTGTCCACCCTACATTAAGGTTCACAGTTAACTAATACTGGAATTAAATTTGTCATTATTAATATCTCATCGAGTTATGGTTATTATCTTATGTTTCATTTTCAAAATAAAGTTGGAATTTCATCTTAAAAAAACAAGAAATCAGTTTTTATACACTGCTGTGGATAGGCATCATGACCTTTTTGGAGAGTATCATGGGCAAGACAGAAACTTCTGGTAAGCAACACTGTAAGAAAAGTGGCAGTCTTGAGATATTAATAAGATATTAATAAGAAAAGCACAAATACAACACCCTTCAGTCTAATAGTCTGATAGTCAATTTTTAAATATGAAATAAAGCAGGAATCTGGTTTTGGGTTAAATAACTGTTAATAAATACATTTATTAAGCATTTATAACGTGAGTTAAAAACGGCTCACTATTTGGCAGGTATTGCATTAAAGTCACCCTTTTTATTCATGCATTAATAACTGCATTATTAATGATTTATAATGCATTTGTAAATTACTTATTACTCGTTAAAAACACCTTTATAACCCCTTTATGTAAAGTGATCAGTTAATACAGGGTTTCTCAACCACATTCCTGGAGGCCCACCATCCCTGCACTGTTTGCATGTCTCCTTAATTAAACACACCTGATTAGGGTTATCAGCTCATTAGTAGTGACTCAAAGATCTAAAATAGGTGTGTCAGACAAAGGAGACATACAAAATGTGCAGTGTTGGTGGGCCTCCAGGAATGTGGTTGAGAACCACTGAGTTAATACAATTAACTTAATTTAATAAAATTAATATCACAATAAAATAACCTGTTTGGCCAATGAACACTAATGTTAATTGTTTATTCATTCTAAGAAATGTTAATTTCCTGGTTATGGTAATGGGAAATTCTTATTGTACACTACTACTCAGAGCATGTAGTCAGGATCTGCATGATTAGGGACTCCAATATATGAGCATGAAACACGGACAACTTTACGTGTGACATGAACAAGACTTTATTAACTAGACTAAACACTTAAACTACTCTAACATTCACACACACACACACACACACACACACACACACACACACACACACACACACACACACACACACACACACACACACACACACATACATGCATACAATTTACCAAGGGAAAGAGAGAGCTGAAGCAGAATACAGGAAAGCAAGAAGTTATTGCATTGTTTGAAATTCAGCAGATCAACAGCCATGAGCAAACCATCAGTTTAGTTCTAAGAAACCTTTTTTTTTAAAGGGGAGTAAGGATACTTAATACGTAGGTATTAATACCTCACTTTCAAAGACACAATACGTACATTTTTGTAAGTTTAGAAAGGTGCTGAAACGTACAATATTGACGTATTTATAGCACTAAAAGGTAATTTTTTTCCCCCGTATTTTTACAAATCTTTCAAGTTATAAAGATATGTATATTTTCCATTTTATCGTTTTGTAGATAAAAGTAAGATCCAAAAACCACATCCCAAACTTAAACATACCCATTTTATACAGAATGTTAAAATAAACATAATCGACAAAAATGTTTAGGAAAATGACAATTTTAGTAAAAATATTACATTAAAATGATATTTTGAGCCACTAATCCTACACCTACCCCTAAACCTAGCCATAACCATTTCTTAAAACTATACTGTTATAAAGTCAAGTCAAGTCACCTTTATTTATATAGCGCTTTCTGCAATGCAGATTGTGTCAAAGCAGCTTTACAGTAATAACTGGCAAATAATTTTGGCTGCACAGCAGCTCTTAAAGAAAATGGTGTCATTGTCCAGCTTAAGTAAATTCAGTATTGATTCATTCCGTTGTGTCACGATCACCGTCAGTTCCTGTCACTTCCTGGACTACATTCCCCATAATCCTCTCTGCCAATCACCTGCACTCACTCCACCAATCACTACACTAATCACCACACCCAGCTGCCATGCATTACCTGGACTATAAAAGACACACACTCTCATCACCTGATCGCGAAGTCTTGTTTTCACTTGTGTAACATTTCTGAGCGTTTCCCTGTATCCTGTCTGCCTATCTGTTCTTGATCCTGTCTGGTTACCCGTTTATGATTCCTTGCTACATACCTCTGGACTGTTTATTGTTTCCTGGACTGTGAATGATATCTGCCTGCCTCGATCTACTGCCTGTACCCTGACAACGATTCTGCCTAGCCCTTGCTGTTCCTGTTTGCCCCTGCTTAGACCCTGCCTGTACGACCACGCTTACTTTTGTAATAAAGCTTGCAAATGGATCTCAGCCTGAGTCTCCATTCGTTACAGAAGACTTCGCCACAACAACGATCCAGCAGCTTTTCTGGTGAACCCTGGTCTGGTAGGAACACTGCATTATTGTTACTAGGGCTCAAGCAGGGCTCACAATCGCTGGAGGAATATATTGCGAAATATTTGGACATTGCACATTATTCAGACTTGCCGGACTGTGCACTCATTGACTTTTTCTGTGAGGGTGTTAATCAACCTCTCAAAGAACAATTAGTTTGTAATGGACCACGTTTCTCCCTCAGTCATTTCCTGGAGTATGCTTTATGGTCTGTTGGCTCTCCATTTACTGTGGGTGTCGCGGAGAATCATGTAATGGCTGCCACTAAGAAGGACACTCACAAAATGGCGGCCACCATCACAACTACACCAGTCCATGTCTCCGCTGATCGCCCAGAGCAACGTCACTTCTCCGCTGATCGCCCAGAGCAACGTCACGTCTCCGCTGATCGCCCAGAGCAACGTCACGTCTCCGCTGATCGCCCAGAGCAACGTCACGTCTCCGCTGATCGCCCAGAGCAACGTCACGTCTCCGCTGATCGCCCAGAGCAACGTCACGTCTCCGCTGATCGCCCAGAGCAACGTCACGTCTCCGCTGATCGCCCAGAGCAACGTCACTTCTCCGCTGATCGCCCAGAGCAACGTCACGTCTCCGCTGATCGCCCAGAGCAACGCCACATCTCCTCTGATCGCCCAGAGTCACGTCACGTCTCTAGATCAGTCAGGGAGCAGAGAGGGTTGCGTTCCAGTGTGGCTGATCCACCGCTGACCTCAGCCCGAGCGGCTGGCATTCCTAAGCCTCCGCCGTTCGCTTCGCTCTCAAGCCCGCCGGCCACTTCGCTCTCCAGCCAGTCGCCCGCTTCGCTCACAAACCCACCGGCGGCTTCGTACTCAAATTCGCCGGTTACAACGCACTCAAATTCACCGATTGCAACGCACTCAAATTCACCGATTGCAACGCACTCAAATTCACCGATTGCAACGCACTCAAATTCATCGGTTGCAACGCACTCAAGCGCCCTGGACGCGATGGACAGGATGGCTGCTTTGCCAGTTCCCACGGGCAAGATGGCTGCGCCTTCGGTGCCCACGGAGGTAGGGGGTGTTCCAGCCATTGAGTCCGCTCCAGAACCCGCTTCAGCCAGTGAGTCTGCTCCAGAACCCGCTCCAACCGGTGAACCATCGCCTCATCCTCGGAAGAGGAGGAGGAGGAGGAAGAAGGCTTCTTCCATTCTTCAAGGCTCAGAAGCTCTTCAAGAGCCCGCTGTGGGTCCAGAGACCACTTCAGAGGTCTCTCCTGCTTCGCCCAAGCTTCTTGCTCTGCCAACGCCGCTCAAGCTTCTAGCCCTGCCAGCGCCGCCCAAGCTACTTGCTCTGCCAGCACCGCTCAAGCTTCTAGCCCTGCCAGCGCCGCCCAAGCTCCTTGCTCTGCCAGCACCGCCCAAGCTTCTAGCCCTGCCAGCGCCGCCCAAGCTACTTGCTCTGCCAGCACCGCCCAAGCTTCTAGCCCTGCCAGCGCCGCCCAAGCTCCTTGCTCTGCCAGCACCGCTCAAGCTTCTAGCCCTGCCAGCGCCGCCTTAGCTCCTTGCTCTGCCAGCGCCGCCCAGGTTCCTTGCTCTGCCAGCGCCACTTAAGCGTCTTGCCCTGCCGCCGCTGCCCAAATGCCTTGCTCTGCCGGCGCCACCCGAACTCCTTGCCCACGAACCCGCTACGGACCCCGTTGAAATCCCCAAGAACTTTTTGGGGGGGGGCCGTATACCTAAGGGTGGGGAGCTTGTGGGTGGGGACCCTGCACAGCCGCAACCATCAGCGGGCTCCGAACTGCTAGGGCCGCCCATGGACTATAAACCCCTATGGCCATTAATGGACTTTGACCCGCCGTGGTCATCTTCGGACTCTGTCCCGCCGTGGCTGCCCAAGGCTCCTGACCCGCCGTGGCTGCCCGAGGCTCCTGACCCGCCGTGGCTGCCCGAGGCTCCTGACCCGCCGTGGCTGCCCGTGGCACCTGACCCTCCGTGGCTGCCCGTGGCTCCAGACCCTCCGTGGCTGTCCTGGAACTTGCATTGGAGACCCTGTTCCCGTCCGAGCTCCAATGCACCCACCTCCCCCTCCCTATTCGTGCCATTTACGTCGCGAGGACGCGCCTTCCGGAAGGGGGGCGTTATGTCACGATCACCGTCAGTTCCTGTCACTTCCTGGACTACATTCCCCATAATCCTCTCTGCCAATCACCTGCACTCACTCCACCAATCACTACACTAATCACCACACCCAGCTGCCATGCATTACCTGGACTATAAAAGACTCACACACTCATCACCTGATCGCGAAGTCTTGTTTTCACTTGTGTAACATTTCTGAGCGTTTCCCTGTATCCTGTCTGCCTATCTGTTCTTGATCCTGTCTGGTTACCCGTTTATGATTCCTTGCTACATACCTCTGGACTGTTTATTGTTTCCTGGACTGTGAATGATATCTGCCTGCCTCGATCTACTGCCTGTACCCTGACAACGATTCTGCCTAGCCCTTGCTGTTCCTGTTTGCCCCTGTTTAGACCCTGCCTGTACGACCACGCTTACTTTTGTAATAAAGCTTGCAAATGGATCTCAGCCTGAGTCTCCATTCGTTACACGTTGTAAGAATCAATAGTTATTAATTTAGTCAATTTATCTATAGCAGCACTGTAATAAACAGTGATGTCATCATCCAGTTCACTTTAGTTCGCATACAATGGTGTCGATGCAGGCAGATCAAAACATTGTTGAATATCAAATGTGAAGTGTCCCCAACTAAGCAAGCCAAAGGCGATGGCGGCAAGGAACCCAAACCTCAACAGGTGACTTCAGGTGACAAACAGGTGTTAAAAATGGAGAGGGGGGGGGGCAGTTCTCCTCTGGCCAACAGTAAACAGTGCTTGATTATGATTCAGACAGCATTCATAAGTCCAAAAAGTTTATTCAAATAAAAGAATAACAAACAAATAAGCATAATCACAATAATTTATTTATTGCGAAAATGTCAAAAGTGGTACCAAAAGTAGTTTAAATGATGATGAGTTGCAGTCGCAGTCCTCTCTGGTAATAGTTTTTTATAGCGTACAGAGCAGAATTTAACTCATTAATCCATAAAAATGGATTAATAAGTTACATTTATTTAACCTAAGTTACATTTATTTAATGAGTGTGCACCTTCTCTCCGTGAAGGTGCACACTCATTACAAATGTCAATCCACTGAAACACGGCATGTCGCAATCTGTGACGAAGCAGGTGTGAACCAATGAGCATTCGATATCAGTGCCGTAAAGGTTCTCAAGGGCACAACTTTCAAATTTGAATCATAACGAGCGTGGGCTTTGACTGTGACGGTCGCTGCTGAGAATGAAGCTAAAGATCACCGGATAAAGGGATAAATTTGGATCTGTTGATATGGATTCTAAAGATTTGGAGTACACCGAACAAATAAAATTGATGTGATTTGTGTTAAATTATTTTAAATAAAGTATTAATTTGAAAATAATTAAAAGTATTAATTTTAATCTTAGTGATCCCAAACTTTTGAATGGTAGTATGGCCTCAAAACTGAAAAAAACAAAAAACAAAACAAAAAAAAAACATGAATATTAGAATATAGAACATAAAGAAACTGCAGAGGTTCTATAAGGATATTTTCTACTTAATGGCTATTTTAACCCTTGTGTTATGTTGCAGGTCAGTTTGACCCATTTCGATGTTTGAGTGGACTGAAATGCTGGTTAACCTAGGTTTTTGTTTGTTTGTTTGTTTGTTTTGACATTTTGTGACTTTTTCTCATTTAGGGTCATCAACATGCATGCAAAGTTTCAACATGCTGTGTTTTTACATGTACACACATAATGTCACGATCCCTGCCTGTGTTCCTTGTGTCTCCATTGTTGTCTGTTCACCCCATGTTTCCCTGCCACTCAGTTCACTTGTTTGTTACCATGGACATTCATTGGACCACGCCCCCTTGTTATCTTGTTACCTTGTTTAGCACATTAGCCTTGTTCACTTTACCTATATAAGCCTGGTTCACTCATCCACTCCCTGTGAAGTCTTGTCTAGTGTTTCACTGCAATTCTGAGTGTTATTTCTGGTTTATGTATCTTGAATTTTGGACTCCCTGCCTGTTTCTGGAACTCATTTGCCCGTGTTCCCTGCCTGGTTGTGTTTGTCTGTTTGGACCGCCTTTTTGTGTATTTTGACCCTTTGCCTGTTTTTGACCTCGAGTGTGGATTACCCTTTCAATAAAACTGCGTTTGGATCCTCAACCCTTTGTGTCCCTGTGCAGTTCGTAACACATAATTACTATTACGATTGTGATGTTCAGGGGTCAATTTGACCAACATATTTTAATCTTCTAAGGCAACTGTACAGACCCAAAATAATAGTGGAATGCATGGCTCTTCATATCTAACAAACAGGACGTAACTGTAGAAGAAATGGAGTGTATTCAGTATTCTGGTGAGGGCTCCCTCTGCTGGTTGGAGAGAACAGGTATTAGAGAGATATAGTTATAAATGTGTAACGCAAATGTCCCACAGTTTTTTTTTTTTTTTTTTTTAAATCAATTTTATGAATCATAAATTCATATATTTATTCTTTGTAATGTGTGAAAAGTATTGTTGGTACAATTTTCACAAGCAACTGGTACATTTTCAAAACTCTTAGTACTAATACAGATCATCAAAAGTGCACTTTTTTCAAACATTTCAGCTTGCTTTCGATTGTGTTAGTACAATATGCAAAATCACAAAGTATCCTTTTCACAACACAAAATAAGTGTTTCATCTATATAAATGTTTCATTCACAGTAACTGCCTTTCATAAAGGGCCCGATATACTTCAAACGAAGTTCTTTTTCGTTCTTCGTTTAGATGTAAAATGAAGTTCGAAATGCATGACCAGCGGTATACTGTAAACGAACATCTGACGCCACCCACACTGCTGAGAGCGACGTGTAGATGAATATGTAAATATGTGCTGTACACTTTCTTCTCAGTAACAAAATAAACACAACAAAACTGAGAAAACAGCAAGCATTTTTATAGAAAGCATAAGAAAAGCGTCTGATCATAACAACATGGGTATGTTAGCACAAGCTCTGCAAATTAGCACTCAAGTCACGTTTATTTGTATAGCACTTTATTCAATAGATTGTTTAAAATCAAGCAGCTTTACAGTATCAAACAAAGCAAAACTTCATTTTGTACTATAAAGCGGCTATCCAGTGTGTTCATGTTTTCACCCGCGGAGCTCTTTCCTCAACAAACTCAAATACACTAAATGAGTCAAAGAAGCGCTCCACGCGAGTGAAGGCAGAGCATTGGCGCACACCTCCTATTTCGTTATCGTCACGGACCAATGGTAGTACGAAGGTGTTTTGCAACTAGAGTGAACTATTCCTGAAAGTTCGCTTTGGCAAGCCGTTTTGAACTTCCAGAAAGAACACAAAACGAACTTCGTTTTGGCCTGATTTTGTTCGAAATGACGTCACATCAGTTCGTTCTTCGATTTCATTTGAAGTATATCGGGGCCTTAATGCTATTACTATCAAACTTTTCATTTTCATCTCTTCTCGTTTGGTCTAATACATTTGTCTATTATTGAATTCAACTGATCTTAATGGATAATCAATGAATCATTTGGTACACATATAGATTTCTATAGATATTGATTCTATAGGCATAGTTTCTATAGAACTTGTTTGGAATTTAATTTATGATATGGATAACCAAATGTAGTGAATTCTTTTTACATTATAAGCAATTTATCTTAGATGATAACCACAATTTTCAAAGTGTGTGTGTGTGTGTGTGTGTGTTTGTGCGTGTTTTTGTGACATATCTGAACACAAATTTGTATAATGACATGGGTATGACATAGGTATTACAAGGAGAGGGTGACTTATGAGGACATTACCCCATGTCCCCGTTTTTCAAAAGACTTATAAATCATATAGAATGAGTTTTTTTTTGTTTGTTTTTTTGAAAAAGTAAAAATGTGCACAGTTTCCTGTGATGGGTAGGTTTAGGTGTAGGTTTAGGTGTAGGGTTGGTGTAGGGCGATAGAAAATAGGGTTTGTAAGGTATAAAAACCATTATGCCTATGGAATGTCCCGACAATTCACAAAAACAAACGTGTGTGTGTGTGTGTGTGTGTGTGCGTGAGAGAGAGAGAGAGAGAGAGAGAAACAGAGAGATTTGAAATTTGTGACCACAGAGCAGGGGTACAAGGGAAAAGAAACAGTCAGTGACTGTGTAACATCAGATTGATCAGAGATGCATCAGAAGAAGGAGACAGATGACATCAAATACAGCATTTTACATTACAGTATGCCATGTGGCACTGTGAACAAAGGCATTACCATGGTAGAGACTGCCACATTACTGTAACTCACCCTTATAAAGGTAAACTACAGTATAGATTCAGTCATATGGTACAGTGAGATAATTTACTGTATTGGCAGCACACTCTGTTCTAGCACAGAACACCGTGGCTGTGTCATACTTCACTCCTTTTGATAACACACTGAATAGATACTATTACAAACACAGCGTTGGGGAGTAGTTAACTACATGTAGCGGCGCTACTAGTTTAACTACATTTTTCAGTAGCTTGTATGTAGTTCAGCTACTTTTAAAACAGTGTAGCTTTTCCAGTAGTTAACTACATTTTCCAGCAAATAGCGGTGTAGCGCGACCAAAAGCTACAAGCTACTTTCCGTTTTGCATTCTGCGATGCATTGAAGCAGCACAGCGTCTTCAGATCACGAACTAAAATCGAGCATTACCGCCATCTATTGTTATATCACGCATCTTGCGGCTTTATCAGTTCAGCAGTTCATCGAGAAGAGATCGTCTAATGATTATGTAAAGGACAGGAGTGGGTTCAAACTGGACGAATCGATTAGTAAAGGGTAGGCTACGCTTAACTTATAAACAAATGATTAAAACGCTGTCTATGTCGAAGCACATAATAGCCTTTTTAAACTGATTGTCCTGCCTTATTGCAGTCTATATCAAATTTATGCAAACTATTTTATTACAGTGGTGACCCGCCATAGTCTATCTGTCCCGCCATAGTTTTAATGAACCTAATTCACTAACGCGGTGTTTTGCATTGCTAAAGCATCCATCAATTGAACAGAAAACAAAATCGCGATATAGCTTAGTGCGCTTGTTACACGGTTGATCTAATAAAATAGGTTGCTCGGGTTTCAGAATGTTGACGCGAGAAGTGCATGATTCGCGTCTCAAAGCTTTATCACTGCATGTGCTGTGTTTAACCTGCATTTTTCTGTGCATCCAATTTAAGTTCCGGTTCGGTTTAAGTGCAGGTTCGGTTCCAGAATCAAATCATTGAGGGTGCCTCTGAAATAAGTGAGGGTGCTATAGTAAAGTGCAGATGTAATGTGTAAACAACGGTTCCACCATAACAGGATTAGCAATGTACAGTGAGACATTTAAGATTTATTTAAGTCATTAATTTTACAAATAATTGGAATAGAACTTAAAAAATATTGATACAAAAATTCAAATATTTTTGTAGTCTGCACATTGCTTATTATTATTATTGCATATTTTTGTCCCATGTTTATGGTTGCAATTTTGAGCGTGAATCCTGTATTTATTACTTCTGAAACTGCAGAGTGCAATTGGTCGTTGGCCCTCTCATAGCATGAAAAACAAAACTTATATTCAAATTCTGAATGTATAATATAAAGCGTGCAAAGAGCGCTTCATTTATAATCACTAAAAAGTCATAACTCATCTCAGTTATAGCTGTCTACACTGCACAATGAGTCTCTTACATCGTGTCTACACTTTGTTAATGAGAGACTTTGCGAGCGTGCAAACTCAATGCTGAATAAAAACTCTGGCGTTTCTTCCAGTGATTCTATCTAACTTAAACACTCCTGATTGGCCATTGCGTTCAAGAGATCAACAGTTGTGTCTGTGATTTGTGGCTTGCTCAACACTGCAAAATCATGTTGTAAATAGAAACATTTGAAATTCTCCAGGGCATAAACACAAATACACACTGGAGCCTTTGCCAAATCTTTTCTGCCTATATGATATTCTTACAGTATCAACTGAGGGTGCTCTTGCTTGCGTTTGAGGGTGCTTAGGTGTGTAGAACCGGACCTGCATTGGTGTGACATTTGTAGCAGTTTTGCACTTTGACAGTCAGGTGTGAGATACAGGCTATATTTGAGTATTGTATCTTTTGATATACATTACAAAATAAAACGGTACGCTTTGAAATCATAATTGTAGTGCATTGCGTTGTTTTAAACCCCAAACATTTTACTTAAACATTCTTCATTAACAGTTGTTCAGTTATTTGTAATTGGCTACGTCATTAAAAAAAAAAAAAAAAAAATCAAAGTAGTTTCAATGTAGCTAGCTACTTTTTGTTAGTAACTTGTAATGTAGCTAACTACTTTTTCAAAAGGGTAGCTTGACTGTAGTTTAACTACTTTAATTTATGAGTAGCTTGTAGTTTGTCAAACTACAGTTTCAGAGTAGCTTCCCCAACACTGTACAAACATTATGGATTTTATGTCAATTATGTAATTTAGGTAATGTAAGTGTATTTTCTAATGTGGCATCTGTAGCCTGTGATAATCTAATTATTTCAGCAACAAGGGTGATTTGAAACATGTATCTTCCATTGTTTGCTATTGAATTAACTGATTGTTAAAAGTACTAAACTGAAAGAAGAACATACTGTTGTGTTTCAGTGATTAAACCAAATGTTCTCATTACATATCACAATGATCTTGTGAAACTTTTGAAACGGTGATTATGTAGAATGAAATATGTACAACTAGAAAGAAAGCATGAGATCAGGTTTTGAAAGAATGATGAGCTGTGTTACAAGTGTAATCAGTTTGGAGTTTTGTACTAAGAGTTTTGAAAATGTACAACTTACATGTGAAAATAGTAGCAAATAAAAAAAAGCTTTTAAAGAGGAGATGAGCAGAGGAGAGGAGAGGAGAGGAGAGAAAAAACATGTGTGAGAATATTTTCATCCCATCTGATCAATAGTGATATTAATCTGCTTGCCAGTCAGCCTGCCACCCAACTGTTTGATTAAAACAGGGAAGAAATATGACGTAACAGATTTGTCAAAATGTCTGTGTGTGGAATGGGAGAGAAGGAAATACAGGCAGAGATAAAAGAGAGAGAAAAAAACAGAAAGAGGGAGAGATGCAAGAAGGGATGGCAGAAACTGGGGAGGGTGGTGTGCTGACCTTCGCAATGGATTCACTGCTTGAGTGTATCTCTTTGTTGTGAGCCATTCAAAATTTAATTGAGAATGTTAACATTTGCTGAATTTGATTCAAATTTGAATTGCAGTATCAAACATGATTAAGAAATTATGAAGTTTGACTAAGACACAAAAAGTTTATAAAGACAGTGAATGATAAAAGTTTGATGGTTTTAATAGTAGGCTCTAGAGACAGACAGAAAGACTGGTGTAAGGTTGAAAATATCTGAAGATATTTTAAAATGAACAAAGACATTTGCTTTACTGCTTCAACCCCCTTTAAGAGCCATTTGGAATTCTTAAAGGCAAAGAGGTGTTGATATTGATCAAGGCCTGTTGGCCAAGATGTGTGTACATGGGGGGTCTACGAATTGTCACAACTTTAGTACAGTGGGGGACGTTTTAATCTTCTGATTGGTCTGAATGTCTCACATTTGGGTTCAGTCACATGGTCAAGGAATGGATAAAAGAAGATTGTATCTGTTACTCTGTCTCTTTTATTCTCTGGCTCTTCTTTTTCTTTGTTTCTTTCTCTCTACACTTTCTTGCTCACTTTCTCTCTCCCTTCCTATCACTCAGGTAACATTCTACATATATATTGGGTACAAATTCATGGTATAAGTTTTTATCATCTCATACATCTATATTTTGTTTAACTATTTGAGAGTAACCATAACCAGTTATTGTCATAGATATTGTCATTAAACCATTTCAATTACAACTGATGTGCTAACTATTTTTGATTTGGTATTAATATTACAGGTTTTTTTTTTTTTTTTTTTTTTTTTGCTTTGGTACTATTTTCACAAGTAAGGTGTACATTTTCAAAACTCTTAGTTCAAAACTCTAAATTGATCACACTTGTAACACAGCTAGTCATTCTTTCAAAACCTGATCTCATGCTTTCATTCTAGTTGTACATATTTTTATTCTACATAATCATTGTTTCAAAACACAAGATCATTGTGATATGTAATGAGAACATTTGGTTTAATCACCGAAACACAGCAGTTTGTTCTTCTTCAATGTAGTACTTTTAACAATCAGTTAATTTAATAGCAAACAACGCAAGATGTTTCAAATCACCCTTGTTGCTGAAATAATTAGAGTATCACATTAGGAAATACACTTACATTACCTAAATTACATAATTGACATAAAATCTATAATGTTTGTAATAGTATCCATGTGTTATCAAAAGGTGTGAAATATGACACAGCCATGATGTTCTGTGCTAGAACAGAGTGTGCTGCCAATACAGTAAATGATCTCACTGTACCATATGACTGAATCTATACTGTAGTTTACTTTTATAAAGGTGAGTTACAGTAATGTGGCAGTCTCTACCATGGTAATGCCTTTGCTTACAGTGCCACATGGCATATACTGTAATGTAAAATGCTGTATTTGATGTCATCTGCCTCCCTTCTTCTGATGTATCTGATCAATCTGATTTTTGTTTATTAGGTTTAGGTTTTTTAGTTTATTTGCACAAATATAAAATATATACAATAAACAACAAAAGTGCAATCCATATACTGTGCAGGGAGAGGCAAAAAAAACATATTTATACAATTTTTCCAATAAAATATAATGATTAACTGTACATTTGTTTTTGTGAATTGTCTGGACATTCCTATAGGCATAATGGTTTTTATACTGTACAAACCGTATTTTCTATCGCCCTACACCAACCCTACACCTAAACCTATCCATCACAGGAAACTGCACATTTTTACTTTCTCAAAAACAAACAAACAAACAAACAAACAAACAAAAACAACTCATTCTGTATGATTTATAAGTCTTTTGAAAAATGGGGACATGGGGTAATGTCCTCATAAGTCACCCTCTCCTAATACCTATGTCACAGGGGCGGAGCCAGGGGGTGGCCAGGGGTGGCCGTGGCCACCCCTTTGGCCACCCCGCTCACCCCTGTCTACTTTTGTTGTTGTTGTTGCTGACAAGAATTGCGTTTATTTAAATGCAGAATCGTCTCTTTAAGACCACAACTTCGCCTCAGCGCCAGGTGCAAGTCAAACGCTCGCGGAAACGATACAGGTGCCAAATGAGCTTCAGCAGAACAACAGTGAACGGCGAACATTATATATATCTATAGCTTACGTAAATGTTTCTGAACTGGTGGGTTGCAAGACCGCGCGCACTTTTCAATCATGTGCAAATATGACGCGCTGTATATTACTCTCTATAAATGCAACGTCGTAGTTCTGTTATCTATTAAGTCATGAAATAACCAAAAAAGGCGATTAAAGCTGCGTTAAAACTCCATGCATTTAGGCCTATATATGCGTCACATGTCTCCGGACTAAAATATTCTGCTATGTGAGATCACAATATAAGGCACAAGCTTATATGTAATTTTTTAATGCATAAATAAATGTGAGAACTGTGCATTTGTACTCGAAGATGCTAATTGTGCGTTAATTTATAAAGTACGAATAAAAATGTATCACATTTAAATGCATAATTAATTTTACATTCTGGCATTTATGTGCTGTTGACTTCCACATCAGCAAATTTGAATTCAAAAGAGAACACTTTTTTTCTTTTTCTTTGTAGGCCTACTGAGTTTAATTTTAAGTATGATAGAACTGTTGCAATTATTTATTTTGACAATATAGAAAGTTAAACATTTAGTGTTTATTTTTTTGGTTATTTTTTGAAACAGACAAACTCAGAATTGTCGAAGAGTTCATTGATTATACATAAAATTCAGTGAAGGTTGAATAATCTTTGAAGTACAGTATGTAGTTATCTGTCTCATCCATGAAAATGCAACAATGGAGAACAAGCTATTGGGGGTTCTGAGAACCAGAACTGACTGAACAAGTTGAAATTTAGCTATAGTATGAGCCCCTTTATTAATATGCCTGCAAGTGAGGAATGATTAAAAAAAAAAGGTTAAATTCACTCAGCATTCCATGATCTCAATTACAAGTAGGCTAAAAGAACTGTATTCAGTTGTGTTGTAGGCACAGTCCAGTAGCTACATTATAATCAGACGAATGTTTAAATAATGAAGATTTCTGTGCCACCCCAGACTAGCCACCCCTATGAAAAAATCCTGGCTCCGCCACTGCTATGTCATACCCATGTCATTATACAAATTTGTGTCCTGATATGTCACAAAAACACGCACACACACACACACACACACACACACACACACACACACACATACACTTTTTATCCTTTGAGATGGTATGTTTCTGAGCAAAAGTGTTTAAATGGTGGTGTATCAGGTGAATTGTATGCAAGGTCAGGTCCAGTTTAATTGAAGATTATTTTCTTATTTACTCAAGCACAGTCAGAGCTAAATACCCTGAATCAAAAAAGAGCAGACATTGTCAAACCCTGGGGTTCAGTGCTTCATGCAATTAGAGACTTATCCCTGACAGCAATTCCAATTATTTCACAGCTAAGCAAGAACTGGATGGAACACTCAAGCTTGTAGCTTCTCACTTAGACACTACATGAAGAGTAACAACAATTCTGGAAAAAAGTACATTAACAAAATTAGGATTATTAGCAGGATTACATTTTTGGCAAAATAAATGAGGAATCTTGGTATGCATGGCAATTCTCTGTTCTGCTTCAAATGCCCCTTCTTTCTTTGTCACTTACGCCCATGAGTTTTAGTGAATTTAGATATCAGTAGACAAATTAGTTTAGTCTCAATTTTTCCCGGGCCGCCGAGAAGGTCAGGCTCATGTGGAATCCTCCGCCATGCCCCGGCCCCTGTAAATTCTTGTCAGGACTGACGGAGAAAGCTTACAGAGCCTGCGGACAAGCTGCCTTCACCCTGCACGCCATGGCCCTTTTGCAGGTTTACCAGGCAAAAGCATTAATGGACATGCCCCAGGGGGGTCTTGATCAGCAGCTGCTCGGGGAGCTGCGTGCCGCCACTGACCTCACCCTCCGGGCGACTAAGGTGATGGCGCGCTCTGTTGGTCAAGCGATGGCCATGCTTGTGGTCCAGCAGCTCCATCAGTGGCTGACCCTGCCCGACATGAGGGAGACCTATAAATATCGGTTCCTGGACTCCCCCGTGTCGCAGGGCGGCCTATTCGGCGACGCGGTAGAGAGCGGTCCGCTGCCGCCTCCACCCCGCCGCCGGCTGCACAGCCTCAGTCTGCCCGTTGCCGAGGGCGCCCACCTGCATCATCCTCCGCCCCTGCTAAGTCGGCTAAGCAGCAGCCCACACCTGCCAAACAGCGGGGAGCTGGTCACGGACACGGTGCCCAGCCCGCTCAAGCCAAGCCAGGTGGCACGATCCTGAGACGGGTGACCTGGAGGGGAAGGATTCTGCTCTTCGGGAGAGAGTTCCAGCATCTCTCCCACCTCCAGAGGGGGCCGGGGGGAATCTGTATGTTTATCTGTTCCGCCGCTGGCTCTCCGGAGTCCAGTGGAACCCACTTCTCCACAAAAAGAGCAGTTTTCCAATCCTCCAGGTCACAAGAGGGCGCGGTTGGCAGTGTGCGAGGCCCTGCCTTGCCACTCGCAGCCCCCTCTCACATCGCCACCAGGTTCCAGTGTGATGGTCGAGGCCGCCTCCCATGTGCCGTCTCCCATGCACACTGCCACCTCGCGGAGTCTGACCCCACTTCGGGCTGCGATGCCGTCCGAGTCGGGTCCCAGCACTCTGCCTCGCTGCCCCACCCCTGGTATGTCTGTGGTGTCTTTGGTCCCACTGGCTCAGTGTCTGGAAGCCTGGATAGCGCTCCCCAGCCCGTCCCGCTGGCTCATTCGCACTATCAGACTTGGCTATGCGATTCAGTTCGCACGGCGTCCCCCTCACTCAGGTGTCACTGGACAATGCACCTGTTCTCCGGGCGGAGATTGCTGTCCTCCTGGCGAAGGATGCAATCGAGCCGGTCCCTCCAGCCGATATGAAGACAGGGTTTTACAGCCCCTACTTCATTGTACCCAAGAAGGGCAGTGGGCTACGGCCAATCCTGGATCTGCATGTCCTGAATCGTTTCCTTCACAGGCTGCCGTTCAAGATGCTTACGTAGAAGCGCATGTTCGAATGCATCCATCCCCAGGATTGATTTGCAGCGATCGACCTGAAGGACGCGTACTTTCATGTCTCGATTCTGCCTCGTCACAGACCCTTTCTACGGTTTGCGTTTGAGGGTCAGGCATATCAGTACAAAGTCCTACCCTTCAGGCTGGCCCTGTTGCCTCACGTCTTTACGAAAGTTGCGGAGGCGGCCATTGTTCCGCTAAAGGAACAGGGCGTTCGCATCCTCAACTACCTCAACGACTGGCTCATCCTGGCCAGCTCGCGAGAGCAGTTGTGTGAACGCAAGGACATGGTCTTAGCTCACCTCAGCTGGTTGGGTCTTCGGGTCAACTGGGACAAGAGCTAACTCGCCTCCGGGCAGAGGATCTCTTATCTTGGTATGAAACTGGACTCGGTCGCCCAGACAGCGCACCTCACAGAGGAGCGCGTCCAGTCAGTGTTAAACTGCCTGTGTACGCTCAAGCGCAGGACAACGGCCCCACTGAAACTCTTTCAGAGGCTCCTGGGGCATATGGCATTCCCAGCCGCAGTCACACCGCTCGGATTGCTTGTCACACCGCTCGGATATGAGGCCGTTTCAACACTGGCCCGGTCCCGAGATGGGCGTGGCAGCGCGGTACATTCCGTGTCCCCGTGACACTGAACTGCCGTCGCAGACAAGCATGTACTGGTCCACTCGGACAGCACCATGGCCCTTAGGAACATCAACCACCAGGGTGGTCTATGCTCCCGCCGCATGTCGCAACTCGCCCACCATCTCTTGCTATGGAGTCAGAAGCATCTGAGGTCGCTTCGTGCCATTCATGTCCTAGTCGTGCTCGCGACAGCCCCTCCCTGGCCCATTCCTCTGAGGAAGGACCTTCTGACCTTCTGTGGCACCCGCGTCCCGACCTGTGGAACCTCCACGTGTGGTCCCTGAATGGGATGCGGAGGTTCTGAGTGATCTCCCGCAAGCGGTCGTAGACACTATCACTTCCGCTAGAGCTCCTTCTACGAGGAACCTCTATGCATTGAAGTGCAACCTGTTCGTTGAATGGTGCTCCTCTCACTGAGAGGACCCCCGATCGGTCGGTCCTGCGCTCTCTTTCCTGCAAGAGGGCTTGGAGCAAAGGCTGTCTCCCTCCACCCTCAAAGTGTATGTTGCCGCCATCGCCGCACATCACTATGCAGTCGATGGTAAGTCTTTGGGGAAGCACGATCTGATCGTCAGGTTCCTGAGGGGGACGAGGAGACTAAATCCGCCTTGCCCTTCCTCTATACCCTCTTGGGATCTCACCCTGGTACTTACATCTCTCCAGGGTCATCCCTTCGAGCCTTTGCAATCAGTAGAGTTAAAAGTACTGTCCCTTAAGCCCGTCCTCCGGGTTGCATTGGCCTCGCTCAAGAGGGTATGGGACTTGCATGCATTTTCGGTTGACGAATCGTGCCTGGAATTCGTGCCTGTTACGGTCCTGAAAAAAAAGGGAAGGGAAAGGCTGTCTCCAAGCAGAGGATGGCCCACTGGATAGTGGATGCCATCGCCCTGGCGTATGAATCCCAGGGCGTGCCTTGCCTGCTCGGGTTGAGAGCCCACTCCACCAGAGGAGTGGCCTCTTCCTGGGCGCTGACGCATGGCGCCTCGCTGACAGATATCTGTAGAACTACGGGCTGGGCGACACCTAACACATTCGCTAGATTCTATAGCCTTTGTGTAGAACCGGTATCTTCCCGTGTACTCGCTTCCACCAGCCGGTAGACGCAAAGTGCCTGTTCTAAGTGTCAGCTTGCAATGCCACTCCCACCCCCTGGGCTGGATACATGCATCCTTTATTCCAGTCGAGTTCCCCGCTTGGCGAACCCTGTCGAGTTCCTCTGCCTCCCCTTTCGACTCGGACATTGCGAAGTGTCTGATGCCAGGCCAACGTCCGTCACCGACGTTGAGGTTGTCTGGGTTCCATATGTCGTGACCCCTCCACATGAGTGGTCCCATATGTATATTGTCCACGGTTAACTTCCCACAGTGAGCCCGTGTCTTCACCTGTCAGATGAGTCTCCCCTTTATCCAGGTGGAGCCATCCCAGGGACTCCATATACGTACTGCCCACGGCCAGTCCATATGTGTATTCTCCACGTAAACTCCTCCCCCGCAGGGTAGGTAGTGGTCTCCGCAGCTTCCCCTAGTTTGCTTCCCCAGTGTAGTCTAGTTTACTTAGTGGATATTTTGGAACGGCAGTAGACTCTTGGCTCTCTCGCCCCCTTCCCCGTCCCATTGGTGTGAAGGAGGGAATGGAGACGTATGTCCCGTCACCACCGTTTCTGTACCCTCACTGTAGTGCAAACTAGGTTGTCTCCTCAGCGAAAAACAGAGTGCGATTGTACCTGCTTCCTATTTATATACACCTGACAGAGGCGTTGCGCATTATGCAAATATCGCACGCCAATTCCATTGGCCTGTTTTAGTTCTCTCAAAGCTGATAGGGCTCTCTAGCGATATCCCAATTCATCGGTCACGTTCGACGTACGTCAGTAGTGACCGATGAATAGGGATCCCAAATAAACCGTTCCGAAATACCCACTAAGTAAAATAGTCTACACTAGGGAAGCGAAGACACTTAGAACAGGCACTTCGTGTCTACCAGCTGTTGGAAGCGAGTACACGGGAAGATAATGGTTCTACAGGAAGGCTATAGAATCTAGCGAAGGTGTTAGGTGTCGCCCAGCCCGCAGTTCTACAGATATCTGTCAGCGAGGTGCCATGCACCGGCGCCTAGGAAGAGGCCACTCCTCTGGTGGAGTGGGCTCTCGATCCGAGCGGGCAAGGCACGCCCTGGGATTCACTACTGACGTACATCTCCATTCCCTCCTTCAGGGAACGAGGGTTACATATGTAACCAAGACATTTGCATTGTCCTTAAGAGACTGGAGTAACAAACTTCATCCATCCAGATGTAATGCCACAGAAAATTTCATAACTTAAACAGTCCTAACTTCCTGTCTCTTTATAATGTAAGGGTGGTCTGCCTACAGTGCAGTACTGTAGGCACATAGGTAGAACATTATTATTATTATTATTATTTATTTATTTATTGCTTTGGTGCAATTTTCACAAGCAATTGGTAAATTTTCAAACCTTTTAGTACTAATATCACAGCAGATCATCATGTGCACTTTTTTCAAACATTTCAGCATGTTTTCAATTGTGTTAGTACAATATACAAAATCACAAAGTATCCTTTTCACAACACAAAATAAGTGTTTCATTTTTATAAATGTTTAATTCACAGAAACTGCCTTTCATAATGCTATTACTATCAAACTTTTGATTTTCATCTCTTCTCGTTCAGTCTAATACTTTTGATTATTTAATCCAACTGATCTTAATGGTTAATCAATGAATCATTTGGTACACCTATAGATTTCAAATGTAATGAATTCTTTTTATATTATAATTATTAAATTTATCTTAGATGATAACCACAATTTTCGAAGTGTATGTGTGTGGTCCTAGTAAACCCTGCATTGTGAACCAAATGTCCCCACAAGGATGGTAATAGCATTTTTTTGTTTTTTTGTTTGTCTTTTTTTTCCTGTTATGGGTAGGTTTAGAGTTTAGAGACAGAATACATTTTATTTAGTATAAAAATCTTTATGTCTTTGGAAAGTCCCCATAAAACATGGTAACCCAATTTGTGTGTGTGTGTGTGTGTGTGTGTGTGTGTGTGTGTGTGTGTGTGTGTGTGTGTGTGCGTGCGTGCGTGCGTGCGTGTGTGTGTTACTTTTTTTTTTTTTAATTCCTTACTTTAAATTTTCTTGCTTTAAATGTACATGTAAATGTACATGTTTTAAACAGATATTGCCTTTGGTGCATGACTTATTTTTCATGTATGACATATTTTACATTTTAGAATTGTCCTCTCTGTCTTTTATTTAAAATTTCAATAAAACTCTAACCTTTCAAAATAATTTAAAGAAAAAAATATTATCATAAAACAAACAAACAAACAAAAAAGTATGTGTATTCCATAATTATTGACACCCCTTCATTTAATACTTTGTGCATCTACTTCACAGTGGAGATGAAATACTTTTCTACATGGCATCTTTCTATCCCCACTTATCCCACCTCTGGTGTTTGTTTCCAAAAAGCTCTATTTTGGTCTCATCTAACCATAAAACCCAATCCCACTGAAAGTTACAGTAACTCCTGGCTAGGTTGATGACACCAAGGGATTGGGTTATACTTTATTTCTATTGAAGGCTGTGGATTTACAATCCCTCTTCTTGTATTATATAATAAATTGAAAATCATGTTCTGATATTTATGTTACAGGCAATGTCTGTATTTGGTATCTGAGAGGTGACTGAGGGTCTGACCCATGCCAGGAATGCATTATCAGTGTTTACTCAATTAGCCCGGCTTCCAGAATAAATATGTCCTTGTATTGTGAGTAATTAATTTACTCATACAACCACATCACGAGTCATGTTTTGAAAGAGAATTGTCAGTTTGAACTTTATTCTAATTCATTGTATTCTACTCTTCTCAAAGCTGTATGAGACATGTAAAGACAAATGTGTCTAAGGTCATGAAGGTCAATTAAGCACTACATATATCCACTAACACATATGCCTACCTAGCATGTGTAATTTTTTTAGGATTTATAGCACCATTTATCACTATATGTTAAACTATGACAGTGAATCATGTGAAAGTTTATATCAGTGCTCTTTGTGGATGTGGTTTTCATGTTCTGTTCCAGTGAAGTCCTGACAAAACTCAAGCTTGAAGGGAAAAGATATGTTTTATCTAATTGTGTTTGCAGGGGTTGTTTATTATTATCAGAGGCATGTGACCATGCCAAAGGAATAGTCTCCAGGAGAGTTTAACAGCGACCCAGATGACAGGTCCAAATGCAGTCCTCTTGGGCTGCCAGTTTGAGGACACACAACAGGAACAAGTGCAACTGGCAATGGAAGGCATTAACTGGTTTCATCACCAACTGGCAACCTGGAGTGTCTAAATACTATTGGGCAAATTGGCAGTGTTCAGGATAACACAGACCAAATCAAAAACAGACATTCCAACACAGAACACACATTTAAAATTAGAATAACTGTCTGTACCATTGTTTTTCTGAGAAACAAGTATGTGAACTTAGAATTGGTCCTAAATATCTGCAAACATATTGCGGTATTTGCAGTCAAAAAAAAAAAAAAAAACGATATACAGCTCCTTTAAAGCAGGGATAACTATAATTGTCTTACAGGTATGCTTAACTGTAATAGATAAATTTATCATATACTTTAAATTAAAGTAAATTAAATGTATCACCTACTGTCGTTCCAACTCTTTCTGTCACAGGCATCTCCAATCATCCTCACCATCTGAACGTTCACAGTGTGTTTGAATTTGCTGTGTTGATGTTTTTCCAACCTTGCCCTTTTTCTTGCTTTCTTTTTCAAGTCTTCCAGGTAAGTGTTCTTTCTCTACAGGTAAGTAGTCACATGGAAACAATACATCTCTGTGCAGTATTCTTGCTTTTCCTTTCCCGTTTTCAGGTCAAACTTAATATACTGGACAATCCTGTACTTCTTCTGGGTGACGACATGAACTTGTTCCTAAAATGATCAAAGCTTCCCAGGTCCACATTTCTCCTTGAAGTTACGGACAAGTACTCCCAGGGATCAGCTCAGCTCTGTGCACTTTCTTATCATACAAGCTTTTCCTCTTTCCTTCTCTTTGTGGATAACTCTTGAGGCTACCTTGTAAGCTTCCATCATTCTCTTTCTCCAGTCCTCAGCATAGTGATGGTATGAGGAGCTTTGGTCCTTCACTGATACATCGAACATAATATCAATGGGCAATCTGGGAGTACAGCCAAACGGGATTTAATAGGGTGAAAACCCCGTTGCCTCACTTTTTATACAGTTGTACACATTTACTGCCTTTGCAAGTGACGTCTTCCAGTTGGCTTTGGTGGTCTCAGGCAAGGTCCTAAGCATTGACAGCAAAGTTTGGTTAAACCACTCAATTTGACTATTCCCCTGCGAGTGATATAGTGTCGTATGGGAGCCTTGCAAACCACTGTACTCATGCAACTTTGCAAACAGCTTGTCAAATTCCTTGCCTTGATCAGAGTGCAGTTTCGTCACACATGCATATGCCCGAGCGAAGTGTGTAAAGTAGTCCATCACAAATAAAAAATATATTCCTAACCTCCTTTACACATTGCCAGATGCAGAAAATCAGTAGAGACCAGCTCAAAAGGATATGTGGTGGTGATGTTAGTCAGAGGAGCTCGAGTCACCTTGTTTGGACGTTTGCTTCTCAAGCAACTACAAACAAGCGTGACATAGTGTTCTACTTCTCTTTGCATGTGGGGCCAATAAAACCAATCTGTGATCAAGTTCAGCACCCTTTCTGCCCCTAGGTGACCCATGTCTTGATGTAACTCTTTATAAACAATGGGATCTACAAGGCAATACCAACTGGTGATGAGTTGCTGTTTTCCGGAACAAGCGACCATGCTCATCTAGGTATTTTCTAGCTCGTTCCCTCATCAGTCCCTGAACCTCTTTACCCTAGCTTCTGTTCATAGGCCTTGGTTTGGATTTGAGGTACGCCAAGACTTCTCTGATTTCAGGGTCTTCCTCTTGGCATTTTTCTCAGAAATTCCTTGGGAAATTGAGCAACTTCTCCTCCTATTCTCTCGACAACACTGTTTCAATGGTAAGTGGACACAACCATGGTCCTCACTCACTCTGTACCATTGCTGATAATGACGTCAGGGTGCACTTTGGAACAGGTTTTCATGTGCTGTTTCATCTGCAGTGGCATACGCAACAGGCCATTAGCATCCCCATTCGACTTTCCTGGGTGGAATTTGATGGTGAATCGAAAGTCAGCAAGTTCAGCTACCCATCAGTACGTTGTGGCATTTAGCTTGGCTGTTGACATCACATATGTGAGAGGGTTATTGTCCATGTACGCAATGAATGATGGGGCATGATAGACATAGTTCCTCACATATGGCCTACTTTGTGGCCAAAAAAACTCCAAATTTCCCAAGTTAAGAAGGTAGTTTTTCTTGGGAGGGGTTGGGGTTCTTGATCTGGACACTTTCACCACTAATTTGCCTCTTTGTCTTTGATACAGCACTGCACCAAGGCCTTCCTGTGAAGCGTCGAAGTGGAGTACAAAGGGTTCATTTAGATCTGAATATCCCAGCACTGGTGGATTGGATAAGTAATCACAGAGGACGTTTTGATGTTCATCTGTCCATGTGACAATGTGACAATGCAAGCTGTCCTTGGCAATTTTTCCCCTTGCACTTCCACTTCCACTTTGGTTGTACTTTCCCCTTTGGTGTCTTCATTTCGGCGAGCAGCATGTGAAGAGGTGTGGCCTTGTGAGAAAAGTTCTCAACGTATGACTGGTACTAGGAGAAAAATCCAACTGTCTTAGGGGTCCTCTCCTTCAGCGCTTGGACTGAAGCAATGTCAGCCATGTCCATCATGTACCTGTCTTTGGTCACCAGCCTCCCTAGGAATTAGAGGTCTGCAAGCCCGGCTGAGTCCATTCGGGCCGGGCTTGGGCCATTTTTTTTTTTAAGATCGGGCTTGGGTCGGACTCAGGCTCATTTAGCTTCTCTCATTTTATTGTGCCCATATAGTATGCACAGAGCACACATAGACTACTGTATGAAATAGTGTTAAATTATTATATTATTTTATTATATATAATATTACATATTATATTCGATTATACATCGCATTGCCTAAGCAACGCATATACGCACACATGATACAGGTGACAGTTGACCATGCAGAGCATCAGGGAGAAGTTGGAGCGTGGGGAGTTATTAAAAGTTCCCAATCCTTCGGGAAAAGCTGCATTTTGGAAGAGTTTTGATTTGATTACCACGAAAAACAATGAGCCAATTGGTCCAATTGGTCATGTGCAGAATCTGCAAACATATCCTTGCATATGACAGCAAAAAAACAGGAACATCTCATCTACAATGGCATATCGATCGCGGCTGCGCTACAGCTAACTCTGCTAGCACAAGCAGATAGTTATCAATGTCCAAGTTCTTCTTGAAGCCAGTGCCACCTTATACCCGATCCCAAGTCACCGAGAAGTGTGTGGATTTCTGTTGCGAAGACATACGGCCATTCCAAATGGTGGCTGGAGGATGATTTATAAAGTTAGCCCAGGAACTAATAAACATCAGAGCAGCCTATGGTCGCCTGTCTGCTGAAAAGTTGCTGCCTGACCCCATGACTATTTCCCGCATGTTAGGTTTTTGCTCCTAATTCGTGCCTCATCCCAGACCTCTTAATTGGCAATTGAATGAGCAATCACTCAGCGCTGAGGGAGAATATAATCTCATTTTATTGATAAGAAAAGAGAGAATATATAGAAAGAGTACAAGGGGTGTAGTATAGGTTCAGCCAATGAGAGAGAGAATACATCATATGTGATACATATAGAAAAACAAGTCTAAATATGGTCATCTCCCGGTTAACTATCCAGGAGTTCCTTGCTATCCCAAAGACCTTCTCCTATGCTTTGTAATACAAAAAGCAAGGGACCATTCCCTGTCTCCCATTCTATCCTAGTAGAGCCTTGTTCCTTATATGGGAATGGTTCCGGTACATAAAGAAAACCATATGTGAAAACATAGGATAGCTTCAACCGAGGACAAAGGAGCCTCTGTCCACTTTCCTTCAATGCTGAGACTAACATAAAATCTATCACCGCAGATGCCAGGAAAAGGCAACAACGAAAAGAGAAGCGATTGTTGCTGTGATAAAAGAGGTGATGCATTCAATTAATGTTAGGATGACCACAGACATGTGGACTGATGACTACCACAAGGTCAGTTACATGGCGATCACATGTCACTTCATAACATAAGATTTCAAGTTAAAGTGTAATGTACTCACCACTGCCATGTTCCCTCACGATGAGGCCAAAACAGCTGAAAATATTCGCAAGGAATTGCAGAAGCAGCTTGTGTCAGTTCTCAAGTTTGAGCCCTCTGTAATGAGCAAGGCGGTGTGGGTAACAGATCAAGGTTCGAATATCGTTGCTGCATTACAACCATACCGGCGCTTAGACTGTCAGGGCCACATCTACAACACGGTCCTCCGACATGCTTTGGACATCACCGAGCTGTCAGTAACAGTCCCAGAGGTTGCTGGAACGTTGCTGGCTGTAAAAAAAGTAGTCCGGTTCGTGAAAAGCCAGTTATCTAAGACCGTTCTGCAAATGGGAGAGACACGTTACAGCACTGTATTTCTCACGCTCAAGTCTGTCTGTCTGTCGTGATCTTTTCGTCGACTGAGAAACCAAAGACTGTTACTGAGTTTTTGAAATGAGCGCATGCGTAAGAACAACCCCCCTCCTTCACAGCTCATTTCAAGAGAACGCCTCCCAAAACTCGTGCACGAGTATTGGAACACGAGTGTTTACCACCGGCATTCGCTGTGTTGTGTTTGTGGATTCATTATGTCGGACTCACCGCAGGTAACTCATAATCTGCAGTTGTTTCTCCTGTCTCCTGAAAAAAACATTGCATGCGGCGCCTGTGGAGTGTGGAAAGTTACTGGAGCACGCAGCCGCGCTCATCTCTCACAAGGAACGTCATGGCAGTGATTGACAAGCCAGAGGGCCAATCGTTTACGCGATGATCGCGTAAACGATTGGCTAATGTTTTTAAGGCCCTACCTCGTGCACAGATGATGTATATTAATATTATTACTTTCAGTGCACCTAATAAATAGTCTTTTATCAGTTAGTAAAGACAGTTTCAAGTAATACTGCAAAAATGTATAAAACAAAACATCCTTTAAAGTGGTATTGATGTTGATCTTGGTTCGGGTCGGGTTCGGGCTGAAAAATTGCAGACATTGTCGGGCTGGGGCTGGGTTAGGGCTTGAACACCACGGGCCTGCGCCGGGTTAGGGCTGGAATTTTTGGCCCGTGCAGGGCTCTACTAGGAATCATATGTTATTTTGGAACACTTCACATTTTCAAGGTATTAGCTTGACACCATGTTTCTGATAACACTGCAACGCTTTTTTAATCTTTTGTCCTGAAGATGATTCTCAAATGACTTTGAATATCTTAAATGTCTTTGAATGAAGTTATGATCTAAATATGGTCGACATACCTCATCATGCAGTTCTCTCTGGCACACCTCCATGCTCACTTGGAATTTGGCAGGTGCATTTGACAATCCAACCCTCACCCATTCATATAATCCCATATATTATGAAGGTGGTGAGAGGTCGGCTGGATTCCTCTACAAACCCCTGGTGATAAGATTTGCCTTGGTCAAGGACCGAAAACCAGGTGCTGCCTGCCAAGCTGTCAAGCATGCAAGAATGTCCTTTATATGGGGGATAGGGTGTCTATATGGAATGGATTTCTTGTTTAACTCCTGGTAGTCACAGCAGAGGCAGAGAGTTCCATCTTTCTTATGCAAGCAGACTACAGGTAAAGAGTGTGGTGACTTGGATTTAGTAAGCCATCCCTTGTTCAACAGATCCTCCAGGTATTCTTTAACCTCTTTGCGCAGTGGCTTTGGGACAGACATGTACGTGTGCTTCACGGGTGTGGCATTGAGGCAAATTTTTAGCTGGAGAGATGGAATACATCCCACATCGCTGTCAACACCACTCTCCTCCCTTAAAAGATGCTTCACTTTCTGCTGCTGTTCGGGTGTTAGATGATCGACACAGACAGGAGGGTCCCATAAGTCTTCCTTTTGCATCGCTAACATCGCATCAACATTTTCTGTAGATTGGGTGATTCGTTCACTGTCTTTATTGAACAGGCTTTGGGTGCTGTATGCAGCAGTCTCCTGCTGGGCTATAACCGGCCTCTCATCTCAGCGGGGTAGATGGCTTTTACTCACTGTATATGGCCCAGAACTGCCCGTGGAGGAAGGTTGATGTCATGAACAGTATCATTAATCACAGCAATGCAGATACGTGAACAGGTCACTCTCTGGAGGTGGATAATGTTTTCCTCCACCCTCAATCCATCTGGCCACTTCGCTCACTCATCCGGCAAAAAAAGAGCATCTTGGTCAGATAATAAAGGGCTCGTTTTGATGCAACAAACTCTAGCCTGTTTGGCTGGAATTTTTTTTACTGACCTTCCAGCTTTTGCTACTCCATCACTGCACCTGTCGTCTTGGCTTCTCACTAAGTTCAGCAATCATCTGCTTTCTTGCAGGTACAGGACAGTGCAGTACTCATGACTTTGGTCATTGTTTTGTTCACATGTTTGTGCAGCTTATGAGTGAGCACACTTAGTCACTGTTGAATTGCCTGAGGCAATTCGAGGGCAAGAGAGTGAACCTACTGAAATTATTTTAGAGGCTCCTGGGGCATATGGCATCTACAGCCGTAGCCCTGGTCTGTTATTATTGTGTTCTGGTAGCATAATGTGGGCAGCCACACTGAAAAAGCCACAACCATTTACACTGAAATGCATACCTGGAGTTTTCAAACTAAAATGGGGTCTGCAGCTTTTCGAAAGTCTCCATTTTCAAGTGTTGAAAATGCAGTAGTGTAAAGAACAGGCATAACCATTGAAAGTTATGTATTTTAAAATGAAAGCGCACTAGTGTTATATATTTATAGTGTTATCAGATTTTTCATGCTATAGTTAACAAATATGTGAAAATTTTGAATAAAAAGGCAAAATTAAATAAAAGCACTTCATCAGTCATACAGTGCTATTGTGTCACATGACAAGCAATGACGCATGGAAACAATAAAGTGATATATTCTAAATAATGGTTGCCTTGATTAATTCACGCTGGGGGGTCAATCAGAATATTTTAAACTTACAGTATGTGTGAAAGGGTTAAATGACCTAAACCACCCACTCTATCAAAATTTTTCCCCCTTCCATCTGGCTGTAGGTATAGATTACCCATGTGTAGAAAGGCCAGCTATAGTAAGAGTTTTGTTTCTGTAGCTATATGAGCTTTAAATACATAGGAAATCTGCCATTGATATCATCTTATGCTTTTTGCTTTTTTGTGATATGTCTGTGATTGTTTTGATTGTATTATAATAAGTTGATATGTTTACATGTTTCTTTTTGTTTTGTGTTGTGTTGTGTTTGAGCTATGTATGCATCTATGGTGAAAACAATTTTCCTCTTGAGGACAAATAAATGATCATTATTATCATTAACAGCCTCCAGACCATTTTAATTAATTTTTTACCATCATGATCTTTGGGAAAAGGTAAGTTATTATTTTCTTCCATTGTAGTGTTAGGTCTTTCAACTTCTTGCGTTGTTTCATTGACATGTCTTTCCCTTTCCAGAGTATCACCAAACCGCTCCTGACTAGGACCTTCAGCATTGGGTACTACTTCTTTATGACTGTTGTCTCAGTTCTTGGTTGGTTCACTCTTCACAGGAATAGACACTCTCCTTTCTTGGGGAACAGATCTCAGATTATGAGATTTTGGTAGCCTCCAAAGTTCTTCAAGGAACTGTAAAGGTATATATGTGTCAACATCCTCAGAATCTGAAGATCCTCATCCTCCTCATAATTGCCTTCCACAGGTATATCAGCTGTTCCTGCATCACTGTGATGAGTTTTGCAATGTGTCTGGGATCTTGTTGCTGGTCTCTGGGGTCCTTTCTTTTCATTTTTCTCCTCTGGCATTTTTACCAGGTATCCAAAAGGCAAAAGATAATTTTTATGCACTGTCTGGACATTTCCCTTTGCCTCTCAGGTTTTACTTGGTAGGCAGGCAAGTTTGGCATATTACTGATGACCACATATGGCAAGGAACTCCATTTGTTTCCCAGTTTGTTCTTTCCTGGACTCCTAGATTTCTTATCAGAACTCGATCACCTTCTTCAAGCATTTGATCTCGTACTCTCTTATCATGAAGTCTTGTGTTCTTCTGATGACTTTTGTCTGCGGCCTCTGAGGCTACTTGATAGGCAGGCTCTTTTTATGTCTGTTCTCTGCTTAGACACATATTGCTGGTAATTTTCTGCTTCACCTTCTCATGAAACAGAGAAACAGATATCAATTTGCTTCCCGCTCAAACATGAGGACATATAGGGGAATATCCGGTTGCATTTTTTCTTGTGCAATTATAAGCATGCACTAGTTGACTGACATGCTGGCTCCACTTTTGTTTCTGGGACTTGTCATGAGTCCCAAGCATTGACAGCAAAGTTCTGTTGAATCATTCTGGCTGCGCTTCACCCTGGGGATGGTATGGAGTCATGATTTTTGAACATCTTCAGCAGCTCATGGATTAACTTGCTTTTAAAGGTGTGTCCCTGATCCATGTGTATATGCACCAGTAATCCGTAATGAATAAAATACTTTTCACATAAAACTTTGGCTACCATGAGAGCTTTCTGGTCTTTAGTTGGAAAAGCTTGGGCATGCCTTGTGTAATGATCAGTGACTACAAGAATGTTAAACACTCCTTTGGAATCAGGCTCCAATGGCAGGACATTAATAAAAACAAGATCCATAGGACCATTGTTGGTGATATGCTTCAACGGTGCAACTCTTTGGGGTTATGTCTTACACTTTCCACAGTTCTTCACTTCTTCCACAGTCCTGACAACTTCGGCCAATAGAAACAATCTTTTATTAACACAATGGTCTTCTCTTCTCCTAAATGTCCAGTTTCATCATGCAGTGACTGTAAGACCATGTTGTATCTCTACCACCTGGAATAATAGACCTCTCTTTACGACAAGTTTGCATACTTCTTTCTGATGATAACAACAACTGCCCTTTCAACACACTTACTTGAGAAATAGCAGGGATTTCTTCCTGAGCTTTCATTAAGTCTTGGGAACTCAACTACTCAAGTAAACCAATGTCCAGTCTGTTGGAAATGTATAGCATTCAGATATGAATTCAGATGACACTCCCAGCTGCTCTATAAACTTTTGAATATTCACTGTCTTGCAAAGTGCTTTAATACCAGAAGGTGGCATTTCTTTCCTGCCTTCTTGTTCTTCTTCATTTGAAAAGACATTGTGAGACAGGGCATCTGCATCAATGTTGCTTTTCCCAGGTCTATATTGTACACTGAAATTAAATGTGGACAGTGCAGCTAACCACCTGTGATCAGCTGCATTGAATTTCACAGTGGTAAGTATATAAGTAAGTAGGTTGTTGTCTGTTCTTACTGTAAATCTTTCACCATACAAGTAATCAGGAAACTTGTCTACAACTGCCCACTTGAGTGCTAAAAACTCTAGTTGGTGGACAGGGTAATGCTGTTTGGATGCCTTCAGCTTCTGGCTGGCAAATTCCACAGCCCTTAACCCTTATGGGTACTCTTGGTTTAAAACGGCTCCCAAACCATTCAGGCTGGCGTCTACATGCAGAATGTGGGACTTCCGGAATGACTCTGTACATTCTTCCATTCATTCATCTGTACATTCATCTGTAACCAAAAACTTCAAACTCTTTGTAGTACATCCCTTTGTTCTTTAATGCTTTCTTACCATACTGAGGAGAATGATATCCCTTGATAAGTTCAGTAAGGGGTCTGACTATAGCAGAATAATTAACTTTGAAGCGTCTGTAGTACCCACAGAATCCTGAAGGATTTCAAATCAGTGGGTTGCTTCCAAATTGTTACCGCTTCAATTTTAGCTGGACCTGTGGCAATGCCTTTCTCGGATATTATGTGTCTCACATATTTTACCTAAGTTTGACAGAACTGGTACTTGTTGAGTACGATTTTTAATCCACTTTCTTCAAGTCTATCTAGGACGTTTAGCAGATTTTCCTCATATTCCTCCAGTGCTTTACCAAACACAATGTGATTGTCCAAGTACACTCCAAGTACACAAGTACTTCCAGCAAATTCATGTCCCCTAAGGCCTTTTCCAGTAATTTCTGGAGTGTGGCAGGTGCTCCAGAGATTTCTTGCGGCATCCTCTCAAACTGATAGAAACCAAGGGGGCATTTAAAAGCTTCCTTGTCCTGCCTCCACCATCTTGATCTAATAATACCCACTCTGTAGGTCTAAAACGGAGAACCACTTTGCTGCTCATAAGACAATCTAAATCTTCTTGAACTGAGTGTTCATTGAGTGTTCTTTAGTTAATATACATGTGCACAGTTCCATTCTTCTTCCTGCCCACCACAATGGGGGAAGCAGTGGACTTTTGGACTCTTTGAAGATTCCAGTGGCCAAGAACTCATGAGATAGTGGCATATGTCATCCATATCAGCAGGTGTAAGACTACGGGATCTCTCTGGAAATGGTGTTGTGTTCCACTCTTTTGGCGGATCCCATGTCCCATTCATGGAGTGAAAAGACTTTTGGCCTCTTAGACAGTTTAGATGGATCTAGGTGATCAACTTCTGTGGTCTATCCTTATGCAGTCACAGTACCAACAGGAATATTTCTTTCATACATTCCTTAACAGAACTGGAAATCTGTTCACTTGGATGGCTGATGAAGGAATGATAGTAGGCTTCACTAACACCTTAGCAGGACTACTTGAACTTGACTGTTGATCAACAACTAGGATACTCTTGACAATAGATTGCATCACCTTGACTTTGCAGGTAGCTTGACAGTCACTTCTTGGTGGGATAATGAGTGGATGTAGCCATGATAAGGGTAACTGGTGTAGCGAATTAACTCAAAGGGGAAATATTAATAATTATTCATAACTCATTATGATTATTAATTATGATTAATTATGAATATGTAGCTACATTAAGATTAACCAATTAACTGATTTACATATTCATAATTAATCATAATTATTAATCATAATGAGTTATGAATAATTATTAATATTTCCCCTTTGAGTTAATTCGCTACACTGGAATCACTTAAGCTGTAGGACAGATGCACTCAGCGCTTGTCATATATCACAACTATGCAGTGTTTTCAGCCACATAATGTTTTTTTTTTTAAGGTTTCAGACATTTAAATACACATAAGCACCAGTAAAACAATACATTTAGAGTTTGTAAAATACACACTGATGTCAGACATCAGTGGAAGCAGCAATAACAATCCATTCAAATATAATTACTGATGTTTATTCATATCAGACACACATAGTGGGCCTAAGTTCACCAGCCATTTACTTGCATGTATTTCGACAGAAACTGATGACTTGCTGTAAATTTGACTGACAGGACTCTGTGAACTGCGGCCAAACTATGATGGCGGCACACCCATCTCACATTATAAATCAAGATAAAGATCATTTATAAAGGTTTTTAAACAACAAAACACACTCACTTACACATATTTGAGAATCATAATATCAGATAGGTGATGAAATGGTAAGCAAGTTTGTGAATATTTTAAATAAAAAGGAAAAACCAAATAATAACAATACATCTGTCATACTGTGTTATTATGGCTGCGGTCTGTTACGTGACAAGCATGACACGTCGCCATGGAAACAATAAGGGCAAACGTTCTAAAATAACGGTCGACTAAAAAAAACTCACTCTGGGGGGGTCAGCCATAATATTTTAAACTTAAATCTGAAAGGGTTAAATAATCAGGATTATTGTGTAAAATATCCTTTAATACAAACTATAAGCTACGCAATCTTCTTCTTCCGCTCCTTCTCATGTCTTATCTTTCCTCTCTTCCCAAGCCACACCCTTTTTTGTCATCAACTGCATGTTACGTGAGCACGTAAACAAAACATTAAATATTAAATAATATTAAAACTATATACATATACATTAAATCACTGTAAAGGCACAGAATAAATAAAATAAACATAATATAATTAAAAATATTACAATCGTCTTTAGACACTTACTATAAGTGACTTTGCAACTACATGTCAAATAACTCTCATTAATTTACAACATTTCCACTAACTCATTAGAGTATTAGTAGACTGTTAGGTTAGGGTTAGGGTTAGTAGAATAAGTTGACATATAGTTGCAAAGTTACTTATAGTCAGTAAGTCTGTTGGGGGTCCATCAAAATAAAGTGTTAGCAGATATTAGGCAGACAGGCTTAATGTCTTAATCAGTCTCTTAATGACTGATAGTTGAGATGTAGTTGCAAAGTTACTTATAGTTAGCAGAATGTCTGAAGTGGTCTATCAAAATAAAGTGTTACGAGGAGTTTTTATGGCAACCTTCCTAAACAAGGTGAGGCTATATAGGTGAGGTCTGATCAAAGTTTTTATTTTCTGACCCCAAGACCAAATTAGCATCTGCATCCTGGTTTTCCAACTTCGATCCTTACATATTGTTTGACCACTTGAACTTAATTACTGTGTGTGGGGCCAATATAATTATTTCCTAGAAAATGGAAATAAACATTTGAACCACTGTTTTCTTATAGCCATTTCCTGATTTATGCAGCTCAGCAACCTTTTGTCACACATCATTACTGTTTTCTCTGGTCTTCCCATAATGATATCCCAAACAAATATATGTCAGTTCAATTTTTTCTCATTAGAATATGTACCAATAATTTTAGAGAAAAACATTTTATTTATTCCACATTAATATTTTCATAATTATACTTGTATTAATGGTTACATTTTTTAACATAAGAGGAGAAACTTTAATCTGTGCCACTCAGTATGACAGTGACATCACTATCATATCACCGTGATTTAGAATTATTACCACATCGCATTGAGGCTGAGAGAATCTTTTGGCTTTTGATTTCAAGCTTCAAATCTTTTGCTTGCTACACTAATGATGGTGTAGCTATTCCAGTTTACACATTAGCACAAGCCCTTTAACCTGACTATGTCAGTCCCATTTCCACAGAGATAATAAAGCCATCAAAGCATGCAAACATGCTTGTGCTGTGTCTCCATGATGAGCATGCAGTGAGGAGACAACTTTCCAGGCAGACTTGTTACTGATCTTAAAAGGCAAAGGCAACAACAGAACAGTGTGAGGCCAAATTACTGTGTCCTCACAGCAGTCATTTTAGTGTGGTAAATATGTTTCTATGAAGTTTCACACTGATATTAACATTGTTGAAAGGTTAATTGGGAATGATTTTAACTGGGAATGATTTTAGTTATAGGAACACCTTTTTACTTCAGAGTAGGGTTTAACCCAGCACAATAGGAACTAACTGTGATGTAAGTGCATGTTGATCAGCCAACACATGTGAAATACATTCACCTGCCATTTTTAAAAAGCAATGCACAGTAAACACAGTTTGTAGCCTTTACTCCATATATTTAGCCTATATATTTACTTCACGAACATGGAAAACAGTGATAGATGGACCAATGCTGACGTCCTGGCACTTCTCAACCTGTATGCTAAGGAGAAAATCCAACACGACTTTGAAGGGACCAAGCGAAACATGATATTTATATATATATTTCCAACCTGATCTCATGGCAATTCGTACATATTTTATGAGGTGGCTAATTCGTACGAATTCATGCAACCTCACTCATACGAGTTCATACATTTTTGCTAAATTGTACGTATTTTACAAGTTTACAAATTTGTATGAAATCATACGAATGACCTACCCCAAACCTCGCCCCTAAACCTACCCGTCACTGGGGTTTAGACAAATCGTACGAATTCATACGTGTTGTTACGGTGGGTATGTTGTTACTGGAGAGATGAAGCGTTCACGGAGATCCACAAACAATAGACTTTAATGAATATAGAACAGTGTAACATAATACACCATAAACACAACAAAGAACGGACAGGGAGTGAAGGGAGTGAGTCCATTATAAAGGCAGTGATGATGATTGAGTCCAGGTGAAGATGATGAGTGCTGATGGGGAGAAGACAAGGGAAGTGAGTGCAGGTGTGGAAACAGGAGGATCATGGGAGATGGAGTCCAGCAGACGAGGGAACTGTGACAGTACCTCCCCCTCCCGGTAGGCGCGTCCTCGCGCCGTAGATGGAACAACCGGGAGGGAGGGGTGGGTGCCCAGGTGCAGGGAGAGGAGCGGATGGACACTGAGGTCTCCAGGGCGGATCAGAGGTCGTGGACGACCATGGCGGGTCAGGGGTCTTGGCAGGCCACGGCGGGTCAGGGGCCGTGGGGCCGTGGGCGGCCACGGAGGGTCAGAGGCCGTGGGCGGCCACGGAGGGCAGCAGTAGGAGCTGGCTCGGCGGCTGAGACTGGAGATACTGGCTCGGCGGCTGAGACTGGAGATACTGGCTCGGCGGCTGAGACTGGAGATACTGGCTCGGCGGCTGAGACTGGAGATACTGGCTCGGCGGCTGAGACTGGAGATACTGGCTCGGCGGCTGAGACTGGAGATACTGGCTCGGCGGCTGAGACTGGAGATACTGGCTCGGCGGCTGAGACTGGAGATACTGGCTCGGCGGCTGAGACTGGAGATACTGGCTCGGCGGCGGGTTGAAGAGGGGTCCAATCCATCCCCTCATACATAATTAAAATCCCCACTGGCACCGGAGTGGGTTTAGCGGAGACTGGATAGGGCTCGCCGGAGACTGGAGAGGGCTTGGCCTTTTTCCTCTTCCTCCTCTTCTTCTGTCCTCTGGACCCAGCGGAAGTATGTGGGTCCAGCAGGACACAGGGGAACAATTCACTGGAGGGGTATGTGGAGGAGGACGGAGGCTGACGAACTGGCCAGGCCGCCCGTGTTTCTGGGGAGACTGGACGAGATAAGCACGGAAAATCCTGAACCTCTTCGACAATGAATTTGGAGCCATTTAAATACTAAATTAAATTAATAGTATCATTTAAGGAAACGTAATAGTCAGGTTCATCAAAACAGATTGTGCTCTCGTCCAGTCCGTCCAAAAACAGGGCGTTTAAACGAGCGTCTGACCAATTCGTCATATAAGCTAGCTCTACAAACTCCTCCACATACCTCTCCAGTGAACGTCCATACTGGAGGAGCCCAATTAGGCGGTCTGCCACCAACATAGGTGCGGGAGGCATGGGAGAAGCTGGAGCCTGGGAGATGAAGAATGGGTCCATCTTGTTGGGTGGATCTCCAGCGGTTTGGTCCGTTCTTCTGTTACGGTGGGTATGTGCTGGAGAGATGAAGCGTTCACGGAGATCCACAAACAATAGACTTTAATGACTATAGAACAGCGTAACACATAATACACCATAAACACAACAGAGAACAGACAGGGAGTGAAGGGAGTGAGTCCACTATAAAGGCAGTGATGATGATTGAGTCCAGGTGAAGATGATGAGTGCTGATGGGAAGAAGACGAGGGAAGTGAGTGCAGGTGTGGAAACAGGAGGATCATGGGAGATGGAGTCCAGGAGACGAGGGAACTGTGACACGTGTGAGGTCGTATGAATTCATACGAATTGGTCATGAGATAGCGTTGGTATTTCTGCTCAGCCAACATTGGGCATCACCACACGACAAACTCTATAACACTTTTTCGCAAACCACAAAAACTAGCCCGACAGACGCTCAGCAACGGCCCGATGGCAGACCATTGGCTTGGTGTTACTTTATATAGACTAAAAGAAATGGCTTTGAAACAATTTTCACTCAGATTGGTACATATTTGTTATATTAAACAAATAATTACCCACAAAACTGCGAGTAACACACTCAAATGTGAAATTTTTAAAAGACTGAAATAGTATTTTCTTGGGTCTATGTATGTGTGTTAATCAAATGTGAATGTTAATATATAAAGTGAATAAAAGCCTAAATTAAATCTGTTTGTCATATAAAGGATCATGTTTCTTCAGAAGACTTTAATTAAAATGACCGATTCATATGGAATACTTCTCCAATGTCTTTATGTACTTTTTGAAGCTTGAACATTTTAATTGTGTAGACTTATATTTTTATTAATATTAATATTATTGTTCAGTGTTAATTCATGTTCATATTCATTCATATTCATTATACATTAATGTGGAATAATATAGCTTTAAAAAAAATAGTAAACTGTAAAAAATGTTTTTTTTTAGAAAAACAGTTAGATTATTGAAGTATCAAATAAATTATTGGAGTATCAAATAATCGTAAACAGAAGCTGAAACATGCATTTTTGAGAGAACTATCCCTTTATGTAACATTTTAATGTTGTTGTAAAGTGTTACAGATGTCAGTGCTTCAAAAGAAAAATACAATAAATATTAATTATATTGCAGTTAATATGCAAAATCCTGGTATTTGTGTATTCATTCTTTGCAGCTTCAGTAGCCTCACACATAACATAAACGAGTAAACTGTTGCCCAATGTGTCATTATGTTTTGTAAACTGTGATACCATACAGGTAATATGTTATGTTACATGAAAATGTTATATGAAGAGACCAGAGACACAAAAATCTGACAGGTTTCAGCAGTTAAGCACAATTCATGCAGGCAGATCTGCTGTCTGATGCAACTCCCTAAGATAATGACATACTATATTTGGATTCACTCATGGCTTTTACAAGAAATATTCAGATGTGAATGGCTTAAAATAATTTGGTACTATATATATAAATATACAGTAATAATACCTAATTGTAATTTAGAATAATGGTCCGTCATTAATAGGTAACTATGCAGGTAGTAATGCAGTAATGTAGGACAAATGAGTAGCACTACATTAACACTTCAGCTATTACTATTAATTCATATGGAAACAAGCTTAACTAATCAAGTAATATCAAGTTTAGAACTAAGATAGTTCCTTATGTAGCGTCTGGACCAATCAGACACACAATTATTCATTATATTTAATGAATAATCCAGAAAACTTTCCCTCAAAAGTTCTGGGAACACATCCCCCAAAATTGCAACACACAGGCAGAACCAGGCGTCCTGTTATAGGACACAGGAACACTGATAAGAACCTTTTTATGATCAGAAAGAATTTGCAGAGGCTTGAGACTCTGACTCAATTCTTTCTAAGAAGGACAAATAAACCCTTTTAATTCTATATATTCTATTTATAACCACTTGAGAAATGTATAAACATGTATCCAATTTTCCCATCTCATGATTTTCCTTTTATAGGGTTTGGCCTATGTATTAATTTTCTCTTTTGAACTCTTTTGGTATTAATGTTTCAGAGTTGCATACTATGGTTAACTAAAATCACATGGGTAGCATGTTTGGTATTGATGGACTCTACTTCCGTTTCCTATTCAGTAATTAATGTTACATATTGCTAACTCTGCGACACATTAGTATTATAAGAATCTAGAAGGTTCTTCTCTCATTCATCCAATCCGATGTCTTATGCTAATATCCTGCCAAAGGGACAAAGACTTGTAAAGTTCCCTCTGAGGGGACAACTCCTTATTGGCTCAGACACCTCAAGAGGTTGTGACATCTTCACTTTAAAATTACTGATCACATGATCACAGCCCCCTTCCCTTCTTTTACTGAAAAATGCTGATGTGAAGATGATGCTGTGCTAGAAGCTTCTAAGGAACCCCAAGTTTGTGCCAGGCTTCGGCCTTGTCCTTCCATTCACCAAAGATCCTCTGAATCCAACTGGTTCTCTCTCATCAAGACAACATCAGCAAAGATCAACTGGAGCCTCAACAAATTGCATTAGGACAGTTCAATTTAAATGGGCGAGACATGCAAGTATCAAATTTGATACATTAACAATGAGACCAGGCTGAGCAGACTGGACTGGAGCAATGGCTTCATTTACACTGTAATAATAATTAACAGTATAACTGTTTTACTGCTTTTTTTTATTATTAAATAAATGCAGCCTTGCTGAGCATAAGAGATTTCTTTCAAAATCATTAAAAAAATCTTACAGACCTCAAACTTTTAAATGATGTAATAATAAAGTATTGTGGATGCACACATAAAAAGAAAAAAGGAGGTAAGATAAGATAATCATTTAAGGTAAGATAAGAAAAACATTTGCTACCAGGCACAATGCATGTTATCATTGCAGGACATTAAGTTTCTAAAGTAAGAAAAGTTTATTTTGTTTTATGTTTTTATCGTTTCTCCTATGTCTTTTCCTTTCTCCCTGATGTGCCACTCAACACAGCACTGTTCTGTCTTCCGCTTCTCTGCGTAATGTGCAGGGGTCAATGACAGCATTGAGGAATGTTCAGTGATCCAGAGAGAAAGATGGTATTGCACAGAGGAAATCTTTGGTTACTAAGTGTACGACTGACCAATAACCAGACCTTTGGTTGCCGTTAACTGCAAGGGCAACATTGTGTTTGTGTGTGTGAGAGAAAGAGAGCATCAGTGAGAAGAGATCTGCCAACAGACTGGTGGATAATCTGAAGACACTTTCACGAATATGGGTTGAGTGTAGCATTAATTAAAGGTGAGGAGTGGTGCAGGTGACAGAGAGCAGATTTAACTCTTTCTCTTTTTTTTAGGACAAAGGTGTGCAAAGTAAGGTACTGAGGGCATCTTAACAGCCTGTTATTTGTGCCCTCATGACCTTTTTCACTCTTTATTAAATATTTTGGATTTTTTTTCTTTTTCAAAATTAAACTTTAGAGCAGCGAGAGATGTGTATGAAAAAGGACAGAAAGAGATGGAGGGAGGGAGAGAGAGAGAGAGAGAGAGAGAGAAGAATAAGAATCCCCCCTCCCCTCGAGAGTGAGCACCTGTGTCATTGTTATGCTTGTTGCCTAGTAACAACATTCTTCACCGCCCACCACAGAAAGAGTGGAAGCCATGCATGAAGACAGGAACAAAGAATCTCATATTTCATGGACATTTAAAAAGAGTTTATGTTGGGGATGTGACTGCATGGTGTCTGCATTCATGTTTTAAATGTTTATGACTGTTATATATATTTTTTTATATATATATTTTTATATATATATATATATTTATATTTTTATACTTTAGCAATAAATAGATAAAATAAACATTTACAAAATAAATTTCCCACTTACCTAGACTTTCCTGCCCCCTCAGTCAAGATGAATGCGAAAAAGGATTTTAATAATGAAATAAAACAGACTATTTAAAAAACTCACAAGTACCATGTACATAGGCTTTCTAGCACAAATTTAAGGCTACTGTAGCAACATTTTAGTTAAGAACAGTTTCTCAAAGTCATATTTTGATTGGCACATTGGAACTTCCCGCACAACAAAGAATGCAGCTAAAGGTAAGATGGAATATTTAGAGAGCAAGATAACTGTTCGTAGTTAGTTGATTATTTCACTATATTGTTATTGTTTGTCACGGGTTGCAGTTCAGGCTGTTCTTTCTAACTTAACATAAAATTATGCATCTGTTAAATGGGTCACAATTAGTGTGTGTTACATGTTAGTGAAGCAGTTGCTGCGCCCCAATTCGCCTACTTATACTACGCTCTAAAACTATGTACTGTTTTTGTGAAGAAAAAGTACATACTTTTGAGTGTGTAGCAGAAGAGTATGCAAGCTTTGGGACATACTACTTCATCATAATTGCATCTTTAACGGATGTTCTGTCTCTTAGTTATGCAACCTGTAACCGTTTACAGTTTTTTTTATTCGCTTTGGTACTATTTTCACAAGTAAGGTGTACATTTTTAAAACTAATCTCACAACAGATAATCAAATCACTTTTTCAAACATTTCAGCATATTTTCAATTGTTTTAGTACAATACACAAAATCAGAAAGTATCCTTTTCACAACACAAAATAAGTATTTCATCCATATAAATGTTTCAGTCGCAGTAACTGCCTTTCATAATGCTATTACTATCAAACTTTTCATTTGCATCTCTTTTTGTTCAGTTTAATACATCTGTCTATTATTTAATCCAACCGAACAATGGTTAATCAATGGATCATTTGGTACACTTATAGATTTCTATAGACATTGATTCTATAGGCATAGTTTCAATAGAAATTATTTGCAATTTCCGATATGGATAATCAAATGTAATGAATTATAAGCAATTTATCTTAGACTTTCAATTTTCAAAGTGTGCGTGTGGTCCTGCAACACTGCATTGTTAACCAAATGTCCCAACAAGGATAATACCAGTTTTTTTATTCGCTTTGGTACTATTTTCACAAGTAAGGTGTACATTTTCAAAACTCTTAGTACAAAAATCCAAACTGATCACACTTGTAGCGCAGCTAGTCATTCTTTCAAAACTTGATGGAATGCTTTCAGTCAGTTGCACATGTTTTCAGTCCACATAATCATTGTTTCAAACACAAGATTATTGTAATATGTAATGGGAACATTTGGTTTAATCACCGAAACACAACAGTATGATCTTCTTTCAGTTTAGTACTTTTAACAATCAGTTCATCCAACAGCAAACAATGCAAGATACATGTTTCAAATCACCCTTTATGCTGAAATAATTATCATTATCATAGTTATCACAGGCTACAGATGCCACATTAGAAAAAAGACGTACATTACCTAAATTACATAATTGTCATAAAATCCATAACGTTTGTAATAATATCTATTCAGTATGCTATCAAAAGGTTTGATAAAGTATGACACAGTCATGAGGTTTTACAATTTTTTTTCAGTTGCTAACGTACTTTTGTCCAATCTGTAGTCACATTTTCAAAACTCTAAACACATTTAGCAGAACATCCGTCTGTTGTGGCCATACCATTAACACAATTCATGTCGTTTTCACACAAAATTCAGTCAATTAACACGTTTCTTAAATGCTTACATTTTCTTTTCATATAAGCTTACCCCATACAAAAATCACGGATCTTTCTCATCTAATTTGCAAATGCTTAAACACAGCAAGTCAGAAATGAAGACCTAATGTTCCAATCATTAAATATAGGATGAAACCTATACTTTTGCAACAACAGCAGTACAGGAAAAGGACTGGAAAATAAATATAAAACAAATACTGAAACAATTGATAAGCATTTTTAATTAGCAGATCACTTAAATAGTGAGAAATAGCAGATTCCAATCTCAGTTGGAGGAATAGTCAGGTGTTGAATTTATTTTCATTATATGGACATACAGTAAAATAGGACTCTTTGAATCGGATTTGTTCAGTGTGTATGAAGAACAACACAGAGGAGCAGAGAGAAAATAATATCTGGGTAAGGGAGAGGAATAGATGAAGGAGGAAAGGAGAAGTTGAATCAGGACAAGGGAGAAGAAGAGGTATAGGAGAGGAGGAAGAATGTGTGCTGGACTGTGCATCTGTGCATGGTTTTCACCCTTACATGTGGAACCTATGAAAGCTTATTTCTGCCATGAATAGAAAAAAAAAAAAAAAAAGGTAATTGTGACTTTTTATATTACAATTCTTACTTTTTTTCTCTCAATTCCTAGTTTATATCTCACAATTCTGAGGGAAAAAAAGTAAGAATTGTGAGATGTAAACTTAAAATTGCAAAATAAAAAAATATTTTTGATAAAAAGTCAAAAAAATTACCTTTTATGCTTTTTGATTCTGTGGTGGAAAAAAGCTTCCATAATAACCAAAGACCATGTATGTTGGATTTGTTGCTGATCAATGGCAGCAATTTCAGGTTTTCATTTCAGTAAAAGCTTTATACTCCAACAATTCCACTACCACTGTTCCATATTTACAAAATATGTGATCTGCATAGGGCACTAGCTACCAAGGGGACACCATCAACACCCTCTATGGGGGCAACATCAACACCACACACCCAACCCCAGAAAGAGATTTCAACCAAGGGGGCAACTTAAGTTCTGCATATATGGGGACTCATTTGACCAGTAGCTGCCCTGAGCAATTCTGTTACTTTCTTCTTCTCTTTTTCTACTGTACATTCTATAAAATAATGACTCACTTCTGTTGCCAAGAATGCACACATTCAACACTCAACCAAAAATATAGAATGGCTTACATGCAATATACTTTTACTGCAGTAAAAGGAAAGTGAATTTTAAAAATTATGAATTTCATATTTTCTGTTGGTTGAACTGAAACATGACAAGTAAATGCAGTTTCCCTTTCGAAGGGAACTCAACTCTGCGTTGCTACGCTTTGGGGAACGTCACACGTGACTCGGTGTCTGAAAAACCAACTATCCAACAACGCCAATGCTCATTGGCCGGCGACAGCCTATGACATCATAGGGGCACGACCCGGATGTATAAAAGCGCGCCCGCGGGAGCAGTCATTATCTTTTCGTCTTTCAGGGACTGCCTGTGTCTTGCCACTGTCTGATTTCTCTAATTTCGAAACTGTGAGTATCTTGAAAACTATGTCTGAGGGCAAAGGTTTTAGGAAGTGTGCGGATCCTTGTCCGAGGTTTCTGACCCCGGAGGATCCTCACACCCTATGTGTGTTTTGTCTGGGTGAAGAGCACGCACGGTCGGCGTTTGAGGACACTGGCTGTGAGCTGTGTGAGCATTTTCCCATGAGAACGCTCCGTTCCCGCCTGACGCTCTTCTCGAGGGGAGAGACGTCTACACCTGTGCCTGGAGGATCTGGTCCTGCTCGTGCTGAGGCAGAGCGGCGGCTGCATTCATGGGGGTCGCTGGTGGAGCTCGCCGCTAAGTTTGAGAGAGGTGTCACAGTCTCTCAACCTCAAGCAGTGGCTGGCGGGGATGAGCTTCTGGATGACGATGATGCCATCTCCTTGACATTAACTTGAATCCAGGAGCGAGTGCTCTTCTGGCTGAGAGCCCCCGAGAGCAGGAGATGGCGTTGGAAGAGGGAGAAGTGACTGAGGTTGCCTCTTTCTCTTCCAAGCCTCCCTGTCCAGCATATGTGGAATTATTGGAGGTTGTGGAACGCGCTGCGGGCAGGCTGCAGCTGCCATGGCAGCGTGTCAGGAAAGAGCCCGTTCGTGGCAGATTGGACGAACGGTTTCTCTCCGACCACAACCCTATAATTCCTGTGAGCCTTCCATTCCTTCCCGACCTACATGTTGAGGTGGGGAAGGCGTGGAAGAACCCATACTCGGCCAGGATTCATTTACATCAGCGGGGGAATTTCGCTGATGTGGAGGAATTGGGCCAGCATGGGTATGTGTCGATGCCCCCCATTGACGAGACGTTTGCTAACTATCTCGCCACAGGTAGCGCGCCGACACTGAAGGCTCCGGTTCTGCCGTCTAAACCCCTTAAGATGACATCCCGTTTGAACGGCAGAGCATATGCTGCTGCGGGCCAGGCTGGTGCTGCTTTGCACACAATGGCGGTGTTGCAAGCGTACCAGGCTGACCTGCTGAAGGACCTGGATCAGGGGCAGGGTTTGTCCCCTGATGCGGTGGCTGAGCTGCGCCAAACCACGGATTTGGCTCTCCGTGCCACTAAGCAAACGGCCGCCTCGATTGGAAGATCGATGGCGGCTATGGTGGCTACGGAGAGGCACCTTTGGTTGACCATGGCGGACATCGGGGAGAAAGAGAAGGGCTCTCTCCTCGATGCCCCGGTCTCGCCATCTGAACTTTTCGGCGGTTCCGTTGAGGCGGTCGTTGGAAAGTTTAGGGAGGCGAGGGCGCGCTCAGCAGCATTTAAGAAGTGCATACCGCTCAGGTCCGATTCTGGGCCCAGACAACCGGGAGGCTCTGGTCCGCCTCGAGCCGCTCGAGCACCTCCTCCACCTCGGAGTAAGTCTCAGAAGCGGCGGGATGCGAAGAAAAGGAGAGGTGATTTGAGAGAGGTGATCAATCAGCGGCGTGATCAACGCCACTGATTGCTCCCCTCTCTTGGCGAGGGAGGATTTGGTACTTTCCTTCGCCGCTTTTCTTCGTCCTCCCGGGATATGTTTTTAATTCTAATCTGTGCGCGTTCAGGATAACACCTTTGAACAGTCAGGCCGGTGGCCGGCCCATGATGAAACTTTTTCTGAAGGCCCGCCTTCTGGCTTGATAGTGAAAAGGTTCGCAGGCTTATGGAACCGGGGATATCTTTCTTCTCCTATGAAAGAACGTGGAAGGAATCTCTGGTCTTCGAGCCGCGGGAAGGTAAGACAAGGTCTGATTTAATCGCTTAAATGTTCGACCTTGTTTTTATTCCTGTATTGTTTCCTGAATGTGTAACAGTAAATATGTTAGGGTTTTTTTGGGCAAAAAACTGGAGTGTTGAGACTGACTGAGCGAGCCACAGAATGGCTGCTGTTCAGTTTTCTCTCTGTATGTTCTGCCGTTCAACTATTGTCAGTATAGTTTGAGCTGGCGCTCATCACTTCTGTTTATGCGTTTGTGGCAGTCCTAACCGGCCGCCCAGCGCGATGGCTGTGATCTTTGCTGTATTTCTTATCTGAAATTTCGAGGTAGAGATCAGGCTTATTATAGCGCCTGTTATTTTGAATAGGCCTTGTATATTGTTTGGCCAGGCTAGAACTAAGTGTATGTATGGTGTATGTATAAATATTCCCCATATGTATTTTAGTTTTTGGCCTTCTCCTGAGGGAGCGGCTGAATTTTTTGCCCAGATTATCCCATTGCTTATGTAGGTGCAACGATGAGTGTAACAGCTAGGTTTTAAACTGCTTTGTTAGAGACCTGATGCTGTTTCTCAGGTGGTAAGCCCTTATCTTTGCGTAGATAAGGTTATGCTATTAATATTGCTAGGCCCCACTCTCCAGAACATTCATGCTGAGAGGAAAGAATATTTTCTTCCGAGCCACTTGATATTTTCAAGTTTGAGTTGACTTGCCAGCTTTTTAGCTTTGTCCTCTAAGGCTTGGAACAGATTTGAGAATCTGTAGCAATGATTTTATTTTTTCTCTCTGTCAAATAGCATGTATTTCAAAGTTTCCTTTGAGTTCTAGACGTTTGCCCTACGTTTGGTATGTGAGCTTGATATGCTGCCACAGGTTGGCACCCGCTTATTATGGTAGGCCTTCTTAAAAAGCGGCCTCTATGTAAGTGCTGGTGAATCCTTTCCCCAGGGTTACTGAGTGCATCACCTGTTGGATTGCATACTCAGGGTAGCTAGATCACTTTTTGAGAAAAGTTAGTATCTGTCAGCTCCCTTTCAGTTATCTGTTTATCAGCTATATTGCATATAACGGTGATTGTAGGCTAGACTGTTCAGCCTCCTTCTAGTTAGCAATAGTTTTATACTCCTGTATAATAGATTTCAGTCTGCTCACATACTGTTTTGGATTTTACACTGCTTCAGGCCCTGCAGCATGTTGTTTGAGGTAGCAGGCTCAACTAGCCTCCCTTAAGCCATGTTGGTTATGTATGGTTCCCTTTAGTCACATAACTTAGGGTACTTTGCCTGTTTGGAAAGTGTAGCCTAGCACAGGTAGCAGTTAGCTTCCCATAGTTATTTGGGTTAGAGCTGGTTCCCTGTAGCTTGGTTCCCTGGAAATTCACGAACTGAAGCCATGTGTCATTGAATCGGTAGGTAGGTCCTTTTTAGTTTACATGTTGGCACAGATTGTGTTTTTCTGTGCGGCTTAGGATGAGATGACAGTAGTGAAACCTTACTGAGGTTTGGTTTAGCCTATTGTTGCCTCTCTGAGTCGATGATTCTAGTTGAGCTAAGAGCCACCTAGCGCCTAGGTTGGATCTTTAGGCTCCTGGAAACGGCCACGAGACTTACGCCATGTGTCCTGGAGGATGCTAAGCCTGCGGGCCGCCTTTTTTGGTCACATTGGTGTTTGTTGTGGGTGTATTTCTCTCTGAGAACTAGTCATATACACTTTCGCTGGCCAGGGGCCCAAGTGGTAGATTCAACCCCCTCTTTTGCAGGTTGTTTACCTGGCTTGGGACCTAAACACTACCACGAGCTGATGCCACGTGTTTGTTGAGGTTATAGGCCTTCCAGGCCTTCCTTAATACGTGTTGGCGTACGCTGTACTCCTCTTGTTTAAAGAGTAAAAAGTGTTTTTCACTGAGTACACTGCTTGTCGGATTGTGTTGGGTGGATTATTAAGGAGCACTGTGCAGCTTTCCTTGGCTGCCAAGGAAGTTATCTGTCTTTGTATGTTAGACAGGTGTTCAGAAAGGCGTTTTACCATAAAACGGGTCGTTTTCTGGAGTGTACTTCTGTTGTCATGTTGTAAGTCCCTCCCGGGCCTCCATGATTATGTGCTCTTGGCATAGTCTACCTGTTAGGTGAGCTCTGCGCTTCCCCCTTAGGGTTGGGTTTGTAATAGTGCTTAGCTCCCTAAGCTGATTATGATGGTTGGGCCTTCATCAGGCCCCATCTTAAGAATCAGCCCCAGGCAGGTTTGTGCTCCCCTTTCAGGGTTTTCAGCGCACAGCCTCCTCAGTGTGTTAATTAAGCACTGGGTAGATCCTAGGTAAGCGGATTATCTCCCCTCGATATGAGGGTTCATAGCATTCAGCTGAGTTCTGCTCTCCAGGATGCCCGTCTCTACGCGTGGGTCTGAGCTGGTTTCTGCCTTTCTGCAGTCACTCTTACCTATTTTCTTCTTCAAGAATGCATTCTAGAGGCTCTGTATTCAGACAGGGTTGGCCTGGACTAAGTCTGTTCCCCTAGAAGACCAGGTCGGCCGCCCTGGTGGCAATGAGGGTGACCGTTCCCCTCAAGAGTGGCTGGCCGAGGTTCCCTTTGGTTCCTTGGCCACATTCCCTTAAAAGGACCACTTTTCCTTCGGGAAAGTGAGTCCTGGACGCCTTAGCGATTTCTTTAGGCTCTATTTGTTAAAAGAGAAAGGTAGAAGCCTTTTGGAAGTTCAGCTTGGGCTGTTGGCCAAAGGGAATGCTGTCACCGACAGCCTGGTGTGACCCGAGGGGGAGTTGCTGAGCAGTTCGAGGACTGCTTTGAGACCTTTGTTTCAGCCATATTTTTGGCAGGCACTCTCCTCAATCATGGCGGCGTTGGTATATCGTTCCCCAAAGCGTGGCAACGCAGAGTTGAGTTCCCTTCGAAAGGGAACGTCTCAGGTTACTCATGTAACCATGGTTCCCTGAGAACAGGGAACGAGACTCTGCGTTTTCCTTGCCATGTTTCAGGCGGCCTGCTGGGCAGTCCCTTCAAGACGATGGATAATGACTGCTCCCGCGGGCGCGGTTTTATACATCCGGGTCGCGCCCCTATGACGTCATAGGCTGTCGCCGGCCAATGAGCATTGGCGTTGTTGGATAGTTGGTTTTTCAGACACAGAGTCACGTGTGACTTTCCCCAAAGCTTGGCAACGCAGAGTCTCGTTCCCTGTTCTCAGGGAACCATGGTTACATGAGTAACCTGAGACGTTTCGTAATGCCATCAACTGTTAGTATTTTGACAGTCATTGCACAATGATTGACTATATGTTCATGTTAGATAGAAAACTAGTGCTGTGTTTTGACAGAACGACTCAATTTTGAATCAGGTTTGCTGTATTTTGATAGAGTTAGTTTGTGTTGAAAAAGGTTTTTAGCATTTTGAAATGCAGAGTTTGTGTTTATTTAACAAAATATGGTTTTGGACAGAAAATTAACTATTTGGCTAATTGTGTGATGTAGGTGTGTTGCTGTGTTAAGAGTTTAGAAAAAGTACTTTACAGTTTTTTTTATTCGCTTTGGTACTATTTTCACAAGTAAGGTGTACATTTTCAAAACTCTTAGTACAAAAATCCAAACTGATCACACTTGTAACACAGCTAGTCATTCTTTCAAAACCTGATGGAATGCTTTCAGTCAGTTGCACATGTTTTTAGTCCACATAATCATTGTTTCAAACACAAGATTATTGTAATATGTAATGTGTATTGAGACTTGTCAATAGCACGCTAAACTAAACTTCAAAACACAAATGGTTTGGTTCTGAACATGCTGCGGATGTTAATCACTAGTGCTATTGACTATTTCCAATACCAGGTCATTCGGCTGTATTAATCACTTCTTTAAATCTTTGTATTGATTTGTAATCATAATAGCCATCCGCTATTAATTTTTATTAGTATTATTTCTTTCATCTATGTGATTTATTTACATTTTTCCTTTCTCCTCATGTGGTTTAATTTCCCCAATAGGACCACAAGTATCTAGACATACTTTCCTTCTTGATTTTGTTAATTTACAACAGTTGTTTCAATTTTACACTGTGTGCAGAATTATTAGGCAAGTTGATTTTCTGATCATATTTTTTTCCCAAGCACATTTTACCAATTCCAATCCACATCAATCTTAATAACTACTATTAATATTGTTTTTAATCATTTATAAGTGATATATAATTGTTCATGAAGGCTGGAAATGAAAAATGCCTTATATTCAGGTGTGCAGAATTATTAGGCAGGTTTTCTTTTACAGGCAAAATGAGCCAAAAAAGAGATTTAACTCAGACTGAAAAGTCAAAAATTATTAAATACTCATGAGAAGGACGCAATACTAATGCAATACTAGAAATTGCAAAGTTAAAGCATGACCAAGGGATAGCAAAATGCTCATTGGGTCAGCGGGGTCAGACAAAAACAGGTGGAAAAGAAAAGACACATGTTAACTGCAAAAGAATTAAGAATTAAGGCGAAGAATTAAGTGTGAAACCATCAGGAACCCTTTAGTCTCCAGCGCCACCATTTTCCAGAACTGCAACCTACCTGGAGTCTCCAGAAGTGCAAGGTGTTAGGATCTCAGAGACTTAGGTTAGCTAAAGAATCCTAAAAAATGACCCGCACTTAATAAGAATCACAAGCTGAAGTGTTATAAAATACATGAAGACTGGGTTTTTATAGGGCTTATAGACAGACAGCTTGAGAGTGACTCCTGAAGGACCAGCACCACATCCTCTTGAACCAGTTTATCCAGAATCTGGCAGTAAGGTGTTTGAGTTCACTTTTAGTCCATCTCTTATCCTGAAATGTCTGTCTTGCAGAGATGGACTAAAAATGATCTTCCAAAACTTACTGCCAGATTCTGGAAGATAAATTCTTCAAAGAGTGGTTCAAGAGGATGTGGTGCTGGTCCTTCAGGAGTCACTCTCAAGCTGTCTGTCTATAAGGCCTATAAAAACCCAGTCTTCATGTATTTTATAACACTTCAGCTTGTGATTCTTATCAAGTGCGGGTCATTTTTTAGGATTCTTTAGCTAACCTAAGTCTCTGAGATCCTGAGACCTTGCACTTCTGGAGACTCCAGGTAGGTTGCAGTTCTGGAAAATGGTGGCGCTGGAGACTAAAGGGTTCCTGATGGTTTCACACTTAATTCTTCACCTTAATTCTTAATTATTTTGCAGTTAACATGTGTCTTTTCTTTTCCACCTGTTTTTGTCTGACCCCGCTGACCCAATGAGCATTTTGCTGTCCCTTGGTCATGCTTTAACTTTGCAATTTCTAGTATTGCATTAGTATTGCGTCCTTCTCATGAGTATTTAATAATTTTTGACTTTTCAGTCTGAGTTAAATCTCTTTTTTGGCTCATTTTGCCTGTAAAAGAAAACCTGCCTAATAATTCTGCACACCTGAATATAAGGCATTTTTCATTTCCAGCCTTCATGAACAATTATATATCACTTATAAATGATTAAAAACAATATTAATAGTAGTTATTAAGATTGATGTGGATTGGAATTGGTAAAATGTGCTTGGAAAAAAAAATATGATCAGAAAATCAACTTGCCTAATAATTCTGTACACAGTGTATGAGCCAGTTACAAAAGTAATCTGAACGATTGCTATGGCATAATTTTGAGCACCACTAATGAACACAATCCAATGGGAAGCTCTCCTCCTCCTCTCCCTTTCTCTCTTCCATTCGTTCAGAAGTCGAGCCCGTTGTGAGCCATCAGTACGTTCTGATAAATAATTTGACATTAAGAACCATCTTAAGTCATTTATTAAACCTAGCTTTATACACCTGGCTGCTCACTGTGCCTTTAGCCCTAAATTCTGTTTGATCGTGCAGTAGTCTCTTGCCCTTACTCTCACCACAAGCGTGCCTAAATGTTGCAGATGCTCAGCCTAACTGCCCAAATGGCAGACCGAAAGGACTGGCTAGGTGTGGTGAGGAACACCCTCTTAACCAGGGCTGCTGATCACTTACAGCATCAGAGCCAAAAGCAACTGGACAAAGATGGGAGAGAAGTAAAGGCACAAATAGTCACTGTTAAAAATAGAAAATTCTGAACTCTAGGACAAAGATGACAGGATCAGGACCTGTGAACGTCCTCTGGATGTGTCCAGACCTGGGACTGAAGCTCTGACCCAGCAGCTGGACAACACCAAAGATGAACTTGACATGGCCCAAAGAGAACTGAGACTCTCTTGCCTGCAGCAGAAGAACCTCCCCCAGCCAAGCACAGAGGTACAGAGAGGGGAGCCAAAGCCTTCTGCTTGACACCTCATCAGCCAATTTCCTGAAATCCTCTAAAGCTACAGAAGGAGAAGGATTAATTCAGACAGACCCAGGCACCAGACCTACCACAGGGAGAAGCCATGGATGGAAACATCCTCTTCCTGCAGACACCGCATGATCTCCAACAGCAGGTAGCACAAGGGCGACTGGACATGCCTGCATCGAACCTGTAGGAGCTTCTAACGCTAGTAAGGAGCCCCATGAACAGTACTTACTTGAGAAGTACTCAGAAGCACAAGCTTCTGACCACTCACACAAGACAACTCAGACCTGCTCAAGTCGGCGCCGCCACCAGAGCAGAGGGACACAGCAAACTTCAGACTCCTTTGGACTGAGAGCAGAGGTAACAAACGCTTCTGTCATCAACCCTAGGTCAGTCTGAAACACTCTTCACACTACAAATCCCATAAACTCTTCCTGCAACCACCTGCTTCATGGGTGTCCGAATGACAGGTGACAATGTCATGGCACCTGCAACCTCGACACCTGCTGAGCAAGCTCAAAGACCTGAACCTTGCCACCAGCAAACGTCTCGCCCGCACTAACTGACTTTAGGGTGACAGGTGACACACCGTCAAGGCACTGGATGCGTTGATTCCTGCAGCACCAGCTCAGAGAACTTAGCTTGCCCACGGTCTGCATCAACGACCACCACTCCAGGAGACACATACAACCAGGGCCCATCACAGCCTTCCAACCTTGTGTGTCAGTGATGTGTCTGATCTTTCTGCACCTTCAATGTCGCTCACTGTTGCCATAAGAGAGACAACAACGAGCGAAAGGGGGGAAATTATGTAATGACTGAGACAAATCAGACACAATTATTTGTTAGTTCACCAATAGTTTTAAGCTCACTCTGGGATTTGACTGTCCCCATCCCCCGGGAAGTTTTCAGTTACAAGTTTATTGCGCTGAGGAATGTGGTTGCCGCATGGAGAGCAGAGAAGAGACAGAAAATCTGCATCTTCCCTGCATTTTCCACACAGAACACAGACTCTATGGCATTAATGTATAGACAGACTGTGCTATAAATGAATCCTTCTCAGGAAATGGTATCCATTATTACTGTTGTTGTATTGTACTCATTGTATTTACATGTTTGATGATTGTTAAATGTTATGACCTGCACGGTAACTTCAATTATGTCATGTTTGGTGTCTATGCATTCGTGTTGAGCAGATTTAAATGTCTGTGTATGAGGTATGTCCATACCTGCACAACACATAAGTGTTATAAGGATCTTTAATAGTACTTCTTCAAAGCTCAACCAGTTTAATCTTGCTCGGTCATAAAAGCCCCACCAAGGGGAGGTGTGTGTCACCCGGAAATACAACGACCTCATTGGCCCCATCATTCCTAAGAGGTGGGCTTTGACCAGAGGTTAAAAACGATTGAAAAGGGCCACTCCTTCTCTTTTTCTCCTTGCTTCTGAATGACCGAATCGATCTCCTTGCGGCCGGCCTAGGCCAGGCCTGCAAGGCCTGTAGGCCTCGGCCTACAAACGAGCCATGTGCTCATCCCACATGGAAAAGACTGGCAATAACTTCGGACTGAATCACCCAAGATCTCTCCTCAGATGGCAGAGCCGATGCTCCTCAGCCTAAGGGCATCTTGCAAGTATCGTACATTTTAACACTAAACAGCGAGTTAGTATTAATTTGTAAGACTTACCTTGCTATTGCTGAAGAAACTGATGATTCCTTTCCAGATTGCCTTTGACATTTCATGTAGCTCTAGTAACAGCATCTCTTCCAGTTCAACTCTATCATTACTCATTCTGACTTGCGTGTGTGTGTGTGTGTGTGTGACCCTTTATGTATGTTATGTTATGTGTTTGTTAGTTTAGTTATGTGTTTGTGAGTTAGTTAATAAAGATTGTGCACAATACACGTTTGGTTCTGACTCTGTCTGCTAATGAATTGCCTCTTAAGTGATAGATCCGGACTACGTGCTCTGAGTAGTACAGTACAATAAGAAATATTATTTTTCCATAACTTGGAAATTGACATTTCTTAGAATTAATAAACAATCAACACTGAGCGTTCACTGGACGAACAGGTTAACTGATTGTAATGTTAATTTTAATGTAGCTACGTCCAGTTAATCTGATTAACGGATTTGCATATTCATAATTAATCATAATTAATAATCATAATGAGTTATGAATAATTATTAATATTTCCCCTTTGAGTTAATTTTCGCTACAAATGAGAACATTTGGTTTAATCACCGAAACACAACAGTATGATTTTCTTTCAGTTTAGTACTTTAAACAATCAGTTCATCCAACAGCAAACAATGCAAGATACATGTTTCAAATCACCTTGATGCTGAAATAATTACAGTTACACGGGATACAGATGCCACATTAGAAAATACACTTACATTACCTAAATTACATAATTGACAAAAAAAAATCCATAATGTTTGTAATAATATCTATTCAGTGTGTTATCAAAAGGTGTGAAGTATGACACAGTCATGAGGTTTTGTGTAGAGCAGAGTGTGCTGACAATACAGTAAATGTTCTCGCTGTACCATATGACTGAATCTATACTGTAGTTGATCTTTACAGATGAAGGGTGAGTTACAATAATGAGGCAGTCTCTCTAATACCATAATGCCTCTAATCAGTCTGATGTTATATAGTCCTTACAGTCAATTGTACAGTCACTCTATCCTGCTCTGTTCACAAATTTCAACAACCCCCTCTCTCATAACTATATATTATATCCCCTAACTCTAAACCTACCATCACAGAAAACATTCTGCATTTTTACATTTTATAAAAATATAATTTTGTATGATTTAAAATATCTATAGAAAATCTATAGAAATCTATAGGTGTACCAAATGATCCACTGATTAACCATTAAGCTCAGTTGGCTTAAATAATAGACAAATGTATTAAACTGAATGAGAAGAGATGCAAATCAAAAGTTTGATAGTACAATTTTTTTTATTCGCTTTGGTGCAATTTTCACAAACAACTGGTAAATTTTCAAAACTCTTAGTACTAATATCACAACAGATCATCAAAAGTGCACTTTTTTCAAACATTACAGCATATTTTCAATTGTGTTAGTACAATACACAAAATCAGAAAGTATCGTTTTCACTTCTCAAAATAACTGTTTCATCTATACAAATGTTTCATTCACAGTAACTGCCTTTCATAATGCTATTACTATCAAACTTTTGATTTGCATCTCTTCTCATTCAGTTTAATACATTTGTCTATTATTTAAGCCAACTGAGCTTAATGGTTAATCAGTGGATCATTTGGTACACCTATAGATTTCTATAGATTTTCTATAGATATTTTAAATCATACAAAATTATATTTTTATAAAATGTAAAAATGCAGAATGTTTTCTGTGATGGTAGGTTTAGAGTTAGGGGATATAATATATAGTTATGAGAGAGGGGGTTGTTGAAATTTGTGAACAGAGCAGGATAGAGTGACTGTACAATTGACTGTAAGGACTATATAACATCAGACTGATTAGAGGCATTATGGTATTAGAGAGACTGCCTCATTATTGTAACTCACCCTTCATCTGTAAAGATCAACTACAGTATAGATTCAGTCATATGGTACAGCACACTCTGTTCTACACAAAACATCATGACGTGTTATACTTCATACCTTTTGATAAGGCACTGAATAGATATTATTACAAACATTATGGATTTTATGTCAATTATGTAATTTAGGTAATGTAGGTGTATTTTCTAATGTGGCATGTTTCCTGTGTAACTGTAATTATTTCAGCATCAAGGGTGATTTGAAACATGTATCTTGCATTGTTTGCTGTTGGATGAACTGGTTGTTTAAAGTACTAAACTGAAAGAAGATCATACTGTTGTCTTTCGGTGATTAAACCAAATGTTCTCATTACATATTACAAATAATCTTGTGTTTGAAACAATGATTATGTGGACTGAAAACATGTGCAACTGACTGAAAGCATTCCATCAGGTTTTGAAAGAATGACTAGCTGCGTTACAAGTGTGATCAGTTTGGATTTTTGTACTAAGAGTTTTGAAAATGTACACCTTAGATGTGAAAATAGTACCAAAGCGAATAAAAAAAACTGTAAGTATTGGTAAACGCTTGTTAGCAATTGAAAAAAACTGTATATAGAACAGAGTGTGCTGGCAATACAGTAAATGTTCCCTCTGTACCACATGACTGAATCTATACTGTAGTTGATCTTTATTGATGAAGGGTGAGTTACAGAAATGTGTCAGTCTCTGCCATGGTAATGCCTCTTTTTACAGCATCACCATGGCATTCTATAATGTCAAATGATGTTGGTTTGCCATGTTTTATGGGGACTTTCCATATACATGATGTTTTTTACTTTATAAATGCTATATTCTATCCCCTACCCATAAACCTACCTATCACAGAAAACTTTCTGCATTTTTACATTTTATAAAATTTTTATTTCATAAGATTTATAAGCTGTTTTCCTCATGGGGACATTTGGTTCACAACGCAGTGTTTACCAGGACCACAGACGCACACACATACACACATACACACACACACACACACACTTTGAAAATTGTGGTTATCATCTAGGTAAATCTGAGATAAATTGCTTATGTGAAAAGAATTTGTTACATTTGGTTATCCATAATGTAAATTGCAAATATGTTCTATAAAACTATGCCTACAAAATCAATATCTATAGAAATCTATAGGTGTACCAAATGATTCATTGATTAACCATTAAGTTCAGTTGGATTTAATAATAGACAAATGTATTAAACTGAACGAAAATAGATGCAAATCAAAAGTTTGATAGTAATAGCATTATGAAAGGCAGTTACTGTGAATGAAACATTTATATAGATGAAACACTTATTTTGTGTTGTGAAAAGGATACTTTCTGATTTTGTGTATTGTACTAACACAATTGAAAATATGCTGAAATGTTTGAAAAAAGTGCACTTTTGATGATCTGTTGTGATATTAGTACTAAGAGTTTTGAAAATTTACCAGTTACTTTTGAAAATTGCACCAAAGCAATTTAAAAAAACTGTAATACCAGTAATTTCAGACCGTTTGGACAATTTTTTTTTTTTTTTTTTTTTGTCCCCATGAGGAAAACAGCTTATAAATCATATGAAATAATATTTTTATAAAATTGTAAAAATGCAGAAAGTCTTGGGTAGGTTTAGGGGTAGGGTTAGTTTAGGCGATAAAATATACATTTTGTACATTTTGTAATTACGCCTATGGAGAGTCCCCGTAAACCACATATACCATTGCAACGTCTATAAGATCAGTTATAGATTCAGTCATATGGTACAGTGAGATCATTTACTGTATTGGCAGCAAACACTGTTCTACACAAAACCTCATGAGTGTGTCATACTTCACTCCTTTTGATAACACACTGAATAGATACTATTACAAACATTATGGATTTTATGTCAATTATGTAAGGTAATGTAAGTGTATTTTCTAATTGTGGCATCTGTAACCTGTGTAATTGTTTCAGCAACAAGGGTGATTTGAAACATGTATCTTGCATTGCTTGCTATTGGGTTAACTGATTGTTAAAAGTACTAAATTGAAAAAAGATCATACTGTTGTGTTTCGTCGATTAAATCAAATGTTCTCATTACATATCACAATGATCTTGTGTTTTGAAACAATGATAATGTAGAATGAAAATATATACAACTAGAATGAAAGCATGAGATCAGGTTTTGAAAGAAGCTGTGTTACAAGTGTGATCAGTTTGGAGCTTTGCACTAAGAGTTTTGAAAATGTACACCTTACTTGTGAAAATAGTATCTAAGCGAATTAAAAAAAAAAAAAAAAAAACTGTAAACTGCCCTGTCAATCATCCTGTCACAGTTAAAATCCTCCACATACAATTAAATTTAATTTCCTAACATTTGGGAGAGAAATGTAGAAATGCATTGATGTGGAGAACTCTCCTCATCTTTGCATAATTATGCATTTAAAAGTATGCAATTAAAAGTTGTCACAAAAGTTCACAATGCTGTTGCAGATGAAATATAATGTGGATAACATTTAATAAATATTTTTTTGTCAGGTTAGATACTGATTAGCCTGTTAGCCAGCACCCCCGCTTTCGGAAAATCCCAAAAAAATGACATACCCAAACTAAAACAGATACAGTTTATGAACCCTTTGCACTAAAAGCATAAGTAAGGTCTCATTTGAAAGCAGACACTTTGCAGTTTATGGTAAACTCATAATTAATTATTGTCACAATGAGGAAAATAGTTAAAAATAGCTTTGAAATTTTGAAAAGTTATTAGAAATTTATTTTTATGAAATATATTTATGAAAATAAAAGTGAAGTTGGCCTTGTGGCAATCTAGAAATGCACTGCAGCTAAAGCCACATGTCTGACCATGTTATATTTCAAATCTGAAGATGATAGGTTTAAAACTCTGAGTTTTATTACATGTTTTTCAAGACCATGTCATGAGACTTTATTTAGAAAGGACTCTAAAATGTTAACTGATATTTATCGTCATCTATTCAAGGGTATTGTCTATATTGTGTTTGTGGTGCTAACAGCCCCATTCAGTTTCAGTCTCCCCTGAACACATTCACACCTCTCCAGCCATCTTATGGCTCTTATCTTTTCTTTTGTCTCTATTATAATTACTGATGTTCTATTCAAGATTATTTAATCCCTCATTTCATTCACCAAACTTCTCACTTCACCTTCTTTCAAACTGTATCTAATGCCCTTCTTGGAAAAAAGAGAGAAAAAAAGTGAGCTTTACGATTAAAAATTATTTATTTACATTATAGCTCAGAACAGGTGCATCTCTGGGCTTGTTAGCATGTTAGCTTAGCACACCATCAAAACACGACAATTTATAAGATTAAAACCATCTCCAAACTTACTAGTCGATTGTTTTAAATAACCTTCTTTGATGTGACATGGCTTTGGATCAAAAATCAGACAGAAAATATATCATTTTAGGCTATTCTGCACAATGAGAAAAGCTATCTCGATTAGCATTGCATTATAAATATAATCTACTATTATGAATACCTGACATGGCGTGAAGAACACAGATAAACCACATATCGTCACATTTATTACTTTCAAAAGTGACGTTCTGTATGTTTATATCAATGATTATAGCGATGTCTGGTAGCCTCTGTTAGGTCCGTGTATGTCACATGACTGCCTCTTGTTCATGATGTATTATTTGTGAACTAAAGGTGCACAGAGCGCCCTCCGGCTACTGGTATGGTTTGAACACACAGTAGTCAGTGTATTCAGCGCTCATATAATGACAACAGCGTGTTTTGGGTAAAAATTTAATAAATATTAATCCTCTGTATAGCAAATTGACATAAACGTATGACAGTCCATCAATATTTCTCCAAATGTGCATGCTTTTAAGCTAAAAGCCCCGAGGGATGTTATTTTGTGGAATTTTTTTCATGATGATCGTACATGATGAGTTTTTTTCTCAATGGCTGAAGCTGACGCTCATATTTCAATGAAAAGGTAACGACTCCGTTTCTCATATTCATAACTCCCGACGCATATTAACAAATAACGGTCACTATACGATGTTGAGAGTAAAATAAAGATTAAAAATTGAAGCTCGAGTCTTAGATCTTTTTAATGATGTATAGTTTGTCAAGGTAATTACATTAAATCTAACAGTAAATTTGAGCTAATTTAAACAAAGAAGCTTCGGTGCGTCGGCGTGCCACTGCTGGTTAACAGGTCATTTAAACCCCTTTATCTCAACCGCCCTGCTTAACCGTCGGTCTTGCACATCCATCATGTTTGTAGCTTTTTAACACTTTTTATTCGTGTTTGTAATTCTAATCAAATCCTCGTCCACAGCACAATGGGTTGTGGCCGATATTAGCCGTTAGGAGAGTGCACGGATCTGCACTTCGGATTTTAACCAAAAGTAGAACATCCGGGTATCTTTGGAATACTCAACATGCTTGGGACACACTAATTTTATTTTCGAATACTATTTAGGACGGATAGTATGTAAATTGGGACACAGCAAGTGTGTTTTATAGTAAAGCAGACACAATTAATTACTTTTGGTGGTGGTGGTATCATGGTAATTGTCTGTCATGGTAAAAAGGCTGAAATTGTGTATCATATTTACAGTGTCCTCCACAAATATTGGCACCCTTAATAAATATGAGCAAAGGCGGCTGTGAAAATAAATCTGTATTGTTTATCTTTTTGATCTTTCATTAAAAAAATTCACAAAATTCTAACCTTTCATTGAAGGAAAAGAATTGAAAATGGGTGGAAAAGCTCATTGTTTTTCTCTAAATGTTTTTCTCTAGTTCATGTTGGCCACAATTATTGGCACCCAATTATTGCGATGTCCTTTTCCCAAGATAACAGCTCTGAGTCTTCTTCTATAATGCCCGATGAGTTTGGAGAACACCTGAGGAGAGATCAGAGACCATTCCTCCATATAGAATCTCACCAGATCCTTCAGATTCCAGCTCCATGTTGGTGCTTCTTCTTTTCAGTTCACTCCACTCATTTTCTTTAGGTTTCAGGTCAGGGAACTGGGATGGCCATGGCAGAAGCTTCATTTTGTGCTCAGTGACACATTTTTGTGTTGGTTTTGATGTTTGTTTTGGATCATTGTCCTGATGGACGATCCAACCATTGCCCATTGTTGGATTTCTAGCAGAAGTGGTCAGGTTTTGATTTTTTATCTGTTAGTATTTGATAGAATCCATGATGCCATATATCTGAACAAGATGTCCAGGACCTCCAGCAGAAAAATAGGCTCACAGCATTAAAGATCCAGCAGCATATTTAACCGTGGGCATGGGGTACTTTTTATCCATGTGTGCACCAAACCCATCTGGTGGGTTTGCTGCCAAAAAGCTATTTTTTTAGTTTAATCTTACCACAGATGCCAGTCCCATTTGAAATTCCAGTCTTGTCTGACAACTGAATATGCTGGTGTTTGTTTTTGGATGAGCAAAGAAGGATTTTTCTTGAAACTCTCCCGAACAACTTGTGGGGATGTAAGTGCCGTTTGGTGATTTTTTTTTTTAGGCTTTCTGAGACTCAAGACTCAACTAATTTCTGCAGTTTTCCAGCTGTGATCCTTGAAGAGTCTTTGGCCACTCAAACTTTCCTCCTCACCGTGCATTAGGACGATTTAGACACACGTCCTCTTCCAGGCAGATTTGTAACATCTTTAGTTGAAACTTCTTAATTATTTCCCTGATGGTGGAAATGGGGATTTTCAATGCATTAGCTTTTTTTCTTATACCCATTTTCTATTTTGTGAAGCTTAACGATCTTTTGCTGCACATCAGGGGCTGTATTCACAAAACATTTTATCTTACCACTAAGAGTTCTCCTAAATAGCAGTAAAAGTTCTTAGCTAAGAGTTTTCTCTTAAAACCTATTCACAAAGCTGCTGAGACAAACTTTTACTAAGGAATAGAGAGAAGTCTTAAGCTAAGAGTAAGGGCGGGGTTGACCTCATTGCTATGGACTATACACAGTGATTGGCTGATGGGGGAGGAGTCAGCGATTTAATCATAGAAATATTGTAGAATGAGGTGTCATGTTTCCATATTAAAATAAAGGTTTTAAAATACAAATGTTGCCCTATTCAAATAAATATTTTTTAATAAAAATGTTGCCATAGTCAAAATAAAATGTTGCCATATTGTTGCCATAAAGGTTTCAAAATGTAGGCTAAGTGTCACTAATTAAACTAGTATATACAGTTAATTGTCCACCTCTTGGATGTTTTTATCTCAAGAGAATGCAGAATTCAAGTGACAAATTATGTTTTATAAACAAAGTTTGGGAGAAACACATTCAAATGGCTCGAATCTAATCAGCTCGAGAGGAGGAATATATACACAGCCAAGAGTCGACTTGCCTAGTTACTTCGACGGTTTTCTGCATCCCTCCGCTACACCGCTCCTCACTCTCAGCTGGGGATATGGAGAGAACTTTGGGTTTGGGCTAAATTCCAAGCCATTTTTAGTATATTCAATCATTTGTAAGTGTGAACTCATGAAAACCTCTGCCACAGGTAATCAGACAATATTTATTTACTTGTTAAAGTTTTTTTTTTTTTTTTTTTTTTTTTTTTGGCGTCTCATCGTAGATTCAAATCTATAAATCAAAATGTATTGCATTTATGAAGAAAAGGTTCAGCACCCAAGGCTCAATCGCTATTGCCTCAATGGTGTACAGTGTCTTTGGGTGGATTAGAACTGTTTGTGATTTGGTCTTAGTGACTCCTAACGTTTCACAGACTTAGGAGCTAGTTTTAGCGTTAAAATGCTTTGTGAAATACTCTTAGAGCAAAAATTTAGGACTCCTAAAATTAGGACTGACACGCCCATTATTTTTAAGAGTTTGTCCTAAATCGGCAAGTTAGGAGCTACTTTTAGCCTTAAGATGTTTTGTGAATATGGCCCCAGAACTATATTATTTGTTTTTCTCATTGTGATGAATGATTAAGGGGATTTGGCCTTTGTGTTTACACATATTTGTACTTCTGTGGAACAGGAAGTCATGGCTGCACAATTTCATGCTCCTAGTCACCCTGGTGTGCTAAAAAATGTAAATGTGAATGGGAATATACTTCAGAGATATTTTACTCAGAAGAATTTCTAGGGATGCCAATAATTGTGGCAAACATGTATTGGAGAAAAACATTTATTTCATAATGAGCTTTTTCCCCCCATTTTCAATTCTTTTCCTTCAATGAAAGGTTAGAATTTTGTGAATTTTTTGAATGAAAGATCAAAAAGATAAACAATGCAGATTTTTTTTCACAGCCACCTTTGCTCATATTTACTAAGCGTGCGAATATTTGTGGAGGGCACTGTATATCTGGTGGTCTAAAACTTATTTTTATTTCATGGATATCTATGAGTCGAATCTTCGAATATGTTGGCCTTAGCAATTTTCCTTTTTATTTTATGTAGTAGGCCTAATATTCTTCAGTGCTCCAACATTTGCTCAGTAGCTTTTAGTTTCATAGATGTGAAGGATGATTTTTTACGTCAATAATGTGAGTGAAGTACAAAGCTTACATAATAAATAATAGTTTAGCCTAGCATACGTTGTGAAAATAGAAACAATTGGATTTGTGCTGAATGACAAAGGTATGGCTTCAGATTCACTTTAAATTAATTTGTTTTGCATCTTATTTAGTTTTATTTCTAATAAATAAACATGTTTCTCATCTTGAATATAAGCTGGAATGGCATTAAAAAATAAAAGAATTTTTTTTATTTGTTTTGGCTTGACTTTTATATAGCCTGAATAGGCCTACTGTTAACTTTACAGGTTTTGTTGTGAAGTGCATAAGGGGAAGTAAAATAGGACAGTTTTGTTCAAAATTTCTGTTTACAAATTTTATAAACAAAGCTATGCTATTTGTAAACATTGTACTTTATTTACGGGTAATTTACATTATTTCTGAATGTAATAATAAAATATGACGTATATGCGACTTATCTTTTTTCCTCTCACGAGTAGCGTATTTTTAATCAAGCAGCAGACATTTTAAAATATATTGAAAAAATACTTTAATTTATAAACCGTTGATAGTTTTTTCTTTTGTTTAATTGGCTTACATTTGGACAGAATCTTGTTATAAAAGATAATTGTATATGCTAAGATGGCAAATACAAGACTCTCTTTGTTTTTGAATAAAGAAAATGCTGTACATATTATTATTAGTATTATTATAATTAGGCTACATGCAAATGTAGCATATGCACATGTATCAGGATAATCAATAAACTTTGGAATGTTCAGAACGCTTTTAGCTTTTTGGACTGGGTTGTAAAACCATCTCGGCTCCGAACAGTCTGCCAAAGATGAGCCCACTTGACACCTTTGTGGACCCGTGAGGGTAAACAGAAAACTCCAACTTCCTCACTTTGGTGACTTCAAAAGGAGTTGAAGTCACCAAAGTGAGGAAGCCCCCCCCAGAGACTGACCAGATCCACATTCCAACACCCACACACACAGGCACACACAAAAAACACAGACACATACAGAAACACACAAACATACATTTTTGACTGTATATGTAAAATACAACTATGCCAACATATACCCATCCTGTATTTTGAAGCGTATGCATGTTTTCTAGTGTTTAAATGAGTGTATTTGTGCTAGTGTTAGTTGTAATAAGGGAATTTTGTCTGTAAACCATAACTTCTTGTATATGCCTTTCTGATCTATCGAGTTTGATCTCGTTTTAAAGCTCCGGACTCGAGCTATTCACTGAGAGATGTCACATAGCTGACAAATGCATTTTTCTATGTGTTTAATGATATTGTGAAGAAAGCACTCCATCTCGAAATCCGATCTGATAGTCGTAAAGTATGCAAATTCATCTAGGAGACCAAACAAAGAAGGACCTTGCCCGCCAACTTTGCATCAATGTCATTGGCCATTCCACCTCAAGGAGGTGTGTCGGCCTATTTGTCATAAAAAGGAACACCAGGATTCTCCTGTGTGTGCTCCCGACGGCCCTGAATCATTCACGTGGGTGTTCTCCTGATTGTCTCACGAGCACCTCATGCACGTCTCTCTCGGATGTCTCCGGTGACCACGTGCTGCCATCGCGCTCAGCTTCGGGACCGCCATCTTCCAGCGAAACTCACTCTCAAGTCCTCAGTTCAAACCTTCCCGGGGAACGGAAGAAGCGAACGAACCGCACCAGCGCTAAACTGAAATTCGACACGCACAACCAATGCAAGTATACTGCCGTTTCTCAATCTTAGATGATGAAACTGATTTCCGTGCTGGCTTAGGACTGTTTGTAAGTTTGCTACTTGCCTTCTCTCTTTCCTTCTCTACTTCCACTCTTGTACATAGGTGTGTATATTCTTGTATATATATTTAGACGTATAACCTCTGTATTCGTAGTTTGCATATATTAAAACATTATTCACGCTCGATTGTTCTGTTTGTTCTTTCAACTGAAGACCAAGTCACTTTAACGTTTTTCGATCGTTTTATGCTTTGATGCTATAATAGCAAGTTGTTCTCATGGCCAGAGAATAACTCCGTTCATAATATTCTATGAGAAGCAGCGGTTTGCTGGACGAGCTGGTAGTTTCTCTAAATAATTATTGAACCTGAACTAATCACATATGTAATCAATTATAATTCGTTGTAATTGATTCACAATATATGTTTAATTCCCCCTTGGGTCGGTATGTGCATAATGATTCATAAAACCTTATGAATTATTATATTCATATTCCACCCATAAATTGATTAATAACCGCTACATCGTTACACAAAAAAAAAAAAAAAAAGTTAAAAAATAAAGTTATTAACCGGTACTTCTGTCTAATCAAACTGGTTTCGGAACGTTAATTCGGAACGTTAATACAGAAAGAACGCAGGAACAGAAACATTAAAATACTGATTCTGCTCTGAATTAACCATTTTTTTTTCTTTGTTATTAACCCTTTCGCACGTAAGTTTCAAATATTCTGGCTGACCTCCCAGCGTGAGTTTTTTTTAAGGTGACCGTTATTTAGAATGTATCACTTTATGGTTTCCATGGTGACGCGTCATTGCTTGTTACGTGACACACCGCAGCACTGTATGAATGATGATCTCCTTTCATTTAATTTTCCCTTTTTTATTCAAAATATTCACAAATTTGTTAACTATAGCATGAAATATCTAATATTTCGATTGCCAAATATGTGCAAGTGGATGTGTTTTGCTGTTTAAACACCTTTATAACAATCATGTTAGATGAGCCATATGCGCAATGGGCGCCGCCATGTTAGTTTGCGCCGCACAGAGAATCGGATCTGTTGGATTTACAACACGTTAATTTATCCACTTCTCCCGAAATACATGAAAGTAAGTGAGTCGGTGAACTGGGGAAGAATAGAGTAAGCTTTAAAGTTACTTTCATGTGTATCTGATATGAATAAAACGTGTTGTCTAATTATGATGGGAAGGGTTGTTATTTCCGCTTCTATAGACATCATTGTGTAGTTTACAAACTCTAAATATATTGTTTTGTTAGTACTCATGTGTATTTAAATGTCTGAAACTTAAAATAAACATTATTTAGACATAATTGAGAAGAGAAATATCTGAGAGAAAAAGAGTCAAAACTGAGACCATGCTGGAAGAAAGATAGAACACATCTTTGTTGTCTTGCTGTAATCTCTTTCAAGAGTCCATTATAGGAATATTTTATTGCTCAGAGAGAGACTTAGTTCGGATTCACATATATCTCTCATTTTAGTATCAACAGTTTTTTCAGATTTGTTCCCCCTAAAATTCCTTAGGAAAAATAAAGTAAACACATCCGAGACAGAAAGATGTTGTGAAGTTGTTGAGATCTCTTCCAAAACTTAGGAGGAGACAAAAATGAGACCACCAGAGTCTTTAATTTAGAAGAAAAATCTGAGCACAGTGTGTGATGTTGTTGAGGTCTCGTCTGAAACTTAGGATGATACAACTATGAAACCACCAGAGTCTTTAGTTTAGGAGAAAAATGTGTGTGACGTTGAAGTCCCTTCTAAAAATTTAAAGAAGACCTTTGTAAGAGTGTAAGGCCTGCCTAATGGGTCCAATGACGGTTTCCCACAGGACGGGGAAGGTTAACGCGTGTATGCCTTTTCAGCGCCTCTATTAAGTTCACTTAATTTCACTCGCTTAATCTGACTCCAATTTCAAATGATTCTTATTCTAAGGGTTGTGTCTCCAATTAGAAATTAATCATTTGTTATGTATTAATTTAGATATTCGATTATTCTGATTACCTTATATCTTCAATTATTTCGTTCACTGCAGTCCCGGTATCGCTTTAGAAGAGTCACTTTGGCCAACTTGCTCTTCCCGGACACAAACTCGTCAGTCTGACCTTAAACATTGGATGCAGGGTAAATATCTACCTTTAAGTCGGTCGCGCTCTGCTTACTCGTAACAAAAAGCATAGTTTTGATATATTTACGAAAACTGCAACTTATTTAAGGCAGTGATTGTCAGAAATCGAAATGGACTTAATTGACGTGCCCCATGCTCCATCTATTAAACCTTTCGTATGAACAATCCTGAACACAGATTTGAGGTAATACCTTCGCTTTGATCTACTAGAAATAATGGATTAAGAATAATACAGAATCAACCAAATATAACCTTTTATTTGTCAAGTAAAAATATATCATGCCAATTACATTACAATTAGACAATTAGAAGCCAATTCAGAAATGATAAATGCATAATATCGATTACTCAAAGAAATGCATATATACACAGGGATGGGTGAATGTCTGAAGACATTCACCCATCTCTGGGGGGCCTCTTCTACAGATGATCCCCCCTGACTGCTTTGCTCTTTACCTTTTATACCAGAACCAGAACAAAAGGGTTGTAAATATTTACTATACCAGCACCTGTTTTGGGGGGAGAGAAGTGGGTTTTCACAAAAGGCACCACCCAAAAGAGGACAGAATTTTCCTTAGTTTTCAATCTTCTTCATAATTCTAGTGACTGCTGTGAAATTGAGACCGTTTTACAAATCGCACTGAGACAAATTAAATGATACCAAACATGAAAAAGGAAAAACAATAGATACACAAGTTACATTATATGTTTTGAATAACTTTCAGTGACTTGAGGCAGGGGGAAGGAGAGTTTGTGTGTGTGTGTGTGTGGGGGGGGGGGGGGCGTTGTCCTTTTGGAGTGGGGGCAAGGCATTGTCCATTGCTACTTCTTTGAGATCTTCTTTCCAGATTAAAGTTTTATTACTTTGCTTTATCTCAGTTTTTGTTTAGCAGGAAAATCAAGCCTTACAAGAGTGTTAGAGTTTTTGTCTCAGGAGACAACCCAGCTAACAGAATTGTGTTATAAGAACGTTCTCTAAATATTCAGTGTTGGTTCTGGGAACGTTAACTCCCTCGGGTCGGCGGTCATGCCAGCGATACCACCTTGGTTTTTTTCTTACCAGTGTGAAAGAGACTCAAAATACTCTGTCAATGTTGCACATAGAATTAAGAGTTATACACCGTTTTAATCTGTGGAATATCTTCTTTTATTTGTGTACACTCGGAGTAAAAACAAAATGTTGTGCTTTTTGCAAAATAAAGAAAACTAACATGATGCATGATCTGTCGTCTCCCTCTGAACGAAGTCCAATCTGATAGTTCTCAGAAAATTAAGTGTAACTTAGTGAATACTAATCACAAAAAAATTAGACTTATGTCTAAAGAAACATTGAAATGTCAGATTTTAAATCATGTAAGTCAAATCAAAAACAAAAATTCTGTGTTTATGTAATCTGTATGAAAAGAGACACAAGTCAAATGCCTGTGACCGCTAATGCGGCTATGCCCACGGAGCCAGCGCTATTCAGACGCAAATTCGGAGGCAATACATGTATACATCGTTTCAATCGTGTATTTATTGTCTTGAAAAGTGTTTATCTGGATGTTATAGCGATCTCTGGCCTCTGTTAGTTCCTGGATTGTCACATGGCCTGTTCTTCTTTAGGAGGCATTTGTGGACTAAAGGTGCACAGAGCGCCCTCCGGCTGCAAGTATGAATTGAAAACACAGTATCCAGCACTCATAGTGATGACAGTAAATACTGAATAAATATTATTCCTCTGTATAAAAAATTGACATAAATATATGAGAATCCATCAATATTTCTCCAAATGTGCATGCTTTTAAGCTAAAAGGCTATATGAAATGCCATAGAGGTAACATAATTGTTCAGACACTTTGCATCACAGAAATACTTTATATTTTAAAGTATATAATAGAATATCATTATTTTAAATTGTAATAATATTTCACAGTATTGCTGTTTTTTCTGTATGTTTGATATACACCATGATGAGCTTGAGACATGACCACAGAGGGTTTTTCACATAGTCTACCTGACTGAAAGGCCTCATTATTATGCATGTCATTACAGCTTATTATGCGATTATTTTGTCTTCTCAGGTGTGAATCACCCATTATTCATGATGATTCACACCTCCACGCTGTGTTTCTTGACAAAAAGTGTCTTACAAAAACTAAATCAATATATTGTTATATATGAATGAGTAGGCAGGATAATTTTTTACATCATTTTGAAAGAAAAAACTCTAGTCTACAACCTTCAATACCCAGAAGTCTTGTGAACACAGATTTAATATATATTTTTTGGCTTTATTTCAGTGACTTAAGTTTTTTTTTTTTTTTTTTTTTTAATAACCACGCATAAATGATTTTATAAATGATCACGCATTTTGATTTAAAGTTCATCATTGTAGGAACGTTGATTTGTAACATTCCAAGAACATAAAATGTACAGTTTCCTTAATGTTAGTAGAATGTTATTTGAAGGTTAGTGTGATGTTCCTGAAACATTATTTCAATCATTCAAACACCTGCTGTGAACAAACACAAAGAAAGAGAAATAAAAACACAAACTAACTTTCTTCAGCCACAGCCTTAGAGGGACTGAAGATACAATACTTTAAATCTCTGTAGATCTGATTAATCAACTCCTCAAACAGCATTACCAGCTTCACTTATTACTAACCAGACTGACTTTATTTGCTCATTGCTTGAGGTCCAGTGTAAAGTTTCCACAGTCAGTGATGGTTTGGGGTGCCATGTCATCTGCTGGTGTTGGTCCACTGTGTTTTCTGAGGTCCAAGGTCAACGCAGCCATACACCAGGAAGTTTTAGAGCATTTCATGCTTCCTGCTGCTGACCAACTTTATGGAGATGCAGATTTCATTTTCCAACAGGACTTGGCACCTGCACACAGTGCCAAAGCTACCAGTACCTGGTTTAAGGACCATGGTATCCCTGTTCTTAATTGGCCAGCAAACTCGCCTGACCTTAACCCCATAGAAAATCTATGGGGTATTGTGAAGAGGAGCAATTGTGAATACTTTTCAGTTGACTAAGATTTCTAAAAATCCTTTCTTTGTATTGGTCTTAAGTAATATTCTAATTTTCTGAGATACTGAATTTGTGATTTTCCTTAGTTGTCAGTTATAATCATCAAAATTAAAATAAATAAACATTTGAAATACATCAGTCTGTGTGTAATGAATGAATATAATGTACAAGTTTCACTTTTTTAATTGAATTAGTGAAATTAACTTTTTGATGATATTCTAATTATATGACTAGCACCTGTGTGTGTGTGTGTATATATATATATATATATATATATATATATATATATATATATATATAGTCAATGTTTAAATAAATGCAGCTGGTCCAAAATGCAGCAGCTAGAGTTCTTACTAGAACCAGGAAGTATGATCATATTAGTTCTGTCAACACTGCATTGGCTCCTCATTAAATCCTATTAAAATCGCATACATTTTAAAATCTTGCTAATTACTTACAAAGCACTAAATGGTTTCGCTCCCCAGTACTTGAGCAAGCTCTTAACACATTATAGTCCTTCACGTCTATTGTGATCTCAAAACTGGCCAGTTGATAATACCTAGAATATCAAAATTGACCGCAGGTGGTAGATCCTTTTCCTACTTAGCACCTAAACTTTGAAACAGTCTTCCTAGCATTGTTCGGGAAGCAGACACATTTTGTCAGTTTAAATCTAGACTAAGACATCCTTCTTGTTTTCTGTCTCTGAATTTTAACAGTTACGCCATCTGGATTAATGTGGATCAGGTGGGATTCACGTTTAAAACTGTTTTTGTACAGTTAACTTTTATAAGTTAATTTGCCATTCTACAGTTTTGTTTTTTTTATTCGCTTTGGTACTATTTTCACATCTAAGGTGTACATTTTCAAAACTCTTAGTAGAAAAATCCAAACTGATCATACTTGTAACACAGCTAGTCATTCTTTCAAAACTTGATCTCATGCTTTCATTCTAGTTGTACATATTTTCATTCTACTCAATCACTGTCTCAAAACACAAGATCATTGTGATATTTAATGAGAAAATTTGGTTTAATCACTGAAACACAACAGTATGTTCTTCTTTCAGTTTAGTACTTTTAACAATGAGTTAATTCAATAGCAAACAATGCAAGACACATGTTTCAAATCATCGTTGTTGCTGAAATAATTACACAGGCTACAGATGCCACAATTAGAAAATACACTTATATTATCTAAATGACATAATTGACATAAAATCAATAATGTTTGTAATGTTATCTATTCAGTGTGTTGTATAACCTGATTTTGCTGAGTTCAACATGTTCCTGGGTCAACATTTTTGTTGATCCTGGAACAACATTCAAATCAACCAATCAGATTTGAGGGACAAGTTTACAGATTATGTCAAGTTTAGGCTTAAAATAATGAACTGGTGCTTCTACATAAGTGTTGTTCATCTATCATTTCCTTCTGATTTTGGGGATAACTTATGGGTAGGGTTAGGTTTAGGGGTAGGAATAGGGTTAAGGCAAAAATTTCAGACTGTAATGTTGTTCCAGGATCAACAAAATATGTTGACCCAGGAATGCATCTAACTCAGCAATATCAGGACGTGCCAGTGTGTTATCAAATGGTGTAAAGTATGACACAGTCATGATGTTTTGTGTAGAACAGTGTTTGCTGCCAATACAGTAAATTATCTCACTGTATATGACTGAATCTATACTGCAGTTGATCTTTACAGATGAAGGGCGAGTTACAGTAATGTGGCAGTTTCTACTATACAGTTTTTTTTATTCGCTTTGGTGCAATTTTCACAAGCAACTGGTAAATTTTCAAAACTCTTAGTACTAATATCACAACAGATCATCAAAAGTGCACTTTTTTCAAACATTTCAGCATATTTTCAATTGTGTTAGTACAATACACAAAATCAGAAAGTATCGTTTTCACAACACAAAATAAGTGTTTCATAAATGTTTCATTCACAGTAACTGCCTTTCATAATGCAATTACTATCAAACTTTTGATTTGCATCTCTTCTCTTTCAGTTTAATACATTTGTCTATTATTAAATCCAACTGGACTTAATGGTTAATCAATGGATCATTTGGTACACCTATAGATTTCTATAGATATTGATTCTATAGGCATAGTTTCTATAGAAATTATTTGCATTTTTCAATATGGATAACCAAATGTAATGAATTCTTTTTACATTATAAGCAATTTATCTTAGATGATGACCACAATTGTCAGAGTGAGTGTGTTGGGTCATGGTAAACCCTGCGTTGTGAACCAAATGTCCCCACTAGGTCTAAAATTACTGGTATTACCATCCTTTTGGTTTGGACATTTCATTTGGTTCACAACACAGGGTGTACCATGACTTTTTTTTTTTTTTTTTTTGGTCCCCATGAGGAAAACTGCTTATAAATTATACAGAATTATATTTTTATAAAATGTGATGGGTAGATTTAGAATTAGGGGATATAACATTCAGTCATGTGGTACAGTGGGAACATTTACTGTATTACAGCACACTCTGTTCTACACAAAACCTCATGACTGTGTCATACTTCACACCTTTTGATAACACACTGAATAGATATTATTACAAACATTATGGATTTTATGTCAATTATGTAATTTAGGTAATGTAAGTGTGTTTTCTAATGTGTCATCTGTAGCCTGTGTAACTGTAATTATTTCAGCATCAAGGGTGATTTGAAACATGTATCTTGCATTGTTTGCTATTGAATTAAGTGAATGTTAAAAGTACTAAACTGAAAGAAGATCATCCTGTTGTGTTTCGGTGATTAAACCAAATGTTCCCATTATATATTACAATAATCTTGTGTTTGAAACAATGATTATGTGGACTGAAAACATGTGCAACTGACTGAAAGCATGTGATCAAGTTTTGAAAGAATGACTAGCTGCGTTACAAGTGTGATCAGTTTGGATTTTTGTACTAAGAGTTTTGAAAATGTGCTCCTTACTTGTGAAAATAGTACCAAAGCGAATAAAAAAAACTGTAGTAATCTGTTTACAATATTACATGGCATACTATAATGTAAAATGATGCCATCTGTCTTCTGATGCATCTCTGATCAATCCCTTACTTTCCCTTACTCTGTCCTGTTCTATAGAAACTATGCCTATAGAATCTGTATCTATAGAAATCTGTACCAAATGATTAATTGATTAACCATTAAGCTCACTTGGATTTAATAATAGACAAATGTATTCAACTGAAGGAAAAGAGATGCAAATCAAAAGTTTGATAGTAATAGCATTATGAAAGGCAGTTACTGAGAATGAAACATTTATATTGATGAAACACTTATTTTGTGTAGTAAAAAGGATACATTGTGATTTTGTGTATTGTACTAACACAATTGAAATTATGCTGAAATGTTTGGAAAAAAGTGCACTTTTGATGATTTGTTGTGATATTAGTACTAAGAGTTAAAATAAAACTAAAATTTACCAACTGTTTGTGAAAATTGCACCAAAGCAATTAAAAAAAAAAAAAACCTGTAAACTAACGTCCAGCATCCTCGTGGTTTAAACACACAAACAGTAACTTACACAAACAGTAACTCAGTAACTCGTATATATCACGTTCAGATCGCACGCACAGTCGCGGACAGAATCATTATGAAACTTAATGTCATCACTGTCCTGCGATTTATCAACAAAATCGCTTTGAAACTTAAAGTTAGAGTATATATGTATTTCTGTTTTGAATTAACTTCAACCCACAGCTTCACTGTTGGTAAAGAGAAGCAGCACAGACTGGTAGGACAATTCTTACACGCAATCGTTCTTTTACTAATGCATTTAAATTATTCTTACCGTTCATCTTAAGCCGCGGTCTCACTACTTTGAACATTGTCATGATATGACGTCACGGTCTATAGTGTCTTTTTTATAAACGTGAATTCAACATAGTAATACATTCAAATGTAAAATTATACAACCTACTCGACTGAATAAATTCAAGATGCACATTTTTATTTTGCAAAGCTCTTTGTCTTTTTACATAAATGAGTCTCTTTTGATCTTTACTAAAAGAAGGTGCATGTGACTCAAATCAGCAACTGTCAAAGAATAAATGATCATCTAAATTAGACTGTACTTTGCTGTTTGATCATTCAAAATCCAACTATTATAATATGAAACTGATGTGTTGGAGGTAAATATATGCAGGTCATAATGCGTTTTTAGGCTTCTTCTGAGAAAATAAGAATATGTACAAAGTTTAATAATCGATCTCTCAGCACAGTTTTCACTGAGCTCAGGTTTCCAATCGCCTTGGATAAAACCATGGGTCCAGCTATGTCCATTGAATTTCTGGGCTTTGACTTGAATACATCTAACTTCCAGGCCTCACTGCATAACGAATCAATAGGATATTTCTGTTAGCTTCCACCTTCCTAGAGAGTCAAATCTGTTCTAAAAAGGAACTGTTATCTTTGCTCAGCTACTTAAACTTAATGATGCACATAATCCCGCAAGGCCGCTCTTTCATCTCACATCTCTCTTGCCTCTTCGATTCATGCATTAGAAGACAAACGTCAGGTCACGGCAGCAGCAAGCCTGGGCCGTGCACCAGATTCCCTACTCTCCTCCTCCCTCCGCTTAGCCGTACACCACGGCTTTCCCTGGCGCCGCACCCCATTCAACAATGCCCGCCCCTCTCGGCGAATGCCTTCCCTTCTAGCATGAGAATGCCTCTGCTAGCAGAGCAAGCTCAACCGTCTCAGCCATTTCATTTCACCGCCTCTCACCCTACCCATTGTCTGTGGCCTGTGGTCAGCAGGCCCAGTCATCAGTATCAAACTCACTTTATGTCATTGTTCTACAGTTCAACCGTGGACCCTAGCGTGAGGTTACCTCCGCTAGCGGTGAAGGCCCAGATGCCTTATTTTCCTCCCCAGCTTCCCTCTTTTTCTACCCTTCTTGTTCCTTCCCAGGCTCCAAGGGCCAACTAGTGTATGAGGCTGCCTCCACTAGGGGAACATGCCCAGATGCCTTATTTTCCTCCCCAGCTTCCCCTTTTTTTCTACCCTCCTTGTGTTTCCCCAGGCTCCAGGGGCCAGCCCGCGAGTGGCCTCAGTCCCAGCCATTCTTTCAGCCAGCCTTTTCCCGATTTTTCTCTTCTCAACATTACTTTATTTATATCTCATGTAAACAGCATTAAGAACCTTCAAGCTGGCTCTATTAACGGTTACCTACGCAGAATCCAATTATCCATAAACATATTTTCAGCCCACACTCCTCTGAAATAGCCCATTCACAAACATCCATTTTTATCAAAGGCATCCAAAGAACCCAACCCACCTGCCAAGATGCCAGTAAATAGGGCTGGGCGATATATCGCATGCGATTGTCAAGCGCATTTCGTCAGTAAAGCCGGTTCCCTGATTACCGCTAAATCGCCATCACCTGCTTTCAAATGGAGCGGCATTTAATAGACAGAGCCGTAGATCACTGACAAGCTACGCAATATCGCGTTCATTATCGAAGGCGATTCATCTGCGATATGAACGCGATATTGCGTAGCTTGTCAGTGATCTACGGTTCTGTCTATTAGCCCTACCAGTAAACCCATAACTCTAGACATCCTCACCAAATGCATCTCCACTCTCCGCCGAGGCTACTAGTGCATTTATACAGCTGGCACTCTTGACGCAACGTTTATACTGGCTTTTTTGGCTTTCTCAGATGTTCAGAACACATCATTACATCCAGCTTCAACCCAAAGTTCCATCACTCAATTACAGACTTATCAGTGTAAGACTACGACACCATCTCTAACTTCATTAAACAAAGACAGACAAATGAAAAAATGCCATTTCACTCATTTCAGCCTATTTAAGGGGTTGCACACCGGACACGAAGCTCAGCGCCGTGCCACGTCTTTAAAATTCGAACGCTCTCATACATAACCGCACACAGGCGGTGACATTCGACAGCCCAACTACGACTCAGGAAGTTGTTCAAAATACTGCCGCGCCACAGTGTGCCATTTACATTGTTTTACGTTAAATTTATATTATAAAATGAAATCATTGAAATCATTGTTAAAGGTGCCCTCGAATGAAAAATGTAATTTATCTTGGCATTGTTAAATAACAAGAGTTCAGTACATGGAAATGACATACAGTGAGTCTCAAACTCCATTGTTTCCTCCTTTTTATATAAATCTCATTTGTTTAAAAGACCTCCGAAGAACAGGCGAATCTCAACATAACACCGACTGTTACGTAACAGTCGGGATCATTAATATGTACGCCCCCAATATTTGCATATGCCAGCCCACGTTTCCAACATTATGAAAGGCATTAGACAAGGGCAGCCAGTATTAACGTCTGGATGTGCACAACCAAATCATCAGACTAGGTAAGCAAGCAAGAACAATAGCGAAAAATGGCAGATGGAGCAATAATAACTGGCATGATCCATGATAACATGATATTTTTAGTGATATTTGTAAACTGTTTTTCTAAATATTTCGTTAGCATGTTGCTAATGTACTGTTAAATATGGTTAAAGTTACCATCGGTTATTACTGTATTCACGGAGACAAGAGAGCCGTCGCTATTTTCATTTTTAAACACTTGCAGTCTGTATAATGCATAAACACAACTTCATTCTTTATAAATCTCTCCAACAGAGTAGCATTAGCCGTTAGCCAAGGAGCACTATCAAACTCATTCAAAATCAGAAGTAAACAATATAACAGTATACAATACTCACATAATCCGACGCATGCATGACGAACACTTTGTAAAGATCCATTTTGAGGGTTATATTAGCTGTGTAAACTTTGTTAAGGCACTGTTCAAGGCAAGCGCGAGCTCTGTGGGTGTGGACCACGGGATTTAAAGGGGCCGCAGCATAAAATCGGCGCGTTTATAATGATGCCCCAAAATAGGCAGTTAAAAAAATTTATAAAAAAAAATCTATAGGGTATTTTGATCTGAAACTTCACAGACACATTCAGGGGACACCTTAGACTTATATTACATCTTTTAAAAACATAATCTAGGGCACCTTTAATGTACTGACTTCACCCTGTGCTGCGAGAAACATTAGTTTTACATTCTTAGTTTAACCCTTTACAATCACACCGTTGTGATCAGTCTTGGCTGGTCCCTGGAGCGTACGATCACACCAGTGTGATTAGAACGTTCAGTGCATCATGTGATCAACTGCCAAATTCAAATATGCTTGTGCGCTTTGGCTGGCGCTAAACCAGAGACAGAAGCGCTCGGCGCTTTTCATATATCACAAATATGCAGTGTTTTCAACCACATAATGTTTACTTTAGGTTTCAGACATTTAAATACACATAAGTACAAACAAAACAATACATCTAGAGTTTGTAAAATACACACTGATGTCAATAGAAGTGGCAATAACAATTCTTTCCATTATAATTAGACAACACATTCATATAAGATACACATTGTGTAAGTAACTGTAAAGTTTACTCTATCCTTCCCCAGTTCACCAGCTTACTTACTTTCATGTATTTCGGGAGAAGTGGATGAATTCACGTGTTGTATCCAACAGAACCTGTGGCACAAACTAACATGACAGCGCCCATAATGTGTATCGCTCAACTAACGGGATCATTATAAAGGTGTTTCAATAGCAAAACACATCCACTTCCTCATATTTGACAATCGGAATATCAGATATTTCATGTTATAGCTGAAAAATGTGTGAATATTTTGAATAAAAAATTAAATAAAAACAGATTATTAGTCATACAGCGCTGCTGTGTGTGATGTAACAAGCAATGATGTGTCACCATGGAAACATTAAAGTGATACGTTCTAAATAATGGTTGCCTTAAAAAACTCATGCTGGGGGGGTCAGCCAGAATATTTTAAACTTATGTGCAAAAGGGTTAACCACTTGAATAAAGTCTAAAAATGTATAATAAACATAGCCTTTTCATTCATTTTGCTCTGTTGTGCCATTTTTCCATGTACACTAACCTCAGTGTGAAATATTAAAGCATAGGAATAATGTTTCCCTGTTGACGTAAAACTCTCCCATTGTGCAGCTCTTCTATCAGCGTGGTGCTGAGCTTCTCGTTTGGTGTGTGACCCCCTTTACGCTTAATAAATGCTCAGGTCAAATTTCCATCGGACCCACTCTTCGTCAATGATTCCAACCGTCCTGTTTGGTTCCAAAAACACCTTAAATCCATCTTGATTCAATCCGGCCCCCCAGCAAACCACTTTTCCAGTCATTTGTTCTGCTTAGGAGCAGCAACCACAGCTGCCCAAAAAGGCCTTTCCCAGCATCAGATTCAAACACTTGCTCTCTGGTTATCAGAAGCTTTTTAAGAACTACACCCGATCAAATCGCTTCCACATTAAAGAAGCCCAATGAACACTTATCAGCCAAGTGTTCAGCTCCAGCTTTTTCTCTCATACATAACCGCAAGCCCACCATATCTGACTCAACTAATACCATCATTTCAGTAAAGAGGAATAGTCTATTTCATTGCTGCAGCAGTGATGTCACCTCGGCTCCCACAAGAGCTCTGTTCTTCTGGCTATTCTCTCCACTGCCACAGCAGTGATGTTGCCTCGGCTCCTGCAGGAGCTCAGTTCTTCAGGCTAATTTCCCCCCTGCTGCAGCAGTGATGTCACCTCTGCTCCCGCAGGAGCTCAGTTCTTCTGGCCAATTTCTGCACTGCCACAGCAGTGATGTCCCCTCAGCTACCGCAATGCTCAGTTCTTCTGGCTATTCTCTCCACTGCCACAGCAGTGATGTTCCCTCGTCTCCCGCAGGAGCGCAGTTCTTCTGGCTAATTTTCTCCACTGCCGCAGCAGTGATGTCGCCTTGGCTCCCGCAGGAGCTCAGTTCTTCTGGCTATTCTCTCCATTGCTGCAGCAGTGATGTCACCTCAGCACCCACAGGAGCTCAGTTCTTCTGGCTATTCTCTCCACTGCTGCAGCAGTGATGTCACCTCAGCACCCACAGGAGCTCAGTTCTTCTGGCTGTTCTCTCCACTGCCGCAGCAGTGATGTCGCCTTGGCTCCCGCAGGAGCTCAGTTTCTTCTGGCCAGTTTCTCCACTGCCACAGCAGTGATGTCGCTTGGCTCCCACAGGAGCTCAGAGTCTTCCGGGTAGAACTTCGGCTAAAAGCCCATTTCCCATTTCTTCTGGCTATTCTCTTCACTGCCACAGCACTGATATCACCTCGGCTCCCGCAGGAGCCCAGCTCTGCCTAAACTCACCCTCAGTGCTGCAGCAGTAATGTCTTCATTCAGTGTTGTGAGAAATCTCCTTTAACTAACCCTTCAAACAGCACGATCAACCTGTGCATTGCAATTTTTTGGGGGTCATCATTAATGTTCCTGGCTGCTGTCCTGCATTGGTTTTTGAGGAGTGCTCTGAGTTTAGGCCAAATACCAAGCTCGGAGCCCTCTTCTTGGACAGAACACCAAATACGCATACTATTACACATACTATTTACTATCTTATTATTTGTTAGTGTGAACTCATGAAATGATGTTGTATTAACAAAATTCAGAAGGAGCAATGTTCAAATAATCTGACTAATCCTTTTATCCTAGTTGTATTATATAGACAAAATAATATGATCTTTCTATCCTCTGTTTTGTTTGAAATTAAGGTCCTATGGTGTAAGGGATAATGTACATCCAGCTTGTTACTTTATAATCCATTACAATGTACAAAACAATTGTCCTGGCAACATGAGTATTCATTTTCAATACAGTCGCTGTTAAAGGTGCTACAGAGGATGTTTTGTTTTATACATTTTTGCAATATTACTTGAAACTGTCTTTACTAACTGATAAAAGACAATTTATTAGGTGCTCTGAAAGGAATAATATTAATATACATCATCTGTGCACAAGATAGGCCCTTAAAAACATCAGCCAATCGTTTACGCGATCATCGCGTAAACGATTGGCCCTCTGGCTTGTCAATCACTGCCATGACGTCCCTTGTGAGAGACGTGCGCGGCTGCGCACCCCAGTAACTTTCCACACTCCACAGCCGCCGCATGCAATGTTTTTGTCAGTAGACAGGAGTAACAACTGCAGATTATGAGTTACCTGCGGTGAGTCCGACATAATGAATCCACAAACACGACACAGCGAATGCCGGTGGTAAACACTCGTGTTCCAATACTCGTGCACGAGTTTTGGGAGGCGTTCCCTCGAAATGAGCTGTGAAGGAGGGGGTTGTTCTTACGCATGCGCTCATTTCAAAAACTCAGTAACAGTCTTTGGTTTCTCAGTCGACGAAAAGATCCTCTGTATCACCTTTAAGGACACACATTAAGAAAGAGAAAAGCTGCATATACTACGAAAAGATTGATAAAACATAGTGCTAGGTTTAAAGGCTAGATTTTTTTTGTTTTGTTTATATTTTAACAGCCTAGCCAGGCTGAGCCATGCAGCTACACCACTGTGTGAGTTAAAGTGACTAACCTTTGTGGATGCGATGTCTCATAAAATTTGATGTTGTCATTCAGATGTCTTTAATTGTTTTCCCACATTCTGTGCATCTAGCTGATCTGATATGTTTATAAACCCAAATGAAAGGCATGGTGGCTCCCGTCATGTTTCATGGGACTCTTATGACATTTCAGAGTTTACACGCAATACACAGACATATGTAATCAAATTCTATGACAAGAGTACGATCTACCACAACACGTAGGGAAATATATGTGATGCAGATATTATAAAACCATTCAAACACAACACAAATTCTTTATTTATTATATCAGTAAATACGTGTAAAAGACTTGAGTTGTTTTTAAAATATTCACAAGTCTTTTGTGTTGAGTCAAGTCTGAAGTCATTTCAGGTCGAGTCCGAGTCAAGTCTGAAGTCTATTAAAATGCGACTTGAGTGCGACTCGAGTCCAAGTCACTAACTCAAGTGCCCATCTCTACCTGGCATACACATAGCACGTTATCAATTTCTGTTATTCAAATCAGTTAAATGATTGTTAGGCTGCATAAATTAGGTCAGCTGGAACCAGGAACACTTCCTATAACCCCGATGTACTTGTTACATCGTAAGAACAATGGCATCTACAATAATATTGGTCTCTCTGTTTATCCCAAGGTTTACCGTAGTCAGCCGGATCTGGGCCGTATCCAGATTAGATGGAGGATCGGCACCTAGACACAACCACAATGCATCCCTGAAGTGTCAACAGAGATTGTGTCAACTAGACTATCCCCTGTGAAGGCCTCACTGACATGACAGCCAGTGGCAGATACTGAAACTAAATTAAATATTTTGGAAGATTCCTATCCAATCTGACTTCTGACCTGTTGCTGCCTGAATCATAATCATGCACTGTTTGTTTGTTGACCAGAAGAGAACTGGCCCCCCAACTGAGCCTGGTTTCTCCCAAGGTTTTTTGTCCATTTTGTCACCTGGTGGAGTTTGGGTTCCTTGCACCTCTGGCTTGCTTCATTTGGGATGCCCTGTTAACTGTCACCGGTGCGCTGACGCCCCGAAGCTTCTTTGTTTAAATTAGCTCAGATTTACTGTTAAATGTAATGTAATTACCTTGACAAACTATACATCATTAAAAAGATTTAAGACTCGAGCTTCAAATTTTAATCTTTATTTTACTCTCAACATCGTATAGTTACTGTTATTTGTTATTTGGAATTATGAATATGAATATGAGTCGTTACCTTTTCATTGAAATATGAGCGTCAGCCTCAGCCATTGAGAAAAAACTCTTGTGAGATCATCATGAAAAAACTCTACAAAATAACATCCCTCAGGGCTTTTAGCTTAAAAGCATTCACATTTGGAGAAATTTTGATGGATTCTCATACATTTATGTGAATTTTCTATACAGAGGAGTAATATTTATTAAATTTTTACCCAAAACGCACCGTTATATTCATATTAACGCTGTATACACAGACTACTGTGTTTTTAACTCATACCTGCAGCCGGAGGGTGCTCTGTGCACATTTAGTCCACAAATGACACATGATGAAGGAGAGGCATCATGTGACCTTCCAGGAACAGTCTTCCAGACATCGCTATAATCATATGCTATAATCATGAGTATTACGTGCAAATCGACACTTTTGAAAGTAATAAATACATGATTGTGATGATATGTGGTTTATCTGTGTTCTTCTCGCCATGTCAGGTATTCATAATAGTATAGTAATGCTATATTTTCTGTCTGATTTTTGATCCGAAGCCACATCACAGTAGGTTATTTAAAAAACTCGACTTGTACATTTGTAGAAAAAATGTGGTTTTAATCTTATACATTTTCATGTTTTGTTGATAAGCTAACATGCTAACGAGCCCAGAGATGCACCTGTTCTGAGCTAATGCAAATAAATAATTTTGAATTGTACAGCTCACTGATTTTTTTTTTTTTTTCTTTTTTTCAAGAAGGGCATTAGATACAGTTAAGAAGGTGAAGTGAGAAGTTTTATGAAAGAAATGAGGGATTAAATCTTCTTGAATAGAACATCAGTAATTATAATAAAGACAAAAGAAAAGAATAATTACAGCCATAAGCAGGCCGGAGAGGTGTGAATGTGTTCAGGGGAGACTGAAACTAAATGGGGCAGTTAGCACCACAAAACAATATAGATAATACACTTCAATAGATGACAATAAACATCAATTAACATTTTAGAGTCTTTTCTAAATAAAATCACATGACATGGTCTTGAAAAACATTTAATAAAACTCAGAGTTTTAAACTTATCATCTTCAGATTTGAAATGTAACATGGTCAGACATGTGGCTTCAGCTGCAGTGCATTTCTAGATTGCTAAAAGGCCAACTTCATTTTTATTTCCATAAAGATATTTCATAAAAATACATTTCTAATAACTTTTCAAAACTTTGAAGCTATTTAACTATTTTCTTCATTGTGACAATAATTCATTATGACTTAAATGACATAAACTGCAAAGTGTCTGCTTTCAAATGAGACCTTACTTATGCTTTTAGTGCAAAGGGTTCATGAACTGTATCTGTTTTAGTTTGGGTATGCAATTTCTTGGGATTTTCCAAAAGCGGGGGTGCAGCTTAATATTCAACAATATTGAAGCAAACAGAGAAAATGATAGACTCACTTAAACGGTTTAGGCTTTTTTATTAATGTGAGCACCTGTATGGCCAATGCTCCTGCCTCACAGACAGTGAACAAACTTATGGAACTTTCCCCAGAACCCCACCCACATGTAACACCTCACCCAGATCCTACTCGCCCCGCTCTGTGCGGGCCTTGAACCTGGGTCTCCGGCGTGGGAGTCGGACGCTCTAACGAGGAGGCTAAAGGCTGTGACCTCTAGTGTCAGTTGCTAGAACATCTCTTGAGATCAGAGGAGTGAGGTTTACTTGCACAGCGACTACTAGCTGGCCTCCTTTACACACACATCACTGCATAGGCTCTTTCTTCAGAAGAACACCCCACCCCTTAAAGCCCTACAAAATCAGAACACATATCACAGGAAAAGAACATATATGCACTTAGATTATACCTGAATAAAACATAAAACACTCTTTAGACTTGTTACAATATTATTGATCTGTCTGCATTGACACCATTGCATGAGAACTGAACTGAGCTGGATGATGACATCACTGTTTTCTCCAGAGCTGCTGTATAGATAAATGAACTAAGTTAATAACTTTTTTTACAATGGAAATGAATCACCACTGAACTTACTTAAGCTGGACAATGACACTATTTTCTTCTAGTGCTGCTGTACAGCCAAAACAAACTTTGTTGCATTATTTTCCTGTTATCACTGTAAATCTGCCTTGAAACAATCTGTATTGTAAAAAGCGTTATATAAATAAATAAAAAACATGCAAGGGGCTCCATACCCTCACTTTATCCCCTTCCTGGAAACAAGAAATGTGAGCACCCCGCTTAGCATCAGTGAAAGTTTTTCATTTAGTGTTTCAGCCGCATAACCCTTCAGCAGGCAGTCATGTCAGTTGGCAGGTGCACAAGAGCAGCTGGAAAAATAGACAGCCTTGTTCGCATTTGCCTGCCATAGAGGAGTTGAAAGGGTGAAGTACCAGTTGCAGCATGTGGAGTGGCATGGTGCAAGAAGACAGTTACCACAGGTTTCCATGGCTGATGTTGCTAGATGGCCATTTGGACAGTGTGTTTGAGCACACAGTTGAACCTCTTTACAGCACCATTACAGCAGCTCCTAGGTAGTAGAGAGAGGAACAATGGTGATGAATATTCTTTCCTTCCAGAAAAACAGAGAAAGTAGCAGATGTAAACTGAGCAGGTAAGGGCAAATGTGACAGATAATCAGCAGGAGCATTTTAAATCCTCTGTACATGTGATTTAACAGGAAGAAGACCCTCCATTGAAACAGTATGACCTAAGAACAGCAGGCTGGTTTGCTGGAAGTGACACTTTTTATTGAGCTGCAAGCCAGCAGCTTCTAGTCGTTGTGAGACAACTTGAAGTTCTTTGTTATGCATAGACGTCACATCTGTGGCTGATTTAACTGGGAGGCCTCGACTGTCTGACCAGACTTAGGGAGTTAAGTACTCTAAGACAACCCTCAGATGAGGGGAGTATCAAGCTTGACCTGATAGGTAGACCAGGTTGTAGGCTAGAATTAATGGGGCTCTCAGAGGGGGCCAGCAGCAGAAAAGTGATCCTCTTTAGCCATGCTAGGATGTGTATTTGCTCTCAAGGAGGCCTGCTAAGGCCAGCTACCTGATAGCAAGCATCCACTAACTGCCAGAACCCAGTATCCTGATAGCAAAATCAACAACCTGAAAGCAATATCAACTACCTGATAGCAAAATTTTGCTGGCTGACACACACCCACATTGTTGGGGGCCTGCCTTCAGGGCAGCCTGCTAGGGCCAGCCATCTGATAGCAAGTCATTGCTAGCTGCTCGGTACCCAACATGTTGGGGACACACTCTCAGAATGGCCTGCTAAGGACAACTATCTGATAGCGAGTCTATTCTGCCTGCCAAATATCCAAACTGCTGGGAACTTGCTCTCAGGGAGGCTTGCTGAGGCCAGCTACCTGACAGAACGTTCCTACTAAAAAGTACCCACACTGCTGGGGACTCACCCTTAGGAGGCCTGCTACAGCCAGCTACCTGTTAGAAAGCCATTGCTAGCTGCCAAGCACCCAATTGTTGGGGACACACTCTCCAGGGAGGCCTGCTAAGGCCAACTACCTGATAGCAAGTCTCACTGGATGCTATGTACCCAAGCGTTGGGGACTCGCCCTCAGGGAAGCCTGCTAAGGCCAGCTACCCAATAGCAAGCCTTGCTGCTCAAAATACCTACACTATAGGGGACTTTGCCCTCAGTGTGGCCTGCTAAGGCTTTCTTGTCTGATCGCAAGTCATTGTCAAACTATAAGTCAAACTATTGGAAACCCACCAACAGGGAGGCCTACTGAGGCCAGCTACCTGATAACAAGTGTTGCTAGCTGTTATTCACCCGAAGTCTTGGGGGCTCATCCTCAGGGAGGCCTGCTAAGACCAGGTCTGGATATGCAGGGCAGGGTGGCTGTGAGGTTTCAGGAATCTCCCCTTCTCTATCATCATCAGCCACCTCCTGCTCTGCTGGAAGAGCACTCGCTGCTGGACCTGAGGATGCAGATGACAACACATCCTCTACCAGCAGCTCACTCTCAACAGCCCCCGAATCGCGCAAGAGGTCTACAGCCCTCTCAAACTCTTCTGCGAGCTCCATCTGGGAGCCCCATGATCTGAGTCTCCACTCTGGCTCAGCACGAGCAGGACCCAAACCACCAGGCCCAGATGCTGAACTTTCTCCCCTCGAGAAGAGAGCCAGAGGAGAATGGAGTGTTCTCAGAGGAAAACGGTCGATGGTAGAGAAAACAGTAGAAGCTTTTAGAGTAGTTCATCCATGTGTGGCAATGGAAAAGAGTCCATGATCATGGCTATATTTGGCTCTCTGAGATCAATGCACATCCTAATTTTACCTTACGTTTTCTACGTAACAACAATTGGTGACACCCATGCAGAAGCTTTGATGTGTTCTATCACCCCAGTTGCCTATAAGCAATATAATTCTTCTGACACAGCACTACGAACAGAGAGTGGCAGAGGGCAAACTTTTTGGTGCATAAGTGTGACGGTTTCATCCAGCATTACACTGAGTTGTTAGCACATCCAAGCTCAGTTGACTCAGAAACAATGCACTGAAAGTGCACAGGAAGGGCATTAGGGGGCAGGACTTGATTGTTTTCAATCCTCACATGCACTGCAGACATTAGGTCCTTCCCCATGTGTGATGTCCCTTTGTACACAATGAAGAACATAGCAGGAATTGAGTAGTCATGTAACAATCTTTCCCTTAACATCAGCAAGATGAAAGAAATTATTGTGGAAATCTCCTGTGATTCATCCCCCACAGCCCATCAACTGAGCGGTGCTGGAAATAGTTGGAAGATTTAAGTTCCTGGTGGTCCACATAACAAATGATTTCTCCTGGAACCAGAACACCACTTTCTTGGTGAAGAAGGCCCATGTAGGGCATTGCTCGACAGAACTTACCAATGACTTTATCAATGAACAACATGATTGAACAAAGTTTCATTTGGTCCAAAAGATCCATTTCCTGACAGGAAACGCCTAGCCTTAACAGAAGTGATGACGTGACTTCTTTTAACAAAGGACTCTGTCTAAAGGACTTCTTAGCTCATCAGCAATAAACTAATCAGAACCCATCACGTGGATTTGATCACATTAAATCTATTGATTCTCTCACAAAACTCTCTTGTATTATCGGACGGAACAGGAAAATACCCATCAACGGATTTAAAGACGAATCTGTCCTATCAATACCTCCCTTGTGTTGACCGTCCATCGTGACCCGGTCACTCGTGACTCCGGTCAAAGTTTAAACTATGCTTAAGGACTCAATCTTGAATCTCAAAAGGGACAATTGTCGATTACTTAAAGTATTAACTATATACAGAATAATACATGCCATGATGTAATTACTAACATGTCAATTCAATGTATTCAATATGTGGGTTTTCTTCAAATGCATTATTGTAATCATTGTTTTAATTAGGTCAGTCTAGTAATATGTGTGTAAGTGTGTCATGTTTGAGTTCTAAATGCAGAATTTATAATTCTCTGTAATTCTGTGTGAATGAAACATTGAAATTCAGTATCAGGAAAATATTAAGAAACTTTATAAAGTTGTTAATAAAACAGGAGAATGTTCTGCAGATATCACGCGATGTGATCAATAGACAATAGACGAGGCGTGTCTAATCTCCGTAGCAACGTCTCATTGGAGGATCGCTCCCTTAAAACTATGCTGTCCGAACAAGCTAATGTCAGAAGCTGGAAGCCAGAAGTCGGTCAGAAATCGCTCGAAATCGGTCAGAAGCCGGTAGCCGAAACACCGCTACTTTGACCACGGCAGAAAAAAGGCATGGGTCATTGATAACTGATTGACCGGGGCTGATTTTCCATCTAACACCCGATTTCAACCACGAGCTGCGCCGCTGATCATTCGACAGCCGTCACATCCAGACTCCGCAACCCTCTGTGAAATATCTGACCAAAGTCTCCCAAGAAGAGAGCCGCTCAAGCCAGACGCTCAGAACAGCGCACCACACCAGCCAGCAGCATCCTTCAAAGCTTCCGCGCAACCCACAGGGCTTTCCCGAGAAGACGTCACCTGAAAGACAGCCAATCCAGAACGGGATTCCGCTGTACACGAGTCACGGAACAACCCGATTACCTCAGCTGTCACAGCAAACGCAGGTACAAGCAAACTTCTCTCTCTCTTGCTGGAAACTGGTGAAACTCCTTTAAACCTAAAGAATCAAGCCAAAGCTCTGCTTTTGTGATTTTCCTCAGGTTATGAGTTAAGTTAACACTGAACTTGGGACTTTTCATAACTCATCAACTCCGCGAATGTGTGTGCATGTATGTATGTATGTGTGTGTGTGTGTGTGTGTGTGTGTTTAGCCTTAGTTTCCTGTAATCATTAGAAGTAGTCAATAAATCTTGTTTTGATTTTCACATATACGAGTTTCTTGTGCTGTGTATCAAATTACTGTCTTAAACTCAAAGATCAAGTTACCTCTTGCTTATAATATAATAATTACAATAATAACAATAATCATAATAAAATATTGTTACTGTTGGCCGCAGAATAATATTTTATCCAGAATTGGTAAAATACTCTAACCTCAATTTTCGCTGGACGAATAATTGATGAAGTGTTAAATATTAATTCTGAATCATTTACGGTGAATCATTTACAGTTGATTCAATTCTTATTCCCTGTAACAATTAAATTGAGCTAATAAATAGGCTAAGTCCTTACATAATGGTGGAGAAAAATTCGTGCAGTTTAATCTAATTTGTACACAAAACAAGTAACTTGTGTGATTGTATCTTTTCTTGATCCGGAAGATAGATTAGAAACAGAAACGAGGTTTTTGATTGTCATAACAATGATTGCACATAAGGCGCTGTGGATGAATGAAATCTGAACTCGAGTTGTTTGTCTGTACGTTTTGTTGTTGTTGTTGTTGTTAAAACTGCAGTAAATGAATCTAAGATTGTCTGCCAAGACAAAAGGAAAGTCGCCTGAGAGCGCACCAGGACAGAGTAAGCGTGTTCCTTGCTTTTGGTTCCTTTAAGGCCTTAGCTATAGTGGATAATATTGCGTGTTCCAATGTTATTTCAACTAAGCTAAAATCCCTGCATGGTCACATTAGAGAGTAGCTACCTAATGTGCCGCCTATATCCGCTCATTTGTGAGATGAGATATTAATACTCTAAACACTATACGTGTCTGAGTTTGATTTGAATGGGATTATTTTGAAAATTCTTGATCAAGTATTGTTGCAGTAAATCCTGCATGTTGTTGCGTGTCCAGAAACTGACACGAACGATTCAGATCGCCGAGATCTCAGTAATGTTACTATTATTAATTGCAGAAAAATCTGTGGATGAATGTGCCTCACTCTAACGTGTGGGGGTTGTTCAGCTCGGAAACATGAGAAGCTGAATGGTTCATTGTCATTGAGAACTGCGCCATCAGTTCAATGATTAATGTGATTTTGTATGTTCGTTATCTGTGTGCAAAGAGTATAGAACAAGCGTACTCTTTTGTTGTGCGTCACGGTCCCCACAACAGTGACAGCTGTAACCCGGAAGCCCTAAGAAACCTTTCCCGGGGTAACCTTTAAGTGCGCATGCGCAGTCTGCCAGCGCCATATTCAACTGTGTGTAAACAAAGCTTAGCACAAGCTGAGCTAGCTAAAGCTAGCACGGTTGCATTACAGTCTATGTAAAGCTAGTAGCATTGCTAAAGGGCTAGTGGCTAGCATAGCATTTTGTGGTCTGAATGCAATGTTGCAATGTTGGAATGACTTCTTCCTTACTGAACTTTAATTCACTCCAGTGCTTTCACCTCCCTCTCTGTCTAATTTACACATCTTATCTTTTCTCATCTCCTCCCATTTGAGAGAACGTGACAAATGTTAAATTTAATAAACCTGGTTTTTAATATCATTTGTTTGAGAGTTCTCTCTCCTAAATTTACTCTTGTCAGTTAAACACTGTTTTGTTTTAGTAGCAATCGTCCTAATTACTTTTAATTACATTTTATGTTATTTGTAATTGCTCTTATTGATTTTAATGACATCTGGGAATATGAATTTTTGATTGGAAACTTTAATTCGATTTCAATTTTAATTGTAAATCAATTTCATATGGTAGGGATATTTGTGGATTAATTTAATGGTAGTTCCTTACCAACATCTGTCAATTGTAATCATTAACTAATAATTATGGCTTTGAAATTTTAATTTCATTAGTCATTA